>NC_079324.1:55053690-55675565 GCF_029931775.1 Euleptes europaea | reverse complement strand
AATGCCAAACTACCTCCCCACCCCCACCCCCAGTGCCCCATACTTCATGCCCAGAAGATGGCCAAGGTGCCCTCCCTCTCATGATCTGCCTAAGGTCATCGAATCAGCATTGCTGACAGATGGACATCTTTTTATCCGTTTTAAATCTCTCACCCTTCAGCTTCAGGAGATGACCCCGCATTCTAGTATTGTGAGAGAGGCAGAAAAGCTTCTCCCTGTCCACTCTCTCCAAACCATGCATACTTTTATAGACCTCTATCATGCCTCCCCTCAACCGCCTGCATCGTGTGCCCAGTTTCTTTTCTGTGGCCATCCTGGGAACCCATGCTTGAGAGTAGGTGTGCCAGGACTATGTTGGGAGCCAGGGTCTCAAAGATGCCATCACACCTGTGAAGACTATGTAAAGGAAATGTTTCCAATAGTTTTATTGCATTTTCTCTTTGGATCCTCTCTTTTTCAAGGAGTCTTCCCTCTGTACCTTGATGAAATTTGTGGAGCTGGAAGCCAAACACCCCCTGGCCAAGGAAGAGTGGAGTTTCAACTTCCCGCGAGAGCTTTTAAAGGTAAGTAGCAAGAATTGCGCAGGGTGGAGAGAATTGACAAAGAGAACTTTTTGTCCCAAAATGCTAGATCTTGAGGGCATCCAGCGAAGCTGATTGGCAGTACATTCAAGACAGAGAAAATAAAATACTTCTTTATGCAGCGAGTGATTAAAATGTGGAATTTGCTGCCAGAAGATGTAGTGCTGCCCACAGACATAGACGGCTTTAAAAGGGGATTAGACAGATTCATGGAGGTTAGGTCTATCAGTGGATTCTAGCCATAGTGAATAAAGGGAACCTCCATGTTCAGAGGCAGTAAACCTCTCTGCTAGGAGGCAACATCAGGGGAAGGCCTTGGCCTCTATGCCCTGTTGTTGGACTGCCAAAGGAACTGGTTGGCCACTGTATGAGACAGGATGCTGGACTAAGAACACAAGAACAGCCATGCTGGATCAGACCGAGGCCCACCATGTCCAGCGGTCTGTTCACACAGTGGCCAGCCAGGGGCCTCTAGGAAGCCCACAAGCAAGACGACTGCAGCAGCTTCCTGCCTGTGTTCCACGGCACCTAATATTATAGGCATGCTCCTCTGATCCTGGAGAAAATAGGTATGCATCATGACTAGTATTCATTTTGACTAGTAGCCATGAATAGCCCTCTCCTCCATGAACATGTCCACGCCCCTCTTAAAGGCTTCCAAGTTGGCAGCCATCACCACATCTTGAGGCAAGGAGTTCCAGAGGGACCATTGGTCTGATCCAGCGTTCTGCTAATTGCCTTTTCTTCTTCTCAGTTGGTTGTGAAGGGCTTAATCTCAACGGAAGAGGATTCTTCCCTTCTCATCTCTCGCTTCCAAGAATACCTGGAGCACGATGATGTTCGCTTCTTCGTAATGAAGGCAGTGGCTGAAAGCATTGGGAATGTCATGCAGAAGACCAAAGAGGTACCAGAAGTCACCTGGCAGAGAAATGGAGCCCAGGGTGGGGCTGTGCAGACAAAAGGATGGAGCTGGCTTGGGGCTTAATGGTTGGGGCGGTCTAGAGTGGATGACGGTGGATCAGTTTGACTTTCAGAGTCAAGTGCGTGACTTGGGGACCGTCAGGAGAGCCTTGCTGGATCTGCCCACTGGTCCCCCTAGTCCAGCATCATGGTGGTGTATCCACTTGGGTGGAGAACCAGCCTGGCACAGTGGTTTGGAGCGATGGACTCTGATCTGGCGAACCGGGTTCAATTCCCCACTCCTCCATATGAACAGTGGACTCTAATCTGGCAAACCAGGTTGGTTTCCCCACTCCTCCACATGAAGCCAGCTGGGTGACCTTGGGCAAGTCACAGCTCTCTTAGAGCTCTCTCAGCCCCACCCACCTCACAGGGTGTCTGTTGTAGGGTAGGGAAGGTGATTGTAAGCCGGTTTGATTCTTCCTTAAGTGGTGGAGAAAGTAGGCATATAAAAAACAACTCTTTTCTTCTTCTCCTCCTCCTCCTCCTCCTCCTTTTTCCACCAGTCACACACTCTCAGCTTAACCTACCTCACATGGTTGTTGTGAGGATGAAATGGAGCAGAAGAGAATGATGTAAGCCACCTTGGGCCCCCATTTGGGAGAAAGGCAGGGTACAAATGAAGTACAATTTAATAAACTAGTTTCCAAGGCACAACATCAATCCACTGGCACCTCTGCTTGTTTTGGCTCATTGAAAGTACCAAAACTTGAGTGTCGTCCCCCGTGGTTGAGATGGGTGAGGCTTCATGTCTGCGCTGTTTTTCTTCCTTCCGCGCACAGCCACTCCCTGTTTACCAGAAGAACGTCTTCGCCTTCATTTCGTCCATCTCCATGCCGAGCAATGAGAACGAGATCAAGAACTTCCTCGTGAAGCATGGTGAGAAAAATGTGAGGTTAATGGTGATAGCTTTTGGTATAGAGCTGTCAAATTCACGGTGCTTTGTGCAGGCAGCATTGTGTAGTGGTTAGAGTGTCGGACGAGGATCTGGAGGACCCGGGTTTAAATCCCCCACTCAGTCGCAAACCTTTAATGGGTGACTATGGCCAGTTTTCTCAGCCTAATCTACCTCGCAGGGTTGTTGTGATGATAGATGGAGGGGCTATCCAGGTCAGTGTGCTGAGTTGTATAGCCATTATCAGATATTACAGTGTGTTTGTAGGCTATAAGATTATTCTACTCTGCTGCTGCTCAGTTGCTTTTTCTTTCTCTGTTGTCCTTTCTCCAGCAAACCAGGAAGAATGGAAAGTGTCGAAACTGAAGGTAAATTTTGGTTGTCTTTTGTTTCTTTTAACCGGCTTAGTTTAGGGCTGCCGTATTAGAAGAGCCCCGGGTGAAACCATGGGTCCGCTTAGTTCAGCATCCTGTTTCCTGTAGTAGCCATGTGGATGCTTTTGGGAAGCTCATCAGCGGGGCAGGATGGCAACAACTCTGATTTAACCCCCCCAGCAGTTGGCATATTGGGGGTATACTGCCCCTGTATGTGGAGGTTCGTAGTAATTGATAGGCCTGTCCCATCTGGATGTGGAACTTCAAAGAACCAGTGAGTCTGGTGTGTGTGTTTGTGTGTGGGAAGAGCTTTGCCCTGCCGACCCCAACCGAAGCGAACTTGCTGCTGCGTTGTACAGCATGGTGTAGTTGTTAGGAGCGGTGGACTCTAATCTGGAGAACTGGGTTGGTTTCCCCACTCCTCCACATGAAGCCAGCTGGGTGACCTTGGGCTAGTCACACTCTCTCAGCCCCACCTACCTCCCAGGGTGTTTGTTGTGGGGAAGGGAAGGCGATTGTAAGCTGGTTTGATTCTTCCTTAAGAGGTAGAGAAAGTCAGCATATAAAAACCAACTCTTCTTCTTTCTCTCCCTTGTTTTCAGGAGCACAAGCGGGCCTTTGAGAGGATGTGGCTCGGGTTTCTTAAACATAAGGTGAGTAGGAGCTGGGAGACCCAGGTTTGAATCCCCGTTCTGCCATGGATGACCTTGGGAAAGTCACTCTCCCTCTACTCCTGACCTACCTCACAGGGTGGTGGTTGTGAGGGTGAAATAAACCATGTTGTCAGCCCCTTTAGAACCCCATTCTTTCCTTGTACGGACTGAAATGAGCAGCCTTCAGATTTCTCTGTTTAGACATTTATACCCCGCTGGCGGAGAAAAGCAGGGTATAAATATCTGAATAGATGAATTTGAAAGCTTCTCCAGTTCTTACAGGAAAGCAGCCTCAGCTCCAACATGAGGGGGGCGGATTTTGCAAAGCACCCACTAATGGGCTGCCTTAATCTGGAAGGAATAGAAAGGTGTGAAAATGGTGTTGGGTTCCTTCCAATCTTCTTGGATGCTCTTTGCAAAATGGCGGCACCATTGGGACCAGTAGGCCAATTGCTGACTCTGGAGCCAAGGAGAATGGCCAACTCCTACCCCCCTCCGGAGCTGGCCATGCCCAGTATAAACGGGATTGAGTGTGATGTTTGTCCCTTCTCTCTTCCCGTTGTCCCTCCAGCTACCCAGCAGCCTCTACAAGAAAGTGCTGGTGATCCTACATGACTCCATCCTGCCTCATTTGAACGAACCCACCCTCATGATAGACTTCCTGACGGTCGCGTACGACATAGGTGGGTCAAAAAACAACCTTCTGCATTGTGATTAGTAAACCGCCCAAAGGAGGGGATAGATTGAAGTGAGTTTGCTGTCCTGATTTCCAAAGGGCATTTTGCAGCTACCAGAAGATAACCACTTCTGGATATTTTTATATTTTATTTATTTAAAACATTTGATGCTACCTTTCCACCCAGTCAGTGTCCCCAAGGTAGCAACACATTAAAACATTTGAACAATTAAAAGTGATATTTAAAATGATTCAATAATTCATTAAAAACACCGGTGTGGATGCATTTCGTGTGGGTCATGATTACAAATTGGTGTGGTCCTATGACGCAGTCATGGTATACCACTTGGAGAAGGTTTGAACTGTGTGGATCTGCCCTTGCTGGTTCCTACGCACCCTCGCTGCCTCTGTCCACCTGTTTCCGAGCCCATCTTAATAGAATCATAGATTTAGAGGGGAGGGGCTGTGGCTGAGTGGTAGAGCCTCTGCTTGGCATTCAGAAGGTCCCAGGTTCAATCCCCGGGATCTCCAGTTAAAGGGACTAGGCAAGTAGGTGACGTGAAAGACCCCTGCCTGAGACCCTGGAGAACCGCTGCCGTTCAGAGTAGACAATACTGACTTTGATGGACCCAGGGTCTGATTCAGTATAAGGCAGCTTTATGTGTTCACCAGGGTTATCTAGTCCAACCCCCTACATAATGCAGGAAATTCACAACTACACTCCCACTGACCCCTATTCCATGCCCAGAAGATGGCCAGAAACCCCCCTCAAGGATCCCTGGCCAATCTGGCCTGGAGAAAAATTGCTTCCTGACCCCAAAGTAGCAATCAGCATTACCCTGGGCATGTAAGTAAGGGCCACGAGAGCCAAGCACTGACACAACCCTTCCTGACCTCCCTCTCATGATATGCCTAAGTTCACAGAATCAGCCTTGCTGAGAGATGGCTATCTCACCTCTGCTTCAAAACCTCCAAAGAAGGAGAGCCCACCACCTCCCGTGCATGATAAGGACTAGAAACTTCAATTTTATTTCGTAAGCAATTTCCAGGTGGCTGATTTGTAGCCAATAGGAAATCCTCCGTTTGGGTGTCAGTTTCTGGAATACAGTATCCCACACCCTTTGTTTCCAGCTTCTGCCAGGAATGCCCCTGTAATGCCCCAGCGTGGCTGGCCATTGTGTCTGAACCTGGCATCGTTGGCTTTTGGTACGGCTGTTGTTGTGATCTTGATCTGCTTCCCCTCTTGAACTCGAGACTGTAAATTTACGATGCCTGGAAAGCAGGCGGTTAAGGGGAGACATTATAGAGGTCTATAAAAGTATTCACGGTTTGGAGAGAGTGGACAGGGAGAAGCTTTTCTCCCTCTCCCATAATACTAGAACGCAGGGTCATCTGCTGAAGCTGGAGGGCGAGAGATTCAAAACTGATAAAAGGAAGTCTTTTTTCACACAATACATAGTTAAACTGTGGAATTCCCTGCCCCAGGATGTGGTGGTGGCTGCCAACTTGGAAGGTTTTAAGAGGGGAGTGGGCATGTTCCTGGAGGAGAGGGCTATCCATGGCTACTAGTCATGATGCATACCTATTCTCTCCAGGATCAGAGGAGCATGCCTATTATATTAGGTGCTTTGGAACCCAGGCAGGATAACGCTGCTGCATTTGTTGTGCTTGTGGGCTTCCTAGAAGCACCTGGTTGGGCCACTGTGTGAACAGACTGCTGGGCTTGATGGACCTTGCTGATCCAGCATGGCTTTTCTTATGTTCTTATAATGCCTCTCTTATAGGTGGAGCCATCAGCCTTCTCGCCTTAAATGGATTGTTTGTTCTGATTCTCCATCATAATCTGTAAGTTCCATCCATTCTCCAGTAACTTGGGCTGTGCATTTCTCTCCCCGACCCCCCCCCCCCGGTAAATTTCAGGTTTGGGTTTATTGGTCTCAATTTTATTGAGAAAACCAAAATAAGGCAGATACCTATACCGGTAAATGGGTATTTCGGTTTTTTCTCCAGGTTTCCTGAAAAATTTCAAGTCCGTTATTGTCTTTGGAGATATTTTTTTGAGGCTCTGGGGGGAGCGTTTTTCAAGGTAGAGTCACTAAATTCGCAGCGTAGCTACAAGGGACTCTCCTTTCATGAAACCTGAAGTTTGGGACAGGAGTCCAATTTTATGGGCTCCCAAATGGGTCGTCACCATTCTCCATAGGAAACCATTGTAACATTTACAGTGGTTTCCTGGGGGGGAGGTAACCTGGAAATAGAAAACAAATACAGCAAGCCAGCTGAGAACTTTTCTTCCTATGCTGGTTTTCTACCTGCAGGGAAGGTGGTTTCTTAACCTGGGGGAGCATTCAAAAAGAGCTTGTTCCACCTGGGGTTTTGAAGTGGTACAGTCTTACCTGCCTCCTCATTCTGCTACATTGTCCAGGCTCTTGAAAGACGGTAGTTTGGAACGCTTGAAGCGTGCCTGTATTAATCTGTGTTGGCTTCTTGGTGCTGGAAAGCATCCTCAAGTGGCAGCTAACTCCAGGTGACCCCTTAGGGTGTTCAAGGCAAGAGACAAACAAGGTTTCCCATTGCCTGCCTCTGCATAGCAGCCCTGGACTTCATTGGTGGTCTCCCAACCAAGTACCAACCAGGGCCGTAGCTCAGTGGTAGAGAGTCTGCTTGACATGCAGAAGGTCCCAGGTTCAATCCACGGCATCTCCAGAAAGGGACCAGGCAAGTAAGGTGATGTGAAAGACCTCCGCCTGAGACCCTGGAGAGCCGCTGCTGGTCTGAATAGACAATACTGACCTTGATGGACCAAGGGTCTGATTCAGTAAAAGGCAGCTTCATGTGTTCAGGTCTGACCTTAGCTTCTGAGAGCTGATGAAATCTGGCTAGCCCGGGCCATCCAGGTCAGGGCTTGCTGGCTTCTTAGCAAATTTCCAGGTGGGGCTTCAAAGCCAGCTTTGGTGTCAAGTGCTGTTTAAAGGCGACTCAATTTAAGATGATCACTTCTTGTGGTTTTTTTTGCCAACTTGGAAATTAGTTAACATCTCTAGGGATGTTCTATACATTTGCACAAGATGGTGGGATTCTGGGTGGGGAAGAGAGGGTCTGTGCCACAATAGAAACAATAGGGGGTGATCGCAAACGCTTGGAGATACCTTTACTATCACTGCTCTCTTGTTTGTGATACCTGGCAACAATTCGCAGCAAATCCCTGTTTTTCATATCTACTGGGACTAATAGATTCCTGATAACGTACTAGGGCACGGTTTCTTTCGATTCAAAGCCCCAATATGGCGAAAGCTAGCTTTGCCGAATGGATTAATCAATGGATGTGAAAGACTCCGCCTGAGACCCCGGAGAACCGCTGCCAGTCTGAGTAAACAATACTGACTTTGATGGACCAAGAGTCTGATTCAGTATAAGGCAGCTTCATGTATTTAACACATGTCAAGTAGTCTGTCCTCTTTGCGTAGGGAGTATCCTGATTTTTATAAGAAACTCTACAGTCTTCTGGACCCCTCCATCTTTTACGTGAAGTACCGCGCCAGATTTTTCCGTTTGCTGGATCTCTTCTTGTCTTCTTCGTAAGTACGAGCCCCGTGTAAACTTTGCTTGGATTTCCAGAAACAGGCGGGAGGCTCCTTTTCTGCCCCGAGAGGACAGCTTTGCTCTCAAAAAGCTGCTCTTGTTTTATCCAGGAGTAAGGGATATAGGTAGATGACTGGGGAAGGCACTGGCAAACACAGTCTGCCTAGTAAACGTTGTGATGTGATGCTACCCCATGGGTCAGTAATGACCTGGTGCTTAGAATCATAGAGTTTGAAGGGACCACCAGGGTCATCTAGTCCAACCCCCTGCACAATGCAGGAAATTCTCAACTACCTCTCCCACACACCCCCAGTGAAGCCTACTCCATGCCCAGAAGATGGCCAAGATGCCGTCCCTCTCATCATCTGCCTAAGGTCTTAGAATCAGAACTGCTGACAGATGGCCATCTAGCCTCTTCTTAAAAACCTCCAGGGAAGGAGCGCTTACCGCCTCCCGATGAAGCCTGTTCCACTGAGGAACTGCTCTAACGGTTAGAAAATTCTTCCTAATGTCTAGATGGAAACTCTTTTGATTTAATTTCAACCCGTTGGTTCTGGTCCGACCTTCTGGGGCAACAGAAAACAACTTGCACACTTTTATCTTTTAAGGGATAAAGGAGATGACTTTGGGAACTTGTTTTTTCCCTGTTTGCATTTCAAAAGAGTTATGCGTTAGGTTCTCTAAAAGTGCTGTTTGACTGTGCAGCAGAATAAAGTGGGAGATGCTCAAGAGAGACTAGACTGCCACTTCGAGATGCAAAGGTCATTTTGGACTCAACGGACTCTTGAGTTTGGTCCAGCAAGTGCTTTATTCTAAAACCCAGGCCTAGTTTTTTTGGAGGACTTTTTTAGAAGCTTTGTACCACCGATCTAGACTGGCAGTGCAAATGGAAGCGACAGAGAGCTTTCCCCCCACCTTCTTTTCCAACAGGCATTTGCCGTCGTACCTGGTCGCGGCCTTTGCCAAGCGCCTGGCACGCCTCGCCCTCGCGGCCCCGCCCGACGCCCTGCTGATGGTCATCCCCTTCATCTGCAACCTCTTGCGGAGGCATCCGTCTTGCAAAGTGCTTGTCCACAGGCCTGGCGGCCCCGAAGGTGAACAGAAAGAGGAGAGGGAAACCACCATTCGCTTCGGGAAGTCAAACATCTGGGTTGGTTCTTCCTTGGGGAGAGTCCTTGCATTTGCACAGTTGTGGGACATACAAGATTAAATCCATGCTGGGACTTTCTGGCCGCGCTGGTTCCCTGTGTACAAACGCCTGTGCGCTGCTGGATTGTGCAGATGCACAGGGACCATGCTGTGCCTTTCTGTCCATTTTTTGCATAGACGTTGTGGAAGAGCCATAGCTTGAGGGGGTGGAGCATCTGCTTTGCATTCAGAAGGTCCCAGGTTCAATCCCCAGCATCTCCAGTGAAAAGGGTCAGGTGGTAGGTATCCTTCATCTGAGCTGCTGGAGATACTGCCGGTCTGAGTAGACAATACTGACCTTGATGGATCAAGGGTCTCATATAGTTCTCATATAGTATAAGGCAGCTTCATGCATCCAGGTTCATGGGGAAGGCCGGTGTGGCTCAGTGGCAGAGCATCTGCTTGGCATGCATAAGGTCCCAGGTTCAATCCTCAGTATCTCCAGCTAAAGGGACTCAGGTTCTGGGAAAGGTTTTTACCTGATGGAGATCACCAGTCTGATTTGGCATAAGGCAGCTTCATCTTATTCCTAGGAACAAGAGTTGTCTTTTCACCTGATCCCAACATTTTCTTCCTCTCCTAGTTCGCATCCAGGTTACTGTCTCTAGGTCACTCTGATGTGGTTTTTTTGGGCCCTGGCATGGAAAGTTGAGTCTGTGGCTTAGTCCCCGTGACCCTCAATGATTTACATGATTGCTTCCAGGCAGTTTTTTTGTAATTGCTTTCTCTGTCTTTCGTAGAGATGTCGGCTGATCCATATGTGATGGAGGAAGAAGACCCTTTGGAAAGCCGGGCTTTAGAGAGCTCCCTCTGGGAGATACAGGTATGTCTCCAAAAGAGTTTTCAGAGAGGTTTAAGGGACAATCAAAACAATTGTGCAGAATGATACCATGAAGTTTAGAACATGAGAATGTAAGAAAAGCCTTGCTGAATCAGACCAAGGACTATCAAGTCCAGCAATCTGTTCACACAGTGGCCAACCAGGTGCCTCTAGGAAGCCACAAACAAGACGACTGCAGCAGTGTGCTCCTCTGATCCTGGATAGAATAGGCATGCATCATGACCAGTATCCATTTTGACTAGTAGCCATGGATAGCTCTCTCCTCCAGGAACATGCTCACTCCCCTCTTCAAGCCTTCCAAGTTGGCAGCCATCACCACATCCTGGGGCAGGGAGTTCCACAATTTAACTATGCGTTGTGTGAAGAAATACTTCTTTTTACCTCTTTTGAATCTCTCACCCTCCAGCTTCAGCAAATGACCCCGCGTCTGGGTTGTACCCCTTCAGACTACAGGGCGGACTGTATTTTCAAATGCTCACTGCAGCTCAAGAACACCAACCCCTCCCCGTGTGTAGAAAACTCATAGATGAGGTGTAATGATTTTCATGCAGTCGTGACTTGAGCAAACTGCTTTCCCCATTGTTGAATACATGAAGCTGCCTTATACTGAATCAGACCCTCGGTCCATCAAAGTCAGTATTGTCTACTCAGACCGGCAGCAGCTCTCCAGGCTGAGGTCTTTCACATCACCTACTTGCCTGGTCCCTTTAACTGGAGATGCTGGGGATTGAACCTTGGTCCTTCTGCATGCCAAGCAGATGCTCTACTACTGAGCCACGGCCCCTCCCCAAAACTAACCCTGTTCTTGGTGTCTCAGACTTTGCAGAGCCACTACCACCCAGAAGTAGCCAAAGCTGCCACGTCAGTCAACACGGCGCTGTCTGAGACGGAGGATGACTTGTTGGAGCTCATGGAACTGACTTCTTATGAGGTAACGGTGCCCCATATGTGAATAGGAATGATTTCCTGTGGCGTGACATTTGAGCTTAATTGGAGAAGGTAGGAATGTTTCCTGATGGGACACAAGATTTGTTTTGCTTAATCTCAACATTGCAGTGTTGATTTTCCTTTGCTTCCCCATGTGTTCTAAGATTAGTTTTGCTTTGTCTCCCAGGCAATCCAGGGTTAGTTTTGCTTTGTCTCTCCAACAATCCTGGGTTAGTTTTCCTTTGTCTCTCTGATGCCTGCCCTCCATTTATGAACTGGCAGTACCTTGATAGGTCTGCATAGAAGGGTGCGTGTTGGTGTTAGTTTTCTTAGTTCCTGCATGAAATAGGTTTATAATCTCGAAATGATCCTGTTGAAATTTTATCCCAAAAATTCCCTAGAGAAAGGGCTTTAGCAAGAGAGATGGGCAAATTTTATTAAGAACATAAGAAAAGCCCTGCTGGATCAGACCAAGGCCCATCAAGTCCAGCAGTCTGTTCACACAGTGGTCGACCAGATGCCTCTAGGAAGCCCTCAAACAAGACAACTTCAACAGCACCATTCTGCCTGCGTTCCACAGCGCCTAATATATTCGGCATGCTCCTCTGATCCTAGAGAGAATAGGTATGCATCATGGATAGTATCCATTTTGACTAGCACCCATGGATAGCCCTCTCCTCCAGGAACATGTCCACTCCCCTCTGAAAGCCTTCTAAGTTGGCAGCCTTCACCACATCATGGAGCAGGGAGTTCCACAATTTAACTGTTCTTCGTATCTTCTCATGGCTGCCCAGTGTTCTGGAGCATTGCATTCCAGGCGCTTGTTCTCCTGGGCCGTGGAGATGTAGCTGGAAGGATTATGGTTGAATTAGCCAGCATTACCTCTTAAGAAGCACAGCGATTTGAGTGGGGCCCAGCAGGAATGACCAACGGGCAACTTGGAAGGCTTTAAGAGGGGAGGGGACATGTTCATGGAGGAGAGGGCTATCCATGGCTACTAGTTAAAATGGATACTAGTCATGATGCATTCCTATTCTCTCCAGGATCAGAGGAGCATGCCGAATATATGAGGCGGCATGGAGCACAGGCAGGATGGTGCTGCTGCAGTCGTCTTGTTTGTGGGCTTCCTAGAGGCACCTGGTTGGCCACTGGGCGAACAGACTGCTGAACATGATGGGCCTTGGTCTGATCCAGCAGGGCCTTTCTTATGTTCTTATGGCACTGTGTGGGTTTCCAAAGTAGGCACGTTTTGCAATGACTGGAATGAAGATCTGTGCAGGTGGCTTCACTTCCGAGGGTGGGAGGGTGGCGTAATGCGGGGTTTTCAACACTGTGGAAAGTAATAGAAAAGAGCAAGAGTCCAGTAGCACCTTAAAGACTAACAACATTTCTGGTAGGGTAGGAGCTTTCATGAGTCGCAGCTCACCTCTGACAACTTGGAGGAAAAGCGCATCCCAGAAAGGAAGGTGAAAGACTTTTATCTCCGTGTGTCTCTCTGCTAGATCTTTGACAGAGATTTAAAGAAAACAGCCACCGCCGTCCCTTTGGAATTTCAACAAGTCGCAGGTCTGTTTGGCCAGAAGAATGATGTTTTGGCAGAATATTTTACTCTGGAATGATTTCCACTTTTCTCGGTAAACATTATATAATAAAACCTTTTTATTCACTTTATGGCATCGATGTATTGGGTGGTTCATAATTACAGTACATCGGAAGAGCGCTAGAAGAAGAAAAGTTGGTTTTTACACCCCACTTTTCTCTACCTTGTAAGGAGGATTAAGCCTGCTTTCAATCACCTCCCCCTTCCCACAACAGGCAACTCCTCCCCACACCCACATGAACACACATGAAGCTGCCTTATACTACATCAGACCCTTGGTCCATCAAAGTCAGTATTGTCTACTCAGACCAGCAGTGGCTCTCCAAGGTATCAGGCAGGGGTCATTCACATCACCTACCTGCCTAGTCCCTTTAACCTGGAGGTGCCCGGGGTTGAACCTGGGACCATCTGCATGCCAAGGAGATGCTCTACCACTGAGCCACAGCCCCCAACCCCTAGTAACCCCTACAGCTGACAACCCGTGTCATGATCTTCCAGCCCTGTTGATAAACGACAGCCTAAAAACTTCTCTCTCCCTCCCTCCCCTTTTCCCCTGACTAAAACCATCTTGCCCTTGAAAACAGGTGTGCATTCTGCCTTCTCGGAGAGTTTTGGCTTATCTTTGAACTTGGTTGCGGGGGAAGGAGAGGCAGTCTCGACTCGTTCTCCTTGGATGCATCGGAAAGCCGGTGGTTATAAATATTAAAAGGGCGGGCTGCGGCGACGGAGCGGGTCCTTATCGGACTGCACACCCGCTTGCTACTACGGCTTCCCAGGTCTCTGCAGGCTTGAAGATTATAGATGCTTTAATCATTTCTGGTATTAACTGCGAGGCACGACGGAAGCGGGAGGCAGAGGGAAGCATAAATCACTCCTGCTGCGATTTTGATTTTTATCAGTGTGGTGTTTTTTTGTTTTGTTTTTTAAAACACAAATTATGATTATTGCACAAAAGGAATCTCTGTGGAAACGCTGCTTGGCTTCCTTCTGTCTCGGTGAGAAAGAGGTGGTTTCCTTGCTAGGAAGGAATAGCTGAGAGAGGCTGCTAGCCAGGTCTAAACTTAGATCTTTGTCCTGTCCCTGTTTCCAGGGTGCTCATGGTAGGAACGCTGTTCCCTACCTCTCTACCCTGAGAGCCAGCGTGGTGCAGTGGTTTAGAGCGGTGAACTCTAATCTGGAGAACCGGGTTTGATTCCCCACTCCTCCACATGAGCAGCGGACTCCAATCTGGTGAACCGGGTTGGTTTCCCCACTCCGCATGAAGCCTGCTGGATGACCTTGGGCTAGTCACAGTTCTCTCAGAACTCTCTCAGTTTTATTGTTCATAAAGCATCACAAGTGTGAGGTCTAGGGTTGCCAGCTCCAGGTTGGGAAATACCTGGAGATTTTGGGGGTGGAGCCTGAGGAGGGCGGGGTTTGGGGAGGGGCTTCACTGTCATAGAGTTAAATGGCCAAAGCGGCCATTTTCTCTAGGGGAACTGATCTCTGTCGCCCAGAGATCAGTTGTAATAGCGGGAGATCTCCAGCCACCACCTGGAGGCTGGCAACCCTAGTGAGGCCCCCTTCCCTGTTGTGCGAAGGTAATCAACAAAAAGCAAAGAACATCCCATTGAAGAGAGCAGGGGCCCCCAATCTTGTTGAGTTTAAAGACACTTTGGGAATTTTGAGAGGAAGGGAGTGGGCAGCACTACCTCAAGATGGAGCCCATCACAAGATGGCTACCACAGGATGGGGCCCGTCAAAAAACTTTGCGAGGCTCCAAGTCCAGCTATTGCCAAATGGGCTCTCCCTATACCCACAACAACAATACCTCCTATGTTCTTTGAAGCGCCCTGCAGTGGGGCTGTGGCTCAGTGGTAGAGCCTCTGCTTGGCATGCAGAAGGTCCCAGGTTCAATCCCTGGTATCTCCAGTTAAAGGAACCAGACAAGTAGGTGATGTGAAAGACCTCTGCCTGAGACCCTGGAGAGTAGCTGTCGGTCTGAGTAGACAATACTTTGATGGACCAAGGGTCTGATTCAGTAGAAGGCAGCTTCATGTGTTCAGTGAAGGAAGCAGACAGAAGCTTGGCTCGGCTGTTTGGTTTCCATTTCCAAAGGAAGGGTGGAGTTTGTACCCTATACAGCTGCATGGAGGTTTCCATTCAAAGAGATTTTTGTTACTAAAGGATTTAGCCAGTAGCTTACCTATATAATCGTTCCAGCTGAGGTGGGGCGGAATAGGTCAATAAATAAAAACATACCTGTGAGAAATCAAAGGGTGAATAGAAGAAGGGTTGGTTTTTATATGCCGACTTTCTTTCCCACTTAAGGGAGGATCAAACCAACTTACCATCACCTTCCCTTCCCCTCCCCACAACAGACACCCTGTGAGGTAGGTGGGGCTGAGAGAGCTCTAAGAGAACTGTAACTAGCCCAAGGTCACCTAGCTGGCTTCGTGTGTAGGAGTGGGGAAACCAACCCAGTTCACCAGATTAACCTCTGCCGCTCATGTGGGGGACTGGAGAAATCAAACCCGGTTCTCCAGGTCAGAGTCCACTGCTCCAAACCACCGCTCTTAACCACTGCACCATGCTGGCTTTCAGTAGGTTGAAATCCCAGCCCTCACCCATCCAAATCTCTTCCTCCAAGATTGTATAAGCGCTCGTGGGCAGGGTAATGCCACCTCCCCCATGAAAAGGATGACATCAATAAATTTATTTATTCATGTTATATTTTTCATCGTCGCAAACGCACAATCCCAGAGTACAGGAAAACCAGTTTATTACATTTCCATAAAAGCCAATGAATAACATTTCACGCATTCATTCTTTAATATGTAATATATTTTTTTCACATGTCTGAATGGTTGGACGCAATTTTATCTGAGGTCTAGTCAGACTCTTCAGGGTGTTTTAAAAATGACATTGGCATTTCATGGTGCGTTGAACAAATGGCTCGACAGGGAAATCATATACAGTAACAGTTCTATAGTTTTGTGTGAGAACAGGGTGGGGTCATTATACATGGCTTCATACGTACATGGTGGGTTAAATATATCGTTAGTTTTTGGTGTCTCTTGCCTCGTTCACTTCAACGCATTTGAGAAAATGGATGTGCTCAAAATGATCACATGTTGGATTTTTAAGGAAGTTTAAGCGTCGTTTTCAGAACTTGGGCAGCGATTTCTTGCCTAAACCTTCTAATAATGTTTATGGGATGTGTTGGAGGAGAGTGTGTTACAGATACTGTGGACTGCCAAAAAAAACAAAAAAAAAACAAGGGGGTTATAGATCAAATCAAGCCTGAACTGACCCTAGAAGCTAAAATGACTAAACTGAGGCTGTCGTACTTTGGTCACATTATGAGAAGACAAGAGTCACTGGAAAAGACAGTCATGCTAGGAAAAGTGGAAGGCAGCAGGAAAAGAGGAAGACGCAACAAGAGATGGATTGACTCAATAAAGGAAGCCAAAGCCCTCAGTTTGCAAGATCTGAGCAAGGCTGTCAAAAATCGGACATTTTGGAGGACATTGATTCATAGGGTCGACATGAGTCGGAAGAGACTTGACAGCACTTAACACACACAAACCTTCTAAATCTTGCCTCAAGGGAGCATGCATACTGTGGCTTTATGCAAGCCACTGTCACCCACCTCCCCCAGTAATGGAATAGTTGATGTTCAGCATTTTATGCCCACATACTAACCATGTGGCATTGCTGGCACTGGAAAAAGCAGGTCTCACCTTGGCACGCCTAGAGTTGGTATGCCTCAGATATGAGGTGGTGTGGCGTAGTGGTTAAGAGTGGTGGACTTTAATCTGGAGAACCGGGTTTGATCCCCCACTCCTCCACATGAGTGGCGGACTCTAATCTGGTGAACCGGGTTGGTTTCCCCACTCCTACATATGAAGCCAGCTGGGTAACCTTGGGCCAGTCCCAGTTGTCTCTGAATTCCCTCAGCCCCACTTACCTATTGTGGTGAGAGGAAGGGAAGGTGATTGCAAGCCAGTTTGATTCTTCCTTAAGTGGTAGGGAAAGACGGCATATAAAAACCAACTCTTCTCCTCTTCCTCCTCTTCCTCCCATATTCTCTCAGCCTATGGGGAAAGTTTACTAGTAGCCATGAATACTCCTCTCTTCCATGAACATGTCTTGTTTGTGGGCTCCCTAGAGGCACCTGGTTGGCCACTGTGTGAAGACTGCTGGACTTGATGGGCCTTGGCCTGATCCGAGCAGGACCTTTCTTATGTTCTTATGTGGTGATGGCTGCCAACTTGGAAGGCTTTAAATGGGGAGTGGACATGTTCATGGAGGATAGGGTTATCCATAGCTACTAGTCAAAATGAATACTAGTCATGGTGCATACCTCTTCTCTCTAGTAACTGAGGAGCATGCCGAGTACGTTAGGTGCTGTGGAACACAGGGCAATGCTACTGTGGTCGTCTTGTTTGTGGGCTTCCTAGAGGCACCTGGTTGGCCACTGTGTGATCAGACTGCTGGACTTGATGGGCCTTGGCCTGATCCAGCAGGGCTTTTATTATGTTCTTAAAGTTTGAAATCCACAAGCATTTCTCTGAATGTAGAGAACGGACGCTAGGGGTCAGTAATGGCTTTTCTAATCATCACCCTACTGCAGCAACCTCCAGGTTTTAACTGCAAGGAGAAATGTGTTTTCAGAGAAAACATATATTTTCTCTTACCAGAGTAAATCATTTTTGTTGTTGGGGGGAAAGGGTAAATTAGGAGTAAGGTGCAGCTTATTCCCAGAAAAACTGTGGGGCCAGGCTGGGGTGCAGAGCATTTCCTGGGCAGGGAATTCAATCATTAGATTGCTTTTTCTGCCCCCACACCCCAAGAATCCTCCCCTGGTTTTCTCCTTAGGCACCTCAGGTCGCGGGAGAAGGGCTTTAATGCATACGTTTCTATATAATGACTTTGGAGACTTTTAAAGGAAAATTTAATTTGTAAAGTAATTAAAGCCATCACTTTGACCCGCTGGTTCGGGGGGTAGGGTGTGTGTGTGTGAGCTCCGAAAAGGGGGAATAGTGTAATGTGATAAATTTTATAACAGGATGAAAAAAGAGGCAAAGAGGAGGAATGTACTTTCTGGCAGTAAAACCAGACCTTAATTTGATGCAGGGCTGAAAGTCGGGTTGCCAGATCTGGGTTGGGAAATACCTGAAGATTTTGGGGGTGGAGCCTTAGGTGGGTGGGGTTAGGGGAGGGGAGAGTGCCTCTGTCACCTGGAGATCAGTTGGAATAGCAGGAGATCTTCAGCCATCACATCATCAGGGGAGGGGCTGTGGCTGAGTGGTAGAACATCTGCTTGGCATGCAGAAGGTCCCAGGTTCAATCCCCGGCATCTCCAGTTAAAGGGACTAGGCAAGTAGGTGATGTGAAAGACCCCTGCCTGAGACCTTGGAGAGCCGCTGCCGGTCTGAGTAGACAATACTGACTTTGATGGACCAAGGGTCTGATTCAGTAGAAGGCAGCTTCATGTGTTCAGTCTGCATGACACTTCTTTATTTATTTATTTTTCAAATGTATAGCGGGAGATCTCCAGCAACCCTAGCAGAAAGTAGAGAGGCTAATTTCTTTTGCTGTTGCGCCTCTTACCGAATCTCAGCCGTAGCTTCCAGAATTTATTTCTTCAAAGAAAGTGAGCATGGCTTAGGTGTGGCCACTGAGAGAATCTGTGGCACAGGCAAACTTTGCATCGAGAACCTGCCAGATCCAAGTTCATTCTTTCAGCCACTACACTGCAAGCCAGGGTCAAAAATGGGCGGAAGACTTCACTCATTTAGAGGCAATCTGGAGGCTATTCCAAATGAGTGAAGTCCAGCAGGGAATTATATTACGAAGCACAGGAACTGGTGGGGCTGTGGCTCACTTGGTAGAGCATCTGCGTTGCACACAGAAGGTCCCAGGTTCTATCCCCGGCAGCTTGGTGTAGTGGTTAAGAACGGTGGTTTGGAGCTGTAGACTCTGATCTGGAGAGCCGGGTTTGATTCCCCACTCCTCCACATGAGCGGTGGAGGCTAATCTGGTGAACCGGGTTGGTTTCCCCACTCCTACACGTAAGGCCAGCTGGGTGACCTTGGGCTAGTCACAGCTCTCTTAGAGATCTCTCAGCCCCACCTACTTCACAGGGTGTCTGTTGTGGGGAGGGGAAGGGAAGGTGATTGTAAGCCGGTTTGATTCTTCCTTAGGTGGTAGAGAAAGTCAGCGTATAAAAACCAACTCTTCTTCTTATCAAGGCATTCCTCCCCCCCGCCACTTTTGATTGATTTGCAAAATTCCAATTTTTCTCCCAACAGTCGTTTTACATGTGTTGAAACCCTAACCTTGTCTGGGGCTCTCCTGCTTTCGTGATTGGCGTGATTTACCCAGTTTGCTATTAGATACCAAAATATTCCCCCCCCCTTTCATCACACATGAGATTGGATTATAGGATGGGATCAGTTCAGCAGAATTATGTTCGTTATACGTTTGTCTTGCTCTTGCAATGAAGAAGAAGAGTTGGTTTTTATACCCCGCTTTTCTCTACCTTTAAGGAGACTCAAAGCGGCTTACAATCACCTTCCCTTCCCCTCCCCGCAGCAGACACCTTGTGAGGTAGGTGAGGCTGAGAGAGTTCGGAGAGAGCTGTGACTGGCCCAAGGTCACCCCGCAGGCTTCGTGTTTAGGAGGGGAAGGGAAACAAACCCGATTCACCAGATTCGAGTCCTCCGCTCTTAACCACTAGACCACGCTGGCTCTCATACTGATCTTCCGCTAGCACTGTTTTGCCCAAGCCCCGGTCCAAATGCTCGCCTGGGTGCTGATCTCGGAGCCTCTGGATTTGCACTCCTTCTGAAGCATGTCGCTTGGAGAGGCGATTCTTTGAGCAGATTCCATCTGCGGCGACAGCTTCGTCCTGATTCGGTGGAGTGCAGCTTGGGTTTTTTTGGATATATATTGACACTCTTGCAGGCGGCTTGGAACGAAACCGATCTCATGATGAATGGCCGCGTTTTCCGATTCCCTGGAATGTACTTGAAGATTGCGGCGAGAGCGTAACATGATAAATGTCTCTATGCTAAACCGGAGTCTGTACTTTCTGGAACTGGCGAGGCATAGCCTGGTGAAGAGCAAACGGAGCGAGCTGTTTGTTCCTGTCGCCCGACGTTCCCTGGGTTTGTTTTACGTGAGCGATGGCGCCTCGTCAGCATTTCAATTCCGCTCTTTCTCATTCCTGCACAGCCACGAAACCGAGCATTAGGCGGGATGTATCGCAGCTGCGGGTGGATTGCAAATAAACTCAACGCGGGGAGGGAAAACTCTCTCCTTAAGTCCAGGATTAACGCATAAAGGTTAAGGAAGCTTGAAGACCGATACACAAGGAAATGCAACGAAATTTTAAAAAGGGGGCAATGCTGGCAGAGAGCACCAGAGTGGCCTCCTCAGGTAGAAGCTCTTAGAATCATAGGGTTGGAAGGGACCACCAGGGTCATCTAGTCCAACCCCCTGCACAATGCAGGAAACTCACAACTACCTCCCCCTGCACCCCACCAGTGACCTCCATGCCCAGAAGATGACCAAGATCAGTTGTAATAGCAGGATATCTCCTGCCACAACCTGGAGGTTGGCAACCCTATCCACCACCCCCTTCCCTGTAGCCATTGTAGGGGCAGGAGATGGGTTCTAAACTACATTTTTGAAAGTGGCACAGGGCCACCAAGCTCACGTGAACAAACTGTAGGTAAAGGTAAAGGTCCCCTGTGCGAGCACCGGGTCATTCCTGACCCATGGGGTGACGTCACATCCCGACGTTTTCTAGGCAGTCTTGTTTGCGGGGTGGTTTGCCAGTGCCTTCCCCAGTCATCTTCCCTTTACCCCCAGCAAGCTGGGTACTTATTTTACCAACCTCGGAAGGATGGAAGGCTGAGTCAACCTTGAGCTGGCTACCTGAAACCGACTTCCATCGGGATCGAACTCAGGTCGTGAGCAGAGCTTTTGACTGCAGTACTGCAGCTTAACACTCTGCGCCACGGGGCTGTAGATGAGGTCTATGGAGTACATGAACAACCCAAAGTTTGCCCAGTGAGTGATATATTTCCAGCGTGGCTGTCAAGGCTGAACTAGTCCGCTTTCTCTCTCTTTGTGTTATTTTTTTGGCTGGGGTGGGGGGAGATACTATCTGCTTGGGAACTGATGGACGGAAGACGACTTAAAAAAAAAAAAAGCCTGAAAACGATTAACTTGCCAAGATGCGTATGCATTTAAATTGCTCATTCCCTTCCCTTTTCAAAAAAGTATTATGTGTGTGTGAATTATGGTTCTTTTTTCTTCTTCTTTTTTTTGGCATTTATAATTACATAGCAGAACAGATGGCAGAGGCTTCTTTTGAATCTGTGTAACCATAAAAATACCATCGAAATATTCAATTCCTCTCAGGTGGGGCGTGTGCGAAAATGAAGTGTGTTTTTCTCTGCAATGCCCAGACTGCTTGTCTCAGCTATTTCTTTAAAGGGAATGGCATCTGTGTATCCAGGTAGACCTCTATGGGCAAATTCTTCTGCGCGCGCATGTGCATTTTATTTATGCACGCAGATCCCCAAGCACCAGGGCTGGTGTCGAGCATTCGCATGGTGGAGTATCTGCTGAAGCCCACTGTCTGCTGGAAGGGCAACCAAAGACATCTATCAGACATCTATCTCTAGGGTTGCAAGGTCCCTCTTCACAACCGGTGGGAGGTTTTTGGGACAGAGCCTGAGGAGGGCAGGGTTTGGGGAGGGGAGGGACTCCAATCCCATAGAGTCCAATTGCCAAAGCTGCCATTTTCTCCAGGTGAACTGGTCTCTATCGGCTGGAGATCTCCAGCCCAAAAATCTCCAGGTATTTCCTAACACGGAACTGACAACCCTACCCCTGTGGGGGGGACGGGACTGGCAACCCTACCTTGTGCTATATATGCTCCCTCCAATGAATGGGACAGTCGCATGCATGTTTGACCCAAGACTCCCTCCCCGCTTTGTCAAAGTCCCCAAATGGCAAACTAGCAGCATCTCTTCAATGATTTCCAGCGTGAACACTGTTACACCCTCGGATTATCTTGGCCCTCCGGTCGATGATTCTAGAACAGGGAAGGCGAGAAGCTAATCAATTTTCTTACTGACACAAATCTCCCTTTCTTATCTGTGTTTACAGGCGGTAATCCCATATTTACATAGAAAATACTGTCACGCTAGCCTGCTATCCCATAATATAATGGCTAGGCTTCAGGGATCCGCGCGGGATGATGGAAACCACTGAATATTCTAATGCCGTACATAATAACCCAAATATCTCGAAGGGTAGCTCTGCGGCGGAAGAAATAAGCAAACGGGCGCAGCATCTATGCAAAGCGCGGCGGCTGGAGGGGCGGTGGCGGGAAACTTCCAGTAGAAAAGTGTTTTATTAAATTTATTATGCAGGCTCAGGGCAGAACGAAGTTTCAGGGCACAAAAATATGAGAGATTAAAAGATAAAATCTGCCTTTTTAAAGCCCTAGCCTGGTGTTTTCTAGAATCTAGGAGGGCAGCATGGAAAAGCCTTCGTGCACAAAGAGTGGCCATGTGCCATGCACAATTTAAAGGGAAGTGCTTCAATTCCCAATGATTTCAATGGCAGAGTTCAATGCACTCTTAATGCATTGGGAGGGGCTGTGGCTCAGTGGTAGAGCCTCTGCTTGGCATGCAGAAGGTCCCAGGTTCAAGCCCCGACATCGTCAGTTAAAGGGACTAGACGGGTAGCTGCCAGACCTCAGAACTGAGGTCTCTTTGGCCAGGGCCTCTTTGATCGCCATGTGCATGGTCAATACAGAGTTGTTCTCAGCACATTTGTTTCTTGCAACAAAAAGAGAGCCTGCGTGGTGTAGTGGTTAAGAGCAGTGGTTTGGAGCGGTGGACTCTGATCTGGAGAACCGGGTTTGATTCCCCACTCCGACACATGAGCGGCGGAGGCTAATTGGTGAACCGGATTTGTTTTCCCACTCCTACGCATGAAGCCAGCTGGGTGACCTTGGGCTAGTCACAGCTCTCTCAGCCCCACCTACCTCAAAGGGTGTCTGTTGTGGGGAGGGGAAGGGAAGGTGATTGTAAGCCGGTTTGATTCTTCCTGAAGTGGTAGAGAAAGTCGGCAAATAAAAACCAACTCTTCTTCTTCTTGCAGAAGGCTCCGAGTTTAATCCCTGGTGCTTCCAATGAAAAGATTTTAGACAGCAGGATGTGAACCTCAGATCTTGGAGGGCTGCAGGCAGTGTCCGGCTAAGAGAGGATCGATGGGCTTTATATGTTACCGCAGAGAAGTTGTACACTTCCTCAGCGGAAGAGCATGTGGTTTGCATGCAGAAGGTCCCAGATTCGAAACTTGATATTGTCAGTTTGATGCATTGCAGGTAAGGGAAAGGTCTTCAGAGAACTGCTGCCAGTCAGAACAGACTGTCCTGAGTTTGACCAGTCAGGGGCCTCACCCAGTGCAAAGGTAGCTTTATGTGCTCAAGCGATACAGCCGCTGGCAGCATTTTGCAAAGGTGGAAGGGGGTGGGCTCTCTCCCCGTTCTCACCTTTCAGATTTCAGCCTGCAGATGTTTGTTCCTTGGCACTGCCTCAATCTTCGATTATTAAGGAGTCTACCCAACTAATTCCAGCCCCTGTTCTGAAAACGCTATGGGTAGTCAGTCATTTATTAATACGGCATATGGCCAGTCACATACAAAAGAATAAAATCGTCAACAGTTGGCTAAAATCCCATTGATATTAAAATCAGAAATTCCAGATATAAAAATATAAGATACATAAATACAAGTATAAAAAGTATAAAATACATAAAATCCTAAGAGGGCGCTGCTATATACACAAGTTATTGGGGGGTATCCACAATTTGCACCTAATTTTAGTCGCAGCAGTACAAAATTTAGCAGTATCGAAGGTAACCCTTGGATTTTCATCCAAGAGGAGTTTCCTTGCCCTCTCCGCCTCCGAGTTATCAGAGAGCTTGTTAATCCAGGGTCGGATAAATTTGCCACGGATCTCTTCATAGTAAGGGCAGCGGATGAGAATATGCTCCATGGTTTTTATCTCCCCTATATCGCACCAGCATACTCTCTCAAAGATGGGGATTTTTTTATATCTGCCCTCTAAGAGTGCTGAGGGGAAATATACTATGGTTTTTTTTTGTTTTTTTTTTGGTATTGTTTGCTCAATTAGAGGCGAGAGCAATTCTTGAAGATCGCTGCAAACGATGTACTTTTGTTCTTTCCTGACCCCACAATCTGAAATGGCTCTTTGGCATTCAGTTCATAACAAGACAGGGCCAGATTCAGTAAAAATCAGACACCACCTTGTGTTTCCGTCACCCGCGTCTTAGCAAGGGGAGCTCTGTGCATCAAGGAAGGCGTCTGTGCATGCAATGGATTCAAATAGAGATGTGCTTCTGGTATGCACAGCTACACTTCCATGCTTCACCAAGACCCATGAAACTATGCTTGTGATGCATATCTCTGTCCAGGGCAACTCAGTTCCCAAAGGCATGTGACTAAGAACAGACAAATGTTTAAACTGGTGTCTAAGGAGAAGAAGAAGAAGAGTTGGTTTTTATATGCCGACTTTCTCTACCACTTAAGGAAGAATCAAACCGGCTTACAATCACCTTCCCCTCCCCACAACAGAAACCCTGTGAGGTAGGTGGAGCTGAGAGAGCTCTAAAGAGCTGTGACTAGCCCAAGGTCACCCAGCTGGCCTCATTCGTAGGAGTGGGGAAACAAATCCAGTTCACCAGATTAGCATCTGCCGCTCATGTTGGATTCCTATTGGGGAAGAAGACGAAGAGTTGGTTTTTATACCCCAATTTTCTCTACCTTTAAGGAGTCTCAAACCGGCTTACAGTCGCCTTCCTTTCCTCTCCCCACAACAGACACCTTTTGAGGTAGGGGAGGCTGAGAGCGCTCTAAGAAAACTGTGACTAGCTCAAGGTCCCCCAGCAGGCTTCATGTGGAGGAGTGGGGCTGAGAGAGCTCCAAGAGAGCCGTGACTAGCCCAAGATCACCCAGGTGGCTTCATGTGTAAGAGTGGAGAAACCAACCCAGTTCGCCAGATTAGCCTCCGCTGCTCCTGTGGAGGAGTGGGGAATCAAACCTGCTTCTCCAGATTAGACCCCACTGCTCCAAACTACCACTCTTAACCACTACACCATGCTGGCTTTGCACCCAAAAAACAAGGCGGAAAGTTGCCCCAGGGCCCTTGGGGGGGGGGGGGCTGCACTAGTTTGCCCCAGACTTTTGGCATCTGCTGTTGATGTCTTAGTCTGGTTAGACCAATGAATCACAGCAGCCTGGTAATGTATCATAGGGTTGCCAGGTCCCTCTTGGCCACCGGCGGGAGAGTTTTGGGGCAGCGCCTGAGGAGGGCAGGGTTTGGGGAGGGGAGGGACTTCAATGCCATAGAGTCCAATTGCCAAAGCGGCCATTTTCTCCAAGTGAACCGATCTCTATCGGCTGGAGATCAGTTGTAATAGCAGGAGAGCTCCAGCAACCCTAACGTATCAGCATCCCAGTTCTGCAATTACTCCTCGCTGTCACCGGGGGTGCTGTGGTCAAGCCATGGATGCTTTATTGCAGCATCAACTAAACCTGGTGAATTGATTCTGAAAACTAGCAACACAGGTCCATACTAGATAGGGTTGCCAACTCTAGGTTAGGAAATTCCTGGAGATTTGGGGGTGGAGCCTGGTGAAGGGAAGGACCTCAGCAGGATATAATGCCCTAAAGCAGCCATCTTCTCAAGGGAACGGATCTCTGTCATCTGGAGAACACTTGTGATTCTGGGAGATCTCCAGGGCCCACCTGGTGGATGGCAAGCCTAACTCCATACCGTAGCCTCAGATTAGGCAACCAAGCAGCTTGCCCGGTTTGCAGGACGGCCAGAGTAGTCCACCAAAAAGGGGGACGTTCTGGTTCACTTTTGTACACGACAAATAGTATTGTGGAAGTCAAAAAGGGCAAGAGTCCAGTAGCACCTTAAAGACTAACAAAAATATTTTCTGGTAGGGTATGAGCTTTTGTGAGCCACTATCTGAAGAAGTGAGCTGTGGCTCACGAAAGCTCATACCCTACCAGAAAATATTTTTGTTAGTCTTTAAGGTGCTACTGGACTCTTGCCCTTTTTGACTACTGCAAACAGACTAACACGGCTACCCACTTTGAGTATTGTGGAAGTATTTCATTATATCATAGGGTTGCCAACCTCCAGGTAGTAGCTGGAGATCTCCTTCTATTACAACTGATCTGCAGCTGACGGTGGCCGACTGGGTCTAAAAATATTGGTTGCCAGGAGACAAAGGGGGCCCACCCACAACTATAAGGTCATCATTTAATTTTTATTAATTTTTACTTTTAACATATTGTCTAATGTTTAAGGGGGGCCCACTTCATCAGGGGCCCACAGGGCCCACTTGCCATCGGGCAAGCTGACCCAATGGCCAGTCCGCCACTGCCAGCCGATAGAGACCAGTTTACCTGGAGGAAATGGCCGCTTTGGCAATTGGGCTCTATGGCGTTGAAGTCCCTCCCCTCCCCAAACCCCGCCCTCCTTAGGCTCCACCCCAAAAACCTCCCACCAGTGGTGAAGAGGGACCTGGCAACCATATGTCATATTTATAAAGCACAGTAATGTTCATACTGTGCAAGTTAGCAGATGTCAATGATGTTGTCTAGGTCCTAGCATTGCCACTTGTTAAAAAATAAATAAATGATGATCCGGATCTGTTTTTGATTTGAAATCCTGTTTTTGTTCCCTGGACAGACAAAATCCAAAAGTTACCACTCACGATGAAAGGAATGTGTCTGGCTTACGAGGAGACGGGCAGAGTCATTTCATACTTTGCTGGGTTTTGTGACAGCTTTTTATTTTCTGTCTCTCAGAGGCAGCTGCAGTCAGGCAATATCCCTTATATGGACAGTTATACTGTGACCGGAGGAAAGGCATTGTGGAGGAGATGGGGGAGATTTATGAATGGAAGTTCAGGTTAGGAGCCGAGAGACCCGGGCTCAAATGCCCACATGGCCGTGAGGCTCTCTGGGTAACTTTGGGCCACTTAGTGGTGTAGTGGTTAAGAGCGGTGGACTCTTATCTGGAGAACTGGGTTTGATTCCCCACTACTCCACATGAATAGGAGCCCCGTGGCGCAGAGTGTTAAGCTGCAGTACTGCAGTCAAAAGCTCTGCTCACGACCTGAGTTCGATCCCAACGGAAGTTGGTTTCAGGTAGCCGGCTCAAGGTTGACTCAGCCTTCCATCCTTCCGAGGTCGGTGAAATGAGGACCCAGCTTGCTGGGGGTAAAGGGAAGATGACTGGGGAAGGCACTGGCAAACCACCCCGCAAACAAAGTCTGCCTAGAAAACGTCGGGATGTGACGTCACCCCATGGGTCAGGAATGACCCGGTGCTTGCACAGGGGACCTTTACCTTTTACCACATGAGCAGTGGAGGCTAATCTGGTGAACTGGATTTGTTTCCTCACTCCTACACACAAAGCCAGCTGGGTGACCTTGGGCTGGTCACAGCTCTTTCAGCCCCACCTACCTCCCAGGGTGTCTGTTGTGGGGAGGGGAAGGGAAGGTGATTGTAAGCTGGTTTGAATCTCCCTTAAGTGGTAGAGAAAGTCAGCATATAAAAACCAACTGTTCTCCTCCTCCTCCATCTCAGTCCCACCTACCTAGGGTTGCTAAGTCCCTCTTCGCCACCGGTGGGAGGTTTTTGGGACTGAGCCTGAGGAGGGCAGGGTTTGGGGAGGGGAGGGACTTCAGTGCTGTAGAGTCCAACGGCCAAAGCAGCCATTTTCTCCAGGCGAACTGATCTCTGTCGGCTGGAGATCGGTTGTAACAGAGGGAGATCTCCAGCCACCACCTGGAGGTTGGCAACCCTACGCCTACCTCAAAGGGCTGTTGTGAGGATAAAGAACGGAAGGGAACCATGAACACCCTCCTCAGCTCCTTGGAGGATGGGTGGGATAAAAATGTTCTAGGGAGACGAAGTCCCCACAGTGTAGTGCTGAAATGATAGCGAAATCCCTGCCCTTTTCAGTCCAGACTCTCAGGCCTTTTATGCACGGCTGTTCCCCTCACCTTCCCCCTTTGACAACTTCGGGTCTGAGTATGCATGCTGTTTCCGACTGTCAGAGGTCGCCTCCCTCTCCCCGCTTGTTTCCACGAGTTTGGCCCACCTTTTCAGGGACCTGTTCTATCACAACTTTGAAAACGTGGGCAAAATGCACAGAAACGCAGGGGAAGAGCAAGGCAACCTCTGACGGTCGGAAGCGGCAGGCACAATCGAAACAAAGACCTTGGAGGGGTGACCGTAGGGTTGCCAACTTACCTGATTTTCAGGATGTTTATATATTGAATCTGTTCTTCTGCTGGACTGTTATTGATATATTCATATGTGTATCTTATTGTTATCTTGTATATATTGTTCACTTTTGCACCTACTTTCACTTTTTATAAATTAGCACTTTAATATATTGTGTGAGTGCTGTCTGGATTCCTTCCAACCTCCCGGTACTAGCTGGAGATCTCCTGATATTACAACTGATCTCCGACCGATAGAGATCAGTTCCCCTGGAGAAAATGGCCGCTTTGGCAATTGGACTCTATGGCATTGAAGTCTCTTCCCAAACCCCGCCCCCCTCAGGCTCCGCCCCAAAAACCGCCCACCAATGGCAAAGAGGGACCTGGAAATCCTAGGTGACCTTGAGGGGAACAGCCATGCATAAAAGACCTTAGAGTACTGCCTGCCCACAGTTCAACCGTATAGATTCCTCACTGCAGAAATTTCCATGTCCAGACAGCTGCATGTAGGTTTCCTCAATGAGGCCAATAGCAGTTCCCTGGGGAGTTTCGTGTTGAGAAAATGGCAGGGGAGGGAAGGCTTCACAGTCCTGATCCGAATCGGGTCCCCGCATGCCGCATTGCCCTTCTTCCAAGCACAGAACTCTTTACAGCATGCCAGGCTGAAAAGACCTGAGTGGACACTTTGGGGAGAAGGCATGAAAACATTGCAAGGTGTGCATAGGCTTTTTAAGGCAGGTAGTGGAGTATCCAAATGAGATTGCTAAATTGGCTTTGTGATAGGGTTGCCAATCTCCAGGTAGGTTCTGGAGATCTCCTGGAATGACAACTGAGCTCCTAACGAAAGAGATGTGTTCCTCTGGAGAAAATGGCAGCTTCTTTATGATGTTCTACCCTGCTGAGCTCCCTGCCCTCCCCAGGCTTTAAATCTCCAGGCTTTTCTAAACTTGAACACATGAAGCTGCCTTCTACTGAATCAGATGCTCGGTCCGTCAAAGCCAGCATTGTCTACTCAGACCAACAGCGGCTCTCCAGGGTCTCAGGCGGAGGTCTTTCACATCACCTCCTTGCCTAGTCCCTTTAACTGGAGATGCCGGGGATTGAACCTGGGGCCTTCCGCATGCCAAGCAGAGGCTCTACCACTGAGCCACAGCCCCTCCCAACTTAGGGTTGGCAACCTTATTTTGTGAAATGGGCAGCTAGCCCCCCCCCCAGTGTGGTGTGGTGTGGTGTGATGTGAATGGCAGATGCCTCCTCCTTATCCCTCCCTTCTCTGAGGCCCTGCTCTGAACCATCCGCAGGCCCGCAGCTTGATCGCCATCAACCACACACGGATGGCTTGGCAGAATGGAAAATTACAGCGCAAGCAGGAACCGGCAGCTTTTACAGAAGAAATCATTATTATTGCCATGTTTTATGGGGGAAACAGCCCTGAAGAATCTATTTTAAGGTGGTAGTTTAGACAGGCGTGTGATAACATTGTAAACCATAAAGGGAGTAGGGTGGGTTGGGAGGGAACAGCCACTGAAGAACATGGAAGGAGAGGCAGGAGTGAGTTGTTGCCTGTTGTCGTTTGGCAGTCCGCTGGGCGCATTATGTGCTTGATCCAGAACAGTGCGGGCAAGCATCGATGTAGAATAGGGGCAACTTGTGAGCCAGAGGGGAGCGACGTTTGGCTATGCATAAAGGAAGCAGCACGCGAATCAGCGAAACAGAAGCGTAGATGGCTTTGTGAAATGATTCGATTCCTGCCAAATGTGTGCGTCTCTCCACCCGCCACCCACCCCCCATTCAAAATGCCCGTGATATAAGAGAAAACCGTCCAGCCATTCCGAGTGTGGGGCAGGAAGCCGTGCTTGCTGTGTGTTTATCCTGCAGCTGAATCTGATTGTCTGCGTAGTGTCATGTAAGTGACAGGATCCCTGGTCTCCACTGAAGCAGCTGGCGAGAGGGGCAATAAACAGGAATGAATCGTAGAAATCATAGAATCACAGAGTTGGAAGGGACCACCAGGGTCATCTGGTCCAACCCCCTGCACCATGCAGGAAATTCTGAACTACCTCTGCCACACACGCACCCCAGTGACCAATACTCCATGCCCAGAAGATGGCCAAGGTGCCCTCCCTCTCATGATCTGCCTAAGGTCACAGAATCAGCATTGCTGACAGATGGCCATCTAGCCTCTGCTTAAAAACCTCCAGGGAAGGAGAGCTTACCACCTCCCGAGGAAGCCTGTTCCACTGAGGAACCACTCTAACTGTTAGAAAATTCTTCCTAATGCCTAGACAGACTCTTTTGATTTAATTTCAACCCGTTGGTTCTGGTCTGACCTTCTTGAGCAACAGAAAACAACTCAGCACCTTCCGCTATATGACAGCCCTTCAAGTACTTGAACATGGTTATCATATCCCCTGTCAGTCTTCTCTGGCTGAACATACCCAGCTCCTTCAACCTTTCCTCATAAGGACTTGGTCTCCAGACCAATATTCGATAGGGCAATGAGCACGGATGGGAAAGGCAGGCCTGCTCCGGAGAAGGTTTTGGGTCTTTATCATGCAAACGTTTGCCTAGGAAATTTAGCTCAGCTCTATGATCGGGGGTCTTGGTGCAGAGTTTGCTCAGCTTTGCACATCACTCTAAACGCATCAGAGAGGTCCTTGGCGGAACCTCTATTATCATCCTTGGCTCAAATGAAATCTCTTGTAGCTGGATTGTTTCATCCTGTTTGCCAGGGGCTGTGGCTCAGTTTGTAGAGCCTCTGCAAGGCATGCAGAAGGTCCCAGGTTCGATCCCCGGCATCTCCAGTTAAAGGGACTAGGCAAGTAGGTGATGTGAAAGACCTCTGCCTGAGACCCTGGAGAGCTGCTACCAGTGTGAGTCGACAATACTGACTCTGATGGACCAAGGGTCTGATTCAGTATAAAGCAGCTTCATGTGTTCGTGTGCTCATGTGTTCAACTCTTGCCAGCTTGTCAGAGATCAGTTCCCCTGGAGAAAATGGCCTCTTTGGCAATTGGGCTCTATGGCACTGAAGTCCTTCCCCTCCCCAAACCCTGCCCTCCTCAGGCTCCGCTCCAAAAACCTTCTGTCGGTGGCGAAGAGGGGGCTGGCAACCCTACTGATCACAGATCTCAGATATACACCCTCAGACAGGTGCCTAAAGGCTAAGAGGGATGGGGCAGGCCTCTCTAGGAAGAGAATTCTATAGCCTCGATGCCACCTGAGGAAGGGGAAGCAATAGGATCAGATCCTATAACAAAACCAAGAATCACTGTAGTTCACCCTAAAAAGCATTCCTTTGTTAAACCCCCGTAGGCCTTGGAATGATTATACTGCATAGAAATCATAAGCTAGAAGAAGTGGTTTGGAATGGATGAGAAATTGCTGCTTCGTTTTACCGAGGCAATCACTATTCTCTAGCAAAGAAATGAAGAAGAAGAAAATATAATAAAAAATGGAGTGCCGTGCCATAAATAATGGAAGGGAATTAATTATCGATGGCTCAGGCCAAATGAACTTTGATGCAATATATCAACAGGGAGACGTTAAGGTGAAAAAGTTGGCTCCTTTATCACAAGTGCTGATGCTATTAAAACAAAAATGACGGTCGGTAAATTGGTGTGAAAATATTCCAAACTCATGAACTGGGTAATCTGCTTTCTGTGGGCTGTGTATAACGTGATGTTCATCTGGCAATCGACGTTTTCACGTTTTGTAAAAAAATAAATAAAAGATAGGACATTTTGTCAAAGATAGGACATTTTGGAGGACTTTCAGTGATAGGGTCGCCATGAGTCGGAAGCGACTTGACGGCGCTTAAGAGACACACACAAAATAAGCAAACCCCAAGTTTCTAGTACTCATGGCTCTAGAGAAACTTTTGAAAATATCCCAGTTGTCTGTTGAGAACCTGTTCAGCTCACTGGAGAGAACACTCATCGAAGACGAATGGATCTTCCACATTCTGGTCTTGCCCAAACTCACGGTCTCCTGTGTTCTGCTTCGCTTGACTTCAGGTTTCACTTGGGAGGATTTCTAAAATTTATTTCTAAATGGGTGCCAACTGCCACAGTTTCCATTCCGTGTTTTTCCGGTTTCCTGGGTTGCCGCTGCTCACAGGTAAATGAGTGCAACGATTCAGCCAGCAAAAACTGGGCGTGGGCAAAACCAACTGAACAGGATCACTTCGGAGTGAAAAAGCACCGGCACCCAAGCCTCATGCCATATCGAGCTGGGGTAGGGTTGCCAATATCCAAGTGGTGGCTGGAGACCTCCTAGAATTACGACTCATCTCCAGGTTACAGAGATCGGTTCCCCTGGAGAAAATGGCAGCTTTGGAGGGTAGACTTTATGGCATTATACCCTATGGAGGTCCCTCCCCAAACTTCACCCTCCTCAGGCTCCCCCTGCTCCAAATCTCCAGGTATTTCCGAGTCTGGAGTTGGCAACTCTAAGCTGGGGGAAGTTTGACCATCATGTTATCTGCTGACCTTTGGAGTGGTGGAGTTTGATCTGGAGAACTGGGTTTGATTCCCCACTCCTCCACGTGAACGGCGGAGGCTAATCTGGTGAACTGGATTTGTTTCCCCACTCCTGTACATGAAGCCAGCTGAGTGACCTTGGGCTAGTCACACTCTCTCAGCCCCACCTACCTCACATGGGGTTTGTTGTGGGGAGGGGAAGGGAAGGTGATTGTAAGCTGGTTAGATTCTTCCTTAGGTGGTAGAGAAGGTCGGCATATAAAAACCAACTGTTCTTCTCCTCCTCCTCCTCCTCCTCCATCTCAGTCCCACCTACCTAGGGTTGCCAAGTCCCTCTTCGCCACCGGCGGGAGGTTTTTGGGGCGGAGCCTGAGGGCGGGGTTTGGGGAGGGGAGGGACTTCAGTGCTGTAGAGTCCACTTTGATTCTTCCTTAAGTGGTAGAGAAAGTCGGCATATAAAAACCTCCTCCTCCTCCTCCTCCTCTTCTTCTTCTCCTCCCTTCTCCCTTCTCCCTTCTCCTTTCTCCTTTCTCCTTTCTCCTTTCTCTTTTCTCCTTTCTCCTTTCTCCTTCACCTCCTCCTCCTCCTCCTCCTCCTTCTCCTTCTCCTCGCCTGTTTTTTGAGACCACCATGGCTACCAGCGTCTACAGAAATTGCATTGGGCTGGGAAGAGGGTTGGAACAGTTTGAGCCGCATTTCCTGCCGCTGATCTACAACCTAAACCTGTCAGCTTTGTTTCTTTGCCACGAGAGGTGGCGATGGATTCCCCGTAACCTTTCCAATGTCTCGCAGGTCTCTTGATGAGGTCTTCCGCCTGCCATTCTTACACATGTTGCTGAAGTCGACGCGTGCATCACCACCGTCGGTTTGCCGGCCAGATTGCGGAACGGCAGGTAAAGGTCAGGCTTAAGGAACGCGTGGCAGATTGAAACTTGTTCCTTCCGGCAGAACAGAGGGGGAAATGTTGTTGCCTGACACCGCGCAACACGAGAGTATTCTCAAATATATTAGTGTACAGCCAGAAGGGGAAAACTATTACAAATGTGACCCATCACAGGGCTTAGCATATTAATGTCAGGTTTTTTTTCTCTCTCTCCTCCTTTTCCTTTTGCAACTGCAAACAGCTTTATCGGTCGCTTTTGAATCACCATCTGCCTCCTGTTCGGGCAACTCCAGGGATGGAAACAGATGCTGGGAACCATGGAATAGCCAATTAAAGAGTACCGCATTTTCAGGGGTCGGCATGGATGGCTGCCTGCCAAGGCCCACAGATGGCGGAGGTGAACTAATCTGGTGAACTGGATTTGTTTCCCCACTCCTATACGTGAAGCCAGCTGAGTGACCTTGGGCTAGTCACACTCTCTCAGCCCCACCTACCTCACATGGTGTTTGTTGTGGGGAGGGGAAGGAAAGGTGATTGTAAGCCACTTTGCTGGGTCGCTCTCCCCTTTCCCAAAGGGCGGCGGAAAAAGCAGAGCACAATTCTCTAATGCTGTCCTTCCTGTGTTGCCTTCGGTCACCTTTCCCAATTTGGCACAGAGGGCCCTTAGACACTGCAGTCGCTTGGTCTTGCCTGCTAATACCAATAGGTATTGGTATTATACCAATAGGTATATCAATAGGTATTCAGGCCTGCTAATATCAATAGGATTTGGGTTGCCATCCTCCAGGTGGTGGCTGGAGATCTCCCGCTATTACAACCGGAGATCACAGGTACTAGCTGGAGAACACAGGCAGGATGGTGCTGCTGCAGTTGTCTTGTTTGGGGCTTCCTAGAGGCACCTGGTTGGCCACTGTGTGAACAGACTGCTGGACTTGATGGGCCTTGGTCTGATCCAGCAGGGCCTTTCTTATGTTCTTACCTGAAGGTTGGCAACCCTATCCAGGAGTGGCCGGCAGGTCTCCCACAATAACAACTGATCTTTGTGTGGGGAAATACCTGGAGATTTGGGGGGGGGGTGAAACCTCGGGAAGGCAAGGTTTGGGAAGGGCAGGGACCTCAGCAGAGTCCACCTTCCAAGGCATCCATTTTCTCCAGGGGAACTGATCTCTGTGGCTTGGAGATGAGCTTTAATTCCAGGGGATCCTAGGGTTGCCAGGTGCCCGATGGTGGCGGGCAAACCCCTGGCAATTCGCCCCTCTGCCCGCCGACCACCTGAGGGTCGGCGGGAAAACGTGCACATGTGTGCACACACTGCGCGCACCGCACTTCTGGTTTACAATTGGAAGTGCCACCTCGCGAGGGGCCTTTTCCTCTTAGTTTGAGTGGTAAAGGGCCGCTGCGGCACTTCTGGTTGTAAACCAGAAGTGATGTGCATGCGCAATCCCAACTGCAGCCCCATAGCCACCCACCGGAGGAGAGGGGGGACCTGGCGGCCCTAGGGGATCCCCAGGTCCCACCTGGAGGCTGGCATCCCTAGGTGTGGGTGAGAAGAAGGAAGGCCAGGATAAGAAATGTACAAGAAAAGAAAGAGAAGAATAGATCTTCCCGCCTCTGGCATGCCATTCTTCATCCTGAGACAACAGTCACAACAAAGGAAGGGAAATCACTGTTCATCTTTTATTTTCCAAGCCCTGCTCCGAGCAAAGAATAATTAGGCCTAGACAATGCTCGCAGAGTTGCAACCACTTAATATTTCTATACCTAAATCTGCATAAATAATACTATCTTGGAGGAATTTTTTAAAATTAGCCAGATTCTGAAAAGCTGATTAATTATCTCTTGGGACAGCCATTGTTCTCTATCTAAATCTGTCGCTCCTCTTTCCCACTGCTTTCTTTTCTTGTACCGAATCCGGCCCTTTTTGAATGGGAGACATGTCCGTTGATGGAAAGACGGGCATCTGCTGCCACAGAGCCCTTCTCTTGCAAAAAGATGGTGAAGAATTTTTTTTATAAAGTTTTCTTTGCAAAACTCTTTTTATGAGTGGTCCCTGGGGTTGCCAACTCAGGGTTGGGAAATTTCTGGAGATTTGGGGGTGCAGCCTGGGGAGGGAGCTCAGTGAAGTATAATGCCTCAGAATCCACCCTCCAAAGCAGCCATTTTCTCCAGGGGAACTGATCTCTGTGGTCTGGAGATCCGTTGTAATCCCAGGAGAGCGCCAGGCTTTACCTTAGGGTTGCCAACCTCCAGGTACTAGCTGGAGATCTCCTGCTATTTCAACTGATCTCCAGCCGACAGAGATCAGTTCCCCTGGAGCAAATGGCTGCTTTGGCAATCGGACTCTATGGCATTGACGTTCCTTCCCTCCTCAAATCCCACCCTTCTCTAATCTGGAGAATTGGGTTCAATTCCCCGCTCCTCCACATGAACGGCAGATCTAATCTGGTGAACCGGGTTGGTTTCCCCACTCCTCCCCATGAAGCCAGCTGGGTGGCCTTGGGCTAGTCACAGCTCTCTTAGAGCTCTCTTAGCCCCACCTGCCTCACAGGGTGTCTGTTGTGGGGAGGGGAAGGGAAGAGGATTGTAAGATGGTTTGATGGTGGAGAAAGCCGGCATATAAAAAACAACTCTTAACTTAATTGAAGGCATTTTGTTTTTCTGGTTATCTGCTGTTCAAAAATCCTAGGCAATTGCATTTCATTTATTCATTTATTTTGTTTGCATTACAAATGGACAGTGCTTAGCAGTCCTGATGGTGTCTCTGCCTTGCCTCAGACCTTGAGAAGCTCCATGCATTACTGAAACCTAGGGTTGCCAGGTCCCTCTTCGCCACTGGTGGGAGTTTATTGGGGCGGAGTCTGAGGAGGGCAGGGTTTGGTGAGTGGAGGGACCAATGCCATAGAGGCCAATTGCCAAAACAGCCATTTCCTCCAGGGGAACTGATCTCTATCAGCTGGAGATGTTGGAGTTGTAATAGCAGGAGATCTCCAGCTAGTACCTGGAGGTTGGCAACCCTACTGAAACCCCATGCCTGCCTGCAGGAGTGCTTCGATCAGGAGCTTCTTGCACATAGCAACTCTACTGTTCCAGGCAAATGAATAGGGAAGGCCGGTTGTCGCCGGAGTTCCATATGAACCAGAGAGTTTCCATACTCCTAATGAATTCCCAAATTGGATTACAAGAATCCCCGTTGACTCGTCACTTCTTTCCAAGCACAACAAATCTTCCGTCTCTGGTCTTATTTCATCGATAACATGTGAACACAACGTGGACCATAAAGCACCCGAGATTAACGATGCTGGGGTTTCGCCTGGCCTGCAGTTTAGCAATTTATATTGCAGCTGATTTATGGATGCCATTAGGCCCGAGAGTGGTATCGATCAGTCCAAACTGCTCAAACTGGTAAGTAGATATTGAAAAGGCAGAACAACTGGGAGGCGGGGGGTGGAGGGACTTGTTCTTGGGAGAAGAAAAGTCACTAAATGTATTCCGCGTCCCAACAAGTTGTACATTCATGTTTCCAAAGAGTAGGGTTGCCAGCCTCCAGGTACTCTTTGAGCTCCACCCCAAAAACCTCCCTCTTCGCTACCAGCAGTAGGTTTTAGGGGCGGAGACTGAAGAGGGCAGGGTTTGGGGAGGGGAGGGACTTCAATGCCATAGAGTCCAATTGCCAAAGCAGCCATTTTCTCCAGATGAACTGATCGCTATCGGCTGGAGATCAGTTGTAATAGCAGGATATCTCCAGCCACTACCTGGAGGTTGGCAACTAGTCATGAGGCATACCTATTTTCTCCAGGATCAGAGGAGGGTAGGGTTGTTGAATTAAAAAAAATTCGGTATAGTTCGGATTCGGCCAAATTCAGCCCGTTTAGATTCGGGATATGCCGAAGTCCGAACTCCCCCACTTTGGATCCGTTCAATTCGGCGGGAATTCAAAGTTCGGAAAAAAATTCGGCCGAATAAAGCCATTAAAAACACAATCGCGCCTTTCCGCGGCTCTGGGGGGCATTTTTGGGCTTAGAGGTCCCAAACTTTCGGCAGAGCTTCAAAGGACGTTTATTGAAAGACTCCCCAAGTTTTGTAAAGATTGGGTCGGGGGGGCTGAGATATGGGCCCTGAAAGGGGTCCCCCCACCCTTAATGTGCATCTCTCAGCAGAGCTTGCCGCCCATGCACAAAGCTCCCAGCCCCGACAACAGCTGAGAAAGCAACTGCAAAACAACTGCAAAACAACACAACCTTGTAAAACAACACCTTTGCAACACACAACTGAAACCTCCCCCCTCAAACCAGGGAGCGAGAGACTCGGGGAACACACACCCCAGGCAGAACCGACGAAAGCCCCCTTTGGCTTCCCCCCCACCCACAGAAACTGCTCCCTCCCCACACACACACAGACTCTGCTTTCCCCCCCACACACACACATACACAGGAGAAAAATTATAGATTAAAGTCCCCAAAGGGGTCTTACTGTGGCTGTCTTCTGTTCCATCAGGACGGGCTGGGGAGGACTTGTAATCCAAGATGATTCCAATTAGGCACGGGAGGTTTTGCTCTGGAGAAGATGCACAGGATCGGCTGATCCATTCATCCCAATAGGGAAAAGGGGAAAGGGGAAAGCCCATATCTCGGGACCCCCTGACCCAATGTTCACAAAACCTGGGGGGGTATCTTAAGAACACTGGTCTGAAACTCCGCTCAAAATTTGGGATCTGCACCCCCAAAAATGCGCCCCCTGCAGCCATGGAAAGAGAAAAGGGGGGGAGGCGATATTTCTGCCCCCACTGAACCCATCTTTACAAAACTTGGGTAGTATCTTAAGAATAATTGTCTGAAGCTATGCTAAAAGTTTGGGGGCTATATCCCCAAAAAAGCGCCCCCTGCAGTCACATAAATGGAAAAAGGGGGGGAGGGAAAAGGGGGAGAGCCCATATCTCGAGACCCCCTGACCCAATGTTTACAAAACTTGGGGGGTATCTTAAGAAGCTTCATCTGAAGCTCCAGTGAAAGTTTTGTGTCTGTACCCCAAAAAATGCACCCCCTGCAGCCATGGAAAGAAAAAGGGGGGAGCCCATATCTCGGGACCCCCTGACCCAATGTTTACAAAACTTGGGGGGTATCTTAAGAAGCTTCATCTGAAGCTCCAGTGAAAGTTTTGTGTCTGTACCCAAAAAAATACGCCCCCTGCAGCCACAGAAAGGAGCGAATGTGCACAAGCACCCCCCCACACACACACACGAGGATTTCGCTCTCTCTCTCTCTCTCCCTGGCTGGGCCGCACATCAGCTGATTCCTCCAGTACTCAATCCTGACTGATTGGCCAGAAGAAGACCCAGCTTGGCCACCGATTGGCCGGGGGAGGAGAATGCTGCTTACTGACGGTTATGCTGCTTACTGACGGCCCTGAATTTGCCGAATTTATTCGCGAACTCCCGAACTCGCTGAATTCGGGCCCCCGGTTGCCCGCCAGTTTTGAGTTCGGTTCCTCCCGAACTAAAAACCACCGAATCAGGGGAAATTCGGCTGATTTTCAGTTCGGGCCGAACCGAATCAACAGCCCTAGAGGAGGGTGCCAAATATATTAGGTGCTGTGAAACACAGGAAGGATGGTGCTGCAGTTGTCTTGTTTGTGGGCTTCCTAGAGGCACCCGGTTGGCCACTGTGTGAACAAATTGCTGGACTTGATGGGCCTGGGTCTGATCCAGCAGGGCTTTTCTTATGTTCACCTTACGTTCACTTAGAGTGCATATACGGGAAGGGAGAAACAATCCACATTAAGAGATCCGGAATCCGCACTCTAAACGGTTGAATTAACTTGCCATCGCTGTGATATATATAAGAGCCCTGGCATTGTGAATAAAGATTAGATAAACTGTTTAAAAGCTGCGGGGCTGAATCACCACGTTTGTTAATAGTTCTGTCTCAATTTATCTCTGTGCCTTATTTATTAGGAAACAGTCCCTGAAACCTTAATAAAACGGTTTCAATAAGAGAGAGAGGGGGGTGAAATCTTTGCTTGCAACCCCTCTTCAACCTTCCCCATTTAATTAGCTCGATTTAATTGAACCTGCCACACGGCTTCCTTCTGAAAGAGGCTGGTTTCCTCCTGTCTCCTTTCTGCAAAAACAGCTTTGAAATTGTGCTCTGCAGTTGCTTTTCCATTTGTCAATTGAGTGCTGAAGCCACCAACTGGGGACAAACCCCTGCTTAACGCAGGTCCTCCAATAGGTCTCCTTTGCGAATAGGCTTGCCAGCTCCGGGATGGGAAATACCTGGAGATTTAGGGGGCAGAGCCTGAGGAGGGTGGGGTTTGGGGAGGGGAGGGACTTCAATGCCACAGAGTCCAATTGCCAAAGCTGCCATTTTCTCCAGGGGAACTAATTTCTACCAACGGGGCATCAGTTGTAATAGTAGGAGATCCCCAGCCACCACCTGGAGGTTGGCAACCCTATTTGCGAGTCCATTTCCCTGTGTGAAGAGAAGATGCTATTGGTTTTAGATTCCTTTGGATAAGATAACATTGCAGCATAGTGGCTAAAGGGATGGACTTTGACCAAACAGATTAAAATCCCTATTCAGCTACACATTAAGTACAGTTTGATTTATTCATTTAATTAATTAATTAATTCATTCATTCATTCATTCATACGGTTGCCAACCTCCAGGTACTGGAAAGAAAAAAGACACCACTGTGCATATACCTGGAAGGTTTGGAAATCAGCATAGGAGCGAATGAATATTACAAAGTGCAAATATTTATATAAATCGCTACAACATATAACATAGAGTCACAACTATACACTTATTGAAACCAACAACCTAAATAATCTATCCTACTATATACAATGTATGTTACAACAATCAGGCTGAAACAAACTAGGAGAGTGTACTGCTACACATTTGCGTTACCCTACGTGGGAATTGGTTGAAATTTATCCTGCTTGAATTTTTAGCAAACGTGCAATATGTAAGCTGGAGATATTACATGATGACTGATTTTTGAGGGACTGATGAAGAAATTTAAAGCCAAAGAATTCGAAACGGCCGTATCCCCTCTTCAATTTTTGACATCATTGCAGGGTAAAGTCAGAAACACTATTTAAAAGCTTGAAGAGGAACCAAGGACTTCCCTGTGATGATTGAATATAACCTAAGGACTACACCTATACTTTGAATCTTCAGTCTGGTTTGTTCTGGGGAATCAAACCTGGTTCTCCAGATCAGACTCCACTGCTCAAAACCACAGCTCTTAACCACTACACCAAGCTGGCAGAAGGGAATGTGAAGTGGCACAGCCTAGATCTAGCTTTACCCACTTGATGGCTGTTTATAAGAGGCGGAGTGTGATCACCACACATTTTTCAGAGAAGCTGGAGAGACTCTGCGATGAAAGATCAGGCGGAAGTCATCCGGGACCATCTGTCTCCATTTTGCTTGCTTCTATTATGACCGAATGGACAACCCGTCTCTCAATGAAAAGCCTACCTTTTCTGCCATTAAATATTTGTTCCTTGCCTTTTTAAAAATTTTTGCCGTGATCCCCAACTGTAGAGTGATGGCACATTGAACATTATGGTCCCCTTTGGTATTGCAGGAAATCCATCATGTATACAGCGGGATTGGACTTATTCCTCAAAGCAAAGCTAGGTCAAGTGTTCTGTGTGGCCTGAGAGTAAATCAAAGCCTCATCTTTACTTCGGGATGCTTCTGAAATTCTCGTCATCCGAATTTCCCTCTGGATTGGGGAGTTCCAAATGACTTAAAGTTTAACCAATATGTTAGGTGGTGGTGTTTTTTTTACAAGTGGCCACGTGTGCTTTGATAAAACACTGCAAAAAAGCAATCTTGATGTGATTGTGCCTGTGGTCTTATGAAGGTTCTCTTTGTGGGATGTTTTGCCATGGATAGGAGCGCGCACACACATCAGAGTAGCAACACCCCCCACCCCCAATGCCTTGGAGCGATGATAAGAGTGCACACATTCAGACAGGTGTCTTTTTTGGGGGGAAGTGTTTGATCAGCACAGGTGTGCTCAGTGATAACAAAGAGAAAGAAAAAACCCTTCAAATGAACCGGAGAGATTGAGGGTTGCGTTGAATCATGAATGCCCCAATTTTAGATTTACTTTTAGAAATTCTCCCAACTGAAGTGGCATTCGGGAGCGAAGGAAGGCCAGGTGGGGTGAAATTAGAGAACAAAAATAAAATTGCTGAAGGGAAATCCGTTTATCCTTTTCCTTTGGTGTCTGCCATATAAGACAGCAGGCAGAATCTTTCCCTTCACTGATACCTGCCAACATTCGAGCAGCGTAAAAACAGTATACAGACAAAACTCAAGAGACTTGGTGCTAAAAGGAGATTAATGCAAAATTTTGTGCTAAACGAATTTGGCTGCAGGAAATCAGATCCCGGCTAAATAGACCCCACATATGCCCCTGAGATTTTTCTGTGAGGGGTGGGGCTATGCAAATGAGCACCCCATTGGAGACTGATATGGACTTCAGTTCTTGCTTGCCCTAAGTGGCAGATATCCAATACCTCTGCAAATTTTATGCATATTCATGCCATATTCTTGTTTTGCATGTGTACTATTTTGCAATTTATGTCAGTTTGGCTAGTCATGGAGAAGTAGGGTTGCCAGGTCCCTCTTTGCCACCAGCGGAAGGTTTCTGGGGCGGCGACTGAGGAGGGCGGGGCTTGGGGAGGGGAAGGACTTCAATGCCATAGAGTCCAATTGCCAAAGGGGCCATTTTGTCCAGGTGAACTGATCTCTATCGGCTGGAGATCAGTTTTAATAGCAGGAGATCTCCAGCTAGTACCTGGAGGTTGGCAATGCTATGGATAAGGGCAAAAAGTTTGATGGGGTAGTGAAGCTCCGCCCCTGACCCTGAATGAGAAGGGCTATTCAAACTTGGGTCGGGGTACAAAGGATTTTCCCGCTTCTTCCCCAGTGCCATTTTCTTCACCTCAGCTATCCCCTTCTACAATTACTTATTCTCCTAATACAGATTATCTGAATATTGCCTAAATGCTTCCTCCAGTTAGGTAAATACCACCTGCAAGCTCGGGAGCATCGACAGGGTTGTCAACTCTATTTTGGGAAATTCCTTGACATTTGGGAGCACAGCTTAAGGATGGCAAAATTGGGGAGGAAAGGGTTCTCAGCCAGCATGTGATGCCATAGAAACCACCCTCTGAAGCTGCCATTTTCTCCAGGGGAACTAAACTCCTTTAGTGGGAGATCAGTTGTAATTCTGGGGGAACTACAGGCCCCACCTGGAAGCTGGCAACCCTTAGTTGAAATATAGTATTCTCTGTGAGTGTAAAGTATTCTACCTAAGGGTTTTTGAGATTATTCCTACTTATTTTGCTACTCCTTATCATCTGGTCTACAGTTTTCTTTAGGTAGCCAGCTATTGCTCTAAACTATGTGTTTAACATGACTGCATGCGAAATCTGATATTTGTACTATATAACCGTTTGGCATAAACATAAAGCTGATCAAATTGAGCGTTACTGGTCCCCGCTTCCAATAAAACGCCAATAAATTCTGCACTTTCACCCACATTTTCAAATACCTGTTTCATCTCGAATTTGAAAATGCGGGCAAAATGCAGGGGTAGAGCGAGGTGACCTCTGACAGTCGGGAACGGCTTGCACAATCAACACAAAGGCCAGATGTCGTCGGAGGGGTGACGGCGAGTGAAACAGCCATGCATATAAGACCTTGGATACTCGCCTCCCCTTGCTCTTCAGTCCTGAAAAGGGTACTTCCTTTTGTGCTTTCTCTACCCCCTGGATGAACAGCCTGTTGCAAAAGACTTTGTAACGGATTCCGTCGTAAGTATACGGTTGCTTAACAAAGGGGCCGGTGCTTCCAAAGCAAGTGGTAGTTACGTGTCTTCTAGAAGAAAATGCAGATGCCTCTAAACAATGCCACCTTTTGAGAAATAATAGGAGACTTTTACACCCCTTAGACTGAAAACCCTTTTAAAAATACATTCAGTCTATTTTTTGTAACCTTCTGGTATAGACAACCTTTGATTTTGTTCTTTGGAATCCCTGCTGTGTATACCAGACGAGGTGTGGGCCACAACTTGGCACGCACACACACACCGTGGTCCTTTTCTTTCTCTTGCTTTCTTCTTTGCCCTGGCGTTTCATCCGTACAACATCCCCTTCTGTGGATGTAGCCAAGCATTCATCACCAGTGCAGATGCTTTCAGCTTCCATATTTCCTCTTTAAAGCGACGCGTTTGACAGTCAAAAGCCGAGCCGAGCCTTATGCCCTCCTGGAGTGCTTCTTGCTGTGCATCTCTTAAATTTCGGTCATATGTCATTGCAAACAGGGCTTGCAAGATGGATACGTATGGCTTTTTTTTTTTTTTTTTAAGGATGAACAATGGGAAATGTTTTACAACTGCAGGCCTGTGGCTAAGGATGTAGCAGGATACTTCATACTGATATATGAACTCCAGCCTTCTACACCTCTATAAAGTTTGGCCGTGTGCATCTTTCATCCCTGCATCAAATTAGATGAGGCAGCAGCCATGAGGTACCAGTTTAGATCCAGAGAAGGAGATTTTCTGCATTCTCATTTTCCTCATTTGTAAGTTCCTGTTTCTTTGTGGTGGGGGGGGGGGATGTCAGATCCACACTTGTTTTGCTCCCTCTAGTGGCCGATTTGATATCACACAGGTTTATGTCTGGCATATCTCCCTGCCAATTTAAACTGCAAGGTTTTATGCTGTGTGATATAGAATCGACCACTAGAGGGAGCAAAACACACGCAGAACAGGAAACAAACCCCCAAGAAACAAGAACTTACAAGCAAGGAAAACAAGAATGTGGAAAAGACCTCGGAGCTTTTCTTTGCCTCAGATTTCAAACCTCAGTTCCTAGGGATACCGGAGTTTTTTGTAACAGGGTCTTCTAACCTGGATATTTTCAATAATCTCGCTGTTATAGAAAGTAGCTAACATATGGCATTCCTTAGAAAGAGGGCAGGGTTTGGGGAGGGGAGGGACTTAAATGCCGTAGAGTCCAATCGCCAAAGCGGCCATTTCCTCCAAGTGAACTGATCACTATCAGCTGGAGATCAGTTGTAGTAGCGGGAGATCTCCAGCTAGTACCTGGAGATTGGCAACCCTATCCATGGAACCAAGACAACAGCAAGTTATGGTTGGCCTGCCCCAAATAAGATATGCAGAGTCCACCCCCTAAATCTCCAGTTGTTTCCCAACTGAGGCTGGCAACCCTAAATTGGATTCAAAGATGTGCCAACAGCCAGGAGTAGGGTTGCCATGTCCCTCTTCCCCACTGGTGGGAGGTTTTTGGAGTGGAGCCTGAGGAGGGCAGGGTTTGAGGAAGGGAGGGACTTCAATACCATAGAGTCCAATGGCCAAAACAGCCATTTCCTCCAGGAGAACTGATCCCTATCTGCTGGAGGCCAGTTGTAATAGCAGGAGATCTCCAGCCACCACCTGGAGGTTGGCAACCATACACTGATGGGGATCCACTTTAGTCCATGACATGATACAATTTTAGTTCACCGTGCATCGGACCAAGCCCAGTCGCCTTGGTCCGCTACCCCTTTGGTTATCATCCACCCAAACAGGGCTGTCCCATCGATGACAGAAGAGGAAACTTTCTTCTGGCAACTTCTATTATATTTTGGAGTTAATTTTGGTTCTTTGGCAGCGCTCATATTGACAATGAGCAATCCTCATCATACATAAACATGAGACCTTGAGAGCAGGCCGACACGCTTAAGCAGCTAACACAACAGGAATTTGTGCCTCGAAGAGATGTCAAAACCAGTTCCTCGTCGTTGTGTCTGAGTAATTTAATTTCCTTTGCAGTGTTTATTAGGGCAAGAAAGAAGCGACATTCCCGGGCGTAATTGAAGCAAAAACCCAGCAAGACTAGGAGAACGAAACCTTCCACTGTAGGCGTGTCAGACTCTCTTACCTGCAGTGCGCCGGGAACAAATGCAATCCTTGTGCGGAGGCCACTGAGCTTGTTAACTTGTGAGGTTGGACAATCCTGCCCAGCGGTCAGACACCAAGGAGGAGGAAGAAAAAGAAGAGTTGGTTTTTATATGCTGACTTTATCACTTAAGGGAGAATCAAACTGGCTTACAATTGCCTTCCCTTCCCCTCCCCACAACAGACACCCTGTGAGGTAGGTGAGGCTGAGAAAGCTCTAAGAGAGCTGTGACTAGCCCAAGGTCACCCAGCTGGCTTCATGTGGAGGAGTGGGGAAACCAACCCCGTTCACCAGATTAGCGTCCGCCACTCATGTTAGATTCCTGTTGGGGAAGAAGAAGAAGAGTTGGTTTTTATACCCCAATTTTCTCCACCTTTAAGGAGTCTCAAACCAGCTTACAGTCACCTTCCCTTCCCCTCCCCACAACAGACACCCTGTGAGGTAGGCGGGGCTGAGAGAGCTCTAAGAGAGCGGTGACAGGCCTAATGTCACCCAGCAGGCTTCCAAACCACTTCTCTTAACCACTGCACCATGCTGGCTCTGTAGCTGGAGTTTCAGGGAGTTTGCTTCCCCCTCACCCACCTTTGCCAGAAAGCACTCAGCCCCAGTTGCCCTGAGACTAGTGATGCCAGTCTCCAGGTGGGACCTGGGGGTCCCCTGGAATTACAGCTCATCTCCAGACTACAGAGATCAGCTCCCCTGGAGAAAAGGGATGCTATGGAGGGTGAACTCTGTGGCATTGTACCTCACTGAGGTCCTTCTCCTCCCCAGGCTACGTCCCCCAATCTCCAGGAGGTTCCGAACCAGGATCTGTCCCGGGGACGACGACACATGTGTCCCGGGGTGGGGGGACACCTGGCAACCCTAGCTCCATGGATAGGGTTGCTAGGTCCCTCTTTGCCACCGGCGGGAGGTTTTTGGGGTGGAGCCTGAGGAGGGCGGGGCTTGGGGAGGGGAAGGACTTCAATGCCATACAGTCCAATTGCCAAAGGGGCCATTTTCTCCAGGTGAGCTGATCTCTATTGGGTGGAGATCAGTTGTAATAGCAGGAGATCTCCAGCTACTACCTGGAAAATTGGCAACCCTAGCTCCATGGAAACAAGCCAACAGCAAGTTATGGTTGTCCTGACCCCAATAAGTTATGCATTCTAATTACCAAACTGATTTATCTCCTATTGTTTCGCTCCAGTTCCCCTCCGTGTTGTCTTGGCCCATTAATCTGAGGGTGGTGTAGGCCCTAAGAGAGCCACATTGGAAAACAGCAAGAGTTCAGTAGCACCTAAAAGACTAACAAAATTTCTGGTAGGGCATGAGCTTTCGTGAATCACAGCTCCCTTCTTCAGATATCTTTGGAAGGTGGACTGTATGGCATTATACCCCATTGAAGCCTTTCCCCTCTCCAAACCCTGCCCTCCTCAGAGTCTACCCCCAAAATTTCCAGGTATTTCCCAACCTGGAGCTGACAACCCTATTTACTAATAAGGTTGCCAGCTCTGGGTTGGGAAATACCTGGAGATTTGGGGGGGGGGGTGGAGCCTGAGGAGGGCGGGGTTTGGAGAAGGCAGGGACTTCAATGCCATAGAGTCCCAGTTGTAATAGCTGGAGACACCTGGAAGTTGGCAACCCTAATGACTAATAACTTTTGTGTTTTCAAGATGGAGCTGAAGAAGTCCAGCATCCATTTGACCATATGAATAAAAAGATAAATTTAAGAAAATCTTTTCACCCACATGTTCAGAAACTTCGGGGGGAGGGGGGAAAGAGAGGAAAGGAATTAAAGGAGCGAACTATTGACTGTACAAGAGAGAGAAGTTAATAGATATTGACTATGCTTTGCTACAAGTAGGTCGTATATTGGAGGAAGATGTAACAAACGCTGTCAGATTGAGAGAAAGGAAAATCTCGCCACTTTGAACAAATTTCCGAGCACATGGTATCGAACAGAAAGAGCCTCGCCGAGTTCAGAAACTATCTTCTTCCAGAATCTCTTTGCCATATGCTGGCAATCTATTGACTGTCTTCCATCCAAGAGTTCTAATCTTGAAGAGAACTCGGTTGATGGATGAGCATCGCCTGAATTGCTGTCAAGATTATGGCTCACGGATAATGTCCGCACAATCTGGAGATTAGCCTGTCTGGTTTTTAAGGTACATCCCTGGAGAATTTTTTAAAAATTCATTTGCCATTCCCCCTCATCATCAATTCCTACGTGTGCATTGGTAAAACATTGCAAAAAAGCAATCTTCGTGTGATCGTACGTATTGTTGCATCTGGATTCTTTTTGTGTGGTAGTCTACCGATGTATTCTCCAGCACCCTGGTGGAAACACCCTCCCCAATTTGGTCAGGACGTAAGGCAGGGGTCCCCAACCTTTTTAGGTCCATGAGCATCTTTGGAATTCTGACATTGGATGGCGTGCACAACCACAACAGGGCTGCCAGAAGAGGTGGTGCCAACCACAAAGTAGCTGCCACAAGAGGCAGAATCAACCACAAAATGGTTGGCTCAAAGGCAGAGCCAATCACACAACCTCTGGCAGTGAGGTCATGCATAATTCTCATAGTACATGTATATCTACTTTAGCCCATAGACCAGGGGTGAAGAACCTTTTTTCTGCCAAGGGCCATTTGGATATTTATAACATCATTCACGGGCCATGCAAAATTATCAACTTAAAAATTAGCCAACCAAGCCCCAAGCAGGCAGCTGCCCCAGATGACCCCCCCCACAGGCAAGCAGGCAGGCATCCATCGCCCACCTGGCGGCACAGGCTGGTCTGTTGCACCAGCCGGCTGTAGCCATCCAGCTGCACACCCAAGTTGCTCCTGCTCCGCATGGTCGGGGCTGGAATCTACAGCCATCTCCTGCTACCTCCGCCTGCAGGGATGAAATGAGGACACACTGGCTAAGAACTCGCCCCCCCGCGCATTCTGGCCCTGCCCCCTTTAACCCCTCCATTGTCACCACTTCCAACCCCAGCCCTCTTGTAGTACAGAGGGAATACGTTTCTCCATGGCCCAGGTGGGAAAGGGTTAACACAGTTTCTTGGGCGGTCCTAGCAGCTCCATAGCTAACGACTCTTCTGCAAGGAGGAAAAGGGTTCCTTTTCTCGGCAAAACAAACTCACATCCGCCTTGAATAGAGGCTATTCCTGTCCGCGGGAGGGGGCGGATTGCCTGTCTTAGATCCTTCTGAGCTAGAGATCTGCCAGGACCCACGAAGGGCCAGACCAAATGCTTTTGCAGGCCTTAAACGGCCCCCGGGCCTGACGTTCCCCACCCCTGCTATAGACCATGGATAGTAATGTAATAAAATATTCATTAAAATATTTATTTATTTATTTGGAAACAAACCCTTGGAGGAGAACTTGATTCCTGATGGAGCTGAACGGCGCCACCAAATTCCCTGCTTCTCCGGAGGCAACTGTCATTTTGTAGGTCAAGACCAAACGCAGAATCTATCATTCGCCTTCATTAAAGTGGGCACGTAGCAATTATCTCCTGTTGATCTGAGGAAGCTGACTTAAGAGCAATCCGTCGGCACCGGTTTATAAATGTAGTTGCCATGTAATTAAGCCATCGTTACATAAGCGACGCAGAAATGTGTAATGAGATTTGGAGAATAATAGAAGGCGGCGATAAGGAATGTTCGGGCCCCTAATTGGCATTGAGCAAATTAACTGCAGCAAATTAGATATCAATGAACACGCCGCTTCTTCGCAGATGTCAGTTACTCATTGGAATATTAATTCGTGCCTAATCAATTTTCATTTCCCAGCAGGACGTGCCGGCGTTTGCCTTTGCTATGCCAACTCATAGCTTGAGGGATGTCCCTAAACGCTCATATGGCACAGAAATGAGGCACATGGAAACAGGACTCAACAGAATCGGAGGGGGGAAGCGGCAGAACATTAGCAGAGAGCCAATGAGGCGCAATGATTGGCGTCTCAGACTAGCATCTGGGAGACCCAGGTTCAAATCCTCCCCTAGCCACGCAAGCTTCATGGGCGACCATGGGCCAGTGACTCTCTATCTCAGCCTAATCTTGGGAGGCAGAGAGCCAGCGTGGTGTAGTGGTTAAGAGCGGTGGTTTGGAGCGGTGGAGTCTGATCTGGAGAACGGGGTTTGATTCCCCACTCCTCCACTTGAGTGGCAGAGGCTAATCTGATGAACTGGATTTGTTTCCCCACTTCTACACACGAAGGCAGCTGGGTGACCTTGGGCTAGTCACACTCTCTCAGCCCCACCTACTTCACAGGGTGTCTGCTGTGGGGAGGGGAAGGTGATTGTGAGCCGGTTTGAAACTGCCTTAAGTGGTAGAGAAAGTCGGCATATAACCAACTCTTCTTCTTCTTCTAATCGACCTCACAGCATTCTTGTGAAATTTAAACAGAGGAGGAGAGAACTATGCATGCCAATGAGCTCCTTGCTTGTCTCAAGGCCTGTCCTAACAGAAGGGTTGCCAACCTCCAGGTGCAGCCTGGAGATCTTTCGGAATAATCAACTGACTGCTGGACTACAGAGATCAGTTCCCTTGGAGAAAAATAGCTGGTTTGAAGGGTTGGCTCTATGGCATCATACCCTGGTAAGAAGCCCTTCCCCCTCCCAAATCCCACCCTCTCCAGGCTTCACCCCCAAATCTTCAGGAATTTTTCATCATCAAGGCAAGAAACGCAGAAAAAGACTTCGTGGCACCTTTTCAATCGGCCACCCCCCAAGGTTCAGTACAGAGGATTTGGGAGTGTGGAGCCTTGCGCATCAATAGGATTGCCAGATCACTTAGATTGCCCACCAATCCATTGCCCATCTCGGAAGCGGGATATACGTGCATGCGCAGCTACGCCAACGTGATCACGTCTCTTCCGTTTTACAACCAGAAGTGTCGCATTGCAACGGGCCTTTTACCACACAAACTGGTAAAAGGCCTGTTGTGATGCAGCACTTCTGACTGTAAATGCATCGCAACGGACCTTTTACCACTCAAACTCCCAGTGGGGTTGCCAGGTCCCCAGTGGTGGTGGGCAAACCCCCGCCAATTCACCCCCCTGCCCACCGACCAGCTGAGGGTTGGCTGGCACACGTGCACGCACACCTACACGCCGTGGCACGGCACTTACGAGTATAAACTGGAAGTGACGTGATCGCGTTGGCACGGCCACGCACAGGTGATCCCTGCCTCAGCTCTGCCCCAAAAACCTCCTGCTGGAGGAGGGGGGGGGACCTGGCAACCCTAGGCATTAGAGAGATTGGGAAAACATGCAGTCTTCAAAACCAAAGCAAAAACCCTGCAGTGAGGGGATACCCACACACTTCTAGGGAAGCAGTCCTATGACCTGTCAGTCGCATCTCAGTTTCTAGAAGGGCATCATCTCCCCCCCTTCATGTGCACAGTGGCGCTGGACATCAAGGAATCAAAGATCTCCTTTCATGGCCTTCGATACCCCTGAGGAATGACTGGGACCGGGACTCCAAAGTGTGAAGGTTGAGAAGTTCTGCAAACACGATGGGTTCAAAGGGAGCGGCATCCTGGAGTGAATCTGCAATTAGGTTGAGACTGCTACCACTCGCTTTTCTTCTGGCCTTTCGTTATTTTAAAGGGCAACACTGCTGCTTATTTCTTAAACAACATATGTTTGCCAACCTCCAGGCGGGGCCTGAATCGGGTGAACATTGGTTTTTTTTTTTTTTTTTTTTTAATGGGCCGGCATTTTTTCTTCATTTGGGGTCCATAAAATTGGAGTCCCTGACCCAACCTTCACCAAGCTTGGGGGTTCAGGTAAGGTGAGCCACCAGCAGCTATGCTGCAGATTTAGTGCCTCTGTCTTGAAAAACAGCCCACCCCCAGAGACCTGCAAAGATCCCCCATTGATATAACATTGAGATGTGTCAAGGTTGAGAAGCACAGAGAGAAAAATTTCCCAGAAGAAGAAGAGAAGAAGAGTTGGTTTTTAATATGCCAACTTTCTTTACCACTTATGGAAGAATCAGACTGGCTTACAATCACCTTCCTTTCCCCTCCCCACAACAGACACCCTGTGAGGTAGGTGGGTGTCTCGTCGGGGCAGAGAGCTGTGACTAGCCTAAGAGAGCTGTGACTAGCCCAAGGTCACCCAGCTGGCTTCATGTGTAGGAGTGGGGAAACCAACCTGGTTCACCAGCTTAGTGTACGCTGCTCATGCGGAGGAGTGGGGAATCAAACCCAGTTCTCCAGATTAGAGTCCACCACTCCAAACCACCTCTCTTAACCACTACACCACGCTGGCTCTCAACTAAGGAAACTATTGGGAAATTAATAAGGAAACTATTGGGAAATCTTCGCAGAGCTCTGGCAGGGCGGGGCGGGGGTGGTGGAATTAGGTAGAGGCATCAAATTTGCAGCATAGTAGCTAGTGACTCTCCTTACATGCACCCCCAGGTTTGGTGAAGACTGAGCCAGGGGGTCCCATATTATTGGCCCCATTTTTTCTGCATTGGAATCAATGGAGAATGGATATGGGCACCCTCTTTGTGGGCTCTTAAAATCGAACCCCCCGACCCAATCTTTACCAAACTCGGGGTTTGTACTCAGGAGAGTCACATAAAGCGACACCGCAAATTTGGTGGCTTTACCTTTAAAAAACCACCCCCCAGAGCCCCAGAAAGATTTCCCATAGGGTTTAATAGACCTAAACATTTTCAGATATTTGAGGAAAGCCGAAAAATCCCATATCAGTATGAGGATTTGGCTTTTTTCAAAAAATTTTGGAACATTAAACCCGAATTAAAAAATACCAAAAACATTTGGTGCACACCCCTGGTAAAGAAAATGAGAAGGCGAAAAAGTCTTTGGTCTGAATTAGGATTGCCAGGTCCCTCTTCGCCATCTGCAGGAGGTTTTTGGGGTGGAGCCTGAGGAGGGCAGGGTTTGGGGAAGGGAGGGACTTCAATGCCATAGAGTCCAGTTGCCAAAGTGGCCATTTTCTCCAGGGGAACTAATATCTGTCCTCTGGAGATCAGTTGTAATAGCAGGAGATCTCCAGCCACCACCTAGAGGTTGGCAACCCTAGTCTGAATCCAACCCATTGTCACCCAGTTTGTCACCTAAATTAATTTTATTTCCTCATAAATCATCACCAAATTTGCAGGCTCCTAAATCAGAAAAGAGCCCAGTGGCACAGAGTGGTAAGCTGCAGTACTGGGGTCAACAGCTCTGCCCATGACCTGAGTTCGATCCCGACGGGAGTCAGTTTCAGGTTGACTCAGCCTTCCATCCTTCCGAGGTTGGAAAAATGAGTTGCTCTTTGCTTGCTGGGGGTAAAATGTAAACAAAGTCTAGTAAACATCGGGATATGACATCACCCCATGGGTCAGGAATGACCCGGTGCTTGCACCTTTATCTTTAAATCAGATTGGGGCTGGGGAACATTTTCTAAGAGGCGAAATTCTTTTTACACCCCCCCATTTCAGATCAGTCTTCAGTTAAATAGGCGGGCGAGTGCAGAATGGGAAATGTTCTTGCTAATAAAAAATCTGCAGGACGCGGCTTTTCTGATTTTTGTATTGGCTGCCCACAAGTCTGCCAGTTTCCTCCCCAGAGGAGAGCAATAAGTTACTGGCAGTAACTTAGTAAAAAAAAAAAAACTAAAAAAAAAAACCCAACTCATTGCCCATGCAAATGAATTCTGCTTAGAGAAAGAAGTCTTGATGATTATAAAATGCCGCAATCATGCCATCGCTTCCGGCCAGCTGAGTGTAAATTCATCAAGCATTTTGATATTTCAACCCGCTGCAGCAGTGACGAATGCATGCCTTCATCTCTAACTGTAAGCGAAGGAGGGAAAAGTGCATTGGAACGCCGGGAAATTAATGACTACCCAGTTGGGTTCTCTATTAAAGTTACTGATGACGGAGGTCACCATCCAGCCACGATGAAAGAATGCTTCTTTGTCCGCGGATGCGTAAATAATGTGAGCCGACACCAGAGCTGGGATAATAAAAGGGCCAACTTTATTTAATCATTCAATAGGGATCTGCAGCGCACAAAACCAAAATATCCCCAATAACTGACTGCAGTGCGGGCCATTGTGGGGATGCTGAAGAGTCAGGCCTCCTCTTGCTTTTGCATCCCCGCTCTAAGGGCGAGACCCACCCTGGCTCTGAGCTCCGAGCCGTCACATGTGGTACGGCTCCCGCTCTTCCTTGCCAAGCCTTTTTAGTGCTCGAGGGAGGTGTGCCGCGTCCAATCCACCCTAGCCGCGAGGTCTATAGGTAAAGGATAGCGGCACCCCTCAAGGAGTTCCTGTCCCAGTTCCCTGCCAGGCACCGAGGCCCCAGTCCTGGTTTGAGGGTTACTCCTTCATCTTCCCAAGTGATGCCTCAGGGTGCTCACCGGAGTTGTAAAATGAACCATGAAGCCACCTTTCTCCCGCACTGCTCCCGCCACGGGGGCGGATCAGCCCAATGCTTGGTCCGCCCCCAGCCCCCACTTGCCCTCTAGGCTGCCAGGAGGCCCCGCTGCAGATCCCTCAAGAAGATGTCATAGCCTGCATCTGAAAGATGGACCCCACCAGGTCTGTATAGGTGTGGAAAGCAATGCTTGATTTCCGGATGCGCAATGTGCAAGCCATCCCCCGAGACTACTGCACGCCGTATTTCACCATTCACCTTTGCCCGAGCCCTTTCCAGGTGCCCTGGGGCCAATGCGCCCTTCCAGACCCGTCTCTGGAGCATGTCTGACCAAACCAACTGTACGCCGGGCACCAGGGCCCTCAGGTGCTCAAAATCCGCCAGGGCTTGCAAAACAATAGACTTTCCAGGCCGCTTTCCCATGTCATTCTCGCCCAAGTGGATGACGATTACTTGAGGTGGGTGAGACGCCTTCAGGTGATCGTGGAGGGTTGGCAGTAACTGTTCCCACTGCATGCCCGTTCTGCCCAGCCATGCAATCAGCATCGTTTCGCTTAAACCCAGCTGCGTGCCGAAACCCCCTGTGGCTGCCCTGCGGCTAGCCCAAAAGATAATGCTGTGGCCACAGATGAGCACCCGCCTCCTCCTGCGCTGGCAGCCTGTAAAGACAAAATGTCAGTGTGCCGGCAAAGAGGATCCCTGCCCCGGACCCACTCCTTGTAGCTGTGCCACCGCGACCAAAGGCCTGACATAAGACCTGAAGGCTGCTGATCGCCACCTGCCAACTGCCTTAACCATTTCATCCCCATGTCCCAGAGTGGCCGCTGTGGAGGCAGCCCCAATGCGAAATGAGTGAGTACCAAAAAGGTGAGGGGGGGCTCCCAGGCTGGCTAAAACTCTCTTCACCACCGCCCAGAACTGGTACCTAGTAAGTGGCTTGCCATCGGCATGCTGGAAAAAAGGCCCAGATCCCTGTCCCCGTGTTGCAACATAGCTCTGCACGGCTTGCACGGGGCAAATGGCCACTGATGCACAGGGGTACAATTGAAATACCACTCCCTTACCCTTCTGATCAGTCTTAGATGCTCGGAGCGTGACCGCCAAACCCGTGGCCGTTACGGAAACATCCCGCATATGCAGTGCCCTGCCTGATCGATCCCACTTGGACCGCACTAACATTTCACTAATCCGCAGGGCCCCAAAGAAGGCCAGGAGGGCAGTTGCACAATACAGTTTGACCTCGAAAGCTGAGGCGCAGTGCGCTTCTAGGCCCAGCGACAGGCCTGCTAGCAACTCAGGGGACACAGGGGCCCTGGCATCTGGCTTCCTTGGCTTTTCTCTGGCCCACCCCTCTAGCATCCTCCGCACCCTAAAGTCGCCTGTCGTGTCTGCCTTCCCGGCTGCCTTTGCGTAGAATGCCAAAGCTGACAGGCGGCCAGATATAGTGGAAACCGTGTACCCTGTGTCGTGCAGCTGGACGCAGTACTGCATGAGGTGGTCCACCGGTATAGGCCAAGCCAGCTGTAGCTGCTCCTTCCCCCTAAACTCCTCAAAAGCCCGGAAACTCCTGGCATAGCCATTCCGAGTACGCGGAGCCAAAGAGTTGTTTATGGCACGCCAGGCCTCACCCCTCCAAGACTCCACAGTGCCACGGGCATCTCCTCTGGTGATTCCTGGGCTAGAGGGGCCAGGCTCCTGAAGCGCTCTATCTGAAAACGGGATAGTGCATCAGCGCAATTATTTGTTATTCCAGGAACATGGCGAGCTGAAAAGAGGATGTTATATTTGAGGCACTGTAGTACAAAAGCCCGCACCAAAGACATGACTCTAGGGGAGCGGGAGGACAGTGTGTTAACGATGTGGACCACAGCCAGATTGTCACACCAGAAATGCACTGAATGATTGGCTAGAGCCTCCGGCCAGATGTGAACTGCCACAACCATTGGGAAAAATTCTAGGAAAGTGAGGTCCCGTATTATGTCACTGGCCTTCCATTCTGCTGGCCACCGCTCGGCACACCACCTGCCCCGGAAGTAAACGCCAAACCCATGGGCCCCAGCTGCATCAGAGTGCACCTGAAGTTCTGCCTCGAGCAAAAGGTCTTCCCTCCAGAAAGATACCCCATTGTAACTTTCCAGAAAATGGGCCCACATGCAAAAGTCCTGCCGCATGGCAGAAGTGACCCGTATCCTATGGTGGGCGGCCCGCACGCCGGCCATGGCCCGGCAGAGGCGACGCAAAAAGGCACGCCCTGGCGTGACTACCCTGCATGCAAAATTCAAATGTCCCACCAAGGATTGGAGCTCATGCAGCGTGACTTTCCTTGCCCGCTTAGCCTTAAGCACGAGGCCCCGTAGCTCAGCAAGCTTTTGGACTGGCAGCCTCGAAAGCTGGCCCACGGTATCCAGTTCGATACCTAGATAGGTCAGTTTGGTGGATGGGCCCTCAGTCTTTTCGTGGGCCAGGGGCACTCCCAGCTCCTGGCACAATGTATGAAATCGCTGCATGAGCTCCAAACACTTCTGCGATTCGGGGGGGCCGGCAAAAAGGAAGTCATCTAGATAATGTGTTACACCTGATAGACCAGAAGGCACCCTAACTGCCCACTCCAGCATGGAGCTGAATTTCTCAAATGCTGCGCATGATATGGAACAGCCCATAGGCAATGCCTTGTCAAAATAGAATTTGCCTTGAAATGAGAAACCTAGGAGGTCGAAGTCAAGTGGATGGACGGGGAGGAGGCGGAATGCAGACTTAATGTCGCACTTCCCCAACAGTGCACCCTCTCCAAAATTGCGTATCAAACGCACTGCATTATCAAAGGATGAATATTTGACCGAACAAAGCTCCTGGGGAATGGCATCATTCACCGATCCGCCCTTTGGGAATGATAGATGATGTATCAGCCTAAACTCCCCAGGGGCCTTCTTTGGGACTTTACCCAGTGGTGAAATACGCAGGTTTTTTAGGGGCAAGTCACTGAACGGGCCTGCTACTCTGCCTTCCTTGACTTCCTTATCAATTTTTGTTTTAACTATACCCTCCATCCCAGTTAATGACTTCAGGTTCCTGGCCATGCTATGAGCCCTAGGGCCCACCGCTGGGATCCGAAAACCATATGTAAAACCATCCAGCAAATACCGTGCGTCTAAGTCCCTCGGGTAGGCAGCTAAAAGGCGCCGGAGTTCGAGAACTTTAATTGGACTGGGCGCCTTTTGGAGCAGCACCTGTGGCAGTTCCCCCACCTCCTTTCTGACCCCAGCCCCGATCCCCTCGACCCCGCCTATTGGGTCGGCCCTTGGGGCAGGAAGTGACGGGGTGGGGTTCCCTACAGATGGGGCATTCATGTCTGTATCTGCAGGGGCGATGATCACAGCGGCCGGTGGAACTGAAATCCCAGCAGAGCAAGCGGGGTTGAACCGCCTGGCCCCCCAGGGGCCTAGAGCTTGGAGCGCGATCGATGAGGTGTCCACTGTGGGACCTCTCACCCTGCACAGCCCTTGCAGGCATCATGCACTGCATCCACAATTCACCCTGCGGGACATCCCAAGCAAGTGCCGGATTACGAGCCGCTCGCAGTCTGAAATTCTCATCGTACTGGAGCCAAGCCTGGCCCGTGAACTCGCTATAAGCACGATTAATGATGTCCAGATACTTGACCAAGGCCAAGGCCCTGGATGGCTGTTCACGCACAATCACCCCCTGATAGATAAGGTAACCTACCAGCCAGTTGGGCCAAGTGCGATCCACTTTCCTCCTCCGCCACTTATCGTCATCTCTATGCCCTTCCTTGTCTCTCCCTTTTGGCTCCTCATCCCCATTCAGGAGTGAAAACATATCCACATATTCCCCTCTAAGTATTTTGTCTGTGAGGGCCTGGGGAAGGTGGGATCCCAAAGGAAGCCCCATCTCCCCATGTGCCATCAACTGAGGTTGAGGGCCCTGGCCAAGCGTAGCTGCAGCAGTAGGCTGCCCAGCCACTGTAGCGGGCCCTGTGGCTCCCCCGTCCAGCGTCCCCCGGGGGCAAGTGGCCTGCTGTCCTTGCCAAACCTGATTGACAACAGACATTGGATCCTGGGCAGTGGCAGAAGGCTGGCGAGAAGGCTGCCGCCCCCGCCCAGAGAACTGTGTGGGCCCCAAGGCAGGCAGTGCTTCATTTGACTGGTAAGGGGGCGGCAAGTCCATTGCCTGCTCATTAACTAAGGACTCCCCAGTAGATGTTGTGGCCCGCGACTGTGTGTGCACTGGGGACTCACCTGATTCCGGGAGCCTGGGTGGAGAGCAGCTCTCCCCTGTTGGTGCAGGGGCAGACTCACTGCCCTCCCTGGGTTCACTGGCATTCCCCTGCTCCAGCGTATCCATACGCCCTGCAATGTCATCCATACGTCCTGCAATCACGGACACAATCTGGTAAATGGATTCCAAATCATGAGCCCCCTGTGGTGAGGCCCCACCCCCAGCAGGCGGCCTCCCTTGCCCCACGATTCCTTGCACCCCACCCACTCCTTGAAAAGCACCGCCCCGCTTCCCTTTCCGGGCGGTCGTGCTTCTGGCTTGGATGTGCCGGGCCACGTGGCCAGCAGCCTGTCCGCTTCCAAAAGAGGGAGGAAATTTCCACCCCGGCGCTCTTAAGCCCTTTCCCCCAGGCCCGCCCTCTTCCCCACGTCAGGCAAAGATGCAAGAGGACTGGCTCTCCTTTCGCGCCCGCAGACAAAATGCGCCCCTCCCTTCAATTCTTTGAATGTGGGGAGGGGGCGGTCTTCTTTCTAGTGCTGTTAATGGGCAGGCTGAGATAAACAAAACCCGCAAGAGCTTTGGCCAACTTGGGAGCCAGGGTGGAGCGGCCTGAAATAATTGGTAGCTGCTGGTCTGCTATACTCACAATCTCCACTGAAGATTAGATAGCACAAGTGGGAGTAGGGTTGCCAACGTCCAGGTGGTGGCTACAATGGCTAAAAATTATAATTAATAATGGAAATAATAAACTCTGTAAGCTCCTTAGCATTTACAAATATGCATATTCACATCATAAAAAGGTAAAGGTCCCCTGTGCAAGCACCGGGTCATTCCTGACCCATGGGGTGACATCACATCCCGGCGTTTACTAGGCAGACTTTGTTTACGGGGTGGTTGGCCAGGGCCTTCCCCAGTCATCTACACTTTCCCCCCAGCAGCAAGCTGGGTACTCATTTCACCGACCTTGGAAAGATGGAAGGCTGAGTCAACCTTGCGCTGGCTACCTGAAACCGACTTCCGTCGGGATCGAACTCAGGTCGTGAGCAGAGCTTGGACAGCAGTACTGCAGCTTACCGCTCTGCGCCACGGGGCTTCTATTCACATCATACAACATATTAATCTGAGTGCACAGGGAGCAACATATGCAGAGAAGCACCTATACATAATATGATCATGTAGGTTTGCTGCTCAAATACAAACAACAAGAAATCATTCGGGATTGTTAATTTGCTGAAAAGGAGACCAACAGAGTCCCAGCTTTTATCAGAACAAGGATCAGGCAGAATAACCTTGTTGTAAATGCCACAAAATGGGCAGCTGATGAAGACAAACGAAAACAGGATAAAATAACCGGTCATCTGTACCTGCCTTTTGGAATAATCCTTATGAGAAACTGTCAAATATTTTTGTAATGAATGGAAGACTTTTCTTATAATTGCTAAAATATTGAATAATTTACTTTGTCTGGTGAAATTGACCAAGTTTGATTAATATGTTGAATGATGTGAATACACATATTTGTGAAAGCTAAGGAGCTTACAGAGTTTATTATTTTCAATTGTAATTATAATTTTTAGCCATTGTAGCTACGAATTTATATACTAGTGTGGATAGTAGCTCAAGCTCATTTTCATTGTAACCTCCAGGTGGTGGCTGGAGATCTCCCACTATTTCAACTGATCTCCAGGCAACAGAGATCAGTTCACCTGGAGAAAATGGCTGCTTTGGCAATAGGTCTCTATGGCATTGAAGTCCCACCCCTCAACAAACCCTGCCCTCCTCAGGCTCCGCCCCCAAAATCTCTAGGTATTTCCCAACCCAGAGCTGGCAACCCTAAGTGGGAGGCCCGTGAGACTCGGGGTGGGGGAATCCCAACTCCCCCCCTTAAGCAGCTCCAGGCTCCACCTAGGGTTGCCAACCTCCAGGTACTAGCAGGAGATCTCCTAAATCTGTTCACCTGGAGAAAAAGGCCACTTTGGCAATTGGGCTCCATGGCATTGAAGTCCCTCCCCTTTCCAAACCCCTCCCTCCTCAGGCTCTGCCGCCAAAATCTCCAGTTATTTTCCAACCCGGAACTGGCAACCCTACTTATACTGAACCAGACCCTTGGTCCATCAAAGTCAGTATTGTCTACTCAGATTGACAGCGGCTCTCCAGGGCCTCAGGTGGAGGTCTTTCCCATCACCTACTTGCCTAGTCCCTTTAACTGGAGATGCCGGGGTCTGAACCTGGGACCTTCTGCATGCCAAGCAGATGCTCTACAAGCTGAGCCACAACCCCTCCCCATCTCCAGAGATTTCCCAACCCAGAGCTGGCAACCCTAGGAAAGTACCTTGCTGTTGACTCCTTTCATGGTGGTGGGAAGTACTGTCCAGTCAAAGCCTATTAATGGTGACCCCATAGGAGTTTCAAGGCAAGAGGCACACAGAGGTGGTTTGCATTGCCTACCTCTGCCTAGCAACACTGGACTTCCTTCATGGTGTCCCATCCAAATAAGAGAGGTAGTGTAGTGTAGTGGTTAGGAGCAGTGGGCTCTAATTTGGAGAACCGGGTTTGATTCCTCACTCCACCACATGAGCAGAGGACTCTAATCGGGTGAACAGGGTTTGATTCTTCACTCCTCCACATGAGCGGCCAACTCTAATCTGGAGAACCGGGATTGATTCTTCACTCCTCCACATGAGCAGAGGACTCTAATCTGGAGAACCATGTTTGATTCTCCTCTCCTCCACGTGAGTGGAGGATTCTAATCTGGTGAACTGGGTTTTATTCCCCACTCCTCCACATGAAACCTGCTGGGTGACCTTGGGTTAGTTACAGTTCTCTCTGAACTCTCAGCCCCATGTACCTCACAAGGTGTTTGTTGTGGGGAGGGGAAGGGAAGTTGCTTGAGTTTGAGTCTCATTTTGGTAGAGAAAATCAGGGTATAAAAACCAACTCTACTACTACTACTAATCAGGGTCAACAATGCTTCCAAGATCTGACGAGTGTGTGCTAGCCTGGGCCATCCAGTTCAGGGTCGATGTGTTAGGCCCAAAGAACGTGGCTATCGACTCCTTCCATAGTTCCTTCCAATAACCCACCGCCTTGGGCCATTTATTGAAAGATACAGAACTTGCTCCGGCAGACACTGTGAGCGCACGGCTCCGACCTATCATTCAATGAGAAAATGACAAAGAGAGTTAACTGGGGTCTTTATTTGCATTAAAGAATGAAATTCTTCCAGATTCGTGCGCTTTGCCCCCAGGAGATAAACCGGAGAATTACATTTTGATTGACTTTCTCCAGCCCTTTTGTTATCAGAGGAAGCTTTTAGAAAATTGGAGCGTTTAATTCAAATAAGCTTTGAGTCAATATATTTACCGTGTCCTGGCATGTGTTTCCTCGGTCCCCTGGGGGGGGGGGTCTGTACCTCAGACAGCTGTTGCCCTTTCCTTTTTGGTATGCACAGAATAAGAAGTCCGCGACTGGTGCCGTGAATTGACACCAAATAGATCTCTGCAGGCGTCTCAATACACCTCTTTGAGTCCCGATGCTATCCAATCCCATCAAATATGCTTGGGGACTGTATTCGCCAGCTTCCGATTCCACCCCCTTCTTTAAACCCCTTCCACGGCTCTCGAGGATGTTCTGAAAAAGCTATTCCACTTATTTGCGACACCTAGACTGAAGCAAGGACGCCGGGTCACTTTTCCGATCGAGAGATGCTCCTAACAGATTTGAATTCTAGCCAATAAAATGGGAGTTTGGAGGGGGGGGGAAGAGGAGGAATCAAGACGGGTCGTTCATTTATCTATTAAGGCAGGAAATAGAAAGTAACCTTGAGAAGCAATTATGCATCTGGCAAATCTGATGAGATAAAATAGTGGCAATCTAGTTTTATTGTACAGCATGGCAAAAAAGAAAAGAAAAGAACCTCTTCCCATTTTGTTGGCAATTCCCAGTTACAAATATATGTGCTGTCGGCTAGGATGGAATGAGACAGTTGGCAGCAAACAGGGATTTCCAATATTGTTCTCTGATGGGCAAAGCCGGGTGCCGTTTGTAAGTGGGCAAGAACAGTGGGTATGAGCCTCGTGGCGCAGAGTGTTAAGCTGCAGTACTGCAGTCAAAAGCACCGCTCATGACCTGAGTTCGATCCCAACGGGAGTCAGTTTCAGGTAGCCGGCTCAAGGTTGACTCAGCCTTCCATCCTTCCGAGGTTGGTAAAATGAGTACCCGGCTTGCTGGGGGTAAAGGGAAGATGACTGGGGAAGGCACTGGCAAACCACCCCATAAACATAGTCTGCCTAGTAAACGTCGGGATGTGACGTCACCCCATGGGTCAGGAATGACCCAGTGCTTGCACAGGGGACTACCTTTACCTTTACCTTTAAGAACAGTGGGGAGGGGAGTTGTTGCAAACTTAAATGTCTATGGGGAAGGGGGAGAAACAGAAGGTTTGTGTGTGCCGGAGCAAGAGGTTCTGCTCACTGTGATTCTTCCCCCCAGATAGTCATGTCGACAGGTCCCAGCTGATGTAGGGCTGGAGACAGAGAAACGTTTGGAACCCGGCAGGTAGCTGGTGGTTGGGAGCTAGAGGGTAGACTGGTATAAGGAAGGGAAGGCAAGCTGCTTCCTAGCTGGGAACAAGGTGGGGTCAGCCTCAGGATTCTGTAGTCCGTGTAAGGGGGAAAGGAATCAGGAGCCTAAGAGGCTAAGGTTTCCAGGTCCCCTCTCACCACTGGTGGGGGATGAGGGGGTAGGATTGCCAGCTCCAGGTTGGGTAGAGTTGCCAGGTGTCTTGTTGCTGGGGAAAAACCTGTGAAAGACGGTTGTGGGAAGACTTTTCTGTATGCAATAAGCAACAAGACATAAAAGTCCACGAAGGGGAACTGAAGAAAACGTGTAACTGCCGTCTTCTTTTTCATCCTTCAATCTTCCCACTGTTGGAGAAGACCACTTACCCACCTGTGCTGGGAAATGAAATAGTTAATAATCAATGGGACTGATTATTAGGATTAGTTAATTTTGTATGAGCACCAAGTACTGTGATTGTTGTTGTTGTTGCGGTTTGTGTATAATACAATGTGTGGGTTTTTTTTTGCAACCTTGATATTTGAATAAGTACCTGGAGGTTGGCAACCCTACGGGAGATGGAACTTCATATTAATACCCAGCACAGAAAGAATGATTGCCTTGTTCTACGAAGTCCTTAGGATGCTGTTACAGGACCGAAGAGCATGTGCAGAGCTCCAACTGTCCACCTTCTGCTCTTCTGCTACGTCTTTGGAGGTCTTTAAGCAGAGGCTGGATGGCCATCTGTCGGGAGTGCTTTGATTGTGGGATCCTGCATTGCGGGGCGAGGGTTGGGGTCACTGGGGATGTGCGGGGTGGGAGGTAGTTGTTAATTTCCTGCATTGTGCAGGGGGTTGGACTAGATGACCCTGGTGGTCCCTTCCAACTCTATGATTCTATGTATGCAGGGAAGGGATTCCCTCCCCTTCCCCACTTTTCAGAAGTTATCTGCTCCCCGCAGATTCCGCTGTCAAGAGGTCGAGGGAAAGTAATGGGCCTCCTCCATCCTTTGCCGGAGCTCACACAAATCCAGCAGCATGGAGTTGAGGCCTCGCTGAGTTTTAACAGTGATAAACGCTCACCAAACTGTGGTTTATGACCGCACTCGGGGCAGGGTAGGGAGGAGGCGGAAGACAGCCGAGCGGGTGACATTTCAAACAAAATACCTTCAGACGGAGATCTGAGATAGAAAACTTCGTGAAGGGGAAAGGATCTAATTAACTTCTGGAAACAGCGGAGAGGAAACATAATTAATCACACCCCATGTTAAGGAGTATAAAAGAAAGGAGGCAAAAAAATGGAATGCATTTAAGACTGGGGATGGCTGCTGGCAGTCCCTATGCTAAATCCAGCTCCCCGAGGAATGCTACCTGGCTTTTCAGTTGGTAAGGTTGCCAGAGAGTGCCTGGCAACCTTCGTGAAGATTGTAGGGGAGCACAGAAGCGGATCATCGTGTGTTGCACTATGTCACTTATGGTAAAATAAGCTGGAAGTGACAGTGAGTAGTTCTAGGAATCACTGGTTTTACCATAGAGTAGTTCTAGGAATCACTGGTTTTACCATAGAGTTTCCAGTGAGTCCTAGAGCTACCTTTTGCCACTTCCAATAAGAACATGACATTGCTTTTTTGATATTATTTCTCTCTTCTGGCAACAGGAATTGGAGGCAGGGGATTCCCTGACCCCTTGACAGCCCTGGTTGCTTCCCTAGTAAGGCAGAAGAGGAATTTATAGCTGTAAGTCTTGCTGGCAGGCCTCTTGAGAATCTATTGTGCTGGAACTCTGCACCTCAATGGCAGAGCCAGCATGGTGTAGTGGTTAAGAGTGGTGGTTTGGAGCGGTGGAGTCTGATCTGGAGAACCGGGTTTGATTCCCCCACTCCTCCAAATGAGCGGCGGCAACTAATCTGGTGAACTGGATTTGTTTCCCCACTCCTTCACATGAAGCCAGCTAGGTGACCTTGGGCTAGTCATAGCTCTCTTTGAGCTCTCTCAGCCCCACCTACTTCACAGGGTGTCTGTTGTGGGGAGGGGAAGGGAAGGTGATTGTGGGCAGGTTTTTCCTTAAGTGGTGGAGAAAGTCGGCATATAAAAACCAACTTCCTTAAGTGGTGAGTCTTCCTTAAGTGGTGAGTCTTCCTTAAGTGGTGGAGTCTTCCTTAAGTGGTGGAGAAAGTTGGCATATAAAAACCACCTCTTCTTCTTCTTCTTCTTCTTCTTCTTCTTCTTCTTCTCCTCCTCCTCCTCCTCCTCCTCCTCCTCCTCCTCCTCCTCCTCCTCCTCCTCCTTCTTGACATCATGTCCAGGTGAGACTTGAAGCTCCCCCACTATTGCAATTGATTGTCAGGCGACCAAGATCAGTTCCCCTGGAGAAAATGGCTGCTTGGGAGGGTGGACTCTGTGGCATTATATCCTCCTGCAACCCTCTCCCCGCCCCAAACCCACCCTCCCCAGGCTCCACCCCTAAAATCTCCAGATATTCCCCAACCCAGAGCTGGCAACCCTAACTGGCAACCAGGAGCAAGCAGAGCCAAATCCCCAAAACTAGGGTTGCCAACTTCCTGGAGATCTCCTGCTACTACAACTGTTCTCCAGCCAATAGAGATCAGATCACCTGGGAAAATGGCCGCTTTGGCAATTGGACTCTATGGCCTCTCCCCTCCCCAAACCCCGCCCTCCTCAGGCTCCGCCCCCAAAACCTCCCTCCGGTGGCGAAGAGGGACCTGGCAACCCTATCCCTCCAGCAGGAACCACTAGTAAGGCCCCAGGGACAGCTATCAACCCCTGATTGGTTAAATGTCTGTCTTACAGGCAGTGTGGAATAGTGGTTCACTCCGCTCCAAAACTCCGCCCTCCTCGGCCACTGCTCTCAAATCTCCAGGAGTTTCCCGAGCCAGAGCTGGCGACCCTCATCCCTGACTCTACCTGACTGCTGCATATGACCCTGGCCTTGACTGGTGTCTTATCTGGAATTCCATTTTTTTCTCCCCTCTATGACGTTTGACTAGGGTTGCCAACCTCCAGGTAGTTAACAGCACGTGGGCTCAGAATCGAAATACAATAATCACAATGCATTGTGATTTCGATTCTGAGCCCATGTGCTGTTAATTAGGTTCAGCTGTATTCTATTGCCAGCATAGGTTTTCTTTTACTATTAACCTCCAGGTAGCTGGAGATCTCCCGCTATTACAACTGATCTCCAGCCAACAGAGATCACCTGGAGAAAACGGCCGCTTTGGCCATTGGACTCTATGGCATTGAAGTCCCTCCCCTTCCCAAACCCCGCCCTCCTCAGGCTCCACCCCAAAAACCTCCCGCCGATGGCAAAGAGGGACCTGGCAACCCTACGTTTGACCTTAAAGGGCCATATGCAGAAAGGAATAATCCGACGAAAAGGATTATTGCCTCTTTACCACAGAGCGGTGTTTAATGGCACGTTTGTAATTGTATTTTATAAAGATTTCAGAAGAATGGGCTGCATATTATTCACGATATGTGAACCTAAGTGGCAAGGCTAGATTTATGTTCCCAGCAATTACATTTTACTAGCCCAACTTGAGCACAGACATAATTAACGGGAATAACTAATAACGGCACCTTGCTATAAATCATTGTTGTGGTTGTTTTTTTTAAAAAAGAGAGAGAATGAGAGTAAATAATAGAAAGGGGACATGTGAAAAAACTGGATTAAGAGTTGAGTTCTGTAATTATTCATGGGGCTGAGAGGAAAAGGACGGGTTCAATTAGTGAAATGGCAGCTCCCATGTTCCTGTTCTGCTAAAATAATCTTGGTATTTCCTCCATCAAGGGGAACAAACAGGACGGCATACAAATGACAGCGACTGCATTTTCAAAATCCTAAACAGGATAACACAGAAACAAAGAAACATAGAGCTGGAAGGGAACTCAAGGGCCATCTAGTCCAACTCCCTGAACAACGCAGAAAATTCACAACTATGTCCCCCCCCCCCCATTCCCCCCATAGGGTTGCCAGGTTCCTCTTCGCCACCGGCAGGAGGTTTCTGGGGCAGAGCCTGAGGAGGGTAGGGTTTGGGGAAGGGAGGGACTTTAATGCCATAGAGTCCAATTGCCAAAGCGACCATTTTCTCCAGGGGAACTGATCTCTATCGGCTGGAGATCAGTTGTAATAGCAGGAGATTGCCAGCTACTACCTGGAGGTTGGCAACCCTTTCCCCCAGTGAGCCCTGCTCTATGCCCAGAGGAAGGCAAAAAACCTCTAGGATCCCTGGCCAATCTGGCCTGGAGGAAAATTCCTTCCTGACCCCAAAGTGGCGATCGGCATTACCCTGGGCATGTAAGAAAGGGCCACGAAAGCCGAGCACCGACTCATCCCTTCCTGCTCTCCCTCTCGTGATCAGCCTAAGTTCACAGAATCAGCATTGCTGACAGATGGCCATCTAGCCTCTGCTTAAAAACCTCCAAAGGAGAGTCCACCACCTCCTGAGGAAGCCTGATCCACTGAGGAATTGTGTGAACTGTCAGGAACTTCTTCCTAATGTTTAGCCAGAAACTCTTTCGATTTAATTTCAACCCGTTGGTTCTGGTCCAACCTTCTGGGGAGACAGAAAACTGAAGTAGGAAATTCTCATGCAAACAAAGGGAAATGAACACCGGCTGCCAACTGGCTTGGGACATTCCTGGAGAAATGGGGTGCTGCCCAGGGAGGCGAGACTTTGGGGAAGGGAGGGAGTTCTGCAGAGCTGTGATATCATACAGACTGTCCTATACAGCTGCCATTTCCTACTTCAGTGGCCTTCACATTGTGGGGGAGATACATAGGGTTGCCAGGTCCCTCTTCACCTCCGGCAGGAGGTTTTTTGGGCAGAGCCTGAGGATGGCTTTGGGGAGGGGCGGGGCTTCAATGCCATAGAGTCCCATTTCCAAAGTGGCCATTTTCTCCAGGTGAACTTCATCAGCTGGAGATTAGTTGTAAAGCAGGAGATCTCCAGCTAATACCACACCAATTTTCCCTTTTGCTAAGGTGACAGCTAGGGTTGCCAGCTCCAGGTTGGGAAATACCTGGAGTTTTGGGGGTGGAGCCTGAGGAGGGCAGGGTTTGGAGAAGGGAGGGACTTCTATGCCATAGGTTCCAACTGCCAAAGCGGACATTTTCTCCAGGGGAACTGATCTCTGTCACCTGGAGCTCAGTTGTAATAGCGGGAGATCTCCAGCCACACACCTGGAGGTTGGCAACCCTAGTGACAACTCAGCATAGCGCAAACAATTTCAGATTACAGCAGAAAGATAACAGCAGCTTTTTCTCTTTAGAAAGAACACCCCCTCCCTCCAGTTAGCTGAATGTGTCTCTGGAAATAATCAGAGCTCTCGGGTCCCTTGTAAAACGGAGAACAGCAATGAAGAAAAAACGACGGCTGCTTTTATAATATTCCCCGAGCTGGAGATTCGTTTTAGATAACTTCTTTCAGCAAACCCATGGCTTTCTTTCCACGGCTGGGCAGAATATTATCTTTTAAAAACAAATGCGTCGCCACGCTGCTCTTTTGAACAAGGAGCGAACCTACCAAACCAAAAAAAAAAGTTCCTAAAAGAGGCCGAACAGAGAAGTCCCGTCTAAGCGACTTAGCTCAGTTGCTCTAGACGCTACATCAATATATGGATTTCTTAATGATCACCCAAAAAGGGATTTTTTACAAAGGCGGTGTTGCAAGGCACGAAGCAAGCAGAAGGCAGAGAAAAGGAAAGCTGAAAATAATGAGGAAACAGAGATGCTACTTTGAAGACTGAACACAGCCCACCCAAGAATGAAGTCCTGTGTAAAGGATCAGACTCCTCAGAGAACCGATGCACAGACGAAGATTGTTCCAGCTCCCAGACTTCCATACATTGACTAGGCCTTCTGCATGCAGATTATTTGTGCATTGATCTTCTCAGTAGGGCCTTTTACTGCCCCAGGTGGGGGCAGCCGGTCTCTCTTCCTCTGTGGAACTCCCTGCCCCGGGATTTTGTGATGGCTGACAACTTGAAAGGCGTTAAGAGGGGGAAGTGGACATGTTCATGGAGGAGAGGGCTATTCGTGGCTACTAGTCAAAATGGATACTAGTCATGGTGCATACCTATTCTCTCTAGTATCAGAGGAGCATGCCAAGTATATTAGGTGCTGTGGAACACAGGCAGGATGCTGCTGCATTCGTCTTGTTTGTGGAACTCCCTGCCCCAAGATGTGGTCATGGCTGCCAATTTGGAAGGCTTGAAGAGGGGAGTGGACATGTTCATGGAGGAGAGGAGTATCCATGGCAACTAGTCGAAATGGATACTAGTCATGATGCATAACTATTCTCTCCAGGTTCAGAGGAGCAGGCCCATTATTTTGGGTGCGGTGGAACACAGGCAGGATGGTGCTGCTGCAGTCGTCTCGTTTGTGGGCTTCCTAGAGGCACCTGGCTGGCCACTGTGTGAACAGACTGCTGGACTTGATAGGCCTTGGTCTGATCCAGAAGGGCTTTCCTTATGTTCTTATGGAGGATGAGGTTATCAATGGGTACTAGTCAAAATGGGTACTAGTCATGATGCATACCTATTCTCTCCAGGATCAGAGGAACGTGCCTAATAGATTAGGTGCTGTGGAACACAGGCAGGATAATTCTGCTGCATTCGTCTTGTTTGTGGGCCCTGAGCTGGCTCCATACATGATGGAGGGGGCGCCTAACTTTTCCTACCCTGCTTTAAGGAGCCATCTTTGATGGTACATTTGTATTGAATTATCATGTCAGCTGAACTGGGGATTTTATACCTGTGAGCTGAGCTGGGAGCCCATTTTGGCTGAAAAGTGACCTCAAAATGTAGCAAGTAAGTAAAAATATTTGCTGGATCAGCAGCCAAAAGACATATTTTTCTTCCGTTCAGCACTTCTCCCCTCTCCGCTGGAGACTTTCTAGGGTCTCCGCGGGCCCCTAAATTCCACTCCCTACTGGTAGGAAAGCTTCCAGTCTCAACCCATTTGAAGTTCTGCACAGCTGGTGGTTCCTTGAAGTTCGAGGTTGATTATTTGAAAATTATTTCCCATCCACTGATTCTGAAAACTCCTCTACTGAGATAAATATATCTAGAAAAGGAAGCCAGGCACCATCGATCACAGAAAAAGGAGGCAGATCAAAAGATCTGGGACACGTCTAGAGAGACGTTTTTCTCACCAAGCCCCATTGAAATGAATGGAAGAGGTCTAGCCCAATCATTACTGCAATGAGAAATGATCTCTGCCAAGGGCAACCAAACAACGTTCTTGATACAATGCATGGTTAACTTAGAGCAGGGGTGGGGAACCTTTTTTCACCCAAGGGCCATTTCAATATTTATAACGTAATTCGCAGGCCATACAAAATTATCAACTTAAAAATTAGCAGACCAATAAGTTTCTCCATGGCCCGGGTGGGAAAGGGTTAACACAGTTTCTTGGGCGGTCCTAGCAGCTCCATCGCTAACGACTCTTCTGCAAGGGGAGGAAAAGGTTCCTTTTCTTGGCAAAACAAACTCACATCTGCCTTGAATAGAGGCTACTCCTGTCCACTGGAGGGGGCGGATCACCAGTCTTAGATCCTTCTGAGCTAGAGATCTGTCAGGCCCCACGAAGGGCCAGACCAAATGATTTCGTGGGCCTTAAACGGCCCCCGGGCCTGATGTTCCCCACCCCTGACTTAGAGAATTCCCAGCCACTGGGTCTGGTGATAGCCACTAGTTAAGATGTCCGATCTCCTTTTGAAGTCAGATTTGTGATCTATCAGTGGCTATTAGGGTGAACCAAAGGGAACATCCGTTTTCTCAGAGGGGTAAACCTCTCTGGATACAGGCTGCTGGGGAAAAGGAACCACAGGGGTGGCCATTTTTGCCCTGGTTTCTGGGCTTCCTGGTGGCATTTTGTTGGCTTCTGTGGGAAATGAGGCAACTGCACCAGATGGACCGTTGGACTGATCCAACAGAGCTCTTCCATGGGAATCTGCTGCCAGATCGTTAGGCTTGCCAGCTCCGGATTGGGAAAAACCTGGAGATTTTGGGGGTGGAGCCTGAGGAGGGAGGGTCTTGGGGAAGGGAGGGACTTCAGTGTGGTGCCACCATGGTAAAGTGGTTAAGAGCAGTGGTCTGGAGCTGTGGACTCTGATCTGGAGAACCGGCTTTGATTCCCCACTCCTCCTCATGAACAGCGGATGCGAATCTGGTGAACCAGGCTGGTTTCCCCACTCCTACACACGAAGCCAGCTGGGTGACCTTGGGCTAGTCACAATATTAAGAACTCTCTCAGCTCCACCTATCTCTCAGGGGGTCTGTTGTGGGGAGGGGAAGGGAAGGGGATTGTAAACCGGTTTGATTCTGCCTTAAGTGGTAGAGAAATTCAGCATATAAAAACCAACTCTTCTTCTCCTCCTCCTCCTCCTCCTCCTCCTCCTCCTCCTCCTCTTCCTCATGCCATAGAGTCCATCTTCCAAAGTGGCCATTTTCTCCAGGTGAACTGATCTCTGATGCTTGGAGATCAGTTGTAATCCCGGGAGATCTTCAGCCACCACCGGGAGGTTGGCAGCAGGGCCGGATTTAGGTTTGATGAGGCCCTAAGCTATTGAAGGTAATGGGGCCCTTTATATGTCCAGCTGTCCTTTGTCAACAACAATTTGTCGCTGTTTTTTTGTGTTGAATATATGCTATATGATAATTTATGGACCTACACAACACAAAACACTGTTGCTGTATGTAGGTTTTATTTTATTGGTTTTTTATCTTATATTTTGGAAATGTACATCCAGTTTTTCCCCCTTTAATTTCTGTGGGGGCCCCAAGAGAGTGGGGCCCTAAGCTATAGCTTGTTTAGCTTATACGTAAATCCGGCACTGGTTGGCAGCCCTATAGATTATGCCCTAACCATGCTGGATCGTAGGAAGATCTTACAGATGAATGTTTCCGGTGTTCATGTTTCTAATAGCAGTTTGCAAGCGTGGTGCTTCATCCCCCAACCCCCCTCTAAATCCATGTGCCTGAAGTGGTCAGATGCTTCTAATTATGTCTGCCAGGCAGCAAGCAACACACACACAGGGGACTTAATTATGTACTCAGCAATCCCGTCCGTCAACAGCAATCACTTTGTCACTGCAATTTAAGATTTCCATTGGAGATGACGTGATGTATTAAATTAGATCTCATGTGGATAGCAGTTACAAGCGCCTTTGACGAATCTCCTGCAAGCTCAGGCATGGAGAACAACATTTGCATCACTCTTTTGCACATCTGTCAACACTGGAAACTTCAAAATAAGACAGACGCCCTAATAGATAGGGTGTTCGTTATCTGGATCTACATAGTGTAGAGGATCCAACTGTCCTTGTTTCTTTCCGGTCCCCCATCCCTGATAAATCACTGGATACGGCTTGTCTGTACCGTACATTTTATTTACTCCGATGCTGCTTTTTTGGCCAGCTTCAAAGAAGTTGTCAGGTTGGTGGACGCCGACACCTGGCATAATCTTTTTATTGATTTGTTTGCTTTGGTAACCTGATCAAAATGTTGTTCTGCATAGGTTTTAGTCTGGCTCCCGGGCGGGAATTGGGGAGCTTTGTCAGAGTGTGTGTGTGTGGAGGAGGTTTCTTTAGTTTCTCACAGCGCTGCAGGAATTGACCTCGAGACGCGCAGATATCAATGGAGGCCTCTGGGAAATTGAAACCACCTGGTGGGAAATGAGTTTGGGTGGTGTCTCACCAGTAGGGTTGCCAACCTCCAGGTAATTACTCCAAATCTAACACAGATCAACCATATAAAGTATAGCTAACAACAGACTGTATTATACAATAACATTGACAAACACATACAAAAAGTCCTATTTCTTTAGCATAAAGACACAAAGTCACAATATTCCAAGGTTTCCAAAATTCACTATCCTAAAGACAGACAAAAAGTCCAACAGATACCAATTCTAGGTTTTTTCTTCCTCTTTCAGGTGTGGATTCCAGGTAAATATTACCCAGTCCCAAGGCAGAGGATCAAAATTAAAGAGGAAGACGGCCATTTCAGTTCTTCATCAGTTCCACTTCACCAACCTTATATATCCCATCTCTTATTTCATATTAAAGAATCCATATCCAAGAATCCTTCATAAGGTTCCTTCCCAGGATACCAACAATTTTATTTCTTAACAGTCTTCCAACAGGTTCCTTCTCAGGATACCATACCTGCAGGTGGTGGCTGCAGATCTCCTGCTATTACAGCTGATCTCCAGCCGATAGAGATCAGTTCACCTGGAGAAAATGGCCGCTTTGGCAACAGGGCTCTATGGCATTGAAGTCCCTCCCCTCTCCAAACCCTGCCCTCCTCAGGCTCCTCCCAAAAAACCTCCCGCCGGTAGCAAAGAGGGACCTGGCAACCCTACTCACTGGGGAGGAGCATGTGCCGTCTATAACTTGATGTGGTGAGAATGTATGTGCCATGTATGGCTTGTACCAGAGCCATGAGGTTTTCTGAATGTTCCATGGAGTTACAATAAACCACTGGTTATTGCTGATCAGAAGGAGCCCCGTGGCGCAGAGTGGTCAGCTGCAGTTCTGCAGTCCAAGCTCTGCTCATGACCTGAGTTCGATCCCGACGGAAGTCGGTTCCAGGTAGCCGGCTCAAGGTTGACTCAGCCTTCCATCCTTCCAAGGTCAGTAAGATCCAAGGTCAGTAAGATGAGTAGTACCCAGCTTGCTGGGGGTAAAGGGAAGATGACTGGGGAAGGCAATGGCAAACCACCCTGTAAACACAGTCTGCCTAGTAAACGTCGGGATGTGACGTCACCCCATGGGGTGACCCGGTGCTTGCACAGGGGACCTCTACCTTTACCTTTAGTATACCTTGTAAAATGTAAAGGTAAAGGTTCCCTGTGCAAGCCCTGACCCATGGGGTGACGTCACATCCCGACGTTTACTAGGCAGACTGTGTTTGCGGGGGGGTTTGCCATTGCCTTCCCCAGTCACACCATTCTTTTCCAGGACATAGATTGTTTGTAACATTGTATATTTTGTATATATGTTTCCATGTTCCATGTATGTTATTATGCACTAAGTATTGTTTTTATTTCACTGAGACTAAGAACAGTAAATAGCATTTTGTGTCTATAGATATTTGAGCCTTATACTGGTTTTTGGTTGAGCTACTGTACAGTATAGGTGATATTTTCTACTGCACCACCTGGAGGTTGGCAACCCTATCGTACATGTGTCTATGACTGTTGAAGCCAGACATCCCTTGATATTTCTGCCATTGAGGGATGAAGACTAGGTATAACCTTAGGCAGATCATGAGAGGGAGGGCACCTTGGCCAATGGCCATCTTCTGGCCACGGAGTATGGGTTACTGGGGGGGTGGTGTTGGGGGAGGTCGTTGTGAATTTCCTGCATTGTGCAGGGGGCTGGGCTAGATGACCCTGGTGGTCCCTTCCAACTCTATGATTCCATGATTCTAGAAGACCAACTTTTTGGTTGGAATCTCCCATCTACATTTCCCTTCTCCCCTGTAAAAAAAACCCCACCGGGTCTTCCCTTTTAATATAATTTTCTGTTTTCTCGTCCCAAATCCTTCCTCAGATTTGCAGACAAATGCGGAAAACAATTGAATAAAACTGAAAAACAATTTTAAAAAAAGATTGAATAAAACTGAAAAACAATAAAAATGCCAAAATCTTGCAGGTCTACCTCATGAGGTCTCATCTGCCATTTTCAGTTGCGTAGGCAACCGAGAGCTTGCAATGCGACCTTGTGAGAGCTCAGTGCCATTTGGGTTTGCTGAGTCTACCTGAAATAACCTTCCTAAGGCACAAAGCAAGAAGGGAAAGAGCTCAGCTTTCCTCTTCCCATTGTCATTTTAAAGGTGGCATCAAAATTGACCCTGCATAAATGGCCTTTAAGTGCCTTTGGCTCCTCACTGGGGAGAAAGGCAGGGTGCAAACAAAGTAGATAAATACCTACCTGTTGTCCCTGCTGCTGCCAACACAAACAACCGGAGAAACGGACTGCCCGATGAGAGAAATGGCAGCGCCGGCTCCCGCGCACCTGGCACTGTTGCCTTCTCATCCTAAGTAGAGCTCCTGGGAAGATAATGCCGTCGCTTTCGCGGCGTGGCATTCTGTTCACCAGGAAGCGTTCCTTTTGCAATTTGTTGGCACCCCTGTCATCTCAAGCTCCCGAATTACCCGGCAATCCCCGTGCATTGTTTTCGAAGGGTTGCATCTGGCGAGGAAGCCAATGATTACCTTGCTTTGACTGCCTTTTGGAGAACTCTCGCTTCTCTCACCTTCCCTACTGAGATGTAATCGGCTGCACCCTGCGTTCCCCAATTATGTCTGAACTGGAGTTAAGATCATGGGGGAATGCGGGGGCCTTCCCCCCTAAAAAAAGAAACGTTCTCGTCATTTACTATAATGCATTAGTCATAAACAGCACCGCTAAAATGTCAAAACACACCTGCTTGTGACGACTACAAAGGAAGAGAGCATATCGATGCATGCTTGGTTTTAATATGCGTCGTTCATTCCCAGTACTTGAGATCTTCAGAACTCTGGGAAGGGGTGGTGTAGGGTTGCCAGGTCCCTCTTCGCTACCAGCAAGAGGTTTTGAGGGCGGAGCCTGAGGAGGGTGGGGTTTGGGGAGGGGAGGGACTTCAATGCCTTAGAGTCCAGTTGCCAAAGTGGCTGTTTTCTCCAGGCGAACTGATCTCTATAGGCTGGAGATCAGTGGTAATAGCAGGAGATCTCCGGCTACAATCTGGATGTTGGCAACCCTAGGGTTGTGGCTTATTCGGGTTGCCAGCTCTGGGTTGGGAAATTCCTGGAGATTTGGGGGTGGAGCCTGAGGAGGGTGGGTTTTGGGGAGGGACTTCAGGAGGGAAGGGGTGACATACTGTCCACCCTGTGAAGCTGCCATTTCCATACAGGGGAACTGATCTCTGTAGTCTGGAACACAGTTGTAATTCCAGGAGATTGCCAGACTCCACCTGGAGGTTGGCAACCCTGGGATGTTTGGTCAAGCATTTGCTTTCTATGCAGATGGTCCCAGGTTCAATCCCTGGCTTATCCAGCTAAAAGGAATAGGGGACATGAAAGTAGCAGAAGAAGAAGAGTTGGTTTTTATATGCCGACTTTCTCTACCACTTAAGGAAGAATCAAACCGGCGTACAATCACCTTCCCTTCCCCTCCCCACAACAGACACCCTGTGAGGTAGGTGGGGCTGAGGGAGCTCTCAGAGAGCTGTGACTAGCCCAAGGTCACCCAGCTGGCTTCGTGTGTAGGAGTGGGGAAACCAACCCTCTTCACCAGATTAGTGTCCACTGCTCATGTGGAGGAGTGGGGAATCAAACCTGGTTCTCCAGTTTAGAGCCCACCCCTCCAAACCACTGCTCTTAACCACTACACCATCAGGCTCACCACGCTGAAAGACCTCTGCCTGAGACCCTGGAGAGCTGCCAGCCACAACAGACGTTACTGACCTTGTTCACTATCTTCACAGGCCTTGTTGGACCACTGGTCTGACTAAGGATAAGGCAGCGTCGTGTGTCTGCACATGAACAATTCTTAGTCCACGTATACATTTCTGATGTTCACGCACACAGATATATAAGTAGGCCACATCCAGGTCTCACAATAAGGCCTCTTAGAAGCCCACAGCAAAACGTGTCCAAACGATCTAGACAACACGTTCCGGAGTTCTGCTTGTCTTTGTTCCTGAAGATCTTTTTTCTGTTGCCATGTATGGATGCAACGGTGCAACGGCATTTATGTTGATGCACTTACATGTCCATTGAGGACTGTGCACTGAATTATTGACTAGATATATATCACACCAGGATCGAAATACCTCTGTTTGTATCCCCTTTGAATTTTTTGTAGGTGTTTTGTCTTTGTACTGTTTTGTGCTTTGTGACGTTGTTGGTATTGTATGTGGTAGAGAAAGTCGGCATATAAAAACCAACTCTTCTTCTTCTTCTTCTTCTTCTTCTTCAACAATACATTCATAATCTGCCAATACAAATTTATCTGGGCGAATCCATATCGTTTTGTACCTTCTATCTTACTCTAGATCATCATTTGTTATTATGTCAAGAAAAAGGAAATAATGTTGATGAGGACTCGGTCTGGACACCGACCCAACAGTGTTCAATGTTTTTATTTTTTACCCTTTCCCCTTCTATTTTCTTCTGTATCCTACAAAATTCAATAAAATATCTTTAAAAAAAGAAAGAAAGAAAGAAAAAGGAAAGAGATATTGACACATCTGATTGTAATAGCGGGAGATCTCCAGGTCCCACCTGGAGGATGGCCACCCTAAGAGCCATGGTGACATTGTTTGGAAAGTTGCTGTTGGTTATGAGGAAACAGATGATGCGCCCATCATGTTTGAGTAGGGCTGCCTGGAATCGTGACCCTTTGTGCAAGGCTGGCCGCCTACGGAACGTAAGAATATAAGAAAAGTCCTGCTGGATCAGACCAAGGCCCATCAAGTCCAGCAGTCTGTTCACACAGTGGCCAGCCAGGTGCCTCTAGGAAGCCCCCAAACAAGATGACTGCAGCAGCATTATCCTGCCTGTGTTCCACAGCACCCAAGATAATAGGCATGCTCCTCTGATCCTGGAGAGAATAGGTATGCATCATGACCAGTATTCATTTTAACTAGTAGCCATGAATATTCCTTTCCTCCATGACTCGCATGTGAACGTGTCGCTTTGAAGGTAATTAAGCAGGTACCTCTTTGAAGTAGAGAGTTCTTTTACAGTAATAATGGGACTCATTTGCTTCCGACTATATACAATTATTCTTCCCCACCAAATCAAAGAGAGAACTTGCAAATGGTTCCATAAAGCACCTTTCTGGGGATCCTGGAGGGAGGGCTTTTGACCGACGGAAGATGTTGAGAAACAGCCCAGATAGGTTTTTTTCCTTTCCATAAAATTAATAAATTGTCCCCCCAGGATGCTGGAGAAATGCTGAAAACATGCAAACCTTAAGCCGTGGTTTTCGTGTTAAATGCTTGTAAAAAAAGCTCCTTCTCCAGATTAATGCCCTCCCATAGATCTCCTTCATACATTTTGGAGACACCGTGAAAATTGCTTATTTCTAATAAAATGTAGCAACTGTACCCTGAGGAAAAATTACGGCATTATGAAATATTTTTCTCCCCCTTCTCCCACAGTCAATTTAGTTTTCATTTAAAATTCAATAACTGCATCATATTCGGAATCTTCCAAGACTCTAGTAATGATTTCTGGAACCGAAAAGATGGGCAGTAAACAAGGAAGATTAGAAAAGCGTTATGAAAGTAATCCTCCCCTTACCATATAGATGCAAAGAACTGAAAGATGACAATCTGTAAAAAGAATCATGAACATTAACGTATACTACAAGAAATCAAGTTAAGCATGATGGTACGTTACAAGCAATGGCTGTCCTAGGTCTGCTCTCATCAAGCTATGGAGGGGCTGTGGCTCAGTGGTAGAGCATCTGCTTGGCATGCAGAAGGTCCCAGGTTCAATCCCCGGCATCTCCAGTTAAAGGGACCAGGCAAGTAGGTGATGTGAAAGACCTCTGCCTGAGACCCTGGAGAGCCGCTACCAGTCTGAGTCGACAATACTGACTTTGATGGACCAAGGGTCTGATTCAGTATATGGCAGCTTCATGTGTTCATGTATTTATTTACTTCGTTTATATGTTCTTCTCCACTGCCTCCTCTGTTTAAGCACTGCCTCCATTGGGTTGTCAGCTCTAGGCTGGAAAATACCTGGAGATTTGAGGGTGGAGCCTGGGAGAGTGGGGCTTTGGGAGTAGGGTTGCCAACCTCCAGGGAGTAGCTGGAGATCAGTTGTAATAGCAGGAGATCTCCAGCTGATAGAGATCCGTTCACCCAGAGAAAATGGCCGCTTTGGCAATTGGACTCTATGGCATTGAAGTCCCTCCCCTCCCCAAACCCACCCTCCTCAGGCTGCACCCCAAAATCCTCCCACCAGTGGCGAAGAGGGATCTGGCAACCCTATTTGGGAGGGGAAGGGCCTTGGAAGACTTGTAAGCATAGGGGCCGCCTAAAACTCCTGGACTGGACATGGCAACCTGATATGCAGGCACACGACTACTGTTCCAGCTGCGCGCCCGCCCCAAACGCTACTGGGACGGCCGCAGCGTGCTCCGTTGAAACTGACATGGCCGCTCCTGTGCACTCCGTGCAGCCGGCAGCTAGGAAGCAGAGGCAAGGGCAACCTCCAGTGAACCTGAGAGACTCCATGTTCCCGTTCATCCCTGTTCCAGCTGTAGCCATTTCGTGGAAAGCAGACAGTCACGTAGTCAGTGCCAACACCCCCCCTCCCATTGCAACATCAGCAGATTAATGGGCAATCAGCAGCGATCCTGATATTAGCAATGAGTCATTCTTCCAGCTTTGAAGCAGCGAACCCCAGCCGTTAGCAGAGATCGCACCTATTGTTTAAGGACGTTAAGCACTTCAGCAGAGATCCCCCGGTTCCTCCCGGGTTGTGCAAGCCATTGGAATTAGAATAGTTTTCTAAATTCTCACTACCCCACCCCGGCAGCCAAAGATTAATCCTTTTGTCACCTTTTGTCACCTGGGATCCTAGAAGGGGTAATCCCATCACCCCGCTCCTGGAAAAACAGTATATCTGGGGTGACCACAGCCCATAACCTTACCTTAGGGCCTCCCATTTTATACAGCCTGCCACTCTGCCGGAGTGAGCAGCCATGCTAAAATACACTGGGGGCTACCCATGCCCCCTGTTTATTCCCCATGCCCCCCTTTTTCTGCTATCTTAGTCTACTGGAACTTGGACAACTCCTCATCTGGAAAAAGGTGCAGTATTTCCCAATCAACGACCTCCTGCCACGTTGGCATCCGTCCTTATTCTACTACCTTTTATTTCTAAGAATCTCTGTATGTTTTTGTTGCATCATTGAATGAAAGAAACGACATAAACTCTCTTAATTTGGAATCTCTTGTCTGTCTTTATTCTTAAGGTCACAGTTAATGGGCTCTGGTATAGTTGGCATTGAAGTCCCTCCCCTCCCCAAACCCTGCCCTCCTCAGGCTCCGCCCCAAAATTCTCCAGGTATTTCCCAACCTGGAGCTGGCAACCCTATTGATGGTATTGTACCTAGGGTTGCCAGCTCCGGGTTGGGAAATACCTGGAGATTTTGGGGGATGGAGCCTAAGGAGGGCAGGGTTTGGAGAGGGGAGGGACTTCAATGCCATAGAGTCCAATTGGCAAAGCAGTCATTTTCTCCAGGGGACCTGATCTCTGTCACCTGGAGAACAGTTGTAATAGAGGGAGATCTCCAGCCACCACCTGGAGGTTAGTACAGGATGATATATATACACAAAGTAGTGCTGATGTACTATGTGATGTACTTTGCTGACGTCTGATTGAATCAATTTGTACTTACCCTGCATGGGAAGGAATTATGAATGTATAACAGCACTTTTTTTGTGAGTATATTGTATCAAATCCAATTATATTTTAATAGTCATAATCTTTATATATTTATATACTGATTGTATAATATTAATTTTAGGAAGGACTGAAGAAAGATTTCCACTGCCGTATCCATTGATGATTGTGGCTTTATATGGACTTTATACACAAATATTACAATACTAATACTTAGCTGGTACTTTGTTGAGACCTTTGGAATCATTTCTGCTTTATGCAGATTGTACATATTGTATATATTTGTGCTTTGTATGTGTCATGTATATGGTCCTTGTTTCATCTCAGTAGCTTATAAAATTTGCACTTTGTGTATATATATCATCCTGTACTGTTTTCCTAACCTCGTGGTATTAGTACAGAGGTGCCTTTTTTCTCCCCACCACCTGGAGGTTAGCAACCTGACATTCTACCCCACTGAGGTCCCTGTCCTCCCCAGGCTCCTCCCCCAAATCTCCAGGAGTATCCTAACCTGGAGCTGGCAATCCTTGAGAGCCTCCACCTTCCGGATCCTAGAAGCTGCCATGAAATAAAAACCATATATATGGTAGAAAGGTGAGGTAAAAAACATTCATTTAAACAAAGGAAGAATTGAACAGTGTGGTGTCATGGAATGTTCATGATCATCCTGTATGCGGAGGGGAGTCAACTCAAGTCACCGGGCACTTTGCAAAGGGCGAGTTGCAAAATATATCTTGTGTTCTGCACAACAAGAAGCGTAGCTGTGTTCTGCATGACAGGAGGATGAGAAGTGAAGCAGCTAGGAAATACACAGAGAGAGTGGCAAAACAGTTGAATGGGAGGGGTTGAAACAGTGGAATGCCTGATCCATTGCTCACAGAGACTGATTGCTCTCTTTAAGTATTCAAAGGGCTGTCACTTAGAGGAGGGCAGGGAACTGTTCCTGCTGGCAGCAGAGGAGAGGACTCCCAATAATTGGTATAAATTATGGGCGGAAAAGTACTGGCAGGACATTAGGAAGATTTTTTTTACAGTAAAAGTAGTTCAGCAGTGGGCGGAAAGGTATTGGCTGGACATTAGGAAGATTTTTTTTTACAGTAAAAGTAGTTCAGCAGTGGAATCGGCTGCCTAGGGAGGTGGTGACCTCCCCCTCACTGACAGTCTTCAAGCAGTGGCTAGACGAACACTTGTCAGGGATGCTCTAGGCTGATCCTACATTAAGCAGGGCATTGGACTAGATGAAGGAGAGTTGGTTTTTATATGCCCATTTTCTCTACCTTTTAGACTGTGGGATTCTTGAGGTCATCTGATTGGACCCTGTGGATAAAATAGAACTGGGGTGGCCCTTTGGTTTAATCCAACAGAGGTGTGGTGGTTAGGGTGGTGAACTAGGACTGGGTAGTCCCAGGTTCAACCCCCTGCTCAGCCACAAAGCTTGCTGGGCAATCTTGCTGGGGAGGAGCTGTGGCTCAGTGGTAGAGCATCTGCTTGGCATGCAGAAGGTTCCAGGTTCAATCCCCGGCATCTCCAGATCAAGGGACTAGGCAAGTAGGTGATGTGAAAGACCTTTGCCTGAGACCATGGAGAGCCGCTGCCGGTCTGAGTAGGCAATACTGACTTTGATGGACCAAGGGTCTGATTCAGTATAAGGCAGCTTCATGTGTTCAGGGTCACACAGAGCTCTGATTACCCTTTTAAAAACTCTTGGAGACTCATGATCTCTGTCGCCTGTTGTTTGATCTGGAAACTCTAAGGTAGTGTGTTCTGGAGACTGAACTGTAAGCTTAGATTGCAAACTACCAAACCAGGGCAGGGGGGACGACATTGCGTCAGATGATGAAAATAATCTCTTGTCATTTAAAGATAACTGAACTCCTGCATCCCTTAATTGCTTTGTGAAGAATTAGCATTCTGCCTCGCTTTCAAGTTACAGGGAATTCACTGAAAAGGGGTGTGTGGTAGAGATAGTCACTCGATAAATCCGATCATTTAAGGATAATTTAATGAGGACAACAGTCTCTCTCCTCTAGATAAGGCAGACAAATCCTTTATTGTTTGGGGAGAATCATCTTTAAATGCATTGCGGGATCCAAGGGATAAATATTGATTGGTTGGAACAATGCTATCAGCAATGAACATCTTTTCCTATGGGACAGCTGAGGGGGGGAGAGAAATGTGATTAAAATCTACATTTTCAATCTGTGATGAATGAAGGCATTGATGAATTGCATAGGTGAACCCAGGGTTGACTCTCTAACACTGTGTGGATCCAGATGTTCCAGATCAAATGCCTTCTTTCTCCAAAGCTAACCTATGGTTTGAAGGTACATGATGTAACCAGCTTGCTGCCGAGAGACTGATCCGTGCCTTGATGGGAGGTTGCATAGGAATCTTATATACACTGTCTTAAGTTCCAAGGAAGAAAGGTGGGGTGTGAAAGACAGTGCCTATTAATAAATAAGGTGCGTTACATCTGGTGGCTGCAGAAGCCAGATTTCCTGTATCACCATCTCCTCTCCTAGAAATTTCAGCCTGCACTTTTCCCTTGATAAACCTGCAATGAAAAAGGCTAGATACATACTTTTTAAAACGGAAGATGGGGACATAATGATGTCACATCATTATAACACTAATTTATTTATTTTTTGCCGTCAAGTCACATGATCTGATTGATGGCGACCCTGTAGGGTTTTCAAGGCAAGAGATGTTCGGAGGCGGTTTGCCATTGCCTGCCTCTGCGTCAGGACCCTGTTATTCCTTGGAGGTCTCCCATCCAAATACTAACCAGGGTCAAGGCTGAGAGTGTGTGACTGGCCCATGGTCACCCAGCTAGTTTCCATGGGGATTTGAACCTGGCCTAGTTGGATACCTTAACCACTACACCACACTGCCTCAACACTATATCAATCTAATAATTCTCAATTTTTTTATAAAAAGGCCTCAAAAAAGGCCTCCTGCATGAGGAGCAGGGAGGAATGATCACCGTGGGGGCCGAGGCAAGGAAAATAATGTTGATGTGTGCAAAAATGCACCCCTTCCAATCCACACGACGCCAAAGGTGCTTTAACTACCATCTTTCCAAGAAGACTATACCGATGTAGGTTTGGGAAATATGTACACAAATGAGGGAAGACATAGAAGTAGGATGAATGTTTTGGGCCTAGCACTGTGCCATTGGGTCCCAGAGAGAATATGCTGCAGTTATTAAAAAAAAGAACCCTGGAGGTTTGTAAGCAGAGGCTAGATGGCCATCTGTCAGCAATGCTGATTCTATGACCTTAGGCAGATCATGAGAGGGAGGGCATCTTGGCCATCTTCTGGGCATGGAGTAGGAGTCACTGGGGTGTGTGTGGGGGAGGTAGTTGTGGATTTCCTGCATAGTGCAGGGGGTTGGACTAACTGACCCTGGTGGTCCCTTCCAACTCTATGACTCTATGATTCAAAGAGACAGAGCTTTCTTCTTTCTTAACTTTGATGGAATAGGTTTAGCATAAGGATTCGGGTCGAGGGACTGTTGAGCCTTTCTGTATTTTTTCAGTGCTGTAATTTATAGCAGTTTTACAGCAGTTTTTCAACACAAGATAGACACTGCTTTCAGGCAGCAGCCAGTTGCTGTTTTCATCTGAAGGACAAAGGAAGAGCGGGATATAAAGGAATATATATTTTTTTAAAGATGACCTAAAAGCATCACCGTAGATATCACTTTGCTAGACAGTGTCTGATTTTCCCATTGGTCCTACCCTCTGGACTTCTTTACAATCATATGCTTGTTGGTAGTTGGGGGGGGGGGATGACTCAATTACCCCGCAGCACATGCAATCTTCTGGAATTTTTCCTGATTGAAAAAAGAGCACTAAAAAAAAGAAAGAAAAAGAAACCTTGAGTACACCGGGCTAAATCAACAAGCAGTTAATATTCTGAGATAAAGGAATACTGTTCAGTTAGATTAATCAAACCCCCTCCTGCTTGCCAAAGCCTAATTATCCTTTGATCCACATTAATGACTTCAAAACTCACAGTACACCTGGTGGGATGTTCTTATGTTCTTATGGAGGACTCAGTGTGGCGCGTTTTCAGCTAAAAGGAAAGGCCCCCCTCCTTTTCCCCCTCCACACAAGCCAAATCTAATTTGCTTACATCAGTCAACTCCATTGTCATAGTCAGATCTATGTGGTTCCCGGAGGATCAACGAGCCCATGGCGGGGGCGGGGGGAGAGAAAGCGTGCCGTTTTATCAGCGTTACAAACCTTTCACTGTCCCAAATGGCACACTCCTTTCCCACAGCCCTTTGAAGCGGCTCGTCGGATGGGTCGGAATGTTAATTTTGTGTCGGGTTGCGGCACATGCGCGGCTGAGTGGACAGGGCCACTAAAAGCCAGCGTGGTTCAGTCTCGGGCATCTGCAGCTGAAAGGATCAGGGAGCAGGTGAGGTAAAAGACTTCTACCAAAGACCCTGGAGAGCTGCTGCCAGTCAGAGTAGACAATACCAGCCTTGACAGACCAGTGTCCTGACTCAATAGAAGGCAGCTTCACATGTGTGCTCACAGCCTCTCATTATATCTTTATGAAGGGGCCTCATACCGAGTAAGTCCAGTGGTCCATCTAGATCAGAGGCAGCAATGCTCCAGGGTCTCCAGCAGAAAGCTTTCTCAGCACCTTCTACCTGCATACCTTTTAGAAGAAGAAGAAGAAGAAGAAGAAGAAGAAGAAAAGAAGAAGAAGAAGAAGGGTTGGTTTTTATATGCTGACTTTCTCTACCACTTAAGGAAGAATCAAACCGGCTTACAATCAGCTTTCCTTCCCCTCCCCACAACAGACACCCTGGGAGGTAGGTGGGGCTGAGAGAGCTCTAACAGAGCTCTAACTTGCCCAAGGTTAGAGCTGCCTTCCTGTGTAGAAGTGGGGAAACAAATCCAGTTCACCAGATTAGCGTCCGCCGCTCATGTGGAGGAGTGGGGAATCAAACCCGGTTCTCCAGATTAAAGTCCACTGCTCCAAACCACCGCTCTTAACCACTACATCTGGCTCTCAGAGTATCCTCAGAGGCGTGGTGAGAAGGGGTGTGGTTACCTCTCCAGATCACCCTTCAGTCCTGCTCTCTAGCCAGCACACAGGAGAACGCTTGGAGCTTCAACAATAGGTAAACACCAAAAATCCTGTTGCTCCCTAAGGTGCTACTGGATTCGAATCTAGCTCTTCCACGGCAGACCCACATGGCCCCCTTCTGAAACTGTCTTCTGAGTGATGACAAAGGACTTAAATACCAAGCCAGTGGCTTTAAAAACAAACTCGGTAAATATTGTTTGATTTCATTATACGGCGCACAAATATACGAGCCGTTTTGCCAGCCTCGGTTGTCTGGATTCATCAGCTCCTCGCAAGATGGATAGCTCTGCTCTTAATGGAATTAGTCCACTGGGGCTCGAGTTCCTGGGTATCCAGTTAGAGGCTTAGTCTAATCAAATTTCTGCGTACTCCACTGTCTTTGCAAAGGATTGCTCAATAATAATTCAAATCCCCTGTTAAGCGACGCTGAAAATATTGGCAGATGCCCGAAAAGTCGTTGCTCTGAAAGTTTCCTTTTCGGAACACCTTGCAGACAAAGAGCTGGATGCTTTGTGGATCGGAAAAGGATGGAAATTGGGGGAAGATCTCTGAAGGCGGCTTTGGAAGAGTCTGTGTTCATCACCAAACGGGCTAATATTTGCATTTGCAGTTCCAGAGATGCGCACATGCGAGTCATTCGTATAATGAAAAAAAAATCAATCTAATAAAGAGAATCTAAATTTGATCTTTTTTGCAAGCAGATTTGAACAAGCAGAGCTGGTTACAAAACCAATGAAACAGCTGTAGCTGAAAAGTCGTCAATGGTGGTACAAATTCATAGTTTGAATGTTTTATGGGAAGCAAATCTGAACTGTCATCACAAATGCTTATGGTTCGGGGTTTGTTTGGTTTTTATACTTCAAAATTCTGCATGGTTTTTGTATCTCTTTTAGTTGTTTTTATTTGGTGTGGTAAGATTTTCACAGCCTTTGGCTTTCAGTAACAAGTAAACAATGGAAGATGGAAAAGGACACAAGCCAAGATGGCCTCTTGTTCAGATAAAGGCCACACCTCCACTGGGAGCAGGACCAATAATGATTCAAGGAACAATCTGAGGGGCTGTGGCTCAGTGGTAGAGCAGCTGCTTGGCATGCAGAAGGTCCCAGGTTCAGTCCCCGGCATCTCCAATTAAAGGAACCAGGCAAGTAGGAGATGGGAAAGACCTCTGCCTGAGACCCTGGAGAGCTGTTGCTGGTCTGGGTAGACAATACTGACTTTGAGGGACTCAGGGTCTGATTCAGTATAAGGCAGCTTCATGTGTCCATGTGACATGAGAATGGGGCTAGTGAGAACAAGCCCCTGCCAGGCTCCAGATACTTCTGGTGTGCTTAATTTCCAAAGGCAGACAGTTCAGTGTAGAAAGCACCAGAGAGCTAAGGGTCTTGGGTTGAAGGCTGCCTTGTTCTGACAGAGGTCTAGTTATTTAAGAGATTCGTGCTTGTCTCACTCCAACTTAGCAAGTACATTTAATGTGGGTGTGTGTGGAATAAGTGTGAGTTTCAAGGGTTATACAATTCAACTGCCACAAAAGGGGTAGACAGATCACAGGGGCGAGTTAGTTAGAGTGGTGAACTAGTACTAGGGAGTCCCAGGTTCAACCCCCTGCTCAACCACAAAGCTTGCTGGGCAATCTTGCTGGGGAAGAGCTGTGGCACAGTGGTAGATCATCTGCTTGGCATGCAGGAGGTCCCAAGTTCAATCCCTGGCATCTCCAGTTAAAGGGACTAGGTAAGTAGGTGATGTGAAAGACCTTTGCCTGAGACCCTGGAGAGCTGCTGCCAGTCTGAGTAGACAATTCTGTCTTCGATGGACCAAGGGTCTGATTCAGTAGAAGGCAGCTTCATGACCTTGGGCCAGCCACCTTTTCTCAGCTTATTCTACCTCACAGGGTTGTTGTTAGGAAAAAATGGAGGGCAGTAAAACTATGTAAGATGTCATGAGTTTCTTGGAGAAAGGGTGGAATAAATTTGTGATAGATGGTAGATGATAGGTGATGATGATGATAGATAGATACACACACATACACACACACACACATATACATACATAGGAATGTACCCACATAAATGCTCAAATGGCTTGGTTTAAACGGGGAAACCAGCAAAGAGTAAACCTGTTACCTGAGATCTGCATCCAGGGCTACAGGTAATTTGTCTTTATACCCCAAGAACTAAACCCTAGCATGGAGCTAGAGTGTAAAAGAATCCTTGCAACTGGCTTTCATGCATTTTATGCGGACATATCCTTCACCCATTTGTTTTAATCTGTGCCCTATCAGCAAGCAGAACTCCTATCAACTTGGCATTCAGCCCTTCTTTTAATTTTTTTTTTGTTTTAAATCAGCCTGGTGATTGTCAGGGGCTCCACGCCACTGTTTGCTTGTCCCAACTGTGCAAACGTGTTTCCCTTCTCAGCACTCTTTCTGAATTGAATTTTTTTGCTACAAAAAAACATATTAACAAGGAAATACGGAGATTAGAACATTCTTGACGTTCTTGCGGGGCAGCCAAATCCAGTCGAGGGCTCGAGGCCACACGCCTGAACGGCTGGCGATGTTTCGGAAAACTAATAACCTTGAGGGCCTTAAATATTTTCTTTCTACCTTTTTCAGTTCCAAGCGAATGTTGTCTGCCCAAGCAGCTGTACCTGAATACAAATGATGGGTACTCGGTTTGAGTGCAGGACAATCTAATCTGCTGGGGAAAGACTGGAGCTAGCCCATTTTCTGGATGGTCGGAACTCTTATTACCCTTTTAAAAAAGCGGTGGGAAGTTTGATTCATGGCTCCCCCAGAGTCCCATCTAGCTTGGCCCTAAAGGGGGACATTTATAAGGGTTTATAAAATTAAAAATGACTTTGAGTGTGAAGAGACAGATAGGGTTGCCAACCTTTAGGTACTAGCTGAAGATCTCCTGCTATTACAACTCATCTCCAGCCGACAGAAATCAGTTCACCTGGAGAAAAATGGCCGCTTTGGCAATTGGGCTCTATGGCATTGAAGTCCCTTCCCTCCCCAAACCCTGCCCTCCCCAGGCTCCACCCCAAAAACCTCCCGCCGGTGGCAAAGAGGGACCTGGCAACCCTAGAGACAGACTTTCCCCTCACTTTCTTTTATCATTCTAGAACTCAGGCTTGAACGACAGGCTTGATTTATTATTTTTATTTATTAATTTAAACATTTATACCCCACCTTTCTTCTTGGTGATTGTCATTAGAACATCAGATCTGCTGGATGAGATGAAAGGTCTGTCAGGTCTAGAGATGCTGTGAATTTAGCAGCATACATGTTCAATAGTTGAACGTTCCTTGTTTGGCAGCTGCCATTACCTGTGAGCCGAACACCTGATCTGTCTGACCATTAGGGTTGCCAGGTCCCTCTTAGCCACCGGCGGGAGGTTTTTGGGATGGAAATACCTGGAGATTTTGGGGGCGGGTTGGGAAATAACTGAAGATTTTGGGGGCGGAGCCTGAGGAGGGCAGGGTTTGGAGAGGGGAGGGACTTCAATGCCATAAATTGCCAAAGCGACCATTTTCTACAGGTGAACTGATCTCTATCGTCTGGAGATCAGTTGTAATAGCAGATCTCCTGCCACCACCTGGAGGTTGGCAACCCTACTGTCTATCCATCAACCAACTTAAATGGCTATTGAACAGTTTCATATCTGCTCAGTAGTTGTACTTGTGGTGTTTTATTTCCTTGCCTTGTGGCAGCTTTTGCGCATGCACACTATGCGAGACTGATTCTACCAAGGGTCATGGATGGTTGGGTTAAATGATATCATTAAATGATATGAGGGAACTGTAAGTAGTCCATTGACCACCTCAAATGGCTATCAAACAACTTTGTGGCCACTCAGTAGCTGTAGTTGGTGGAATTCCGTTTCCTTGCCTTGTGGCAGCTTTTGCACATGCGCAGTAGGTGAGACTGATTCTACCAAGGGTCATGGATGGATGGGCCAGGTCGTTAGGTGAGACCAGGAGGGAACTGTAGGTGGTCCACCAACCACCTCAAATGGCTATCAAACAGCTTTGCGGCTGCTCAGTAACTGAAGTGGTGGAATTCCATCTCTTTGCCTTGTGGCAGCTTTTGCACATGCGCAGGAGGCGAGGTTGATTCTTCCAAGGGACAAGGATGGTTGGGCTAGGTTGTTAAATGAAATGAGGGGGGATACTGTGCCTCTCATAAGGCTACACAAAAATATACATGTGAATAGCATTGATAACACAGACTAAAACACCCAATGATAAGATTTTTTTTTTAAAATTGAATGCCACCCAAACTGTGGGCCCCCAAAGCTGTCCGTTCTGATTCCTTGCCCCAAAGGCAGATGCTTTCAGATACGGCGTTTTGATAGTGACAAAAGTGTTTGATTTCCCCCTCTGAAGAGTTTTCATGGGGATTTTGGTAAGACAGATGCTAAGATCAAAGCCAAGCAGCATCATGTTTTTAAGCGCCGGTGTTCTTTGGGGATGCTGGAGGCATTAAGGCAATTTGAATTTCATGATCAGTCAGATGCGATCATAACAAGAAAGAAAACCTGGGCATTAAAGCGAGCTGCATCCAGAGAAATCAGGTAACGTAGGAAACTTCCGCATACTATGAGTCCCTCCAGTGGCTGTTTTCTGAGGCAAACTACTAGGGTTGCCAACCTTCAGGTGGTGGCTGGAGATCTCCCACTATTACAACTGATCTCCATGCAACAGACATCAGTTCACCTGGAGAAAATGGCTGCTTTGGAAGGTGGACTCTGTGGCATTATGTACTATTGAAGCCCCTCCCCAAACCCCACCCTCCTCAGGCTCCACCACCAAAATCTCCAGGTATTTCCCAACCCAGAGTTGGCAATCCCAGGTGCCACGGGGGCAGGTAGGGTTGCCAGCTCCGGGTTGGGAAATACCTGGAGATTTTGGAGGTAGAGCATGAGGAGAGGGGAGGGACTTCAATGCCATAGAGTCCAATTGCCAAAGCCGCCATTTTCTCCAGGTGAACTGATCTCTATCAGCTGGGAATCAGTTGTAACAGTGGGAGATCTCCAGCCACCCCCTGGAGATTGGGAACCTAGGGGCAGTGCTTTGGGACGTCAGACCGAGGCTCTAGTTCATGGGCCCAGTAGCCCCTCCCCAAAGCAGGCTGTAGGTTCACATTTGAAGTATACATTACCATCGAAAGGGAGGCCTTGCAAGACTATTACACCCAGAGTTTCAGATTACCTAAGCACACTCCAAAGCAATGTATAGTTTGGAACCAGAGCACAGAAATGTTAGAGGCCCGATTGGTGGGCCGCACAATACAGCTTGATCCACAGGGAGGGAGCCGAAGCAGGTCTACTCAGAAATAAGTCCCATATTACTCAGTGGGGCTTACTCTCAGCCACAGTAGGGTTCACAAGTTCACAAGGTTGGAAGAGACCACAAGGGCCATCCAGTCCAACCCCCTGTCATGCAGGATCCCACAATCAAAGGACTCCCGACAGATGGCCATCCAGCCTCTGCTTGTGCGTGTGTAAAGTGCCGTCAAGTCGCAGCCGACTTATGGCGACCCCTTATGGGGTTTTCATGGCAAGAGACTAACAGAGGTGGTTTGCCAGTGCCTTCCTCTGTATAGCAACCCTGGACTTCCTTGGTGGTCTCCCATCCAAATACTAACTAGGGCTGACCCTGCTTAGCTTCCGAGATCTGATGAGATTGGGCTGTACCATACTGTCTTCCCTCCACCACCCTCTGAGGCAGCGCATTCCACCGTTGCCAGATCCTTCTTTTCCACCGGCGGGAGGTTTTTGGTGTAGTGCCTGAGGAGGGCAGGATTTGGGGAGGGGAGGGACTTCAATACCATAGAGTCCAATTGCCAAAGCAGCCATTTTCTCCAGCGGAACTGATCGCTATCGGCGGGAGATCAGTCGTAATAGCAGGAGATCTCCAGCTAGTGCCTGGAGGTTGGCAGCTGTAAACCACAGGCTGGTGATAGGTCATGTCTTTGGGAAAAAAATTAAGAGATTCCCAAGGCTTCTTGAAGGGAATTTGCCCATTTGTCTTAAAGTCACATTATCTCCTTTTTCATTTCTTTTTTAGCTCTGTGCTCAATTGACTTGCTAGATGGGGAACTTTTGCAAAGATGACCGTCGAAGTGAAAGCGATTTCCTTGATGTGATATGCAGATTTCTCTCCCAAACGACTGACCAAATGAAGAGAAAACGGATGAGCAATCCGGCATTTGAAAATGCACACATGCTTCATCCCCAATGCATTTCCTTTCCTCTCAAAGCTCATCAAATAATTGCTTTATTTTAAACAGATGCCTGCACGAGACAAGTTGCTTATGATGGGCTTGAAAATAAAATTAAACCAATATTCCCCCTAATAGTTTAGTGTATGCCAATCTGAAAATAGACAAAGGGGAGATCCAAGAAGGGCCGGTGTCAGTGGTTAGCATCACAGGGTACCTGCCAAGCAAGTTTGCCAGCTCTGGGTTTGGAAATAGCTGGAAATTTTGGGTGCAGAGCCTGAGGAGAGGGAAGGGACTTCAATGCCATAGAGTCCAATTGTCAAAATGGTCATTTTCTCCAGGTGACCTGATCTCTATCAGCTGGAGATCATTTTTCATAGAATCATAGAATCATAGAGTTGGAAGGGACCACCAGGGCCATCTAGTACAACCCCCTGCACAATGCAGGAAATTCACAACTGCTTCTCCCCCCACACCCCTAAAAAGCAAATGTGACCTAGACATTGAAAAACAGTGCAGGATAAGACTACTGGAGAATAGAAGGCATATGACGTCGGTGACATCAGTGAGGTCGCTACATCGCTTCTGAATACAACCCAGAAGTGATGATGGGTAGCTCTAGGAATTACCAGAAGCTCTATGGTTTTACCATAGAATTTCCGGTGATTCCTAGAACTACCCATTGTCACTTCCCGGTTGTACCTGGAAGTGACATACCAGCACAGAGGCCAGCAGCATTTTTATTTTTCCCGTGCCACGGCTCCAAGCATCACACAGCTCTAGGAATCGGCAGAAACTCTATGGTTTTACCAAGACCACTCTTGTGTGTCCCCCCCCCACAGACACTCCCTTCTGACCGGCAACCCTACGTCATCTGTTCCTCAGTAATATCTAGCATGGGTGTGCTGGGCTGATGGGTGTGCTGGACTTCCTGTTCATAGTTTATGACAATCACATTCTCCACTGAAGAAAAAAAATGGAATTATCCTGTCTCCCAGGCATGAAAGTTTCCTTGTTTTAAAAGTGCTGCGGGCCCCTTTGGCAATTCCTGCAGGTCACTGAGGCCAGAATAAGTTTTTGGAAAGCAAAAAGCTGCCAGCGTCCTTTCTACTAAAAAAAATTCTTTTTGCGTCCCTTGATATATCGCAGGAACCAACTTTGGTCAGAGTTGAGTGAGTTAATTAATGGCCATAAATTCATGGGAAATTAAAGAGAAGGGAAGGTTTTGTGGCCCAGAGTTCTTAGCATGGGGGGGCTCTGGAACTGCAAGGATTCTATTTTATTGGAAATACCACTTTTTGCTTTAAGCAGGTTTCGGGCAATGTGACCGGTCCATAAATTACTGTCTCTGATACCTGCTTAGCAGGGAAGTGACACAAACCTTTTCCATACGGCATTTCCATGGAAAGCTGAAGTGAAATAGCTAAGAAAGAAGTCTTTGTGGTTCATCATGCTCTTTGAGACTAGGGGAGGACTGGCCATCAAGTCAGGTTGCCAAAATCCAGGTAGTGGCAGCAAATTTATTGGGATTACAACTGAACTCCGATAGAGATCAGCTCACATGGAGAAAATGGCCACTTTGGAAGGTGGACTCTATGGCATTATACTCTGCAGAGGTCCCTCCCTTCCCAAACCCCGCCCTCTCCAGGCTCCAACTCCCCCCTCAAATCTCCAGGCTGTCAACCCTATGTGGAAGGGAGTTCAGGGTCTATGCTAAAAAGGATTTCTCATGGATCCTCGACAGACACATCTGTAATAACGGGGGTCCCATAGCTGAGCCCCCTCCGACAACCTTAGAGCCATGATGGATCCCATGAGGCATTTCTAAATATTACAGTTTTTCTGCTGATCTGAGAGAATCAATGAGGCGCAATAAAAAGTCGTCTCTTTTTACAAAATCTGCCTTCCTGACTTTGACGTTCCAACTTAACCATGTCTTGTTTCCTGTCAAAAGTGTTAAAAATGAACCTTGGCTGCAACGGGAAGAATGGGCAGGCAGATGTTCTTCAGCGTTCTCTCTCCAGATGTTCCCGCTGCCAATGCTGCCCTGGACAGATGGTATGGGTGGCAGCTCTTTTGCTTGGTTTCGACCCTTTTGGTAATGTTCATTAACAGCAAATGGATTTGTTGAAACTGTGGCTCATTGACAGAGCATTTGCTTGGCATGCAGAAGGTCCCCGGTTCAATCGCTGGTATCTCCAGTGAAGGATCAGGAAGTAGGCGATGTGACAGACCTTTGCTTGAGATCTTGGAGAGCCCCTGCCAGTCTAACTAGACTCTGGTCTTTAATGCATGGGCACTTTGACTTACTTTCTCCCCGGGTCCAAACTGGTTCTTTGTTGGGGTTATGCAATGTATGAGTTTTCCATTCTTTTGAGATGACCTCACACCTAAGAACATAAGAAAGGCCCTGCTGGATCAGGCCAAGGCCCATCAAGTCCAGCAGTCTGTTCACACAGTGGCCAACCAGGTGCCTCTAGGAAGCCCACAAAGAAGACGACTGCAGCAGCACCATCCTGCCGGTGTTCCACAGCACCTAATGTACTCAGCATGCTCCTCAGATACTAGAGAGATACTAGAGAGAATAGGTATGCACCATGACTAGTATTCATTTTTACTAGTAGCTATGAATAGCCCTATCCTCCATGAACATGTCCACTCCCCTCTTAAAGCCGTCCAAGTTGGCAGCCATCACCACATTTTGGGGCAGGGAGTTCCACAATTTAACTATGCGTTGTGTGAAAAAATACTTCCTTTTATCTGTTTTGAATCTCTCACCCTCCAGCTTCAACAGATGACCCCGCGTTCTAGTATTATGGGAGAGGGAGAAAAACGTCTCCCTGTCCACTCTCTCCAAACTATGCATAATTTTATAGACCTCTATCAGCCCACCCAATGTCCGTGGCTTAACCACCACACCATGCTGGCTCTCTTAGTGTCCCTGTGGGGGATCTCACTGCCCCCTAGGGGGCTTTACCACCCTCTTTGGGAACCTCTGTGCTAAAGGATTGCCTGTTCCAGCAGGCCAGCATGGTGTAGTGGTGAAGGAGCCAGCATGTTGCGGTGGTTAAGAGCGATGGACTCTAATCTGGAGAACCGGGTTGGGATTTTCCAACAGAGCGGTTCCTCAGTGGATCAGGCTTACCTTGGGAGGTGGTGAGCTCTCCTTTCCTGGAGGTTTTGAAGCAGAAGTTAGATGGCCATCTGCCAGCAATGCTGATTCTATGACCTTAGGCAGATCGTGAGAGGGAGGGCACCTTGGCCATTTAAGATTAGCTTAAAGACACACTAGACAAACAATTCCCTAATGTTCTAAACGAGTTGAACGGAAAGTGCTGAAAACTGCCTGTAGGAAACAATTAGTGGGAGGAAATAGAAAGTGGTGAGAAAGTAAAGAATCATGGGTTCGATTTGCACCAGAGGGAAACTGGGATTTGGGGGGTGAAACAGCAGGGATGATACATTTAAAATGACCCCTCTCCTTGGACACCCAAGTGGAATTTGCTCATCTTACTCTCCCATCAATAGGGTTGCCAGCTCCAGGTTGGGGAATACCTGGAGATTTTGTGGGTGGCGTCTGAGGAGGGCGGGGTTTGGTGAGGGGAGGGACTTCAGTGGGGTATAATGCCAGAGCCCACCTTCCAAAGTGGCCATTTCCTCCAGGTGAACTGATCTCTGTCGCCTGGCGAGCACTTGTCATCCCAGGAGATCTCCAGCCACCACCTGAAGGTTGGCAACCCTACCCATCAAACCCCATCAGCAGCCAAAGGCTTGAATGAATCTTCTGTGGGCTGGCAGCAGCCAAATCTCTCCTGCTGCTTGCTGTTTGCAACATCGCGTCCCGAGTGAGCAGAAATCTGCTGCTGTGTCTCCATCTAGAACTCAGAGGACTTCTTCCCTAGAGCCCTTTTGATTCACAGTTCCCATTTATGACCTCTCAGCTGCCTTTACAAATGGCCAGTTAGTAGCATCCCTTCGACAACACATGCCCAAAGAAATACGCTGCAGAAAGGAATAAGGCTGTCACGGTGTGCTTTAAACTATGCCGGTATGCTGTGGCGCTGAAATGGCTCAGTTGCCATTGCTTCCCATTGCATTATGAAGGAGAAGGAGGAGGAGGAGGAGGAGGAGAAGAAGAGTTGGTTTTTATATGCTGACTTTCTCTACCACTTAAGGAAGAATCAAACTGGCTTACACAATTACCTTCCCTTCCCCTCCCCACAACAGACACCCTGTGAGGTAGGTGAGGCTGAGAGAGCTCTAACAGAGCTGTGACTGGCCCAAGGTCACCCAGCTGGCTTCATGTGGAGGAGTGGGGAAACCAACTGGGCTCACCAGATTAGAGTCTGCTGCTCATGTGGAGGAGCGGGGAATCAAACCCGATTCTCCAGAGCAAAGTCCACCGCTCCAAACCACTGCTCTTAACCACTACACCACGCTGGCTCTCGATGCACGCGATGAGGAACAAGCACTGGCCACAGATTCTACAATGCTATTCACGCTGGATTTCAAAGAGCCAGAGGGAGTTACATCATACAATCATAGAATAGAATAATAGAATCATAGAGTTGGAAGGGACCACCAGGGTCATCTAGTCCAACCCTCTGCACAATGCAGGAAATTCACAACTACCTCCCCCACAAACCCCCAATGACCCCTACTCCATGCCCAGAAGATGGCCAAGGTGCCCTCCCTCTCATTCTTGCGTGATCCAGGACATGAATGATTTTGGGAAGCGAAAGTAAATAAATAAAGAACGGCAGGGCCTGTGCTCTTCCCAACAGACGACCCACTGGCTAATGAGGATTTGTTTGCAAATGCATTCAGCAGTTTGCTTTCTAAGTGCAACAAACTTGGCCTTTAAAAAGAAGTTTCCAGCCCCCAAGAGTCCAAGGCCCATAAAGACCAAACGACCTGCAAAATTCCTATTTAGCATCCAAGGGTGAGCAGACCATATGGCGTGGAGCTGCTTAATGAGGTTTTCATTCAGAACAGCTCTGAGGATTGATGCTCCGCGCACAGGCGCTGGCAGATGGAATCAGAGGTTTGACCTTTCAACCAACTGAGCTTTCTGTTTTCCGCACACATTGTGAGCCATGTTGGTTTGTTAATGTTTGGATTCTGGAAAATAATTTCTAACACAATGCTAAAACAATGGTGAGAGGCTGTGGCTCAGTGGCAGAGGATCTGCTTGGCATGCATTAGATCTCAGGTTCAATCCCTGGTGATGTGAAAGACCTCTGTCTGAGACACTGGAGAGCCGCTGCCGGTCTGAGTAGACAATACTGTCTTCGGTGGACCAAGGGTCTCATTCGGTATAAGGCAGCTTCATGTGTTCAATATCCACTGCTCCTAACCACCGCTCTTAACCACCACACCACGCTGGCTTCTATAATTCTATACAGCCCACTCCAAAGCAGCTGTTTCCTCTAGGGGAAATGATCTCGGTCATATGGAGATCAGTAGTAATTCCAGCAGATCTCCAGGCCACATCTGGAGGCTGGCAACCTTAACTGTTAAGATTCACTGGACCTTAGTGAAACACTAGAGCCATTTATGCTTGGTAATTAGCAGCGCGTTCCAGGCTGAAGTGCCCCGTATATTTTTTTGAGTTTTTCACGTTGAACGGTCATTCAGGAAGTGACTGCGAAGCCGGCGCATACCTACTTCGCATTTCTTAAGAGCCCCCTTTAACACGACCTTTTGTGTTTGCTCGGCCCCCACACCGAAGAATCCCCTCAAGGAACCATGCAAAATGACAGCCGCGTGTTGGCTATGCAAATGGTGGTTGGCTAATGGAAGGAACAAAGGAGCAGGTGTGTGTGTGTGTGTAGGGGGGTGGAATTTCTCCTTTTGCTTCGGGACCGCGAATAAGCATTTTAAAGGTCGCATTTTTAAAAAGAGCTTTGAGCAAGCATCAAAATTGACCCTCCAAAAATGGCCAAGGAGAAACCAGGATCTGTTGCCTAATCGGATTATTTCTGACACTTCCCATAACCGTTAGATGGGAGTGCTGTCGAGGAATTTCCCGAGCCCCTGAACACACGGAGAGAACCAGGCGGGCTGGGTCATCTTCCCACCTGTTCAGGCAGCTGGAATCCATTCTATTTTAATTAAAACCTAGCAGGTGTTTCACGAGGGCTCATTTGGAGAACAATGGTGGGGCTGGAACAATAGGTAAACCAAGCATACCCCGGCCACCCTGCCGGGCAGTTAAGTGGCTGGTGAGGTCCCCCATTGGATCGTCCAGATTGCAGAAGGTCTTGGCATACGTGACGGGAAAATGCAATGGGAGGCTTGAAAGGAAAAATCCTCTCCTCTTTGCTTGGTAACAGCGCATCTTTATCTCATCGAGTTGACTGGAGTCCCTTCCCTTCATTTATTCTCACAAAAACGTTTGTGAGGGACATGCGTACGAGCCAAGTTGCAACCAACTTACAGCGACCCCAGCAAGGGGCTTTCAAGGCCCGTGAGAAGCTGAGGTGTTTTGCCCTTGCCTTCCTCTGCAGAGAGGGAGCCAGCATGGTGTAGTGGTTAATAGAGGTGGTTTGGAGCGGTGGATTCTGATCTGGAGAACCTGGGTTTGATTCCCCGCTCCTCCCCATGAGCGGTGGAGGCTAATCTGGTGAACTGGGTTTGTTTCCCCACTGCCACACATAAAGGATAAGAAGATGATGAAGAAGACGATTTGGTTTTTATATGCTGACTTTCTCTACCACCTAAGGGAGACTCAAACTGGCTTACAATCACCTTCCCTTCCCCTCCCCACAACAGACACCCTGTGAAGTGGGTGGGGCTGAGAGAGTGGGACTAGCCCAAGGTCACCCAGCTGGCTTCGTGTGTAGGCGTGGGGAAACCAATCCAGTTCACCAGATTAGCCTCCGCCGCTCATGTGGAGGAGTGGGGAATCAAACCCGGTTCTCCAGATGAGAAGCCACCACTCCCAGTCAGCTGGGTGACTTTGGGCGAGTCACACTCTTTCAGCCCCACCTACCTCCCCGGGTGCCTGTTGTGGAGAGGGGAAGGGAAGGTGATTGTAAGCCGGTTTGATTCTCCCTTAAGTGGTAGAGAAAGTTAGCATATAAAAACCAACTCTTCTTCTTTTTCCTTGGTGGTCTCCCTTCCAAGTACTTACCCTGCTTTGAGTCCGAGATTTGGTGAGATAGGACAATACCATGCCGTCTTTCCTGCTAACTGATTTGTGTGTGTCAAGGGCTGTCAAGCTGCAGCTGACCCCATGGGGACCCCAGAAATGGACCCAGAAGTGGCTTGCCTTTGCCTTCCTCTGCAGAGTCTTCCTTGGTGGTCTCCCACCCAAGTACTGCCTCTGCTTTGCTTCCAAGGTCTGAGGAGATTGGCTACATACCATGGATGCCTTCCCTCCCAGCGTGGGAGAGCCAGCATGGTGTAGTGGTTAAGAGCGGTTGTACTCTAATCTGGAGAACCGGGTTGGTTTCCCCACTCCTCCACATGAAGCCAACTGGGTGACCTTGGGCTAGTCACAGTTCTCTCCGTGCTCTCTCAGCCTCACCTACCTCGCAAGGTGTCCGTTGTGGGGAGAGGAAGGGAAGGAGATTGTAAGCCGCTTTGATTCTCCTTAAAAGGTAGAGAAAATTGGCATGTCCAGAGCTGACTGAGTGGTTGAGTGGAGATTTTAAGACCCTGACTCTGAACAGAAATGTCCTTACATCAAATTCTTCATTCATTTCCACATCTTAGTGCTGAATCTGGAAAGAAGGGCTGATTGCCTTTGTACCTCTGACATGGCTCAAACAAGGATGTTGGTGAACAGTAAATCTGCTTCAGGTTATTTGGACTTACCCTCCTCTTTTGGATGTGGCCATTGGGCTTAGGGTTGCCAACCTCCAGGTAGGGCCTGGAGCTCTCCCGGTATTACAACTGATCTCCAGACAACACAGATCAGTTCCCCCGGAGAAAATGGCTACTTTGGAGGGTGGGATCTATGGCACTGTACGCCGCTGAGGTCTTTAACCTCCCCAGACTCCACCCTCTCCAGGCTCCGCAACCCGAAATCGTCAGGTGTTTCTCAACCCAAAATCCAAAGTGATGCTTTAACCCCACAACTTTACTCCCACAACTCCACGTGATGCTTTACTTCAGAGAAAGCTATGCCGAGGTTCATGACTCTGAAGAGTGAATCACTTCTGGTTTCCAACAGGTATCTGTCAATGGAGTTCTGATTACTTCCAGCCTGTATCCCAGTGAAATTCACTTCCTGGAAGACAACCCAACAATATAAGTTACAGCCCCCCCCCCCCCAATATCTCATTCTTTACTCTGCTGGTACAAGGATGAAACAGAGGAAAAAGAAAGACAGAGCAACAGGAAATATTGTTTTGTTCCTTTGTATGAAATAAAAGCATGCGCCGTAGATATGGAACTGCTTAGAAGGGGCCTCCAGCAGTGTCCAGAGGTTACAAACCTGAATCTCACTTAGCGCTTAATGATTAGTTTCTGGTGACTTTTGTCAATAAATCATCCATTTGCCTGCAAATTGCAAGCACCCTCATCTAGCTGCCAATGATTTTTTCTCCCCACCATGCCTAATTTAATTGGACATTACTAAGAAAGTTGTAAAGATGGGAGATTTGAAATCTGTCGTGGGCAGATTTCTCACTCGGATTCTCCTTTGGGGAGTTATCACATGGCTCAGAGAGGACCTTAAACTTGTGGAGTCTGTGGGAATGTTGGGAGTTTTGAGAAGGTGGGTAGTGTCACTGCAAAAATGGCTGCCACGGGAGTAGGGTTGCCAACCTCCAGGTAGTAGCTGGAGATCTCCTGCTGTTACAACTGATCTCCAGCCAATAGAGATCAGTTCACCTGGAGAAAAATGGCTGCTTTGGCAATTTGACTCATCGAAGACCCTCCCCTCCCCAAACCCCACCCTCCTCAGGCTCTGCCCCAACAACCTCCTGCTGGTGGTGAAGAGGGACCTGGCAACCCTACATGGGAGGCTGGACTAATATCACAATGGCTGCCAAGGGGCAATCACAAAATGCTAGGAGGCCCAAGTCAAGCATTTGTACGGTGGAGCCTGAAGAGAGCGTGGTTTAGGGAGGGGAGGGACTTCAATGGTACAGAGTCCAATTGCCAAAGCAGCCATTTTCTCCAGGGCAACTGACCTCTATCGGCTGGAGATCAGTTGTAATAGCAGGAGATCTCCAGACGCTACCTGGAGGTTGGCAATCCTAATTGGGGTAGACAGCTATTTCTGAATGGGAGGTCCTTGCAGACTAGAAGCTGATACCTCCTGCAGTCTTCTGTAGTACCTCTTGACCCTCTGAGATGGAGAAAAACCAGGCTTGGTTCTCCGCTTTCAGGCAGAAACAAGTGGGTACTAAGGAACTAGGGTTGGCACTTGTCCGCTACTATTGGGCAACCCCTTGCTGCCACTCCCCGTCCCCCACTAGCGCTCAATGGAGTGCTGAGGACGAAATGGGGGAAACCACATTGCAAAATGCAGTGACAACGTTTCTGGGTGAAGACCTGGAAGTGATTTCACCGCATCAAGTGGCTATCTAGGAATCTTCCCAGTTCCTATGGCCTTTGCCATAGAGATGGGGAAAATTCATAGAGTGTTGCTCGACACAGTCCCTTCTGTTTCTATGTGGCTTAAGTAATAATGTGGCTTTAGTAACTTGAAGTCTGGGTTTTGGATCTTGGGGATCGTGGCAACGAAGAGGAAAAGCGTGTTGGCATGCGGACAAACACCCAACATGCATGTGAGGACACACAGACCCAGGGCAGGATTGTGACATTAACCACATCAGGGATCGCCAAGCTTAAAGGAACTCCCCACCCCCCAGTGGGATAAAAGAGAAATTGCCCATAATTCCCCTTCTTGGTGGCTCTGCGTTCCTATATCCCTAAAGTCACTGTTGTTTGTCCTCTAATAACAGGCATCTAGGGATGAGCCAAAGAAGCCATGGAAAAATCGAAACCGTCTGGGGGCTCCCGAAGTTAAGCTTAAGTTGAAAAACGTCCCCCAGCGCAACTTCTCCAGCCTTCAAACAAGGTGGCTTATCAGAGGGATGAAATCCTTCGTGCTAAAGGTCAGCCCGGATTCAATCAAAACACAGAAAGGGCAGTCGGTGGGGGGAATAAATGGTTACGGAAATATAAATTTTCACAACTAAAGACTGAAGTACCAAAGGCTACAGCGCGTAATACTATGTTTTAACGAAGTGGCTTCGAGTCAGGTTTTGAAAGCCTGTAATTGAAAGAAAGGTGAAAGAAAATTGCTATTCCGATGCCCAAATTTGATTTTTCTATACAGACGCTTCTGACATTTTCCTTGCCCACATTTCTCCCTGGCTTTTGGACATCTGAATTACCCAGTCTAGTTTCGGCGGTGGAATTAAGTTAGGGATTCTTCTTTTTTTTTCATTTTTGGTTTCAAAATTGCATGTGCGTTTGCTTTTGGTACCTTTGCGCCTCTCTCCCCTCTAGGACAGGGGGGTCTCCAAGCGCATTGAGCCTGTGGGCACCTGTGGAATTCTGACATAGTGTGACAGGCACAGCCACAAACCACAGCTTACCTTCAGTCACACAGTGAAAATCCTTGCGCCGTGGTGGCAGCTGCCGCTAAAGCAATGTTCAGCCAATCAAATCTCCCATGGACAAGCAGAAGCCTTGCTGTCAGAAGCCCCACCATGGTCTTGCCCACTTTCTAGAAACACTTGGCAGATACCAGGAAAGGTATCAGCAGGGGCCATGGCATCTATGGGCACCACGTTGGTAGGGTTGCCAGGTCTCTCTTAGCCACCGGCAGGAGATTTTCAAGGCAAAGCCTAAGGTGGATGGGGTTTGGGGAGGGGAGGGACTTCAATGACATAGAGTCCAATTGCCAAAGCGGCCATTTTGTCCAGGTGAACTGATCTCTATTGGCTGGAGCTCAGTTGTAATAGCAGGAGATCTCCTGCTATTACCTGGAGGTTCAGTACAGGAGCGAAGAATACTTATAAGTGCAAACAAATATTTATATGCTACCGTGTCTAATACAATACGCACTTCATAAATATACAAAAAGAACCATTCATACAGTTGTAACACACATACACAAAATCATCTCTAGGATGGTGGTGAATGGAAAAAGTTCAATAAAAGGTGCAGTTTCTCTCAAGATATGCTCAACAGTCTTCTGTATTCATCCCATGCAGGTAAGTAGAGGTAATAAATATTAATTCAGGAGGAATAACTTCATGGAGGATACGGCCGTTTCAAATTCTTGACGATTTGAATTCTTCATCAGTCCTTCAAGCATTTTCCTCTTATATTGCACATCTTGATAATAAATAGGTATTTAGATAGGTATTTAGATAGTTAGTTTCACGACGCATACATGGCTACACTTGTGAATGTTACCCTTCGTGGGAATTGAACTATATCCAGCACTTTGTAATTTATTATCAAGATGTGCAATATAAGAGGAAAATGCTTGAAGGACTGATGAAGAATTCAAATTGTCAAGAATTTGAAACGGCCGTATCCTCCATGAAGTTATTCCTCCTGAATTAATATTTATTACCTCTACTTACCTGCATGGGATGTATACAGAAGACTGTTGAGCATATCTTGAGAGAAACTGCACCTTTTAATGAACTTTTTCCATTCACCACCATCCTAGAGATGATTTTGTGTATGTGTGTTACAACTGTATGAATGGTTCTTTTTGTATATTTATGAAGTGCGTATTGTATTAGACACTGTAGCATATAAATATTTGTTTGCACTTATAAGTATTCTTCGCTCCTGTACTGAATTTCTTATCCTTTGATACTAGTACAGTGGTGTCTATTTTCTCCACCATTACCTGGAGGTTGGCAAACTACCTCAGCACCACGTTGGAGACCTCTGCACTAGGGAATAGCATTATGTCTTATTTTGCCAGTTCCGGATTGGGAAAGACCTGGAGGTTTTTGGGGTGGAGCCTGAGATCAGTTGTAACAGCAGGAGATATCCAGCTAGTACCTGGAGGTTGGCAACCCTATAGACAGTACTGATCTCGATGAACTGAAGGTCTGATTTAGTTTAAGGCAGCTTCACATATGTATATGCAGGAAGCTTTATTCAGCTGCTACTCACCTCTACTCTGAAGTCAATGCAACCCAAGGACTTATTTTGAACTTCTAGCCTGGCTCTGAGGCTGGGCACGCAATGTTAAAAAAATACCCTGTGGTATTCTGAAAACATATTCAATTTCCTGTGCAAAACAGGTGGTTTCCCATTGACTTAGATGAGCCCCCCAAGTCTTCTAGCAAATAAATCTACTCCTTCCATGGAATAGTAAAAAACAAAACAAAAAAACCCCACCCAAATTGCAGAGAGAAATAACTACCCAATGTGAATAGTTCCTAAAATGCCAGAGAATAGAACTGATGGTTAACTGTTTCAAAGCACTCTGGGAGTCATTTCCTCACAAAAGGGGGTAAAATAAAGAGAGAGAAGAAAAGATTGCATTGCCCTATAATCAAGAATATATAAAAAAACCCCACATAATTCTTTAAGGAGATGGGGGGTGGAGTTTTTTTTTCATGCCATGAACGCAACCGCAATTTCAAACATTTAACCAGCTGCCAAATTCAATACTTGTTCAACTCCTGCTCAGTTCTCTCCCAGCCCTCTTCTCTCCTGAATGGCACTTATAAATTTGTTTTTTAGCTTCTTGAAGAACTTGCACTTCACAAAAAGATCTACAAGTATCCTGCAGTAAAAGAGTCGAGTAATTCTCTGGATGATAATGTACTCTCTCCAGCCATAAAAGAATAGTTACACTTAAAAAAAAAGAGACGGCACAAAGAAGAGGCGTTAAAAATAATGCCTCATATCTCCATCCACCTTTTATCCTCCTGAATGGCTAAGCCATCACTAGAATTGCTATCACTAGAACAATGTTATAAGCCACGTTGAGTTTCCATTGAGGAGAAAAGCAGGGGATAAATATCTCAATATACCAAGCTTATCTCCAGTGAGAATTCGAACCGGCTTATTGTCAAAAAGACTTTTAAATAGCTCATTTCAGAACATCACATGACACTTTTGGTTCTCATCATCTATACAATGGCCCTTTAGAGTGGATGTTGGTTGGGTTTTAGTGGGTCTCTACACAACTCTTGCACACACACACACACACACACACACACACACACACACACACACACACACACACTTCCAGAGAGAGAACAAAGGTAGTATTATGGACTTCTTTGGAACTTCTCTTCTTTGGAACTGGCCTCTTCTTCCCTGGAAATATTCAGTAACCTAAATCCAGTAATAAAGTCAAGCTGTTTGGCCTGGAAAACCCTCTGGGGTCAACATAAGTTGGTCGCAACTTGACAGCACTTTCTATCGCGTCACGCATTTGCCTGCAAGATCAGACTTTCCGCCGTTTCAGATGCAGACCTTTCAAAGTCAGACCTTCTGCCTTTTCAGATTTCTGTAACATCCAGCCTGATGAAGAGTCCTGGTGAGCACGAAAACTGGCACAATGTTTTGTGTCTGGATAAAACGCATCACACAGATCTTGTTCTTCCTTTAAGTCAGGTTAGTCAGTCTTACACTGGGGTAGGGACGGAGGACATAAAAGGATGCCTAGCTCTTAGGTGAGGGGAGAGTTGGAGGATGGATGTCCTGGGTCAGAGTTCGAATTCTTAGCCACGATAACGGCTCTGTTTACCTAAGAGCAGCCATTTGGACCACAAAAATGGCTCATCTAGTCCAGCATCCCTATTCCAACCCGAGACTAAAAGAAGGCCTACAAGCAGGGCACTGAGTCTAAAGTTTCCTGTTGTCGTTGTCCTGATAGGGTTGCCAGGTCCCTTTTCACCACCGGCAGGAGGTTTTTGGGGTGGAGCCTGAGGAGGGTAGGGTTTGGGGAGGGGAGGGACTTCAATGACATAGAATCCAATTGCCAAGGCAGCCATTTTCTCCAGGTGAACTGATCTCTTATCAGCTGGAGATCAGATGTAATAGCAGGAGATCTCCAGCTAGTAGCTCGAGGTTGGCAACCCTAACACACATGCACATATTATTTAATGCGGTATTTGTACCCTGCCTTTCCTCATGGCTCTGGGTGCCTTACAAATCACAACTAAAAGCATCACAATTTAAAATCAACAAAATAATGCCTCAAATGACCTCCCAGCTCTCTGCATTGTAGGCCAAAAATTCAAATCAGCAGAGACCTCTGTGCTTGCATGCCTTGGGAGGTTCCCCATGGATGTCCCTTTCTCAGAATAAGATATCGATATGGTGCATAGCATCTCTGCAGGAATCCATGATCAATAGGTTCATGCAATAGGGTTATTTACTCATAGGCTCCTTCGAAGAGAAGAGCCTCATAATTTTACTATTGACCGGGGCTGTTTCTTGAGATGGTTACTATTTTTTTTTCAAAAAAGAAAAAGTTCCCCTTATTATAAATGTGCCTGCTGTTAAAATAAATAAATAAAATGCATGGCTAATTAGGCATTCCTGTAAAGGACAATGTGGATAATCAATGGCCCATCAGAATGGCCCAGAAGCAGAAAAGGAAGCTTTAAAAAAAATAATTGTGGTAAAGTTTACAGGAATGCTCTGTAGCAGAAAACTGCAGCCATTGTTTGCATCAACCAGCTGACATCTATAAAAGTGCATTGGATGTGAAAAAGATGATAGGATTTAAAACTAGGGCTGCCAACCTCCAGGTGGTGGCTGGAGATCTCCTGCTATTACAACTGATCTCCAGGTGACAAAGACCAGTTCACCTGGAGAAAATGGCTGCTTTGGAAGGTTTCCTTGCACACAGAAATGGGAAGACATGGAGAAGCATTTAAACCTAGTCTGTTGACTCGCTAATTTTCTCTGTGCAGGGTTGTGTGTGTGTATATGCAGAGAAATATTCAGTCATATGGACCTCCATTTGCATTCTGCAGGAGCCTCCATTGAGGACTAGAGCCTTAATCTCATGATTCGATCCCATGGTGTAAAATAGTCCAACTGGAGAAGAGAAAGAGCAATCAGGATTTGGGGGAAAGGAAGGATAACTTATATGTAAAAGGGAAAAGTCCCCGTGCAAGCACTGGGTCATTCCTGACCCATGGGGTGACATCACATCCCGACGTTTACTAGGCAGACATTTTTACGGGGTGGTTTGCCAGTGCCTTCCCCAGTCATCTTCCCTTTACCCCCAGCAAGCTGGGTACTCATTTTACCAACCTCGGAAGGATGGAAGGCTGAGTCAACCTTGAGCCGGCTACCTGAAATCAACTTCCGTTGGGATCGAACTCAGGTCGTGAGCAGAGCTTGGACTGCAGTACTGCAGCTTACCACTCTGCGCCACAGGGCTCAATTTATATGTATTCTGCTTGTAAAATACTCTGAAGCACCGGTTGGTGACTGTCAGCATAAACCACATTCCTCATTGGCTTATCTTCTCTCTTGGGGACTAGAAAGATGCAATCCAAAAAACCCCCCATGCAATCCAAATTAACCAGAATGGCCCATCTGTAAGCACTACATATAAAATCAAGGGAACTCTGAGCACAGCTTTATGCATTCCATCAATATGCAAAACCTGGTATCTGGAAGAGAACTGAGCATTCCAATAATCATCAATTAAAAGGCAAGCTTCTAGCCCTAAGGATCCTTGCTTCTTATTAAACTTGAGGAGAATATATATATATATATATATTTAAATCAAAGTAACCTCCCCACCTCCACCCCTGCCAAAGCCTGGTTTATAAGCAGAACATATTTCCTGAGATCTGGTGGCATTGTTTAGCGAGAGTCACCTTTTGCCAGCCATGGGAGTGGATCCCTCTGGAATTTTCAATCAATGACGCTAGACGGAGAGATGAAAAGAGAGCTGATATACAGCTCGGAGCCACCTTGGGACATGGGCTTGATAGACAAGCAAGCGCTATAATATTAGCCTACAATCACAAAAGGATAATCTCCCTGTCAAACAGAATGTCAGCACTACATCAGAATATTAATCAAGGAAATCTTTTCTTGCACCCCAGGAAGTGATTTGTTTCGCGCTGTTGATGTACAAGGAAAGATGGAGTTTTTCCGAGGACGAGCGCTGAGTTCCCATTAATCAGCAAGGGAACCTGAGAGCATCTAGGGGTTACAGCTGCCATCCATCTAGCTTGGCATCTTGGTGCCGTGGGGAAGGTCAAGACGGTGATATTAGTTTCATGTTGAAAAGGCTTGAGGCCTTTGAAATCCTGCTTGTCTGAATTTCTCCCAGAATTTGGACATCTGAACTACCTGCTCTTGTTTCCAAAGTGGAATCAACTCATTAGGAATCCTTCACTTTGGACTCGGTTTCATATTTTCATGTCATTCCTTGATGTCGCAGATTGCCAGATACGGAAGAATTCCACAACAACGTTCTTGCACTGCCTCATGGGATATGTAGTGTTTTAAAAAACCTTCCTCTAATGGAAAGCCATTTCAGTAATACATCCGTTGCACAGATGCAAGGCGGTGGTGAACAGTGCGCGATCTGTGCTTGGAAAGGAGGTCAATGTAATGACCCAACTGTGACCCTGTGAGAGAGGTGCTTTCACCTGTGATCACCTGTGCTTTCACCGCTGGCTTCAGTAGGAGTGGGGAATCAAACCCAGTTCTCCAGATTAGAGTCTACCACTCTTAACCACTACACCGTGCTGGCTCTCCTATCCAGGTTATATAGGAAAGCTCCGCTATGCACATGTAAAGCTGCTTGGCATAGCCTCTAATTTTGCCTTTGAGCAAAAATAAAAAAAAATGAAAATTGAGAAATTCCAGTGAGGAGATCAGCTCAATTCATAAATATCCTTCAGCAGTTCAGTTGCAGTAAGCTTGAACATCCATTACATTATTATTCCTTTTATTTATTTATTTTGCAAAGTTCACAGCATCCCTAGTTGCTGTCTTTATCACCAAACCCTGCCTTTGTATCCTCTTAATGCAGTGGGTGCCAACTTTTTCCCACTTGCGTACCCCTTGGTGGCCCGTTTCCATAAATTGTACCCTTCATATGACGAAAATGTTTGTAATCAATATAGTTGCTGTTATTCAAAGGCCTTTCCCCGCCATTATTCATTTTTTCCCACGTGCCCCTAAATGTCCTGGTTCGTACGCCTGGGGGTACGTGTACCCCAAGATGGGAACCACTGCCTTAATGCGCGGTGCCATGTCCTCACGAGTGCTACAGTAAACTCCCCCCCAAGAGCCTGGACCTTTGCCCTTGCAAACCGTTCCAAACGTCGTCACCGTAAAGAGCTGCAATCTGCAGACAAGCTCGCAATATGATTCTAATGGGCACGAAGAGCCACAGGTGCTCATTCCTTTAATTATAAGATGTCTCCCTTGATTAGGATTTGTCTCATCGCCATGGCAGCAGGACCCCCTATGGGAGCCCTTGACAAAGGGGCAGGGATTTCTGACCAGTGGCCTCGGCGGAATTGATCCGTGTTTTCTTCTCCAGCTATTAATTAGGAGCCATATCATTTGCAGGGTAACCATGTGACCCAGCCTGTTCACCTCTGAGCTTTTCTGTTCTGATATCATTTCCCGATGTAGCACCTCCCCTTCTCCCAAAGGCCAGGAAACGATGCCAGCGTGAGGTCTCACAGCAGAAACCCGCTCGTTTCTCGGAAGGTCCGTCGCTGAGCTGATCTCGTCTGCCCTTCAAAAGGCTGAGGGTAGCGGCATGGTGCATACCGGAAAGGCAACAAGCTGCCTTGGGGTCAGGAGGACCAAGATGGCGAAGCGACCGTCTCATCAAAGCGAGAGCTCCGCCAGCTTGCTGGTTGCCTTTGATCATACGACACTTAACGCTTGGCTGCTGTGCCTTCTCTTCCAACACAGCAGGGGGAATTTGAGACCTTGGAGGCTTGATCTGTGCAATGAAATTCAAAAGATAAAAGTTTCTCAGAAAAGAAATCTGAGCTAAAGGTGTCCCTATAAGGCATGTAGGAGGACCGAGGCCCACTGCCTGGGTTATATGTGCCCCCTCCAAAGATATGAAGCTGCCTGAAGCCAAGCCAAACCTAGTTTTCTACTGTGTATTTCAGAATGATGTGATTGCTGGTGTTGGACCAGGATCTGGGAGACCCAGATTCCAATCTCTGTTCTATCATGGAAACTAACCGGATGACCTTGGGTCAATCACACTCTCTCAGTCTAACCAATCTCATAGGGTTGTTGCTGTGAGCTTAAAACAGACGAATGGAGAACAGTAGAGCCAGCGTAATGTAGTGATTAAGAGTAGTGGTTTGGAGCGCTGAACTCTAATCTGGAGAACCGGGTTTGAGTCCCCACTCCTCCACATGAGCGGCGGAGGCTAATCTGGTGAACTGAATTTGTTTCCCCACGAAGCCAGCTGGGTGACCTTGGGCCAGTCACACTCTCTCAGCCCCACCCACCTCACAGGGTGTCTGTTGTGGGGAGGGGAAGGGAAGGTGATTGTAAGTAGGTTTGATTCTCCCTTAAGTGGTAGAAAAAGTCAGCATATAAAAACCAACTCTTCTTCTTCTTCTTCTTCTTCTTCTTCTTCTTCTTCTTCTTCTTCTTCTTCTTCGACTTCCCAACTGCCCAGCTCTGGCGGACAATTGCCCACCAATTATCCAGGTTGAACATGGAAGTTCTTCTTCTCCTCTCTGGCAATCCTGCATGCGTGCGGCGTGATTGTGTCACTTCTGGTTTTACCCCGGAAGCACCGGATTGCAACGAGAATGTTCTAGCACTCCGTCTAGAGTGTCCTGCATGATGCGACTCTTCTGGGGTAAACCCAGAAGTGACGTAATCCCATGCGAGCAGCTGCTTGCACGGGATCACCCATCCCCATCCCAAAAACTCCTGCCAGTGGCACAGGGAGACCTGGCAACCCCTCAGAATGGTGTTGTACACCAGTTTGGGTTCCTATAGGTGCAAAAAGTGGGTCATAAATACTGCGACTGGCGGTGGCTCTGCAGAGCGTCAGGCGTGAAAAGTCCTTCCCAACATCTGCTTAAACTGGAGAAACCAAGGATCGAACTTGGAACATTCTCAATGCAAAGCATATGCTCTACCACAGATCTGTGGGCCCACCTGGCTAGAAACCTTGGCCCATCTAGCTCCGTGTTGTCTACTGTCTTGGGCAGGCAGAGGCTCAGGCAAAGGGCGCTTTCACACATTCCAAATAATGCACTTTCAATCCACTTCCAAATGCACTTTGCAGCTGGATTTTACTGTGTGAAACGGCAAAATACACTTGCAAACTATCATTAAAGTGCATTGAAAGGGCACTGAAAGTGCAATATTCGGCATGTGTGAAAGTGCCCAAAGAAAAAGGGGTTCCTTATTCCCTAGGATTCCACCCACGTCAATCACAATTGTGTGCTGGAGACAGACAGCTGTCATTTGGTGAAAACAGCAGTGGCAGCAGCAGAAAGAGAGCAAAGGAAAGCCCCCCTCTCTCACCCAGCTTGATCTCTGACTTCTTAATTTGCATTTCAAATGCCGGAGAAGAGCTCTTGTTAGCATTGGAAGGAAGACTTGAGAAGGAGGCAGTCAATGATGTTTGGCTTTCCCCTCCTCCATTTAAGTAGTAGATTAGCACCTCTCTAACGTCAAGGTTACTTGATCACGTCTGCTCCTCGCAGGCAACAAATATTTAAGAAGGAACTTGGAAACCTGTTGCATAGCCTTGTAAATTAGAGACAGACGCTACCACATAACTACCTGATAGGAATTCTTGAATCCAAACTCGATGGGTGGGCGTCTGTAATTTTCACTCATTTTCCAGTGGTGCATCCGGGACTTTTCTGCACATTAGATGCATGTTTGGGTATGTATTTATGATCATAATGGAAGAGTGGCTCACAGGCCCTTCCCTGTTCCTTCTGATTGGATCCTGGGAGGTTGGAAGAAGAAGAAGATATGCCGACTTTCTCTACCGCTTAAGGAAGAATGAAAACTGGCTTACAATCACCTTCCCTTCCCCTCCCCACAACAGACACCCTGTGAGGTAGGTGGGGTTCCGAGAGTGTGACTAGCCCAAGGTCACCCAGCTGGCTTCGTGTGGAGGAGTGGGGAAACCAATCCAGTTCACCAGATTAGCCTCCACCGCTCATGTGGAGGAGTGGGGAATCAAACCCAGCTCTGCAGATCAGAGTCCACCGCTCCAAACCACTGCTCTTAACCATGACACCACTAAGGGAGTTTAATAAACAAACAGAAGAATACACATGTTCTGTTCAAGCTTTGGGGCATAGCAAGGGAACAAAGAAAAGGTGAAAACACAGAGACCTCTTTCCCTTCTTTAGGTACTTCCTAAATGGTATTTGATTTAGTACAGGGAACTTTACTAGAAGTTGCAGTAAGTTAATCCTTGCCTTAGACCTGTAGGTTGGGACTCTTCTCTATTGTTTCTTGCCTCGTGGACAAGATGGAGTCCCTTGATGAAAACATAGTCCATCATAGCTTGTGCCAGGGGGCCCCCAACCTTTTCAAGCCTGTGGGCACAGTTGGAATTCTGACAAAACATGGTGGGCGCAGCAATAAAATGGCTGCCACAAAATGGCAGCCTCAGGAGGCGGAGTCAGCCACAAAATGATTGCCACAATTTAAGATCAGTCACACAGTGTAGATCCTTGGGATGTGGTGGCAGATGCTGCCAAAGCAATATTTTAAAACATCTGCACAGCCAATCAAATCTCCAATAGTCAATGAGAAGCCTTGCTGGGCAAAAGTCCTATCTGCCCTGCCCACTTCCTAAAAACGCTTGGCGGTGCCAGAAAAGGTGTCGGTGGGCACCATAGCGCCCATGGGCACCATGTTGGGGACCACTGGCTTGTTCCCATCCCAAGAACTGACCCAAATGGAAGAACACAGTCTCCCATGTCCAGAGTTTTTATGACCTCTCTTTCTCCCTCTCCACTCTGGGACAGCCTGTTGCAACGGAAGAGTTTTCCTTTTATCTCTTAAGTCTTCCCAGCTTTATGGCTCTGAGTGCAATTTACTAGTAGGAGGTGTGGTTGTAGGTCATTAGCATAACTAAGAGCTTGATTGCTCTGTGTTGAAAGGAAGCTTGATGGTTACTGCCTCCAACCACCCCCCTCTCTGCTATCATTCTGCAGTAGATCATCTGACTGTCACAATAATGGAAACAGAGAAGTGAATTCATGGGCGGAGGGTGTTTCTCTAAAGTCCCAATCCAAATCAGGGCTCTGGCTGCTGCTATGGCTTTAAAACATAATAATGGGGAGATCCAATCACAAAGCTCACAGCATCTCATTTAGTTTGGCCCTAAGTCAATCCACTTCCATAAATGGAGACAAAGATCAGACAGAATTTAAATGTTACAAAATGTCAACCGTTCTAACATTTAAATTAGCAGACAACATTTACAACGGAGTTTTATTCCACCAAAAAACTGGGATCTCACTTGGGACAACGACGAGAGGATAGAAGAAGTGGTTTGTAAACAAGATGGGGAGAGAGGAGTAGCGAAATCAATTTTATTTTAAGGTATGCACCATATTTTGAACACTTTTACGTTTTTGGTTGTGAATGACTTCATAACGTTTGTGTTCTGACTGATCTGGGAAGTCACTTATCATAAGCGAAACCAATACACCCATCAGAACTCATACATTATGAAGGCATTCTCTCATCTGCAGAAAAAGATTAATGATTCTTTCATGTTATAGAGAAGATTCGGGGCAATGTCTGCCTCCGCTGGAGCGAATTTTATGCATGCTGCATGACAAATTTTAATTGCACGATGCATAACTTCAGTATCAAATGGCTGAAGAGATGCAGCATCTCTTGGGTTGTTGGGTGAACCCCAACTGGTTTGATTAAGTTTTTACGAAGCGTTTCGCAAACAGTTGGATGGTGTGCGTGTCTATTGCCTAAAAATTTTCTCCTACCTGGGAATATTGGTGCATGAACAAATGGTGCCACATAAAGGCATAACTGGCCACCAAGATTAAGTTAATTCATGCCATTGTATTCCCTATTACTGTGTATGGGGGTGAAAGCTGGCCATTGAAGAAAGCTGATAGGAAGAAAGTAGATTCCTTTGAAATGGGGTGTTGGAGGAGAGTGTGACGGACACCGTGGACTGCCAAAAAAACAAATCAGTGGGTTCTAGATCAAATCACGCCTGAATTGACCCTAGAAGCTAAAATGACTAAACTGAGGCTTTCATATTTTGGTCACATTATGAGGACAGGAGTCACTAGAAAAGACAGTCATGCTAGGTAAAGTTGAGGGCAGCAGGAAAAGAGGAAGACCTAACAAGAGATTAATTGATTCAATTAAAGGAAGCCTTGGTCCTCAATTTGCATGATCTGAGCAAGGCTGTCAAAAATAGGACATTTTGGAGGACTTTGATTCATAGGGTCGCCATGAGTCGGAGTGACCTGATGGCACTTAACACACACACACACGCAAAGGCATAACATGATATTGGGTTGGATCCAACTGGATTTTCTGTTAGTGACAAAAGAAGGAGGGTTGTAGGAGCTGTATGGGGAAAATCCATGTGGTACGAGAACTTTAGTAAGGAGGGGAATTGTGTGAGACTGAGTGAAAGAGCAGGCAGAATCCAACTCAATGTCTACTAGGAAATCATCAGCTCCACAAAGCCTGCCATGGCCGAGAGCCACTGAAAAATTCAGTTCTTTCCCCTCCTCATATTTGGGTATGAATGTAGCACTAGCAGATGTATTCCTGCTGAGGCTGACCCTCATTTCCACCATGTCCTTACAAACATCAGCTCCAAGATGGAGTCAGTCATTGTGTACAGCTTTTCTAGAGAGGTTGCTCAGGTCACATGAACACATGTACACATGAAGCTGTCTTATACTGAACCAGACCTTTGGTCCATCCAAGTCAGTATTGTCTCCTCAGACTGGGAGAGGCTCTCCAGGGTCTTAGGCTGAGGTCTTTCACATCACCTACTTGCCTAGTCCCTTTAACTGGAGATGCCAGGGATTGAACCTGGGACCTTCTGCATGCCAAGCAGGTGCTCTACCACTGAGCCACGACCCTCTGTGGAGGAACTACCAGAGCTGTGATAGCTGTAATCCAGTCTAAACCAACTGAAGTTGATGGATTCAGAAGTTCGGGGTCACTCAAGGTATTTCAGGGTTGAGAAGGGATTAGGGAGCCAGTGTAGTGTAGTGATTAAGAGTGGTGTGTGGGAGTGGTGGAGTCTGATCTGAAGAACCGGGTTTGATTCCCCACTCCTCCACATGAGCGGCGGACTCTAATCTGGTGAACTGGGTTGGTTTCCCCACTCCTACACATGAAGCCAACTGGGTGACCTTGGGTGAGTCATAGTTCTCGCCGAACTCTCAGGACCCCACCTACCTCACAGGGTGTCTGTTGTGGGGAGGGAAAGGGAAGGTGAATGTAAGCCAGTTTGATTCTTCCTTAAGTGGTAAGGAAAGTTGGCATATAAAAACCAACTCTTCTTTTTCTCCCCAGTCCTAGTATAGCACTAATCACTGAACCACCATGACCCTTGACAGTGATCAAGACTAGTTAGGGTGGTAATATTGTCCCTGCTTCGACTAGCACAGTTCTGTCCTTTCAGCTAGCCAAAGTCCGAAAAGCCAGTCGGTTACAGGTTTTGCCAGGCTCTACCCACAACCTGTGCGCCTCCTGTCTCCATCTACCTGGCTCCCTCTTCCACCTGGCTCCAAAAGCTCTGATTCCCCTTGCTTTCCTCTCCAATGGGTTTAACAGTTTTGAAATTTAAAGCAAAGGAGCGGTTTGATTCAAAACAAGATTGCGCTTTCTCGCTTATGTGGCTTGCAGGCAAAGCTTGCAAGACTGCACGTAACAGCGCCACCTTGTGCTGGCAGCTGTGCCTCTTCCTCCACCCCACCCACAGCCGAATGAATCACCCTCCCCACCATTTTGTTCAATGTAATTCAAGCATTTCTCCCTGACTAGCGACACCACTTTATCTCTTTCTGCTGCACTGCAAGCCACTTCCAGGTAACCAAGCGTATCATTAAGGGCAATCTGTCCTTGTCAAGCTGAAATAGGTTTCCTCTTTATAAAATAGTATTAAAAGGGGCTCTCCATTTCCCCAGAAATTAGAGGCACAAATTCCTTGATGGTAAACATAACATTTTGCCTGATGTGCTCGCGTACCTTCCTCGAGTTGCGCGAGAATCTTTTTCTGAATGAATGAATGAGCGGCTTTGTTATTTTTCAGGGTATAAAATGACATGCAATTTGAGAAGCGCAGCAGCTAATAAAAGGTTGGCAGATTATTTTGCAGTTGTTTGCATCTTGTCTGTATGATCAGTGTCAGATTAAAAATGCCAGACGAGAGAAACGCTTACTTTTTATTGCTGGAAACAAGAGCAAACCAGAACCAGGCAATTCAGCACCATGGCCAGTTCCCAGGGGACAGACACCTTCCTCCAACAAGATTCAAAGTCAAAACGAGCTCTTATTTATACCCTAATCTCTCCAGCTGCCAATCCCTGCTCCGCCCCCTTGAAAGATAGATACTTCAAGAGGCAGACCCTTTGTCTGGAGCAGGGGTCCCCGCCCTTCTGAGTCTGTGGGCACATTTGAAATTCCGACATGGCATAGTGGGCACAGCAACAAAATGGCTGCCACAAAATGGCTGCCACAGAAGGCAGAGCCAGCTACCAAATGATACCCACAGCTTAACTTCAGTAACAGTGTTTATTTTTGTTCTGTAGTGGCAGCTGCTGCTAAAGCAACATTTTAAAAAAACTGCACCGCCAATAAAATCTCCAGTAGTCAATCTGAAACCTTACAAGAGCGTAAGAACATAGCAAAGACCATACTGGATCAGACCAAGGTCCATTAAGTCCAGCAGTCTGTTCACACAGTGGCCAACCAGGCACCTCTAGGAAGCCCACAAACAAGACGACTGCAACAGCATTGTCCTGCATATGTTCCACAGCACCTAATGCAATAGGCATGCTCCTCTGATCCTGGAGAGAATAGGTATGCATCATGACTAGTATTCATTTTTACGAGTAGCCATGAATACCCCTCTCCTCCACGAACATGACCACTCCCCTCTTAAAGCCTTCCAAGTTGGCAGCCATCACCACATCCTGGGGCAGGGAGTTCCACAATTTAACTCTGTGTTGTGTGAAGAAATGCTTCCTTTGATCAGTTTTGAATCTCTCACCCTCCAGCTTCAGCAGATGACCCCCTGTTCAAGTATTATGAGAAAATGCATGTTATTTAACGCAAAAATGCATGCATTTAATGTGGGGGAAACCACTCAAGGAAACTGAAAACAAAGGGTTTAAGCCACACAAAGGGAGAACGAAATCAAAATGGGATTTTCGAACCAAGAAATCTCTGGACTGGGCATCCGTAGAATAATGGCAAATCTCTCCCCCCCCCTCCCCACAATTGTAAGGCAGGGTCATTCTCGCACTCTCATTATTTTTCTTGTTTCCCCAGTCGAAAACCACCTCTTCTCATCCGCGCAGCACACTCCTTCACTCGTGGCTTGCCAGTTCCCTGTTTCCCATGTCCTTTCAAACATTGTCTGATTCTTTCAACAAGATGCCAGCAGTGGAGGCCCCCTCCTGGGATTCGATCATTTGTCACAGCTTCTCCACAGGCTGAGACAGCTGGAAGAAAGGGTACAGAAGATGTCTTTTGACAGAGACGAGAGACAGAACTGTAAGCCTGGATAGATCCTCCCGGAGACAGACTGCGGGGCTTGAAGCAGCGGGATCAGAAAATAGGGCATGCATTGATTTTCTTGTAATTAAGGGAAGGGGGTACGGTGCCAGGAGCTAACAACGATCAGCTGAAAGTTACTAATGTAATATTAAGCACTCACATTTATTAATGGAACAAAAAGAAATCTTCACTTTAAATGGCCAGTGATGGCCATTCCATCACTTCCCCTGCCATTCTCAGCCCTGAACTAGTTTGGGTAGCAGAGCGGCTAAGAGCTGTGATATGGGAGGTCACCAGTTCAAATCTCATGTTGACCCCAGGAAGTGGCTGTAGGCAAGCGGCACTCTCTCAGTGGTTGAGCACGCACTGTGTGCTGGGTGCCTGTGTGATCATGAATGCCCCTGGCTGCACATGAGCAAATACACTTGACATTCTGCTCCATTTAAGTTGCAAACTTGCAGTTCTAGAGTGTGCGTGTTTAAACTCGAGAGAAGAAGAAGAAGAAGAGTTGATGTTTATATGCCACTTCAGGCAGAATCAAACCGGCTTACAGTCACCTTCTCTTCCCCTCCCCACAACAGACACCCTGTGAGGCTGGTGAGGCTGGGAGAGCTCTAACAGACTGGCCCAAGGTCACCCAGCTGGCTTCACGTGGAAGAATGGAGAAACAAACCTGGTTCTCCAGATCAGAGTCCGCCACTTTTAACGGCACCACACTGGCCTAGACATTTTTGTCCCTTGCTAGTCACAATGGACTGGGGAAAATCTGCTGTAAGTTGCTCAGTTGAGCAATTGCTCTCATGGGCCCTAATTCTGACTGTGTCCTCAATCTGACAAGAGCTAGGTTCGACACATGTTTGCACTGGTAGAAACCCATCATTTTTAAAGGCCATCGCTCCAGATAAGTGTTGTCATCATGAAAGCAAGATTGGTCTCTTGTCCCTTTGTTGTTCAAAGGAAAGAGGAGGGTAAAATCCCTTGAAGTAATAATCGTTCCTCACTTCGGTAAAAACGGAGCGTTCTTAAAAAGTTAATTGCCAGCGCGTCCCAGAAATGAATTGTTATTGTTTTAGGAAATGTCTTGCTTAGTTACAGTAAGAGCAGATCTGCCTCTGCGTCACGTGGTCGCCATTCGACAAAATGATGCTGCGCTATAAATATTCTTCATTAGCGTTTTATTCCTCTTGGAAGACAGAATTACTTTTTCCAAAATAATTGACAGGCTTACTCCGAGAGCAACATTAGCGCGTCAATGCACCGAGATGGATGCAGTCAAAATAATCCCTTCCTGTTTAAACGTTCCGTTTCAGTTTGGAAAGTAAGATGTAATGCTTGTACTTAATGGTCTTGAGTGCTCTTGTAAAGTGTAATCCTGTTTTGAAAATATGCTTATTGGGGTGGAAGGCTTCTACAACTCCTAATATCCCCCCCTGCCAAAACCTTTAATATATCTGGAACCGTCACAAGATAGAAATCCAGAAGCTGTCACTGTGGAAGATTTCCTCGTCCCGCGTGAACATCCACCTCGTAAAGTACTAAGGGATTTGGTGGCGAGGAAGCTTCTAGCGGTGACTGGCTTAGCTGTCACAGAGGTCAAGCAGGAGTTAGCCACTGATTGGGCTGCACATAGGGTTGCCAGGTCCATCTTTGCCACTGGGGGGAGGTTTTTGGGGCAGAGCGTGAGGAGGGTGGGGTTTGGGTAACGGAGGCACTTCAATGCCATAGAGTCCAATTGCCAAAGCGGCCATTTTCTCCAGGTGAACTGATCTCAGTTGTAATAGCAGGAGATCTCCAGCTTGTATCTGGAGGTTGGCAACCCTAGCTGCACAAGACCTACTGAAAGATGGGATAGAGGAAATGGAGGAGAGGGAAAGAAACAAGGGTCTAGGGAAGAAGGAGGAAGGAATCTGTGAAAGTGGGCTGTAGTAACTGTAGTAACGATGGGGAGAGGCTCAGATGAATGAGGGGGCAGAAGTAGGGGTATTACCCCAACTGAAGAAGAAGAGTTGGTTTTTATACCTTGCTTTTCTCTACTGAAAGGTGTCTCAAAGTAGCTTCCCTTCCCTCCCCACATCAAACACCTTGTGAGGTAGGTGGGGCAAAGAGAGAACAGTGCATAGCATTGCACAGATATGATGACTGAATGTGCAGGGAGGGAGAGCAGGCATGAGGAGGGGCCATGGCTCAGTGGTAGAGCATCTGCTTGGCATGCAGACGGTCGGGGTATAAAGCCAAAGAGTCCACCCTCCAAAGCAGCCATTTTCTTTAGGGGAACTGAGCTTGGTCATCTGGAGATCAATAGTAATAGCGGGAGATCTCCAGGTGCCACCTGGAGGCTGGCAACCTTACCCACCTACCTCACATGGTGCTTGTTGTGAGGAGGGGAAGGAAAGGGGATTGTAAGCTGCTTTGAGACTCCTTAAAGGTAGAAAAAAGTGGGGTATAAAAACCAACTCTTCTCCTCCTCACATGGTCAGTCAACCCATGAACAGGCCTAATGAGACCAGGGGCTGGAGTCAAAGAAGACCAAAGTTCATAATTCTATCTGATCCATCACGAGCTGCTGGTAGGAGAGACTATTTTGCTGATCATAATTGCAAGATTCTCTGTCTCCAAGTACCATTTTATCAATGGACCCTTCCTCTTAATAAGCAAACCTCTGCAGTCAAAGTGTGATGTTGCCGTGGTCCATGTTCTCATGCATTTGGGCCGTGTTCCTAGGCAAGGGAAGAACTGAATATCTATGATGTTCTTGCTGGAGGTTTTAATTGTGTACGGGTTGGCTTTATTGTTTCTACGTGGAGCTTGTTTAGGCATCCTGGGAGCTCATTTGGCTGAGAGCACAGGGTAAAAATGGTTTCAGTAAATAAACACCCCCTGCCAGAATGTTATTAGCAGTTTCTCATACCATCCCGAGGTCTCTCAAGGGCTCCCCCTGAATTAGACAACAGTAGAGCCATTTTGGCAATGCAATGCCCATTTATAATATTTCAGACTTACAGTGTAATCCCCCTTTTAATTGAAAAGTTGGCTGTCTACATATATGCAGATATATCACATGTGTATGTGTGTGTGTTAAGTGCCATCAAGTCGCTTCCGACTCATGGCGACCCTATGAATCAAAGTCCTCCAAAATGTCCTATCTTTGACAGCCGTGCTCAGGTCTTGCAAATTGAGGGTCGTGGCTTCCTTTATAGAGTCAATCCATCTCTTGTTGGGTCTTCCTCTTTTCCTGCTGCCCTCAACTTTTCCTAGCATGACGGTCTTTTCCAGTGACTCTTGTCTTCTCATAATGTGATCAAAATATATCTCATGCCACTACTTTAAATAATTTCATTAAGGCAAATCATGGAATTCCAACAAACATTCAACTGGCTTACAATTTTTTGACTTCTGTAGCGCTGGAAGTCTCACCAGTTTATATATTTTACTCTCTGTTGGTTTTGCAGCCATGAAATTGCAAAATGCTATCATTGGGGGAAGGTACTGTTCACAAGTGCAAGAATACTGGAAAAGTGTGGCTAACAGCATAGTTCATGGTTAGAACCCAGGTTTCCTTTTGTTGTTGTTGTTCCTGAATTGTTTCTTTCAAATGTTGTGCTCTATGTTCCAAACTGATATTATATATTTTGCTCTTCACCTATTTCACTGCTGCCTGCTTGGTCATTGCTAAGCATGGGAACCAACAGGTTATTCCCTAAAAAAAAGAAGGGATTTTTACAGTACAAGTCGTGGCCAGAGAAGAAGAAGAAGAAGAAGAAGAAGAAGAAGAAGAAGAGTTGGTTTTTATATGCCGATTTTCTCTACCTTATTTAAGGAGACTCATACCGGTTTAAAATCTCCTTCCCTTCCTCTCCCCACAACAGACACCTTGTGAGGTAGGTGAGGCTGAGAGAGCTCTAACAGTGCATTCCTGAGAGGAATGCCTCCGCCGGGCTTTGGAGGCAGCTCGGCTGCGCTGCCTCCAAAGGAGGTTTCGACCCTGCTGAAACCTCCTCATGGCATCAAAAATCCATGCAACCCTATGGGGGTTGCACGGGAGATTCGTCACCTAAAAGGTGGCAGATCTCGTCAAAAATAAAAAGGGGCATTCCCGGCCCAAAAGGGCTTTGGAGGCCACCTAAAGGCGGCTCCTCCCCCACGCCGGCGCTGGAATGTCCCAGGGATGCCTCCCAAAACACCATAATGCTCCATGAAGCCTCCTGGGATGCCGGCGCAGCCTTTGACGGCGTTTGAACGCTGCCAGAAGGCCCCATTGGCATCTTGGGATGGCACTGCCATGGCAGCACCCTGCGACCGGCGTCTGGGCCTTCCCATCGGTGTTTGGGCCACTAACGCCGGCGTTAGTTGCCTGGACGCTGGCGCGCGGGGGGGGGGGCAGACCCCAGCACGGCGCCTTCCTGACCTCCTAAGGGCTTTTGCCCTTAAATCTCAGGAATGCGCTGTTAGAGAACTGTGACTAGCCCAAGGTCACCCAGCTGGCTTCATGTGTAGGAGTAGGGAAACCAACTTGGTTCACCAGATTAGAGTCCGCCACGCATGTGGAGGAGTGGGGTATCAAACCCGGTTTTCCAGAATAGAGGCCACCACTCTTAACCACTACACCATGCTGGCTCTCAATTACTTCAATGGACTTAGACATTTATTCTTTATTAGCCGAAAGCTTGATGTTTCCATAAGAATATTCATCAAGCTGGTTTATTATGCCAGATAGACTTCATTTAACATTGGCTGTGTTTTGCAGACTTTCCAGCATTAGTTGCACTGAGATTGTAATAAAAAGATACATTAACTATATCAAATAATCATCTTTATGAAGGATACTTTATTAAGCCAGCATGGTGTAGTGGTTAAGAGTGGTGGTTTGGAGCGGTGGACTCTGATCTGGAGAACCAGGTTTCATTCCCCACTCCTCCATATGAGCGGCGGACGCTAGTCTGGTGAACTGGATTTGTTTCCCCACTCCTACACATGAAGCCAGCTGGGTGACCTTGGGCTAGTCCCAGTTCTCTTAGAGCTCTCTCGGTCTCACCTACCTCACAGGTGTCTGTTATAGGGAAGGGAAGGGAAGGGAAGGTGATCTTAAGACGGTTTGAGTCTTCTTTAAGTGGTAGACAAAGTCGGCATATAAAAAACAACTCTTCTTCTTCTTCTTTTGCTTCTGCTACTTCTTCTGCTTCTGCTTCTTCTGCTTCTGCTTCTTCTCTGTTTTAACTACTGCAAAATAGAAAACAATAATAATAATTAGCTTGATCCAAGTAGTCAAAGCTGCTTGGCGTTTTAATCTCTCTTGTGATGCAATCTAGCATCTGTGACAAAGGAGAGTTTAATGATACTTCATATTCATCCTATGTTTATCAGCATAGTAAATACCAGATTTCCTCTGATCAGTCTGGTTCTATCTTTGCTCTTTATCTATAGCAAAGCTTTTAAGGAACCACTAAAGGGTTTTTGTCCTTAATTTCCCCATATTTCATTCTCATCAGCTTGAAACTATCCATCTTTGCCATTAACTGTGATGCATGATAATATTAAACTGATATTAAGTAAAAGCACATCTTCAGCCTGATAGCCTGATTATAAAATGCTCTGTTTTACTCATGCTGGTTTATTATGCCAAATAGACTTCATTTAGCGTTGGCTGTGTTTTGCAGACTTTCCAGCATCGGTTGCCCTGAGATTGTAATAAAAAGATACATTAGCTATATCAAATATTCATCTTTATGAAGGATACTTTATGAAGGATGCGTAATCGCTGAACGTTTCAATCTCCACACATCTACCAGTGCATACAACCCATCTGCATGTTGACTCACCATTCGGGGAGGTAGAATGGGCATGAACACTCTTGATCTGCCTCCATTTGGGGCCAAGCTACATTTAGAAAGCAGGCTTACTGGTCGTAGGGAAGGGGCATAGGTAGCGTTGACAACTTGCAGGTAGTAGCTGGAGATCTCCTGCTATTACAACTGATCTCCAGCTGATAGAGATCAGTTCCCCTGGAAAAAATGGCCGCTTTGGCAATTGGACTCTATGGCTTTGAAATCCCTCCCCCCTCCAAACCCCACCCTCCTCAGGCTCCACCCCCAAAATCTCCAGGTATTTCCCAAGCCGGAGCTGGTAACCCTAGGGCCCAATCTCCTTCCCAATGCAACCGCTCAGGCCTTCTCTCTCTCCTCCCATCTCTTGATACTTCTGATATCTAGGTATTCAGCATTGTGTTCCTTATTTTTAGACCGTTCTCATTCACGATTGCTTTACTAATCAATTCCTTATAAGTCTACCAATTCTGGTTGTGATTAATCAGATCATTAGTGAATTCCTTCCCTAAGGAGCCCTTAGCCTTAAAATGGATATTCAGATAACTTCCGTTAATCAATTATCTTCTTTGCATACAATCAATTCATAAGAACCTTGCGATTTATTTAGAGAAAGTCGGCATATAAAAAGCAACTCTTCCTCTTCTTCTTCTTCCTGTTCTCTCAATCCTTTTTTATCCCTTGCTGTTGATTTTAAGTAGCCCGTCTGATTTTAATGGCTCATTTTAAGGCTGATTTTAAAATAGTTGCCATCTCATGTGCGGGATGTGGAACGGTATGGTATAGCCTGATTTTGTCAGATCTTGGAAGCTATGCAGGTTTGGCATTTGGAAGGTAGACCGCCAAGGAAGACTGTGCAGAGGAAGGCAATAGCAAACCACCTCCGCTTGATCACTTGCCTCGAAAGCCCTTGCTGTGGTCACCATACGTCGGCTGCTACTTGACGACACATTACACACATAATATCAAGGACAGGGAAAGGCAGCATGGAGCAGCCCTATCTTGTCAGATCTCAGAAGATAAGCAGGGTCTGAACTTGGCTAGGAGACCACCAAGGAAGGCTAAGCAGAAGAAGGAAACGGCAAACCACCTCTGCTTCTCACTTGCCTTGAAAGCCCCTTGCTGGGGTAACCATAAATTGGTCGCAACTTTATGACATTTAGGTACGTAGATTGATTCCAACTCAATATTAGGAAAAACTTGCTAATGATTAGAGCCAGCGTGGTGTAGTGCTTAAGAACGGTGGTTTGGAGCCGGGGACTTGCTTGTTGCAATGATAAATAAAAAATAAGCTCTGTACCCCACTCTGGAGGAAAGAAAAGGGGAGTGGCTGTGGACTTTCAACCCACTCAGAAGCTGAAAAAGCCCAAAGTCTATATGTCTAAATAAATAAAGAGTGCCGTATCACCAAGCCATGAGAATTTGCCCATCAGTGTTGCCGGGATACAGTGGGAGGATGACAAGAGGAAATCTTGAGAAATCATGCTCCCCCTTCGTGCAAACGAGAGGGATGGCGGCATGGTATAGGTCTTTTTTTAAGATCTCGAAAGCTAAGCAGGGTCAGTACTTGGCCGGGAGACTGCCAAGGAAGGCTATGCAGAAGAAGGAATGGCAAACCACTTCTGCTTCTCGCATGCCTCAAAAGCCCTTTGCCTGGGCTGCCATAAGTTGACTGTGACTTGACAACACTTACACCATATCAAGGACATCCCCATCAACATCAAGGACATTCCTACCAATGGGGAGGGGCTGTAGCTCAGTGGTAGAGCCTTTGCTTGGCTTGCAGAAGGTCCTAGGTTCAATCCCCGGCATCTCCAGTTAAAGGCACTAGGCAAGTAGGTGATGTAAAAGACCTCTGCCTGAGACCCTGGAGAGCCACTGCCGGTCTGAGTAGACAATACTGACTTTGATGGACCAAGGGTCCTGATTCAGTAGAAGGCAGCTTCATGTGTTCATCACCACAGTTCGCATCATCTGCTTTGCTGGTCACATCACTTCTGGCACAAGGGAGGTACGATGCACCCAAATGAACATTAATTGAATCGGCCAAGGTGATTAAGCATCAGCGCCTGTGGAAAAAATATAGAAGCAGGGCAGAGTTATTTTTAACGAGGACAAATGAGGTCAATTTATATTCTGGGCCTCTTTGCTGGAGGGAAAAAAAATGGCAAGAAGCAGAGGCAGAGGGGGACCCAACTTCCTCTCTAGTGACTTGCAAAAGACGCACTTCTCGGGGGAGAGCAACGGTGCGCAATTACAATAAATAATAAGTAAGAGAGGAATTGAGGCAAAACCAAGGTCAGGTGTGCAAATGAAGCAAATAGGAATCATTGGTGAACATTTACGTGTTTTTTGAATTATGGCACTCTGGAAGCCAGTGTTGGGGGGCTGACTCAATTAAGACCTCCCTGCTGGGCCTCTGAAGCCCTCTGGGGGCAAAGGAACACCATACCTGGAGTCCATGGAGCCTTGAAAGCACCAGCCCAGTCACTGTTTCCTTGCACAGGTGGTGGTTATTTCTAGTTGACTGTTACAAGTACCTGAAAGTGTGGTTAGCTTCACCCAGAAGAAGAGTTGGTTTTTATATGCCGACATTCTCTACCACTTAAGGGAGACTCAAACCGGCTTAAAATCACCTTCCCTTCCCCTCCCAACAACAGACACCCTGTGAGGTAGGTGGGGCTGAGAGAGCTCTTAATAGAACTGTAACTTGCCCAAGGTCACCCAGCTGGCTTCGTGTGGAGGAGTGGGGAAACAAATCCAGTTTACCAGACCTGAGCAAGGCTGTTCAGGAGAGGATGTTTTGGAGGTCATTCATTCAGAGGGTTGCTATAGGCTGGAGGCGAGTTGACCGCCCATAGCATACAGAGAGTGAGACCTTGTTAAATGGGAAGAATGTGTAAGGGAAGGGTTAAAACTTAAGAGAAGTGTGAAGAGAAGGTGGGAAAACCATGCTTGACAGGAGAAGAGGGGACAAAACGCATCTCAAATGGAAAGGGGAGAGAGAAGAAGAAGAAGAGTGGTTTTTTATATGCCAACTTTCTCTACCACTTAAGGAAGAATCAAACCGGCTTACAGTCACCTTCCTTCCCCTCCCCACAACAGACACACTGTGAGTTAGGTGGGGCCGAGAGAATTCTAAGACAGTTGTGACTAGCCCAAGGTCACCCAGCTGGCTTCATGTGGAGGAGTGGGGAGACCAACCAGGTTCACCAGATTAGCGTCTGCCACTCACGTGGAGGAATGGGGAATCAAACCGAGTTCTCCAGATCAGAGTCCACTGCTCCAAACCACTACACCACTAAACAACTACATTTGAGAGATCCACAGTGGTCTCTAACCATAGTGTAAAGCCAACATGGAATGTGACCTTCCATCTCACAGGAGAATTATTCCAGTACAAGACCATTCATTTCAATGGGCTTAGACTGGAGTAACTCTGCATACAATTGTACTTTGGGTCTCCAAGCCGCAAGAGAACTAGTCACCTTCTTCTTAAGCAGCCCATTTAATGTTGCATTGATGTAAAGTAAGACAGAAGAGTATGAAAGAGCCTCCTTTTTGCATTTCTTCTAGGGTGACTTTGCCCTGAGATACTTTTAAATGAGCTCCTTTCCAACAAATGGAAATTAAAAATAAGAAATATTGGAGCAGAAAGAGACAGTTTGCCAATGACAAATCTGAAGTGTGCGTCCAATATTAATACAGAAAGGCTAAGCGTACGAAGCCGAAGTTATCTCGGCAGAGATGAATAGCAGAACGCGCCAAGCTATGAAAGAGAGAAAGAGAATTTATAAAGAGGAGTTAATGCATTTTCTGTGGGGGTTTTTTCCTTTAAAAGATGATTATTGAAAATGGGAAGGCAAGAACGGTAATTAAAAATGAAATTATATTTCACAGAAAGACAAGGAACTCAAATTGTTTAAAAACCAGGGCAAAGGAAATGAAAAGACTGGGATACCATGCACTAGTAATTTTATTCTTAATTTTTTTGTTGTTGAATAAAAAGAATAAGAAAAGGTAAAGTATGAGGGAAAGTGCAAGTGGGGTGAAAGAACATTAAGGATGAACAATGTTATCTTTCCAGATGAATAAGTGATAGTTGTTTTTATGTAGAAAAACTTATCAGCGGAGAAACACTTCAACCTCCTGGGACACTTAATAATAGACTTTTGTACATGCAGAATAATGCACTTTTAAACCACACTTTCAATGCACTTTAGCACTCGTTTGCAAATGGATTTGCCATTTCACACAGTAAAATCCAGCAGCAAAGTGCATGGGAAGTGCATTATTCAGTATGTGTGAAACGCCGAAGATGGCTGCACTTTAGCAGAGGAGTTTCAAAGGGAGGCTTCTGTCCAAAGCTTCTGATCTGAAAAGACAGCACTATAAGAACATAAGAAAAGCCAAGGCCCATGAAGTCCAGCAGTCTGCTCACCCAGTGGTCAGGTGCCTCTAGGAAGCCCACAAACAAGACGACTGCAGCAGCGTTGTCCTGCCTGTGTTCCACAGCACCTAATATAATAGGCACGCTCCTCTGATCCTGGAGAGAATAGGTATGCATCATGACTGTTATCCATTTTGACCAGTAGCCCTGGATAGCCCTAACCCCCATAAAAATAAGAACACACGAGAACATAAGGTCATAAGAAAGGCCATGCTGGATCAGACCAAGGCCCATCAAGTCCAGCAGTCTGTTCACACAGTGGCCAACCAGGTGCCTCTAGGAAGCCCACAAACAAGACAACTGCAGCAGCATTGTCCTGCCTGTGTTCCAAAGCACCTAATGTAACAGGCATGCTCCTCTGATCCTGGAGAGAAGAGGTATACATCATGACTAGTGTCCATTTTGACTAGTAGCCATGGATAGCCCTTGGTTAGTGCAATGCTGGCTAGATCATTGACAATGCCTGGCTATCCTTCTGATTCTTCAGCCTGGGTTGGCTGTCCCTGATTTGCTTAGCTAAGGGTGGATCCTGCCAATGACCACCCTTCTATTTGGAGCCCCTTGATGGTCAATATCCCTTAAGGTGTAAATTTACAGAAAAATTGGGATTTCTGTAGTGAATACTTTTGCCTGCCGGAGGTTACAGGCATTGACCGGTGGCTAGTTAATTACATTGTCTGAAGTGTCAGGAGAGAGCCTGAGAGGCCTTTTAAGAAGTTGTCTATTGATCAGCCACCATGAAGTATTGACGAAAGATGATGGCAATTAGACAGAGAGAGTGCATTCGATCCCATTATAATTAAGATCAAAGAGGTGGAGAACTTGGGGGGGGGGAAATAAAGCTAATAATCTAGTACTAACTAGATAAGTGATTAATTAAGAAAGAAGAACAATGCACCACATGAGTTAGTCTTTATGGGTCTCAAGTGCAGGTCTGGAAGAGTTTGCTTAGAGGGTCCAGTTGAAGAAGAAGAAGCATTGGTTTTTATATGCTGACTTTCTCCACTACTTAAGGAAGAATCAAACCGGCTTACAATCAACTTCCCTTCCCCTCCCCACAACAGACACCCTGGGAGGTAGGTGGAGCTGAGAGAGCTAGTGTGGTATAGTGGTTAAGAGCGGTGGTTTGGAGAGGTGGAGTCTGATCTGGAGAACCGGGTTCGATTCCCCGCTCCTCCACATGAGCAGCGGAGGCTAATCTGGTGAACTGGATTTGTTTCCCCACTCCTACACATGAAGCCAGCCGGGCGACCTTGGGCAAGTCACAGCTCTCTTAGAGCTCTCTCAACCTCACCTACCTCATAGGGTGTCTGTTACGGGGAGGAGAAGGTGATTGTAAGCTGGTTTGAGTCTCCCTTAAGTGGTGGAGAAACTTGGCCTATAAAAACCAACTCTTCTTCTTCTTTTCTAAGAGAGCATTGCACTTAACCCCTGGGTGGAATGGCTCCCAACATTCTCCTGAAACTTCAGATATTTGAATATCCCAAACAATCTCTTCTTGTTTGTGACATGGAACTAATGTATTGGTGGTGGAAAATGCCATCAAATTGCAGCTGATTTAGGGCAACTTGTAGGGTTTTCCAGGAAAGAGTCAAACAGGTGGTTTGCCATTGCCTGCCTCTGCATTCAAACCCTGGATGGCCTTGGTGGTCTCCCATCCAATTAGTAACCAGGACCGATCCTGCTTAGCTTTCAAGATCTGAAGAGATCAGGCTAGCCTAGTCCATCCAGATTAGGGCCGTTAATACTCTGCTCCCACCAAATCCTCTGAATGCCTTGAGTCATAGAGTTACCAGGTCCCTCTTTGCCACTGGCGGGAAGTTTTTTGGGCAAAGCCTGAGGAGAGTGGGATTTGGGGAGGGGAGGGATTTCAATGCCATAAAGTCCAACTGCCAAAGCGACCATTTTCTCCAGGTGAACTGATCTCTATCGGCTGGAGATCAGTTGTAATAGCAGGAGATCTCCAGGTACTACCTGGAGGTTGGCAACCCTATTGAGTCCCCAAGAAGGGAGCTGTGTGTATGCACATGTACGTAAGCCTGTTCAAGCAGCCTGTTCTCCTCAGAGAGCCTGTTCCATAAAGTGGGAGCTAGGGCTTTCCTATCTTCAGATGGGGCCTGGAGATCTCCCAGAATTACAACTAATCTCCAGGCTACACAGATCAGTTCCTCTGGGGAAAACCGCTATGCTGGAAGGTGAGCTGTATGGAGTTATACACTAATGAGATCCTTCTCCTCCCTAAACTCCATCCTCCCCAGACTCCAAATCTATAGCAATTTCCCAACCCAGAGCTGGCAACCCTAGAACCCTATTATAGAAAATGCACAGTTTCTGGGTGATGGCAGACAGGCTAATTTAAGTAACCAGAAGGTGGACAATGAGTATTGCACTCAAACCTACTTAATATTGGCAAGGGATCCCCATCTTTTCCCTTCTTGTAATATCTTCTTGAATCTTACACTTCCAAAGGCTAGAAAGAGCTTTTGAAATAGCACTAGTTTCTTCAGGTTGTCATTTTCTTGGAGGAACATTTTTTACAAAGCAAAAAATGAGCATCTTGAAAAACCCATTTAGCTGTTGCAGTACTTAGACTGTGAAATGCATCTGGAAAAATTGCTGCAAGGTATTCTGAGCTAGTAAGAGAGAATGGAATATAATTAAATAGAATCTCCCCACTCTATGCATTAGTATATTTTATCAATTTACATATTGCCTTAATTCTATCTCATGGAAATGCATCTCCAGTCCAATGTTGAGTAGTTGTTAGTGTTGGTTGTACTTAGTGCTTCTGCTAGAAATAGCACATTACATTGGCTGAGGGTCACATCAGTTAACAAAGGAAGAAGGGAAGAGGGAAAGGATTGCAAAGCAAGTTCATTGGGGTCTGAAGGTCTCTAGTCTGCTCTTTCAGAAAGTGAGTCAAATGGAAGAGGAATTCCAATGACTGAGAAGTAGGCTGTATGTTAAGTGCTGTCAAGTCACTTCCGACTAGGGTTGTGCATATCGATAAACCTGAACCGAAAATAAACCTGAAATTAACCATTTTGGCTTTGTTCAGGTTTCGGGTTTACTAAACAGCAAAACCTGGGGATAAAGCCAAAGCCGAATAGGTGCTTCTCAAGTTCAGCTTTTTCGGGTTCAGCTATTCACCTTTGCTCAGAGGCACGGCTCTGTACTTTCTCCCAGTTTTCTATATATTTTTGGACTGGTTTTGTTAGGGCCCCATAGTTGGGGCCCTTTTGAGATGGGGATCATGTAATCGGAGCCAGCTTGTTCTGACCAACCTTTCAGTGGGTTGATCTGGATCAAGCATAATGTTTTTTTTAAAAGTCAGGGCTCACCAAGTCCCCTCCGGAGGGATACACCCTCCAACTAAAAAGAACCGGCTTCAACAGCTGCTGACCACCAGGCTTCCGAAGGAGACTTCCTCACCCATGCGGATGACCAATCTCCTTCAAACAGCCCCCGTGGTCAAGACTTCGGCTGGCTCCTTATCACAAACCCCGCCCCCCATGAAAACCTGCTTTCAAAAAGAAGGTCTTTTCTTCTTTTGCAAAGCTGGGTATTCCTCCCCTCCTTTCTTCAACAGCTCCCTGCCATGAGCTGCCTTCCATCCTCTCTCTAGTTGGTTTCTTCTGGCACATTTCATGAAGGTTTCACTCCCTCTTTTGTACTTCACTTTGAGGGAAGAGGTTGGATGGGAGGGACAGACACGTAGGAGGGAGAAGCAAGAGTGGGCATGGGGAGAGAAACCAGAAGTTAAGAGCTGTGCATGGAAATAGGGGTTTGTTTTTTTTGCCTTGCTCTTGCCTCAAAGCAGAATTTAAGTTTGTTATAAAACAGCATCCTAGAACTGCGGGGAAAGAGTGAAGCGAGAGCGAAGTGACTTCTAAAGGTTGGTAAAGTCATGAATAATGCAAAGGAAGCCTCAAAGCATTCCAGTAGAGATCATGAGCTAGATACCCCTTGTGTTTCTTCACTCCAGCCTCTGCCCAATCTGTATGGATGTTCCTCCATATAGATCTTGTAGCCTTGGAACTGATGTTTCCAGGAAGAACTGGAGCAATGCAAAGGAACAAGGAGACAATCTACCTTCTGCACACAGAGTGGCGAGATACAACCCTAGGATCCAGGTGTATTCCAAAGAGTTATAACAGGTTTCCAGATCTCATAAAGATGTCTTTGATAGTAATTCCAGTTTTTATTGTTGAAGTAAGACATCTTAATCATTCACCTTTTATTCAAACACATAAATTGAAGGAGAGGGCACACCTTGCCCAGTTTCTCACTATATTGATGCTTGTTCCAATCGGAAGATTACAGAAAATATAACACTTTAGAGGAATTATACTTTAAAAAAGTGAAACCAAGTAAAGCCGTCAGTGGTGTAAGATTGATACTAAAATCTAATATCCCATTTCAAATGTCATTAACTCGTCATCCATTTTTCACAGGAACACCAAAGGTTTATGGAAATGCATCTGGCAGATACTTAATTGCTCACTTGATTCCAGCTTTGGGGCAAAGGGGGCTTGACCTACCTGCTAGTCAAGGGAGAATAGATCTGGTAGGCAGGCCTCTAACCACTATGAGGAAGAAGAAGAAGAAGAGCTGGTTTTTATACCCCACTTTTCTCTACCTTTAAGGAGTCTCAAAGTATCTCACAGTCACCTTCCATTCTCCTTCCCACAACAGGCACCTTTTGAGGTAGTTTGGGCTGAGAGAGCTCACAGAGAAAACTGTGACTAGCCCAAGGTCACTCAGCCGGCTGCATGTGGAGGAGTGGGGAATCAAACCCGGTTCTCCAGGTTAGAGTCCACCGCTCATGTGGAGGAGCAGGGAATCAAACCCGGTTCTCCAGATTAGCATCCACTGCTCATGTGGAGGAGTGGGGAATCAAACCTGGTTCTCCAGATTAGAGTCTACCATTCTTAACCACTCCACCATGGAGAGGGGTGGAGCTAAGCTCTGGTTTCATAATGACAGGAGGCAGTGAGATACAGGATTCTTCTCCTTTAGCCCTTTAAAGGGCTTTCCCTCATTTCCCTACCAAGCTGCACAGGGGAAATGAAGGGAAAGGGGTAGGCTTGTGACCCGTGGGATGGGACCAGAAAAACCAGCTTCACATTTGCACAGGCATGGTGGGGGTGGGAGGGGGAGAGCAGAGGCCAGGAAGGGCAGCAGGGCAAGAACAGATATATGCAGAAGCTTGCTGTGGTGGCTGCTGCCATGGTGAAGGGTTACTTTCATGATCTTATCCAGAAGCAGCCTTTGTCCACCCACCAAAACTGGGGAAAACAGGAAAGCATTGGTGGGAAGGAGATGCCATGATGGAAAAGCTCCTAAGGGCATCAGCGGGCCAATTTCCTCTTTTATGTTTCCTAGGGTATGCTCCCTTCTCCTTTGGGTGTGTGTTTGTCCCCTTTTGAAATTGAGAACACACAAACACATGAAGCTGTCTTATTATTTATTATTATTGTTAATATCCCACCCTATCCCATAGGTTTGCCAGCCTCCGGGTACTAGCTGGAGATCTCCTGCTATTACAACGGATCTCCAGCCAATAGGGATCAGTTCCCCTGGAGAAAATGGCCACTTTGGCAATTGGACTCTATGGCAATTGGACTCTATGGCAATTCCCCAAACCTCACCCTCCTCAGACTCCACCCCAAAAACCTCCCACCGGTGGCGAAGAGGGACCTGGCAACCCTACTATCCCAGCCATGGCTGGACTCAGGGCGGGTAACATCAAACGCAATAGCATACAATAAAACAATCAATTTGTATGGCATTAATCAAAACCAACAGATTTTCAGTCAAAATTCAATTAAAACAGAAATAAGATGGTGCTCAGGTTTGGTATTCGGGGTCTTGGCCAACTCGGGAGGAGCATCCAGGCTCCCCCCACTTAAATGATTAGGGTTGCCAACCAACGCAGAGAATGTTTATAACAGCCAGCGTTGGTCCCTGAAGAAGGCGTTAATCGCTGAAACAGAAAGATCACCGGGCTTCTGTTGAGAACAACTGCACTACTGTATTGCTACTCTCAAGAAGCATATCTGTGGAAGAAAGGGAGGTTGGCACCCCCTTTCATGGACTTACCTATAATACTGTTATTTGTTTGTAACAAGGCATAGTCCTCTCTTTGGCGTTACTTTTAAGGCAATAATTAACAACACATGTTTTTGCCTACATACTATCAGTGGTGGATATGTTATTAAATACCACTACTTTATAATCATTGTGTCTAGCTTTGTGAAGTGCTGTTTCTAGTTTGCTGAACCTCCAGGTACTAGCTGGAGATCTCCTGCTATTACAACTAATCTTCAACCGATAGAGATCAGTTCACTTGGGGAAAATGGCCGCGTTGGCAATTTGGCACACGGAGGCCTTTCACATTACCTGATCCTCTAACTGGAGTTGCCGGGGATTGAACCTGGGACCTTTTGCATGCCAAGCGGATGCTTGACCCCTGAGCCAAGTCTTTTCTAATACAACTCCCTGGGAGAGTCCCAAAGCTGCGAGAAATTCCTATCTTGCCTGTGTGTGTGTGTGTATGGGGGGGGCATTTCCCTGCCTTCCTGATATAACAATGGCTGCTAGAGGGCGTGAGAGCAGTCATTGTTATGAAACGCAATCCAGAATCTTGAATTGCAACCAGAGGGAAGGAGCCCTAGAACAGCAGGGTTACGGAAGACACTTGTGTACGGAGATAAGACCGCTTGCAGTGAATCGTGGGATCCAATTTGGATTTGCAAATCCAAGCGCGGGTTCAGCGATGCATCGTAGATACATTTATTACACGAATCACGACTCAGCTCCCATTTGTTTCCTCCGGGATCTTTTTTTTTTTCCCCCCTCCTCCTGGCTCTAGGCATGGAATTGTTTAACGCTCTCAGGTAAAAGCTTTAATTGGCCGTACGTGGAAAGAGTTACAATGCCCTGATTTGCACATCTGATGTTTCTTCAGCAGCCGACAACCCTTGCAAGTCAATTAGTTGTCCTTGGCAATCACCTTAATTTTTTTTTTTTAAAAAAAGGTGCCACGAAGAGGTGACTTTACACCTGGAGCTCTACCTGTGATTGGAATGTTATTTACGGCGGGAACAAATGCCAGCAGCAGCGTCAAAAACAGCGGACCACAGGTAAAGCCTAGAATGTGCCTGAAGCTCTAATAATAAATCTAGTTAAGGAAGAGTTTTCGTTAAGTTAGCACAATACTTTTTCTCTTTGTTTTTTGTGTTTGAGGATTAGGGTTGCCAGCCTCCAGGTACTAGCTGGAGATCTCCTGCTATTACAACTGATCTCCAGCCGATAGAGATCAGTTCTCCTGGAGAAAATGGGCTCTTTGGCAATTGGATTCTGTGGCATTGAAGTCCCTCCCCAAACCCCGCCCTCCTCAGGCTCCGCCCCCAAAACTTCCCGCTGGCAGTGAAGAGGGACCTGGCAACCCTACTGAGGATGCTCTGTTCATTTCTGTATTCCCCAAATAAACATTTCACCTTTGTTTATGAGTTACCTGTTTTGCCCTTGATTATTCCAAAGCTCTGGTCTCTAACTATACAGTTATCAAGGCCAAACTAGATGTTACTGACCGTTCGACCCATGGTCACTGCCACCATTTTCGGGAAGAATTTACCAATTAAAACATGCCGCGAGGGCCTGATCCTCTTTCGGGACTTGAAAAGGTATGGGGTTTGTGCAAGATCACCTGGTCTCCCATGCCATGTCTCAGTTATAGGATTCTTTAGGAGAATGTACAGTGGATTTGGAAATCTCCTATGTGAATGGGATCATAAAATCATTTCCTCACAGTTTCCTCCAAACATGGAAAATGCTTTCAGAACTTTAAAATTTATTGATGAAATCTTGAAATCTAATTTCTGATTATCAGTATTTACTTAGTTACTTTAATGATATTGTTGATATGGCCAATTCACCCCTGCTAGAAGAAGAAGAAGAGGAAGAGGAAGAGGAAGAGGAAGAGGAAGAGGAAGAGGAAAAGGAAGAGGAAGAGGAAGAAAAGGAATGGGAATAGGAGGAGGAGTTAGTTTTTATAATAATTGGATAATTGGTGGGCAATTGTCCGCCAGAGCTGGGCAGTTGGGAAGTCTAAGAAGAAGAAAAAGAAGAAGAGCTGGTTTTTATATGCCAACTTTCTCTACCACTTAAGGCAGAATCAAACCAGCTTACAATCACCTTCCCTCCCCCTCCCCACAACAGACACCCTGTGAGGTAGGTGGGGCTGAGAGAGCTCTAACAGAGCTGTAACTTGCCCAAGGTCACCCAGCTGGCTTCATGTGGAGGAGTGGTGAAACAAATCCAGTTCACCAGATTAGCCTCCAACGCTCATGTGGAAGAGTGGAGAATCAAACCCGGTTCTCCAGATCAGAGTCCCACCACTCCAAACCACCGCTCTTAACCACTACACCAGCCTAAAATTTTCCAATTCACAAGCAGATTCCCAGTTAAAAGGCTTTATCCATCTGTCTCTCACTTCGTTGAGCACGTCGCAACTAAACAAGGAGTGCTGAAGAGTGTCTATTTGGCCAGAACCACATTGGCATACTCTCTCATGATATGGTACCCTATTTAGGTGACCTGTTAACTCCCCTGATGGAATGGCATTTAGTCTAGCCAACATAAATAATCATCTGTATTGCGGGATTGTCAGAAAAACAAAATACATCGGGAGAGATTGTGGCAAGTTTAGACCAAGGCATAGAGGTGAGCATGGTCAGTATTTGAATTTGAGAACCCAAGGCTTGACATGTTTACACTCAGATGGAGAAGATTTTTCCTAAGTTCAGTTTTAGCAGTGAGGTCCTTCCACAGTTAAAAACTATTAATTTATGATACTCATCATCAACCACTAGTTTGGAGGACAAACATCATAAGAATAGAGGAAGAGCCCTCCTGGATCAGACCAATTCTCGATCTGGCATTCTGTTTCACACAGTGGCCAACCAGTTGCCCTGGACTCTAGCCAACACAAACAGCATAGTAGCGGAGGCCTTTCCCTGAAGTTGCCTCTTAGCACTGGTATTCAGACGTTTGCTGCCTGTGAGGGGCTTTGGCTCAGTGTTAGAGCATCTGCGAGGGCATTAAGAAGGTCCCAGCTTCAACCTCCGGCCTCTCCAATTAAAGGGACTAGGCAGGTAGGTGATGTGAAAGACCTCTGCCTGAGAACCTGGAGAGCTGCTGCTGGTCTGAGTAGACAATACTGACTTTGATGGACCGAGGGTCTGATTCAGTATAAGGCAGCTTCATGTGTTCGGTATGGAGGTTCCCCTTTGTCACCTTGGGATAGCAGTCACTGAGGAACCTCTCCTCCATGAATCTGGCTAATCCCCTATTAAAGCCATCCTTCATTTTTTATTGACAATTTTATCCAATTTTAATTGTAATTAAAAATTTATAGGGTACATTCCTCAAAGCAGAAAGCTGTAGTTTATTAAAAATGCTGCTCCATAAAGAAAGCTACCTTGAGCAGGTCTCTGGAGAGGTGGCGTTTACATTTCCTAAACAAATAAATAAAATAAAAAGTACGTTAATAATGCAATAATCCTAATCCCCATGGATAAGTGAGCTGGTACTGCATAACGCCATACCCAGACACTCGCGTCACCGGAATGCATAACCATTCGCAAATATATCTACATGCTGAAAAGGTCTATCCAAAATGCACCCTGAACAGATAATAGCTAATTATGTTCATGATCCAAAAGCCATTAACAGAAATCTGCACCACAAGACAGAAGGAGTGAGCTGGGAATGGAAATCATTCACAATGAATAATTCTAGCATGTATTAAAAATTACAGAGTGATACAGTCAAGGGAAGAGACATCTGGTGACTCTTAATCCAGAATACCGAAACTTTATAGACCATGATGGATTTCTTTTGATTTAGGTCTCCCCATCTCTGTAGATCTTTGTTAGCAGGACTATCCATATGAGCGGCCAAATGTATGAACACTCTTTAGCAGGACATTCTGCATGTATTACTCATGTTGCAGTCTTGGTTGGCAACACTATAGTGTGAATGTTGGGTCACTGAGGCCCAAATTGAATTGCCATTCCATGGGGACAGGCGGTGGCTCAGTGGTAGAACATCTGCTTGGCATGCAGAAGGTCCCCGGCATCTCCAGTTGAAGGGACCAGGCAAGTAGGTGATGTGAAAGACCTCTATGTGGGACCCTGGAGAGCTGCTGCCAGTCTGAATAGACAATACTGACTTTGATGGACCAAACGGTCTGATTCAGTATAAGGCAGCTTCATGTGTTCATTGTGAAGCTTCCTGGAAGGTCCTTGGTAGATAACAGGATTCCAAGATTTCACAAGATGATGTTCAGACATCATGCAGTTATCTTCACAGCTATCTGTAGAGAGAAACACGTTTTTCTGCAACATGAAAACAGAAGCTCGCATGCCACCAAATTCTGCCCTTACTCTTTAAGAAGCACTGACTATACAGACATTCTGGCTGTAACTCCTCTTCCTAGGAAAGCAACATGAGATGAGCCAGTTTGTTCAATGGTTAGAGGACAGGACTTGGAGGATCTAAAGAACTTGGCTTCAAAGTCCTTGCCAAACATAAAGCTCACTGGGTGATCTCGAGATGGCCAAAACCTCCTAGCCTAGCCAACCTCACTAGGCTGATAATAAAAGGTTAGAAAGTAGGGTTGCTAACCTCCAGGTACTGTTAAGAAAACAAAACCATCACATGATTTCAATGCAATACAACTATATAATAAAGTGCAAGATACCAAGTGAATACTTAACAATAAGAGGACAATATGTACACTATATACAAAAATACAAAATTACAAAATACAAGGTACACAAATGCAAGTCAATCCAATTGGTTCTTCTATCAAGGTAAGTATACTTGATCTTTTCTTAATATTTTTTGTTTTTTAGTATTGCTTATAAGTGTAGCAGTGCTACAGGTAAGTAGAATATAGTAGGGCTGTCGATTCGGGACGAACCAAACTCAAAAAAGGCGGGAAACGGGGGAGCCGAATTCGCCGACAATCACCTTCCCTTCCCCTCCCCACAACAGACACCCTGTGAGGTAGGTGAGGCTGAGAGAGCTCTAAGAGAGCTGTGACTAGCCCAAGGTCACCCAGTTGGTTTCATGTGGAGCTGCTAACTTCTCCCACTTGTGGGGCAAGCCAAGAGACCCTGCTTTGACCAAGGCTGAAAAGAAAAAGAGTTTCTGGGTGCTGGTCTGGCAATCCTGCCAAGAAAATTTTATCTGGTCAGTAATATATATATATATTCTGCTGGTTCAGCTCTCTTGCTACTGGGAGTATCTTAGCCTGCATCCGTAGGGAAAAATTAAAACATCTCTGCTCATTTGCCGGAGCTCGCCTGATCTAATTTCCAGCAGATTCTTCCCAGAAGCAATTAAAATTATGCCGCTCGGAGCTTCTGCTTAAGTGGACAGGACTTTATTTTTTTTTTAAGTGATAGCCCTATCGGCAGATCTAATAGCAATAAAGCGCTCATAAATGCTCTGAATTTAACAAGCTCCATTGTGCTTTGCCAGGTGCGAGCTCTCCTTCCGATGAAATGTTCGTGCGCCTTCTGTACTCTCCCTTTCTTTCCCAGGAAGGTGCCCCCCGCCTCTGAGGTTAGCACATTGGAAATCAGCAAAAGCAGGCAAGAATTGTGTCCCCCTCGGGCCTTTGTATTATGATAATGTCTAGATAAAGATGCCGTTTTATTAATTGGAGATACTTCCACGGGGAATGGTAACATGGCGGTAGAGAACAAAGGAGAGAGCTAACAGTTGCAAGGAAGAGAGAGACTCCTGGTAGGGGCATATGGTTTGTTGCTTTAAGTCTTGGTGCCTGTGAAACCCTGTCCCTTAAGGTTGCCACCTTTTTCTGTGGCAGTGCTCCTGTGTCTTTATAACTTGTCCCCTGTTGAGGAGCAGGGTTGCCAACCGCTTTAACTCTGGGAGATCTCCAGGCTCCACCTGGAGGTTGGCAACCTTGTTACTAGGGTTGCCAGGTCCCTCTTTGCCACTGGGGGAGATTTTGGGGGAGGAGCCTGAGGAGGGCGGGGTTTGGGGAGGGGAGGGACTTCAAGGCCATAGAGTCCAATTGCCAAAGCGGCCATTTCCTCCAGGCGAACTGTTCTCTATTGGCTGGAGATCAGTTGTAATAGCGGGAGATCTCCAGCTAGTACCTGGAGGTTGGCAACCCTCCTTGTTACAGATTTCACAACTTTTGCTCAAATGAATCAGAAGAGCACTAAGCGCAGTGAAAATTCACTTTCCTGAGAGTCAAGGGCTGGAACAAAGCGGCAGCATTTGGTTGCGTCCTGGGAAAGGCATCAAATCCACATCGGCTAGGATGACAGGTGTGGAAAATGACTCGATCCTAACAGACCCTTGTACTTTATTTAAGAATTAGGTGCAAGGCTGCTTTCCTGATTTGCTGGGCCAACTTCTCCCCCATCCCCTCCCAAAAATCTATAGTAATATAGATTTTGCTAGCAGGGATCATCAGGGTTCATGTTGAAGTGAAAAAAAAAAGAAAAAGAAATATTGCTTGCAGGCCGGATTTGGGATTTGGAGCTTGGCTTTGCTCTGTCAGTCTTCACGAAAGCTTCATCAGAAGCAGGTCTGTAGGTCGAGATTTCTAAGTTTTGCTTGCAAATGAGGTGAAAGACAAACCAAGCACTTGGGGAGAGGGGGGGGTCTCACAATAGTCGACAACCTGCAGGGCATGCTAGTAGAAGCAGCAGCAGCAGAAGAGCTGGTTTTTATACCTCAATTTTCTCTACCTTTTAAGGAGAATCAAACCAGTTTACAATCTCCTTCCCTTCCCCTCCCCACAACAGACTCCCTGTGAGGTAGGTGGGACTGAGGGAGTTCTGAGAGAGCTGTGACTAGCCCAAGGTCACCCAGCTGGCTTCATGAAGAGAAGTGGGGAAACCTGATTCCCACTCTTCCACATGAAAAAAGTAAGTTACAACAACAAGAAGAAGAGTTGGTTTTTATATGCTGACTTTCTCTACCTTTTAAGGAGAATGAAACCATCTTACAATCTCCTTCCCTTCCTCTCCCCACAACAGACACCTTGTGAGGTAGGTGGGGCTGAGAGAGTACGGAGAGAATCATAGAATCATAGAGTTGGAAGGGACCACCAGGGTCATCTAGTCCAACCCCCTGCACAATGCAGGAAACTCACAACTACCTCCCCCACACACACCCCAGTGCCCAGAAGATGGCCAAGATGCCCCCTTCCCATGAACTGCCCAAGTTCATAGAATCAGCATTGCTGACAGATGGCCATCTAGCCTCTGATTAAAAACCTCCAGGGAAGGAGAGCTTACCACCTCCCGAGGAAACCTGTTCCACTGAAGAACTGCTCTAACTGACTAGCCCAAGGAAAGCTAGCAGGCTTCATGTGTAGGAGTGGGGAAACCAACCCGGTTCTCCAAATTAGAGTCTGCCACTCATGTGAAGGAGTGGGGAATCAAACCCTGTTCTCCAGATTAGATTCAACCACTCTTAACCACTACACCACACTGGTGTAGCAACACACACAAAATGGTGGATAGATTTTCTTTTGGGTCTTTTGGGTCTAGTTGAAGAGGCTAGCCTGGATGGCCTGGGACCAGACTATCTGAAGGGCTATCTGCTCCAGTATATTCTGAATTACAGTTAAGATCTGCTTCACAAGCCCTGTTTCATCTCCCATTGGGAATGGATGGAAGGCTGACCCTGACCGAAAGCGGGGCTTTTTCAGTTGTGGCACCCCCGTCTTTGGAATCTTCTCCCCCAGCTTCCCACTAGGAGCTTGAGCTGGTGATTTTCCAGCAGCAGCGGAAGACATTTCTGTTTACCCGAGCCTTTTGTGAAATGGGGTGGCTTCTCTGTTGATTTGATGTTGTGCCCACTACTTTGTTATAGGTGGGATAGGTTAGATTTACCAGGTTACCCTCCCAGGGGGGCAACTTCCTGTCCCACACTGCTCTGGCCCTTGCCCTTGATCAGTGGAAGGAGAGGCGGGAACAAAACTGGTGGCAGACTAGGGTTGTCAAGACCCTCTTCGCCACCGGCAGGAGGTTTTTGGGGAGGAGCCTATGGAGGGAAGGGTTTGGGGAGGGGAGGGACTTCAACGCCACAGAGTCCAATTGCCAAAGCGGCCATTTTTCTCTAGGTGAACTGATCTCTATCGGCTGGAGATCAGTTGAATTAGCAAGAGATCTCAAGACGCTACCTGAAAGTTGGCAGACGATGTTGCACCCTGCTATTTCCCCAGTCTCTGCCCCCCAAATTCTCCCTGCCGGCAACTCTAGATAGGATTATGGCTTCTGATATTTTTATTATGTATTATAGCAATAGGACATTTCCTGTCCTTTATTATGTTGTAAGCTGGCGGAAGAATCTTTGGGCTGAGAAGCGGGATAGAAAATGTTTCAGTGAATACACAGATGCTTTTTCAGTGTCCTCTCTTCAAGGCTCAAGGACTTCCAACCACTTCAGCGATGAGCAATCTTGTTTTAAATGGAACTGCATCTGAGCACAGCAGAAAGATGCCTGGCTGCTGCCCTCTCCCTCTGATGGCCTCGGCAGCAGAATGCCGTGTGACAATGTTATTAGTCGCAAGTGGCTAGAGCTGTAATGTTGGAGCGTTCGGCTCTCTCTCCCAGACTCTCAGTGGGTAGGGTTGCCAACCTCCAAGTAATAGCTGGAGATCTCCCGCTATTACAACTGATCTCCAGCCGACAGAGATCAGTATCCCTGGAGAAAATGTCCACTTTGGCAATTGGACTCTATGGCCTTGAAGTCCCTCCCCTCCCCAAACCCCGCCCTCCTCAGGCTCTGCCCCAAAAAACTCCTGCTGGTGGAGAAGAGGGACCTGGCAACCCTAAGACTCTCAGTGGGGCATGGATACATCATGCCTGGAGTGCACCTGCTTCTCAATGCATGTGCATGGACACTAATGTGCCAACCGTGCATAGCCTGCTGCTTCACGTCTTGCAGCTGCTGCGGTATATTTTTGAATGCTTGCTATTGCAAAGTAACTGAATCTTGCATTCGTCAAGTAGACAAGGCAGGGTTGCCAACTCTGGGTTGGGAAATACCTGGAGATTTGGGGGTGGAGCCTGTGGAGGGTTTGGGGAGGGGAGGGACCTCAAGGGGAACTTATCTGTGCTATAGCAACATAAAAACATAGAGCTGGAAGGGTTTGGGAAGGGAAGGGACTTCAATGCCATAGAGTCCAGTTGCCAAAGCAGCCATTTTCTCCAGGTGAACTGATCTATCGAATGGAGATCAGCTGTAATAGCAGGAGATCTCCCACTAGTACTTGCAGGTTGGCAGCCTTACTCAGGGGCTTGTGTGATATCCAGACCTTTTTCTCAGAAACTTTCCCGCTCCGTATTCAAGGCACTTCTGCTTAGTTGATGTGCCGAGGAGGACATATGTGAGATCCGCTACGTTCTGTAAAATGTCACATGAAACAAATTCCGTGCTGTTGCTAATCCGATCCTGAAAGGTACTGCTGTAGTGTCTTACATTCTTGCTATCCAGCCTCCCTTTGAATTCGCCGCTGCAAAGACGAGACGAGATATACCTTTCGTTCAAAAAGAAGGCCCGCCATGGTACTTCAGCTCGTGAGCGAGAGAAGATCGTCAGCTCATTCTTGGGGGCCGAAGAATCAGAAGAAACCTGTTATCGCTGAAGAAGAAAGCAATTGTGTTTTGCATAGCCAAGTGGAAGGAACCGCCATTACAAAGCAGAATGTGGAGAGGGGGGAAAATAGACGTCTCAGATTTCCAGTTCTTTGGAGGTCTTTATACAAAACCGGATCACAGAATGGCTTCAATCTATGAGTAAGGGACTGAAGCACAAGAAATAATAAATCTTAAGATGGTGTTATTCCAACCCCCCCCCAAATTAAAAAAAAAGGTCTCTTTTTACAGACAATTCTGTGCCAGGATCCAACTGGGCAGGAGTTGCCCATTAGCCTGCCTAAATGTGATTTGTAGAATATAGATTAGAGCTGCAGAAGCATTTTGTCAGCAGCCGAAGGAATCCTGGACCACTGGGAGGTTCCATCTGGTCTTCCAGGGAACAAGAGGGAAGCTAGGCTTACCATTTGCCCAGTGGCAGCAGGCAATTTCCTGCCCCAGCTCTCAGTCCCCTGCCCTCAATAATTTGAGAAGTGGGAGAAAAAATGGCGGGGGGGTAGTGGAATGTGATCGATGGTGACACTTTAGGAATTTCCCCCAAAATCTCTGGTAAAAACCATAGAGATTGGGGAAATTTCTGGAGTGTCACCCAGAAGTGGCATCACATTCCCTGAAACTTTACCTTGCCCAGGGGAAGGTCAGGCCAAAATCTCCTGGCATATGCTGGTACAAGTAGGGTTGCCAGAAGTGGCATCACATTCCCTGAAACTTTACCTTGCCCAGGGGAAGGCCAGGCCAAAATCTCCTGGCATTTGCTGGTAAAGGTAGGGTTGCCAACCTCCAGGTGATGGCTGGAGATCTCCTGCAATTACAACTGATCTCCAACCGATACAGACCAGCTCTGGGTTGGGAAATACCTGGAGATTTTGGGGACGGAGCCTGAGGAGGGCGGGGTTTGGGGAGGGGAGGGACTTCAACACCATAGAGTCCAATTGCCAAAATGGCCACTTTCTCCAGGTGCTGACCTCTATCGACTGGAGATCACTTGTTATAGCAGGAGATCTCCAGCTAGTAGCTGGAGGTTGGCAACCCTAATTATCCCACTCCCTACTGAGGCTGATTGGAAGAAGTCAAGGGCAGAGCAGAGTCTCATGCAGAGATGCAACAGGTAGGTTTCTCTGTGGGTACTATGGACTCACACAAGGCTATTTAAAAAAAATCAACCTTGTTTTTCATAGCACACCAGTCTGGGAATGACTGATCTATGGAGTCTCCCTGTTGTTTACATAGTGGAAATAACATGTACAGTCTTTCGGTTCCTGTTCTTCTGAAAACCAGGTCGTTCAAAGCATCTCTACAAGGTCAGTGTTCTTTGAAGTAAGGAGAGCATTCCTCATGCCCATTAAAAACAACCCATTTCTTTTCACAGGAAGCAATTCTTGTGTCTTATATTTGCTAGGTTTCTGTTTTAAAAGGCTCAAAGAGATAAATAAAAACGGATTAAAGCATTTCGACAACTTGACAAAATAAGAGTTTTACAGAACTCAAGTTGAAGGACAAGTCGGCAACCCAAAGCATAAAACACCAGCCATTTCCAATATCTTACTAGTTGGAGAAAATACATAAAACATTATGCATGATTTCAAATTTCTCTTCCCTACTGTTTCAATCCCAAAATCTTTATTTCTTCCCCCCACAGACCACTGCTTCATCTAGCTCAGAACTGTCTATTCGGATCGGCTGACGCTTTCCAGAATCTTAAGAAGTGCAAGACAGCGTTGTGCAGTGGTTAGAATGTTGGATTAGGAGAAGAAAGACCCAGGTTTAAATCCTTAGTGAATCACAAAGCTCACTGTGTGATCTTTGACTAGTCACCACGGACTATTAACCATCTCTCAGCTCCGTCTGGGGGATCCTCTGTTGTGATAAATCTAACACATGCATGCACCCATAGGCATTCTGTCTGAATGCCATTCCACAGATATACGATGAGCTACAAAAGCAACTGCAAAAAACAGAGAACTGAAACAATGGAGAGAAAAAATGTAAACAAATATACAAAGCGATGAAAGAGGGACTGTTCAATCGTTGCTAAAATTGCACCCTGGTTAGGTGAGGCGCAGAAGCGAGCATAGGTAGAGAGTAAGGTTGCAGGCTCCAGGTTGAGAAATACCTGGAGATTTTGGGGGTGGAGTCTGAGGAGGGCGGGGTTTGGAAAGTGGAGGGACTTCAATGCCATCGAGTCCAATTGCCAAAGTGGCCAACCTCTCCAGGGGAACTGATTTCCATCGCCTGGAGATCAGCTGTAATAGCGGGAGATCTCCTGCCACCACCTGGAGGCTGGCAACCCTAGTAGAGAGAGAGAGAGAGAGAGAGAGAGAGAGAGAGAAAGAAAGAAAGAAAGAAAGAAAGAAAGAAAGAAAGAAAGAAAGAAAGAAAGAAAGAAAGAAAGAAAGAAAGAAAGAAAGAAAGAAAGAAAGAAAGAAAGAAAGAAAAAGAAAGAAAGAAAGAAAGAAAGAAAAAGAAACTGTAGCGGCCAGCATAGTCCAAGAAACCTAGGGCAAATAAGTGGGTTCTCGATCAAACCAAGCCTGAATTCTCCCTAGAAGCTAAAATAACTAAACTGAGGCTGTCGTACTTTGGTCACATTATGAGAAGAAGACAAGAGTCTCTGGAAAAAGACAATAATGCTAGGAAAATTTGAAGGCAGCCGGAAAAGAGGAAGGCCCAACATGAGATGGATTGACTCAATAAAGGAAGGCATGTTCCTCAGTTTGCAGGACCTGAGCAAGGCTGTTAATGACAGGACATTTTGGAGGTCATTCATTCATAGAGTCACCAACACATCACATGCACACACCAAGGCACTTCTATTTAACATCCTCTTCCAACACGGAAGGAAACTTGCTCCTCTTTTCCCCCAGGTTCCTCTCACAGCCACAGGCTTTTGTTTGACGTTTCATCAGACTGGGCAGAAAAATAAGTGGAAAGGGCTCCTTGCGCAGGCCCATCTGACCCAATCGAGTTAAACTTAAGCAACTGAGGGACGGTTCACAAAGCAGGCGGTAAACAGATTATGAAGGCTCTGAGCTCTTGCAGCGGCTATAGATTTTGACAGCCGCTCATGGACAAGGAACCCCTCCCCCCCAGTCTCAGTTCTAGTGCTGCCATCCTGGCCAGAGCTACACCCATTTACCTCCATTGAAGTCAATGAACTTAGAAGGGTGTAACTCAGCCGAGATTGCTGCATTCCACTCCTAATTGAATGCATGTTCTACCAGTGAGCTCACTATACCCCTTCCTGCTAAATATCTTCTGAAAGGGTGTGTTCCTGTAAGAATCTTCCTGGGTCAAAGAGATGATCCAGGCGAATTCACAGGGGTCGGAGTTAGTTAGGGATGCCTGCCTCCAGGTGGGATAGCTTTGCTAACCTCCAGGTGGTGAACACACATGAACACATGAAGCTGCCTTATACTGAATCAGACTCTCGGTCCACCAAAGTCAGTATTGTCTACTCAGATCAGCAGCGGCTCTCCAGGGTCTCAGGTAGAGGTCTTTCACATCACCTGCTTGCCTAGTCCCTTTAACTGGAAATGCTGGGGATTGAACCTGGGACCTTCTGCATGCCAAGCGGATGCTCTACCACTGAGCCACAGCCCCTCCTGCTATTACAACTGAACTCCAGGCAACAGAGATCAATTCACCTGGAGAAAATGGCTGCTTTGAAAGGTGGACTCTATGTCATTATACCGCATTGAAGTCCCTCCCCTCCCCAAACACCACTCTCCTCAGGCTCCACCCCCAAAATCTCCAGGTATTTCCCAGTCCAGAGCTGGCAACCCAAGCTGGGACCTGGGGATCCTCTGGAATTACACCTCATCTGTAGGGGGTTGGACTAGATGACCCTAGTGGTCCTTTCCAACTCTATGATTCTACAGAGATCAGTTCTCCCGAAGAAAATGGATGCTTTGGAGGGTGGAGTTGATTGCCTTATACCTCACTGAGGTCCTTGTCCTCCTCAGGCTCCATCCCCAAATCTCCACGAGTTTCCCAAAATGGATCTGGCAACCCTACCCCCCCATCCCCCACTGGTGGCCAGGGGGGACCTGGCAACCCTAGCGGTGGTCCTTCAGTTACTTTGGACCTATGTTGTTTAGATCTAAACCAACCTCGTGAATCAGGACTGGAAACAATCTGGGTTCACTTATGCAGGGGCACTTTGTGTTTGGTTTGCTGCACAGTTTTCTGATCCAAATTCTCAAACATCATATGCATGAGGGCTTCCCCCACCCCAAAGAAATTCCTTGTGATTAATTATGCATCCCCAGTGAATCACAGAGCATCTGAGTCCCTCCCCCTGAAAACACAGGGGGCGGGTCAGCTCTTAAAGGGACTGCTCCCTGTCTGTGTGTGCCCTTTTGCAAAGCTGGGTATTCCTCCCTCCTTTCTTCAACAGCTCCCTGCCAGGAGCTGCCTTCCAGCCTCTCTCCGGTTGGTGTCTTCCTGCACATTTCATGAAGGTTTCATTCTGTCTTTTGTGCTTCACTTTGAAGTAGGGTTGCCAACTGCCAGGTAGTAGCAGGAGATCTCCTGCTAATTCATCTGATCTCCAGCCGATAGAGATCAGATCACCTGGAGAAAAATGGCCGCTTTGGCAATTGAACTCTATGGCATTGAAGTCCCTCCCCTTCCCAAACCCCACCCTCTTCAGGCTCCGCCCCCAAAATCTCCCACTGGTTGAGAAGAGGGACTTGGCAACCCTACTTTGAAGGAAGGGGTAGAATGGGAGGGACAGCCGGTGAGATGGAGAAGCCAGAATGGGCATGGGGAGAGAAACCCAAAGTTAGGACTATGCATGGAAATGGTGGGGATTTGCCTCGCTCTTGCCTCGAAGCAGAATTTAAATTTGTTATAAAACAGCATCCTAGAACTTCAGGGGAAGAACAAGGTGGGAGCGAAGGGACTTTTGAAGGTTGGTAAAATCATGAATAATGCAAAGGAAGCCTTGAAGCAGTCCAGCAGGGACCGCGAGCTAAATACCCCTGCATAAATGGCCTGGGAGTCAATGCTATCGGTGTAGGAACAGTGTGGAACAGTGTTATAGATTAATGACAGCAGCTCCCTGAATCGCCCTGTCGTCCAGTTTGACCAAACCAATACAGCAAACAGATCTGTGATGCAAAGCCATGTGTGCATGAGAGGAAAACCTGTCACCGATATTGATAAAAAATGGGTTTAATTCCCCCTTCAGTTAGTTTATCTCCTGCTTCATCAGTTACCTTCACATCCACCCCTGTCTTTGTTAGCTCAAAAGAACTAACAAACAGAAATGAAAAAAATGCTGATGACTCATAGGCGTTCAGTTTCTCAGAAGAAACTCAAACTGCAGATGTTAGGGGACTAGAGCAACTGTCCTATGAGGAGCGGTAAAGACGCTTAGGGCTGTTCAGTTTAGAAAGAAGGCGGCTAAGGGGAGACATGATAGAGGTCTATAAAATTATGCATGGTTTGAAAAGAGTGGACAGGGAGAGGTTGTTCTCCCTCTCCCATAATACTAGAACCCAGGGTCATCTGCTGAAGCTGGAGGGTAAGAGATTCAAAACAGATAAAAGGAAGTATTTTTTCACACGACGCATAGTTAAATTGTGGAACTCCCTGCCCCAGGATGTGGTGATGGCTGCCAGCTTGGAGGGCTTTAAGAGGGGAGTGGACATATTCATGGAGGAGAGGGGTATTCATGGCTATTAGTTAGAATGGATCCTAGTCATGCTGCATACCTATTCTCTCTAGTATCAGAGGAGCATGCCTGTTATTTTGGGTGTGGTGGAACACAGGCAGGACGGTGCTGCTGCAGTCGTCTTGTTTGGGGGCTTCCTAGAGGCACCTGTTTGGCCACTGTGTGAACAGACTGCTGGACTTGATGGACCTTGGTCTGATCCCGCAGGGCCTTTCTTATTTTCTTATGTTTGCTACCGTTTAAAATAGGAAAGACTGAACTATACAAAACCATGGCTTATGGTTGGTTAGGAAAAAAAGAGTGTTGATGGAACAATAAGTAGTAAAATATTACGAGACAATTTATTTTATATAGCTTACTGTGTACTTGTTGTTGCATTGTGTACATCAAACAAGAGATGATACTGTTTGAGCTTATGTCTTTCTTACATTCAGTAACCTCCAGGTGTGTGGCTGGAGATCTCCCACTATTACAGCTGACCTCCAGGTAACAGAGATCAGTTCCCCGGAGAAAATGGCTGCTTTGGGAATTGGACTCTGGGGCACTGAACTCTTTCCCCTCTCCAAATCCCACCCTCAAAACTCCAGGAATTTCCCACCCTGGAATTGGCAGCCTGAACAGCTGCGTTGATCTGTAGTGGCAGGACCCAACTCCAGTCCAGCAGAACCTCAAAGACCAACAAAATTTTCATGGGTATAAGCTTTTGTGAGCCAAAGCTCCCTTTTTCAGATGAGGGAGCTTTGACTCTTGAAAGCTTATGTCGTGGAGGTCTTCGAGGTGCTACTGGACTCGAATCTTCCTCTTCTACTGCAAACCAATATAGCTACCTACCTGCAATAAGTCCATGCTCCTTAACAGTCCATTGCTAAGGAGCGCTGCACGGCTAAGCCCACTGAATTCAATAGGCTTAGAAAGGTGTAACTCTGCATGGATTTCCTTGTAAACAACATTACGCTCCTTAACTTACTTAAGTTTCTTGAAATACTAAGCTTTTAAGATCTATGTTACGGTACAAGTCTTACACTACGCAATAATTATGTTTGTTCTGAGTTTAGCAGAAAGTAAATAATTACTGAGGAACCTTGTCTCTCAAGTCTTGGTATCAATTATACGTCAGTCACAATCCCTCTGCCGAAATCCTAAGGTTAATGTAAATAGTGAAGTGGTGTAAACCAGACTGCAGGAAGCAAACAAAACAAGCTATGGGGTTGCCCTTGAGGCAACTTGAGTCATAGGGTTGCCAGCTCTGGGTTGGGAAATACCTGGAGATTTTTGGGTCGGAGCCTGAGGAGGGAGGGGTTTGGGGAGGGGAGGGACTTCATTGCTAGAGAGTCCAATTGCCAAAGCGGACATTTTCTCCAGGAGAACTGATCTCTATCGGCTGGCGATCAGCTGTAATAGCAGGAGATCTTCAACTAGTACCTGGAGGTTGGCAACCCTATTGAGTCAGTCACCTTAAGTGGCAGATTTGGGGGCAGGGGTCAGCAGCCTTCCATCCTGCTTGCTGCCAGTAGGGTTGCCAACTCTGGCCTGGGAAATTCCTGGAGACTTGGGGACAGTGCCTGTAGAGGGGAGAATTTAGAGAGGGGTTTCACCCAGAATCTATGGTATTCCATAGAGTTTGCCCTCTGGAGCTGCCATTTTCAGGGGAACTGATCTCTTTGGTATGGAGATCCACAGTAATTCTGGGAGATCTCTAGGCCCATTTGGAGACTGGCAACTCTGTACGTCACCTGCCCACTTAACTGACTACCACCCTCACCTGGAAGCTAGAGGAGATAATCCTCTCTACCTCCTCACTCTCTTCTACCTCATTCAACCCAGCATAGTGAGCTACTGTGTGACCGTTCCAAAACTGCAATGAGATTCCTTCTTCTGGTAACCGTTCAGGTGCCATTTCTGGCTGCCTGTTGCTAGGGCGACCAAGGTAATGGCTACCCTCTCAGTGGAGGAAGTAATCCCATGAGAGTTCAGACAACACTAAGGGGAGCATGCATGGCTAACCATGCAAGTTTAAAGAGAGCAAGGGCAGAAAACAGGTAAAGAGGTTGATCTCCAAGTTGAGGGCACCCACAAAATACTATGAGCTATCACTGCACTGTGCGCACTAACAGACTCCGGATGTGATCAGACATATGGTTCTTGGATAGGGTCGCCAACCTCCAAGTGGGACCGGGAGATCTCCTGGAATTACAACTGATCCCCAGATGACAGATCTGGAGATGAGATTGGGCAGGGACTCGGGTTGCCAACCTCCAGGTACTAGCTAGATATCTCTTGCTATTACAACTGATCTCCAGCCGATATAGATCAGTTCCCCTGGAGAAAATGGCCACTTCGGCAATTTGACTCTATGGACTTGAAGTCCCTCCCCTCTCCAAACCCCGCCCTCCTCAGGCTCTGCCCCAAAAACCTCCCGCTGGTAGTGAAGAGGGACCTGGTAACCCTAGCAGGGATGCTGGAGGTTTTTGGACTTTTAAGAGCAAGGGTCACTGGGGGATTGGAGGGGAAAGGTAGTTGTGAATTTCCTGTGTTGTGCAGGGGGTTGGACTAGATGACCCTTGAGGTACATTCCAGCTTTATGTTTCCATGTTTCTATGACAACGATCCGTTGCTCTGAAGAAAATGAACTGCTTTGGAGGATGGACTCTATGGCATTATACCCTGCTGAAGTCCTTCCCTTTCCTAAACCCTCCCCAGCCTCTCTCTCCCCCCCCAAATCTCCAGGTATTTCCCAACCCAAAGCTGGCAACCCTAACCCATATTCTTTTATTGAAGCACCTGGGGGGAACGATGCAAAGGCAGGAACCCAAAGCTGTAGGTAAAGACCCATACTCCAACTGATTTAAAAATCTGTGTTCAACTGGAATTAAAACGGAGAACAAAGTGCCGAGAGAATTTCTGGATGATTACAGGAACGGAACGAGGGAAATTTGCTCATCCCTAGCTAGCTACGGATTGGATTTCAGTCATGGCCTGACAAATCTCTGCAGAGGAAACTAGTTTCCCTGGGAAAAAAAGGTATATTTCAACATAGGAGGAAAAAAAAATTAATTTAGCGTTGGTTAATTCAATCAGGACCCTTCGTTGGCCATTCCAGTCATGGTTGAGACTCCCTCGCAATGCTCTCTGAGGAGAAAAGCAATTTCTAAAGCAAACAAATCAATATTCAGAAGCTACACGGCATTTACAATGTTATCTACAAACAAGAAGGTATTATTAAAACATAAACGCCGTGCTGGAGCTGAAGCAGAATATGCGTTTCGCGATTCACAATATTACACCCAGCGACTTCTTTTTGGAGACGCTCACCTTTTGGGGGGACCTTTAATTAAAATTCTACAGACCAACAAGGTCACGTTCAGTGGGTTCTTTTGTACAAGCCAAAGATGTCCAAAAGTGAGCATTGCTGCAATAAATTTTTGGTAGTCACACACGTATGCCAGGTTGGATTCTAACCTTCGACATCCACAGATGGAAAGTATTAGCTAATGAGATCTAACTTCGGATCGAACAGGGAGAGAAAGTGTGTACTAATACTCAAGCCATTATGCCACGCCGGCTCTCATGTATCCTTCATAAGTAGTATCTAGAGTTGCCAGCCAGCTCCAGGTTGGGGAGGAGGAGGAGGAAGAAGAAGAAGAAGAAATTTGTCCCTACTGTGCTTATCTAATTATAAAATACAAAATTAAAAAACAACAACACCTGAACACTGGGGAAAAAATGCAAGCAAACAAACAAAACACTCCAAGGTAAGCCAACCAAAAATGAATTGGAAATGTTGACAAAAATAATAAATCAAACCTCAGCGGAGTATAATCTCATAGACGCCACCCTCCAAGGCAGACATTTTCTCCAGGAGAACTAGTCTCGGTTGTCTGGAAATCAGCTGTAATACCGGGAGAGCTCCAGGCCCTACCTGGAGGTTGGCAGCCCGAAGCCCAATGGCCACGTCCAAAAGGGGAGGGTAAGGTCCAAATAAGTTGAAGCAGCTTTACTGTTCAATAAAATCCTTATCTAAGCAATGTCAGAGGTGTGAAGGCAATCAGCCCTTCTTTCCAGATAACCATTCAGAGCTAAGATGTGGAAATGAATGAAGAATTTGATGTAAGGACATTTCTGTTTGGAAGCACTCAATCTCCACTGAACCACTCAGTCAGCTCTGGATATGCCAGTTTTCTCTACCTTTTAAGGAGCATCAAAGTGCCTTACAATCTCCTTCCCTTCATCTCCCCACCACAGACACCTTGTGAGGTAGGTGAGGCTGAGAGAGCTGGAAGAGAACTGTGATTAGCCCAAGGTCACCCAGCTGGCTTCATGTGTAGAAGTGGGGAAACCAACCCGGTTCTCCGGAAGCTCTCTAGGCCCAACCTGGAGATTGGCAGCCCCACCTTCATCCCACAAGAGACCCCTGTGTTTAGAGTGACAATTTTTGGGGTGGGGCGAAACTGCTGAATAATGAAGTCCTTTTCCAGTCTGTGATGGAGAAACCAGCTATGACATTTCCTGGCAAACTCTAGAAACCCATTTGCCACTGCTTTTATTTCCCTGTTTAAACAGGTCTGTTGCCAGTTTGTTTCCTTCCTGGCAGCTTGAGGGGAAAAAAAAAACCCCTTTATATATTTCTGATTGAAGAGCTGGATAGAAAGAGAAGTGAATTTATCGCAAGCCACTGAAAGAAGCACCGGGGCAGCTGGAAACCTGGCCCGAATTCTGGCGCTGTGATGCCAGACGGGATCGTAAAAACTTGATTGAGTACCAGGAAGCATCTGCCAACTTCCACCTCATTACCGAAGCGAACCTGCTCCTGAAAAGCACTTTTCTCTTGGTAGTACTTGAGCCTGGAGGAGACTGGACCGGGATCTACTAAAAGAAATTTTAAAAAACCGCATGAAGCACATGAAGCTGCCTTCTACTGAATCAGATCCTTGGTCCATCAAAGTCAGTATTGTCTACTCAGACCGGCAGCGGCTCTCCAGGGTCTTAGGCAGAGGTCTTTCACATCATCTACTTACCTAGTCCCTTTAACTGGAAATGCCGGGGATTGAACCTGGGACCTTCTGCATGCCAAGCAGATGCTCTACCACTGAGCCATGGCTCCTCTAATTGGGGTAGCAACGGGAAGTGACTGATCCTGATTCATAATCTTGTCCGATTTTGCAGATAGTCCTTCATAGATAGACTTCAGAAATTCTTGGTGATTTGAGGACAGCGCCTGGGAAGGGCGGCGTTTGGGGAGGGGAGAGAGGTCAGCGGGGATGTGGGGCCATAGAGTCCACCCTCCATTTCCTCCAGGGGAAATGACCCCGTCATCTGCTGAAGCTGAAGGGTGAGAGATTCAGAACAGATAAAAGGAAGCATTTCTTCACACAACACATTGTTAAATTGTGGAACTCCCTGCCCCAGGATGTGGTGATGACTGCCAACTTGGAAGGCTTGAAGAGGGGAGTGGACATGTTCATGGAAGAGAGGGGTATTCGTGGCTACTAGTCAAAATGGATACTAGTCATGATGCACACCTATTCTCTCCAGGATCAGAGGAGCTTGCCTATTATTTTGGGTGCGGTGGAACACAGGCAGGATGGTGCTGCTGCAGTTGTCTTGTTTGTGGGCTTCCTAGAGGCACCTGGTTGGCCACTGGGTGAACAGAGTGCTGGACTTGATTCACCTTGGTCTGATCCAGCATGGCCTTTCTTATGTTCTTATGAGTGGGGAATCAAACTTGGTTCTCCAAATTAGAGTCCACCGCTCTTAACTGCTACGCCACGCTGGTTCTCAAACAGCACTTTAAGGACCAACAAGCTCGCTTCTTGGGTGCAAAAATGGATTTCTCCCCCACCTCAAATACTGCTCCTAGAAGAGTCATTGATCCCCCCTCCCAAGTTCCTCCCTGGAGAGGGAGGGGCCATAGCTCAGTAGTAGAGCACTTGCTTGGCATGCAGAAGGTCCCAGGTTCAATCCCCGGCATCTCCAGTTAAAGGGACCAGGCAAGTAGGTGATGTGAAAGACCCCTCCGCCTGAGACCCTGGAGAACCGCTGCCGGTCTGAGCAGACAATACTGACTTTGATGGACCGAGGGTCTGATTCAGTATAAGGCAGCTTCATGTGTTCATATGTTTGAATCAAATGCCATTGATGGTCACTTCCAAATCGGCTTCACGGCTCTCAGAATGTTACCTCTGCCTTCACCCTACAGTAATTGATAATGTTTCTCTTCCTTTACAGAAGGACTCCCAGGCAAAGACTCTTGAAACGTATCATATATTAGATTTTTTGCAGTGTAATTTATTTACAGGGTACGTTTTGTCGTGGTGGTGGTTCCGAGAGTTAGTCAGACATGCTGAAGAGGCGGGATTTCCCAGTCCGCTTGGATAGGAAGTACAGTAGAAAAGGCACATGGTTTTGTTCACCGCAGGAGTTGTGCATCACTCAGCAACTTAAAGCTAACATGTTATTCTCCACCCCCAGGCCCTTCGCAGCTGAGTCAAGAGACCCCCCCCACCCCAGTCTTGCCAACTTGTCCCAGATATGGCTGCCCTTGTGTTTCTTCCGAGAGAGCAGAAAGCAAAATCTGGTCTGAGGGTCTGTTTTGATCCTCTCAAGGTCTCCCGAAGAACCAAACGCTTGCGTGAGTCTTCCTGGGGCACTCCGACAATATGAGACGTGAGCCTAATTCTCATGTGCAAAAACCTGTGTATGGGTTTGGGCCCCCTTCAGATTTCTGGAGGGAAGGCTCTGATCATTGTACACTCCTCCATACAAAGCAATCCCCTCCACAGGCCAGAGAGCAGGGCGCTAGCCTAGGCACCTTCCCTGTCAAGCTAGCTTTCTACATGCAGGCAACTTTTGAATGGAGCGGTGTTCAGTCATAGAAGCCCCCACCTGCAGCCTGAAAAGGTACGGCCCACATACAGTTTTGCCCTTCAGCAGTCTTAGATGGGGTGCCAGTCTCCCGCCATTTCTTTGAAGGAACAGTTAGTGTCCGATAATTCACAACCCTGATCGTCGTCGTCTTCCTCTTTGAGCTCTCTTCTCAACACAGCAGTCCTCTCGAACCCAAGTCTCTTGGCAGGGTGCCCGCATCCTGGTCAAAGGCCTCCAGACGAAATGGCATCTTCCCACCCAGAAATCAATGTCGGCCATGTTTTATCCAGTTTCTGATCATCCATTTTTGCCCCGAGCATCTTTGTACCACTAGTCTCAGCCCAAAATTAGCATCCTTAGACATTTCGACTTCTAGGCACCGTCCTGTGTCTCGGCTGATGATCGGGCCATTCTGGAAAGCAGATGAAGAATACAGAAATCTCACACAGAGAAAAAGAAATAAACAAGAGTGTACTAAGAAATACAGGCATTGCAAGATCTATGAGCTGCCATTACATTGGTAATCTTGCTGGTATACACAAGCATACCTACGAGATATTTCGAGTTTGGTTCCAGGCCACAGCAATAAAGTGAGTGACACAATTTTTTTGTTTTCCCAGTGCATGTAGAAGTTATGTTTACACTATACAGTAGTCTATTAAGTGTGCAATAGCATTATGCCTAAAAAATGTACTGTAATAATAATGAAAAAGTTTGAAATATTGTGAGAATTACCAAAATGCGACACAGAGACACGAAGGGAGCACACGCTGCTGTAAAATGTCGCCAAAAGACTTGCTCGAAAACGCAGTATCTACGAGGTGCAGTAAAATAAAGTACAATAAAACGAGGTATGCCTGTACTAAAATAAAGAAGCTGGAAAAGAGTTTGTAAGCTGGTTGATACGGACTAGAATTAAAATAGCTCGGAGCTGAAAACAGGCTGTATCCTAACGTGCAGATTTTATGTGGAATTATTTTATTTTTATTCTATTCACTTCACTTGTACCCTGCATTTCTTGCCAGGGGGACCCAAAGTTGATTACATCGTTCTCCTCAAGGAGATTCCTAGTACTGACCAATCTAGGGTTGCCAACCTCCAGGTACTAGCTGGAGATCTCCTGCTATTACAACTGATCTCCAGACGACAGAGATCAGTTCCCCTGGAGAAAATGGCCACTTTGGCAATTGGACTCTATGGCACTGAAGTCCCTCCCCAAACCCTGCCCTCCTCAGGCTTCTCCCCAAAAACCTCCTGCCGCCCCAAAAATCTCTGCATGCCTGAAAGCCATGCAGAGCCCAGCAGGAAAGGGGGATGGGATTCGCCCCGCAAGTCTCACTGCCCCAAACCTGTTCTCTTATAGCTCATTTCAGAGCTTTGCGGCGGCCGGGGACAGCGTAGCTGAGGTTTCCCAGCTGCCCAAAGGCTAACAAAAGTCTTTTTAAATTTAAAAATTCAAAAATGGGGCTTTCCCCCCCATTGAAAACAGCGAGGCTGCGCCAGGAAAAACCTGGTGCAGCAACGCTGTTGCTGGAGGGGTAGGGGCATTCCTGGGCTGGAGGGGCTTTGGAAGCTGACTATCATTAGCTCTGCCTGGGAACACCCCCCCCCCCCCATGCTGCATTTCTCTTCCAGGATTTAGGTCCCGGAGAGACTGCAGCGTCAGTAGGGTTGCCAACCTCCAGGTATTTTATGGAGATCTCCTGCTATTACAATTAATCTCCAGCCGAAAGAGATCAGGTTACCTGGAGAAAATGGCCAATTTGGCAATTGGACTCTGTGGCACTGAAGTCCCTCCCCAAACCCCACCCTCCTTAGGCTCCGCCCCCCAAACCTCCCACCAATGGCAAAGAGGGACCTGATAACCCTAGGCATCGGAGGAGCCCCGTGCAGCTCCATGGCGCCCAGGCACTGACGGATAGGGTTGTCAGGTCCCTCTTTGCCACCGGCGGGAGGTTTTTGGGGTGGAGCCTGAGGAGGGAGGGGTTTGGGAAGGGGAGGGACTTCAATACCATAGAGTCCAATTGCCAAAGTGGCTTTTTTCTCCAGGGGAACTGATCTCTGTTGGCTGGAGATCAGATTAATAGCAGGAGATCTCCAGCTAGTACCTGGCAGTTGGCAACCCTACTGACGGAACTGCCCCCGCCACCAGCATAAGTGCCTCTTATCACGGAATAAGACAGCACCTACGCTGGTGGCGGGATCATGCTGCCTCCTATGCCCTTTTGGCCCATTTCTTAGGAATGGCTGTTCTTGCGAAATCCACTTTATGTGCAGAATTACCCAGTTTCTATTGCATCGTTCCTTAATCTGCGCAATCTACTTTTATGGCATTGTTCGTTGTATGTAGTATATTTTTTTGTTTTGAATTGTCTTTTATAACGCTGTATAACACTTTTATAATGCCTTAAATCCTTATGGGAAAAACAGACAAGCAATGAAGTAAATAAAAAGAGAGGGTAAGGATTCAATTAGGCTAGGATGAGACATCGACCGGCCCGCGAGAAGCATCGGGGCAAGTGTTTGCGCTCTACCGCCAGGGTGAACACAACCTCTGCTGGAGACAGACCTGGGAAAGGCTTCCCTGGCTCAGTAGTAGAGCATCTGCTTGGCATGCAGAAGGTTCCAGGTTCAATCCCCGGCATCTCCAGTTAAAGGGACTAGGCAGGTAGGTGATGTGAAAGACCTCTCTCTGCCTGAGACCCTGGAGAACTGCTGCCGGTCTGAGTAGACAATACTGACTTTGATGGACCAAGGGTCTGATTCAGTATAAGGCAGCTTCATGTGTTCATGGGGGAGGGGGAGGTGTACCCATGTCAGGCAATGGGGATGAAGCAAAGCAAAACATTGATTGTATAAAGCCAAGGCGATAACAATTGGGGCACCCAGAGGGACATACACAACTATAGCAAAAGCAAGGATGTAATAATGTTAAAAGACGGTATGGATGAAGCAGGATCCTCAGAGTGCCAGGAAATGTATTGGTGAGCACCGTGGCACCGATGGGTGCTACCCTGGGGTTCACTGGCATACAGCGTTGGCCCATGAGTTACACTTTACTGCTTCGAAACCTGTATGCTGCTCACAAGCCCCCTCTGTCTGTCTGTCTGTCTGTCTGTCTGTCTGTCCATGGCAGGGTTGCTAGGGTTGCCAACTGCCAGGTAGCAGCAGGAGATCTCCTGGTAATTCAACTGATAGAGATCAGATCACCTGGAGAAATTGGCAATTGAACTCTATGGCATTGAAGTCCCTCCCCTCCCCAAACCCTGCCCTCTTCAGGCTCCACCTCCAAAATCTCCCGCCGGTTGAGAAGAGGGACCTGGCAACTGGTGGGAAAGTTGTAGGTGGGGACATGGGCCATGTCTCCCCTTAACCATCTTCCTTCCAGGCTAAACAGCCCTAAGCGTTTCAGCCGCTCCTCATAGGGCAGTTGCCCTAGGGCACACCTACATAGTTTGTTCCAGCCTGCTTACAGTACCTGTGTGAAATCCCACAGCCTCTGCGCAGGCCTCAAAGTGTCTTCGCACTTCTTCAGCGTGGGTGTCCTTCCTTTCCCGTCATCGACAAGGCATTTCGAGTCCGGCAGAAAGGCTGTAGATCCCAGGGGGCCTAATTGCAGGAGACCTTCGGCGCTGTAGCGAACAAGCTAGAACCACAAAATACAAAAACCAAAGTCAGGTAAGCAGCAATCGGTTTCTAACACAAAAGACGCCGCGGCTCAAGCTCGGCAGGCAGTCTTCGTTCCTTTGTTGATGGAAAATAATTTTTCGGCTGGTCCCACCACCATTAACAGTGTTGCAGGCAGCTTTTTGCCTCCAGTGAAGAGCCCTCTCCCTAACCCTCTGCAGTCCGAAATATGAGGACACTGAGAAGTTACAAGGTGGTGAGCAGAATATACTCTACACATGTTCAGAGGAACACCCCCCCCATGGAAATCCATGTAATATGCTGTTTCAGTATTCCCACCCCAAAAAACTCTATTAACTGACCATGGCTGATCCTGCTTAGCTCTTAAGTCCTGATGAACTCAGGCCAAGCCAAACTGGGCTATTCAGGCTGTTGAAAATCATGGCGGAAGGGTTAAATACCCCCACTCTCTGTTTAATTTCAGCAGCTCCCCACCATGGTTGAGTTTTACAAACTAAACAAGACAGGAAATCAGTCGCAGATCTCCGGGCATCCTATCCAGCAGCATCCTTATTTGGAGACTTTTTTTAAAAAAAAGGAAGCTAGATGTGAGAACATTTCCGTGTGCCGCCAGTGGTAAGCAGCAACGACTTAACACAACCAGCACATAATATGCTAATATTTCCTGTCGGAGTCTTAATGCCCTTTGGAATTCCCTCTTTGTTCTCTTTTCCAAATGCCTAGATTGCTTGTCAGAAGCTGTTCTTAATAAAGAGGCCATCGGCAAAGCAAACTCTCTGCCGCGGGAGGCAAGGAAATTGAACTTTCCACGAGGATGCGAGGATTGTTTTCATATTAATTGCACAGGGAACTGGGGAGGGGGCAGGACGGAGGAGTAAAAAGATTCAGATGGGGTGAAGGCAGCATCCTTGTGATGGCAAATCTTCTCAAACTCCTTGAAACTGGGAAGACGAAGAAGAGGGAGAAGAGGAAGAAGAGTTGGTTTTTATATGCCGACTTTCTCTAGCACTTAAGGGAGACTCAAACCGGCTTACAATCACGTTCCCTTCCCCTCCCCACAACAGACACCCTGTGAGGTAGGCAGGGATGAGAGAGCTGTGACTAGCCCAAGGTCACCCAGATGGCTTCGTGTGGAGGAGCGGGGAAACCAATCCAGTTCACCAGATCAGCCTCCGCCGCTCATGTGTAGAAGTGAGGAATCAAACCCGGTTCTCCAGATCAGACTCCACCCTTCCAAGCCACTGCTCTTAACCACTCCACCATGCCGGGCCCTTTGCTGAGTTCTGGCTCTGTGGTAGGCTGCCTGCTGCCCCAAACCAAGAACAAAAGCAGGTAAAACCTTTTATTGGTGGTGGCGGCAAGCGCCGTCAAGTTGCAGCAGACTTATGGTGACCCTGGCAAGGCATTTGGAGGTGGTTTGGCATTGTCTGCCTCTGCGTAGCAACCCTGGACTTCCTTGGGGGTCTCTCATACAAATACAGAGTGCCAGCGTGGTGTAGTGGTTGAGAGTGGTGGACTCTAACCTGGAGAACTGGGTTTGATTCCCTACTCCTCCACTCCTCTGGTCCAGCAGCACCTTAGAGACCGACAAGATTTGGGGAGTTTAAGCTTTCAAGAGTCAAAGTTCCCTTCATCAGGTATTTGGAGGGAGCTTTGACTTTCAAAAGCTTACGCCTCAAAATCTTGTCGGCCTCTAAGGTGCTACTGGACTCGAATCTAGCTCTTCTCCTGCAGACCAATATGGCTACCCTCTGAAATGATCCTACTATACCAGGCTGCAACACACACCGTCTCAATCCAAATTAGGGAAAAGAGATCCCAGAAGCCACTGTTGTTGTGTTCTAATCCAAGCTCCTAGTTTTTGAGGGGGCTATCCTGTAATACTCCTTCCCAGAGTTTTAGACCATAGTATCTAGGTAGGGTTGCCAACCTCCAGGTACTAATAGATCAAACAAAAAGGCACCACTGTGCCTGTACCGTGTAGGTTTGGAAATCAGCATAGGAAAAGGGTACAAAGTAGCAAAAGTCTTATTAGTGGCTAGTACAAAGTAGACAAAGACAAATACAAAGTGGTGCATTACAACAGAATTGTGCTAAATGTACTATCTTATTAAATATATACATATATACAAAGCATGTACAATGCAAACTCTATGCAAAGTGCATAATAGATGTTCTTCTGAGTAATAGATGAGTACAGTTCATGTAGGATATCCAATGAATGGTATAATCCAAAAGAATGAGATGGGGATTCTTTTGGATTATACCAGGGCTGGGGAACCTTTTTTTTGCCAAGGGCCATTTGGATATTTATAACATCATTCGTGGGCCGCACACTGTGGCCCTGCCCCCTATAACCCCTCCCATTGTCGCCACTTCCGTCCCCAGCCCTCTTGTAGTACAGAGGAAACACATTTCTCCATGGCCCGGGTGGGAAAGGGTTAACACAGTCTCTTGGGCGGTCCTAGCAGCTCCATAGCTAATGACTCTTCTCCAAGGGGGAAAGAAGGTTCATTTTCTCGCAAGACAAGCTCACATCCACCTTGAATAGAGGCTATTCCTGTCCGCGGGAGGGGGCGGATTGCCAGTCTTAGATCCTTCTGAGCTAGAGATTTGCCAGGACCCACAAAGAGCCAGACCAAATGATTTCGCGGGCCTTATACGGCCCCCGGGCCTGACGTTCCCCACCCCTGGATTATACCATTCATTGGATATCCTACATGAACTGTACTCATCTATTACTCAGAAGAACATCTATTATGTACTTTGCATAGAGTTTGCATTATACGTGCTTTGTATATATGTATATGTTTAATAGGATAGTACATTTAGCACAATTCTGTTGTTATGCACCACTTTGTATTTGTCTTTGTCTACTTTGTAATAGCCAGTAATAAGACTTTTGCTACTTTGTACCCTTTTCCTGTGCTGATTTCCAAACCTCCAGGTACTGGCTGGTGGCGAAGAGGAACCTGGTAACCCTATATCTAGGACATGCAGGTTACTCCTAGGGTTGCCAGGTTTCTCTTTGACACTGGTGAGAGGTTTCTGGGGCGGAGCCTGAGGAGGGCGGGGTTTGGGGAAGGGAGGGACTTCAATGCTGTAGAGTCCAATTGCCAAAGTGGCCATGCTCTCCAGGGGAACTGATCCCTATTGGCTGGAGATCAGTTGTAACAGCAGTTTTTCTCCCTCTCCCATAATACTAGAACGCGGGGTCATCTGCTGAAGCTGGAGGGTGAGAGATTCACAACAAATAAAAGGAAATATTTTTTCACACAACGCATAGTTAAATCGTGGAACTCCCTGCCCCAGGATGTGGTGATGGCTGCCAGCTTGGAGGGCTTTAAGAGGGGAGTGGACATATTCATGGAGAAAAGGGGTATTCATGGCTATTAGTTAGAAAGGATACTAGTCACGCTGCATACCTATTCTCTCTAGTATCAGAGGAGCATGCCTATTATATTGGGTGCTGTGGAACACAGGCAGGACAATGCTGCTGCAGTCGTCTTGTTTGTGGCTTCCTAGAGGTACCTGGTTGGCCACTGTGTGACCAGACTGCTGGACTTGATGGGCCTTGGTCTGATCCCGCAGGGCCTTTCTTATGTTCTTATGAGATTGCCTAGTTTCTCCTCAGAGAATGCTGTTGGGGGCTCATCTCTATTTGCCATTTTTTGGGGGGGATCATCACCCCCTTCTACAAATCACAAAATGTTGAGCTTCATCAAGAGGCGGCATTTAAAAAAAAAAACTCAACTGAACGCTTTGTAGATAGCAAAGGCTGAGATTGCTCGTATGTAGCCAAGTTAATTAATGATCACACAGCTGGAAAGCTCCTATCATCTCACCCCAGTTTACAAAATTAATTTGGTGAGAGGGCTTCGGCTGCACCAACTTCACTCAACAATGTGAGGGAAGAGAGGAGGAAAGGGGCTGACAGGGAGTGGGAGACGAGAGGAGGGCATGGTTCAATCCAGCTTGCTTTCCACATGCAGAGAGAGGCTCCTGTGAGCCGTTGCGGGTTCCCACTTCTGCCAATCTGATGCCAGTTAAAAGGGAAGCAACGCAACTCTGCGATCTGATCCGGGGACTCTTTTCTCAAAATACACTTTTGAGTTTCAATGGTTCGATTTTAGACTCATAGAATTATAGAGTTGGAAGGGACCACCAGGGTCATCTAGTCCAACCCCCTGCACAATGCAGGAAATTCCAAACTACCTTCCCCCACCACGCCCCCAGTGACCCCCTACTCCATGCCCAGAAGATGGCATGGATTTTCCCCCTAAGTCCTTTTTGTAGAGGATTTTTATAACCAGGGCCTGTGTTCATAGTGTGACAGTTTTCGGTTGGGATTTCATTGCCTTTGCCGCTGCGTATGGTGGTGGTGGAAATTGCCGTCAAGTTGCAGCCGATTTATGGCAACCATGCAGGGTTTTCCAAGCAAGAGATGAACAGAGGGGGTTTGCCATTGCCTGCCTCTGTGAAGCAAGTTATGAAATATCACCAGTACTGCTAAGTTAGCTAAAATGACTAAACTGAGGCTGTCGTATTTTGGTCACGTCATGAGACGACAAGAGTCACTGGAAAAGACCGTCATGATAGGAAAAGTTGAGGGCAGCAGGAAAAGAGGAAGACCCAACAAGGGATGGATTGACTCAATAAAGGAAGCCACAGCCTTCAATTTGCAAGATCTGAGCAAGGCTGTCAAAGATAGGACATTTTGGAGGACTTTCATTCACTGCTAAGTTAGTTGCTAAGAAGAACCAGTACTAAGCCAATATATAATAGAATTCAATGAACAACAATTTGTGTATTTCAACGATTATATGAAAATACAAACATTATAACAGTAATGTGAATTACTGTTGTTTGTGCAAACAAAAGTTTATTCAACAACATAAACAAAAACCACACAAAACAACAACACAAAACAACAGCAGTCCTCAAGGGAGGATGGAGAAGTCCACTGGCAAGGGGCTTGTGAGCCTCAAACAATGAATGGTTTCAATTGGACCACAAATTGAAAATCCACGTATCAAACGTTTGAAATATGCAAGAACGCGGCACGAAGTGCCCAGCGAAGCTCAGAGCGGAGCCCAGGAACGCCTTCCGGATGTATAGTGTTTTCACCAATATACATTAGCTTCTTCAGCCAGCATTAAATCTCTTTGGCAGTCACAGTGGAACCCGCAAAATTCATGTAGCTAAAAATAGCTCAATCTTTAACGTTTGCCATGGTCTCCAGATAACAGCTTGGACTTCCTTGGTGGTCTCCCATCCAAGTAATAACCAGGGCCGACCCTGCTTAGCTTCTGAGATCTAATAAGATTGAGCTAGCCTGGGCCATCCAGGTCAGGGCACCACCATGTACAGTATGTATTATCTGTTTGCTGTATGTATTATCTTGTTCTCAGTGCATTGTTTTCTACTTTGATAATTAGGGTTGCCAACCTCCAGGTCCTAGCTGGAGATCTCCTGCTATTACAACTGATCTCCAGCCGATAGAAATCAGTTCCCCTGGAGAAAATGGCCACTTTGGCAATTGGGCTCTATGGCATTGAAGTCCCTCCTCAAACCCCACCCTCCTCAGGCTCCGCCCCTAAAATCTCCCACCGGTAGCGAAGAGGGACTGGCAACCCTATTTTATAATACCACTTTCTGCATTGTTTAACATATTATGTCTCATACTCTGCCCTGTGTTTCAAATTTTGGTAATCCGAGTCCTATTGTATTGCTTATTGGATGTCTCGCCCTATTGATTGCATCAACTGACACTGAGGAATCCACCTTGAGCCTCAGTGAGAAAGGAAGACTGTAAATATAGCAAAAAAATAAAACAAAGAGGTTTTGGCAGTGTTAACAGAACATCCATATTGGGGTTTCTTACGCACATACCCCAATAATCTCTTCATGGCTTCTACCACCACCCCAACTGTGCCACCAGAGGACGTTTTTTGAAAGGTAGTTGTTATATAGGGACTCCTGCACTAGACAAATGCATGTCCAGGTAAACTAGGGCTGGAATTCTAAGAAAAAGCTTGGCCCCCACTGATGATAGGAGGCCCCCACTATCATCTACCATAATCCAGACTATGCAGTGTGCCACAAACACAGAACAATCGCAAGAAATACATGCAAAGCGGCCACAATTTGGTACCAGAAAATAGGGATTGTCCCTGGCAAACAGGGGGAGTTGGAGTGGATGACTCTACAGGAGCGAGAAAGAGAGTAGATAATGCTACCCCTTTACTCAGCTGGGTGTTACAACATGACCTTTCCAAATGATCAGAGCCTCTTGGTATTCGCCATTCTCCGGCACAGAAAAGGATGAAAGCAAAACACAATGTAGGGGAACCTTCATTAGAAAAGGACGGTAAAGGAAGGCAGGAAGTCTGATTATTCCTATGATCAGGAGAAGAATGTTTCTTTAAAATGTAGGACAGCCAAAACCATTTACCCCATTACGTGCTCATTTGGCACATGGCGGGGTACTGACGATTGCGCACGGCCCTGTCGGTCGAAAAGAAAACAGCAGAAGTAATTGGATGCTAAATGAACTCTGTCCAAACAGCACTAACCAGGACCCTTTGCAAAAGCCTCATTTGAATCTAATTAAGTGGCTGGGGTCCCAACCCCCCCACCCCCGATTTATCGGTGACAACATTTACTAGGACAAGTGCATAAAAATGCCTCCCCGTCGTGCGCCTTTCAATGGGATCAGAGAAGTGTCCACGAAGAAACAAAAGACGGCTCTATACCGCCCCGTGTTGCCAGACCTCCCATCTTAACATTCAAAGCGGCGTTCCAATCCAAACCAATAACATATCCAGCTAAACTGCAGGTAATTGTTTGACGGGTGATAAGGTCAGGATTATTTATGCATGAATGCATGAGTGACAATTCATTAATGTGCTTCCAATTTGGAACGCGCATCAGAAAGCACTAAAACAACATTAAAGGCTTGATGCCGGGGTTGCAGGGTGGGGGAACCATCTGGGATTTCGATGCTATGTGACTTTCATTAAAAAAATTAGACAGAGCGACAGAAGCATGATCAGAGGAGATAACGCTTTGAAAACCTCAAGGCATACAAAGAAAAAAAATTGAACCGTTCGGTCTAAGCACTGATGAAAATTTCAGGCAAAAAGAATACCTCTACTAAATAAATGAAGAAGAGTTGGTTTTTATGCACCGACTTTCTCTACCGTTTAAGGAAGCATCAAACTGGCTTACAACCACCTTCCCTTCCCCTCCCCTCAACAGACACCCTGGGAGGTAGGTGGGGCTGAGAGAGCTGTGACTAGCCCAAGGTCACTCAGCTGGCTAAAATGACTGAAAATGCAGGCCTATAATAATAAACCCAGGCTAAAATCCATATTGACTTCTGCAGGATTAAAAGTGCTGATGTAATACTGAGGCCAAGACTCAGCGTTTCTTGTGAATGGAGATCTAGATCAGGGGTCCCCAACCTTTTTGAGCCTGTGGCCACATTTGGAATTCCGACACGCCACGGTGGCCGCAGTAACAAAACAAAAAAAACGAAGCCCTTTTCAAAGTGATTGCCAAAGCTTAACTTCAGTACAATCACCTTCCCTTCCCCTCCCCACAGCAGACACCCTGTGAGGTAGGTGGGGCTGAGAGAGCTGTGACTGGCCCAAGGTCACCCCGCTGGCTTCATGTGGAGGAGTGGGGAAACAAAACCAGTTCACCAGATCAGCCTCCGCCACCCCCTGTGGAGGAGTGGGGAATCGAACCCGGTTCTCCAGGTCAGACTCCGCCGCTCCAAACCACCGCTCTTCACCACTACGCCACGCGGAACTTAATGAATAAGGCATGTAATCTTATCTACCTGGGAGGACATTCCATGACACGGGTAAAGAATGGCCTTGTCGTCCTCCTCGGCTCCTTGGTCCAAGCAGTAGCCGCTTGCTTTGCTGTTGCGTACCTGAAATGGAAGCAAGGAGAGGTAAGAAAGGGAGAGGGTTTTCCTCATATGATGGATCCTTCCCGTGATTGCAGCTCACGTTCCGGGGCACCCAGAGGATTCGTTTAATCATGCAGTTGGGTCAAGCGGTGCCATTTCCCCAGGAAAAGTGCTGCGCTCTGCTATCGTAATGGCTTCTGACACCAATGTCATGCATTGTTATTCACGAAATAAAGTTCTGCAGTGGAAGAATTGTGCGGCAACTTTACGGCTACATCCCTGAACAAAGTTACACGGGCCAAGGTTTAACTCGGAAGTGACGGGTCACAGGGACGCTCTAGCGATCCTGGCCAAACCTCTATGGTTTCCATAGCATTGTAGCTGAGGGTGCTAGAGCGTCCGCGTCACTTTCGGGTTTACCACGCGTGTGTGCCTGCAGTGCCGCCGGCCTTCAGCTGGCCGGCGGGCAGCCCGGTGGATGGGCGGTAGTTTCCCTTCCACCACAGGCCAATTGGCAACCCTATCCTTGTAGAGGGGCGGCAGCCGCTGCCAGAGCATCATTTTCAAAAACCTGCACAGCCTATGAAAGCTTCAATAGTCAATCAGAAGCCTTGCTGGGCAAACGCCCTACCTGGCCTCACCCACTTCCCAAAAACACTTGGCAGGCACCAGAAAAGGTGTCAGTGAGTGCCGTGGTACCCACGGGCACCACACTGGGGACCCTTGTGCAATACCATCCCAACTGTTACCTGGCTTCTGATCAATGGGGGAAGGGCCGTAGCTCAGTGGCAGAGCATCTGCTTGGCATGCAGAAGGTCCCAGGTTCAATCCCCGGCATCTCCAGTTAAAGGGACTAGGCAAGTAGGTGATGTGAAAGACCTCTGCCTGAGACCCTGGAGAGCTGCTGCCAGTCTGAGTAGACAGTACTGACTTTGATGGACCAAGGGTCTGGTTCAGTATAAGGCAGCTTCATGTGTTCAAATCTGGTCCACTGGCCATTATTAGAGCAAATAGGAAGAGAAGCCTTGTTGCGGTACTTCTCGGAGGAAAGAAAAACACACTCCTTCACCCATCCTGACACCCCATTAATCCTTCTTTTGGGCATCTTAGGGCCTTAATACAGCTTTCTATTCTGCGGAGGCGCACATGGATTATCCTCGCCGGCAGCAATTTTTAAAAGGGCTGATAACTCGAAGCAGATTTTATTTGTGGGGAATGACGCGAAAGATGATGAAGTCGTACTATGCACTGTAAACAGCCCCGTCCAAACACTGCGCTGAGTAACACTGATGAGAAATCTGAATTCAATCTATTGGCTGCCATCCATCACTCCGGGCGCATTGCCTAGAGATAAGCGCACATAACTCTGCACCAGGGAACAGCAAGAAGCAGAGTCGCTCCGTGTAAGGTTTGCAGTCGCGGGGATTGAACTGCATGTGCCGCTGAATCCTAACTAGAAGTCCCGCTATGTCCGATGGGATTTACTGGCAAGGAAGTGTGTTGAAGACTTTCTATTCCTTGGCTCCATCATCAACCAAAAGGGAGACTGCAGCCAAGAAATCAGAAGGAGGTTGAGACTGGGAAGGGCAGCCAGGAAGGAGCTAGAAAAGATCCTTAAGTGTAAGGATGTGTCACTGGCCACAAAGATCAAGTTAATTCATGCCGTCGTATTCCCTATTACTATGTATGGGTGTGAAAGCGGGACATTGAAGAAAGCTGATAGGAAGCAAGTAGATTCCTTTGAAATGTGGTGTTGAAGGAGAGTGTGACTGATACCGTGGGCTGCCAAAAAAACAAATCCGTGGGTTATAGATCAAATCAAGCCTGAACTGACCCTAGAAGCTAAAATAACTAAACTGAGGCTATCGTATTTTAGTCACATTATGAGAAGGCGAGAATCACTAGACAAATCATGTTAGGAAAAGTTGAGGGCAGCAGGAAAAGAGGAAGACCCAATAAGAGATGGATCGACTCAATAACGGATGCCACAGCCCTCAGTTTGCAAGATCTGAGCAAGGCTGTCAAAGATAGGACATTTTGGAGGACATTGATTGATAGGGTCGCCATGAGGCGGAAGCAACTTGACAGCAGTTAACACACTGGATCCTTTATGTGCCTACTTCTGTGTGTGTCATAAGGTTGCCAGGTCCCCCCTCTTGATCGGGGGGGGGGGAGGTTTTAGGGGGCAGGGCTGGGGCGGTCATGTGTGGCTGCACGCACACGATGATGTTACTTCGGGTTTTACTTCCAGAAGCGCCACATCGCTGCGGCCAATTTAACACTCAAACCCCCAAATTTTGGGGATTTGAGTGTTAAATGTTGGGGGTTTGAGTGCTAAAGCCGGTGCAGCAGTGCGGTGCTTCAGGGAGTAAAAATCGAAGTGACGTCCTCGCACACGATCACCTGGCATCCCTAGTTGAGACTGTCAGGAGGAGGACAACCTCAAGAAGGGCAGGCAAAACCAACAGCGTGGTGTAGTGGTTAAGAAAGGTGGACTCTAATCTGGAGAACTGGGTTTGAGTCCCCACTCCTCCACATGAGCAGTGGACTCTAATCTGAAGAACCGGGTTGGTTTCCCCACTCCTCCACATGAAGCCAACTGGGTGACCTTGGGCCAGTCACAGTTCTCTCCCAACTCTCTCAGCCTCACCTACCTCATGAGTAGACAATACTGACTTTGATGGACCAAGGGTCCGATTCAGTATAAGGCAGCTTCATGTGTTCATGTGTGTTCATGTCTTGGGAGCCCCCTCAGGCTCCCTTCCTGTCTAATCGGTGACATAAATATTGTCCAACAGCAGACTGCACTGTGAGGTAACCCAGCACATAATCCCAAACTGCTGCCAATTACAGTGTGCCGAGTGTTAAGCGGCTGGGAATTTCATTTATGATGAGAGCATTACTCGGAGTACTGGGGGATGACAACAATTTTACGACAGCCTTAAAAATGGTGAAGGAAATATATTTTTACAACTATCTCAATATGTTTTATATCTGCCTCAACGTCGATAACTTCTTCCCCTCGTGGAAGTCTGCAGACAATGCCTTGGTTGTCATCAGGGAAACAACTTGGAAGATTAACTAACCACAAGACACGCAGTCCACCCCAGTGTTCAATCCAAAACCATTTGATCTCTCCAGGATCAGAGGAGCATGCCTATTATCTTAGGTGCTGTGGAAGACAGGCAGGACGGTGCTGCTGCCGTTGTCTTGTTTGGGGGCTTTCTAGAAGCACCTGGTTGGCCACTGTGTGAACAGACTGCTGGACTTGGTGGGCCTGGGTCTGATCCAGCAGGGCTTTTCTTATGTTATTATGTTCTTATGCGTGTGTGAGCCACCCTGATAAATGCTCAAAAATGCCCAGCAGCCATTTTACGTCTTCAATGGGATGCTCCCCGCCTATCCCTTATTCTAGGGTTGTCATACCAGAGCTGGGGCTGGGGGATCCCCTGTTTTGGGTTCCCTTGCCCCGGCACTGTTCAGCTAGCTGGTGGGGGTCTTACTAGTGTTAAACTGAGGCTTAGCCCCCACATCATCACTACACCAAAGGATTCATGAGACAATCATACTTATGATCACACCACAACTGTTTTTTTGCGGGCAGCATTTTATCTACGCGCAACGGAAGATCAACGGAACTGAATGCCAGGTCAAAATGCATATTTATATACCCCCTCACTGTATTCGCATCCACGGCAGTTCATCACACAATTAAAAAAAATACAAATTATAAAAAATACCATTAAAAAAGATCAGAGACCAAACATAAAACAAGTCACCACAAACCTTAAGAACAGAACGTAAAATAAAAACAGCAATAACAGTAAAACCTAGACAAGATGGAGCCATAAAAGAGCTGCATTAAGGGAAAATCAGAAGAGGTGTTATCCTCTAACCAAAAATGTAATTCAAAGGTCTTGGCTTGGTGTCTAAAGATGGCCAGCAACAGAGGCAGGCCAAGGGAAAGGTGAAGGGTATTCCAAGAACCAATCTTGCTTGCCTGGGGACGGACTGTAGCCATCGATGGCAGAGTGGCTACCACTGACTCTACCCCTTTCCTCCCTATGCATTAGCTTACTTAGAGTAGGTAGGTTTAACTTGGGTTTAAATCTTAGTGTTTTTCTGTTGGGTGAAGGTGGTGATATTGTAAGCCACACTGAATCCACATTGGGTGGGGAAAAAGTGAGTTAACAGTGCCCAGATGAATGAATGAATCAATGAGTCTGGTGTCTAAGAGACACGGGTTTAAATCCCCAGTCTGCCGAGAAACTAGCTGAGTTACTTTGGGCCAGTCACTCTTCCTCTCAGCCTAACTTACTTGTGGAGAAGGGAGAACTGAGCACTGTAAGTTGCCCCATCTGGAGGGAAGATGGGGATAAAAAAAAACATACTAAGAAGAAATACCAGGTGTCACCACTAAGAAAGCCCTGCTCTCTGGAGCCACCTGCCACAGCTTTGAAGGTTGGGGACCTGAAGCAGTTTCCATGAAGGCGAATGCAATATCAGGGCAGTAATATATAGCGGCACATGTGTTGCATTCTTTCTAAAATGTGGAAATAAACAACAGAACAATGGAAGGCTCCTAATGCATTGGGTCCACGTCAGAAACAAGGCAAAGTTAAGTGGGCACTCCAAAATCAAACCAGAAATCTGGATGAGGAGACGTGAGAAGTATCCTTGGTTTACTGAGCATGAGGTTGTTCTATTCACACATCTAACCTATGCGTTGTTGTCTACCCACAAAGAAAAGAAACTCTCAATAGTCTAATGCTGGGATGTGATGCAGTTCTGATTTCCTTTATTACCTCTCCGTAAGTGATGGTATTGTTGTAAATCCTCATTTCAGGGTAGACGTTCTCCAAGTACCACTTAAAACTCCGGCACTGAAGACGTTGCCGCAGAGCTATTCTTTCCGAAACGTCTCCAAAGTCAACTCCGGGGTTCTGCAAAAGAGAGAAGGTGCAGACACAGAAATTCTGTTACGCCAGCCTTTCTGCCCGTCCCTTTCCTTGAGAAACCCTCCTTGTTCATCTTATTTACAAACGGATTCCTCCGCCTGTCCTCGGCTTTCCCTTTCACCTCTCTTGCCTTGTAAGGCGCTACAGCCATCCTTGAGAACAGGAAATAAATATTAATGACATCTCTACTGAAGGAAAAGGTGGGGGGAGGAAAGGCATGAGAATAATGAAATTTCAATGAAGCCGAATGCCGCAATATTCAATTTGCTGTCTGTTCAATGACAATCTTGCAGTTAAAGCTATATAGAACAGGTTCACAACAATACCCACCGGTGATGCGTAAAATTCTGATTCAACCAACGCGTAGCGACACAGCCTTGCACGTCTGCATGAGCTCCAGTGAGTACGTGGCGCTCCTTCAAGAGTTATAGAGTAACCTTTCCACTGAAGCCAACTCGGAAGACTGCTACCATGGAAGATCCCATGCACTTATTTGGTACAGCTATATTTCAACTGCCACTAGGGTTGCCAACCTCCAGGTACTAGCTGGAGATCTCCTGCTATTAAAACTGATCACCCGCCAATAAAGATCAGTTCACCTGGAGAAAATGGCTGCTTTGGCTATTGGACTCTATGGCATTGAAGTCACTCCCCTCCCCAAACCCTGCCCTCCTCAGGCTCCACCCCAAAAATCTCCCGCTGGTGGCAAAGAGGGACCTGGAAACCTTAACTGCCACCTAGGACTCCATAACTCAATCCACCTCTCTTGTTTCAGTACCTTCCCTGTTTTAATTCCTCTCATCCTCTCAGTATTTCCACAATCCTCCATGCAGCCTGATCAGAAAGCCAGCGTAGTGTAGTGGTTAAGAGCGGTGGTTAGGAGCAGTAGACTCTAATCTGGAGAATATGAGGATGTAATATCTACGAAGATCTACCGAGTATGGATTTTAGCAGAATTGTTAGCTACGGTAGACCAACTGAGAGTCATAAAAGATGATGAAGAAGAAGAGTTGGTTTTTATATGCCGACTTTCTCTAGCACCTAAGGGAGACTCAAACCGGCTTACAATCACCTTCCCTTCCCCTCCCCACAACAGACACCCTGTGAGGTAGGTGAGGCTGAGAGAGCTCTAAAAGAACTGTGACTAGCCCAAGGCCACCCAGCAGGCTTCCTGGGTAGGAGTAGGGAAACCAACCCGGTTCACCAGATTAGAATCTGCCGCTCATGTGGAGGAGTGGAGAATCAAACCCGGTTCTTCAGATTAGAGTCTACCGCTCCTAACCACCACTCTTAACCACTACACCGCACTAGCTCTCTGATCAGGCTGCATGGAGGATTGTGGAAATACTGAGAGGATGGGAGGAATTAAAACAGGGAAGGGGAAGGTATTGAAACAAGAGAGGTGGATTGAGGTATGACCTATTTTTGGAGTCCTAGGTGGCAGCTAGGGTTGCCAGGTCCCTCTTTGCCACCGGCGGGAGATTTTCGGGGCAGAGCCTGAGACTGCTGGTACATAGACTCCCAACAGGGAAGTGTGGGTCCAGCGAGCAACGAACCTCAGGGAAAACTCCCATGCATAAACGACCAATATTGACTTTGATGGACCAAAGGTCTGATTCAGTATGAAGCAGCAGCAGGTGTTCAGGAGGCTCCACCATGACTCTCAGCAGCCCTCTGTGTTTGGCTTGAACACATAAAGCTGCCTTATACACATGAATCAGACCCTTGGTCCATCAAAGTCAGTATTGTCTGCTCAGACCAGCAGCGGTTCTCCAGGGTCTCAGGCAGAGGTCTTTCACATCACCTACTTGCCTAGGGTTTAACTGGAGATGCCGGGGATTGAACCTGGGACCTTCTGCATGCCAAGCAGATGCTCTGCCACTGAGCCACGGCCCCTTCCCAGTTGCACAAATGAACACATAAAGCTGCCTTATACTGAATCAGACCCTTGGTCCATCAAAGTCAGTACTGTCTACTCAGACCGGCAGCGGCTCTCCAGGGTCTCAGGCAGAGGTCTTTCACATCACCCACTTGCCTAGTCCCTCTAACTGGAGATGCTGGGGATTGAACCTGGGACCTTCTGCATGCCAAACAGAGGCTCTGTCACTGAGCCACGGCCCCCTCCTCAGTCACTTTTCTTACACAATCACACGAGAGACAGAACACCCCTTCTGGGAACCGGAAAGGGCTTCTGCAAGCAGCACGTCACCTTTCCATCCAATCGGATAGGCACCCCAAGCTTTGCACAGTAGATACGTTCAAAAATAAAATTGGGGCGTATTTTTTTATGATAAAAAAAACAAAACAATTTTCTATCTCAGAAGGTAAACCTTTAATGTACCATGGCTGGTTTTTATGTCTGATAAAGCAACGTTGTCTTTATTTTTCTTCCCCCAAAGGCTCGCATTGTAGCTCATTGGAGAAAGCGACCATCGGAAAGTAATTGCACAGAAGAGATTTCGGTCACATCTCAATTGCTCACAGAAATGGCCTTTAAAAAAAAATATCCAGCTTAGCTTGGTTCAAATTGGGCTGCTGAACACGCCTGCCTCCCAAAGTTGCAATTGCTTTTCCTTGTCAGATTTCTGAGAATGTTATATGCATGCGGAAGGTCCCCCGGTTCAGTCCCTGGCATCTCCGGTTAAAGGATCTGTTGGGAAAAAACCTCTCTCTGCTCAAGACCTTCAAGAGCCAGACGCAGCAGCCGTTGTTGAGCTAGAGGGTCCGATGATTAGGATCATGCAGGGAAATGACATGTAGAGGGATTTAGACCGGCATCTGGGGACCAGCCCTGGAAGATGAGGTCTCCGTAGCATGCATTAGGTAGGATTATATTCCCATGGCAAAGTCCCTGGAGAGAAAGAGACCTTCTCTATGCACAGGGTACCTTGCTTTCCATGAAAGAGCCACTTTATATGTCAAACTAACTGCATTGGTGTTCTGGCAGTGTTTGTATACTCATTTGGCTGCAAAAGCCATGGGTAGTCTGGGACAAAAAAATTGCCCTGAAATAGTCCACCACCCCCAAGGTCACCTGGGATGGGGGAAAGGCCGGACATGTCCTTTGTTGAGTGGGGTGAAAAGAAGAAGAGTTGTTTTTTATATGCTGACTTTCTCTACCACTTAAGGAATAATCAAGCCAGCTTACAATCACCTTCCCTTCCCCTCCCCACAACAGACACTCTATGAGGTAGGTGGGGCTGAGAGAGTGTGACTAGCCCAAGGTCACCCAGCTGGCTTCATGTGTTGGGGTGGAGAAACAAATCCAGTTCACCAGATTAGCCTCCGTCGCTCATGTGGAGGAGTGGGGAATCAAACCCAGTTCTCCAGATCAGAGTCCACAGCTCCAAACCACTGCTCTTAACCACTACATCACTCTGGCTCTCCAGAATTGGCAACCCCAACCCCAATCTTCACATCCTTTCAGAAGCACTTCCACCTCTTCCTTACCGTCATTGGGATGTTCCACGCCATGTAAACGTGTGACTTGAAGTCGTCCATCCACACTTCAGCGGCGCGCAAGGCGTTGCGCTTTGCATAGTAATCAATGTCATTGTTGTACGGTTTCTTTGTGCGCTCGATGTGTGCCACCCGAGAGCATGGCAACACCTCCATGCTTCCTCCACACTGCCAAACCTGTGAAAAACAAGAAGGGGGGGAGAGAGCCATGAAAGGAGGAAGAGAATAAATAGACTCAACAAAGCTGGTGTGGCAGCCGTGGTGGTTAAGAGAAGGTGTCGTGAGTCAGGAAACCAGCCTGTTCAAATCATCACCCCAATTCTCCAGGAGTGTTCCCAAGCCAAAGTTGGCAACCCTGGCTGGTCAATGTGGTGTCCCAAGAAGCCCATATGGGTTAACTTGACAGATCCATGCCTGAGTGAGCATGGCTCACTCCTCGGTCCCATCCTAAGCATCTTTGGGAAGCATTTTAAATCAACTAGACATTAGGAAGAATTTTCTAACAGTTAGAGCGGTTCCTCAGTGGAACAGGCTTCCTCGGGAGGTGGTGAGCTGATTCTATGACCTCAAGCAGATGATGAGAGGGAGGGCATCTTGGCCATCTTCTGGGCATGGAGTAGGGGTCACTGGGTGTGTGTGTGTGTGGGAGGCAGTTGTGAATTTCTTGCATTGTGCAGGAGGTTGGACTAGATGACCCTGGTGGTCCCTTCCAACTCTATGATTCTATGATTCTATGATCTTTCATTTGAACTGGGTTTGAATGGTATACCAACAACAAAGGGGGGAGGGGAACTTAACCCTACAACTTAACCCTACAACTCTGGTTTGTTAAGCTATTGTAGGGCCTTATATATGTTACCGATTTTAGCCTGTAATAAATATATACATATTTTGTATTGACATAACCTTTATATTGTATAACCTTTGGCCTTGGATGTTGATTTTTTCTTGACCTTTGGGTACTTAATTCTTGGTTTGAGCAGTTACAGGAGGAAGGGGTGGGATTTCGCCGGCCGTTTCGGACATGTATCCTTGCCCACCTGGACTGTGCGAGCCATAAGTCTAAATAAACATGTTCGTAACATTTCATTATTTCTTCCCCAGCGTGAACAATACATTGCATTTATAGCAAGTGATGCACCATGACTGGACAAGAAAAGCTGCCTGCCTCTGCTTCCTTGGTGACACTGAGAAACGACGTGACAAAAAGCCAAACAAAATGCAACGAGGCTTTTTAAAAAAGATTTATTTTGCTAAATGGTATTTCTTTCTCTTTTGCTGTCCTCAAGCCATGGTATGGTAAATCACAGGCCACCCAAATTTACATTTGATTAATGAAATGCATGGGGGCGGGGAGAGCTACAGTGGTGGCCATAAATCTGGACGGGCACAGGGCCCAGAATTTCTGGAGCGAAAGGAACAAACCTTCAGAAAAAGAAACTAGTTGATGTTAATAGTTGAATGGGAAATATACTGGAAGATGTGGGCATATTTCTCTTTTTGTAACTGAGGTTCTTGGGGAAGGAGATTCTTGGTTAGGGTTGTGGGCTCTGGCTGGGGAAATTCCTGGAGATTTGGGGATGAGGCCTGGGGAAAAGCAGAGTTTGGGGAGAGGAGGGTGCTCAGCAAGGATGTGATGTATGGTTGCCAGTAGGGTTGCCAAACTCCAGGTACTGAAAAGAAATCAACATAGAGGGTTAAATCACAACATAGCCAAGTACTAATTCCATCTCTTCATATATTAAACACACATCTTTGATACTGTGTAATACATATGACAATTGTGCACACAAATTAATTATAACAAATATGCGTAAGCAGATTGTAATAAAGTCCATATAAAGGGGAAACCGTAGCTCCAAAGCCCCGATGAAGCTCCGGTAGTGGGAATACGGTCCTCTAGAATAGCTCCGTTTCGGTGTCCTTATTCTGTTCCACAGTTCTATAAGTCCCCTCAATATTCTCATCTCATACTTTTACATCAAAAGCTTTTAATCCAGGGTTTCACAAGTTCCTTAATGGATACCGGTGCATCTTTGGTAACCTCCAGGTACTAGCTGGAGATCTCCTGCTATTACAACTGATCTCCAGTTCTCCTGAAGAAAATGGCTGCTTTGGCAATCAGACTCTATGGCGTTGAAGTCCCTCCCCTCTCCAAACCCGCAGATAACTTTTCTAAACGGAAGGCACTGCCCCTTCAAATCACACACGGCAGCGCCGTCGCCAAGGGAGTCGCTATCTGCAGCTTTTCTCGGGACTTGAATAGATACTGTTTATATGCACATTACCTTGGCATTGCCTATTTTGTTGTTCCAGTCTTTTGTATTATGTCTCATATTGATTGTATGTATTTTTGTAGATGTAGGTCAGTTAGATAGCTTAGTAGTTATAGTTTTTGTGTATTTTAATATTAAAGAGTTGGCATTCAACACTGTAGGTGTTATTGCTTGATGGCCACAGTGCTGTAATTTTGGTTGTAACCCCCTGGAGGTTGGCAACCCTACCCGTTATGCAACACAATAAAAGGGAGCCGTTCCATCCTCTTTTCTTCCCACTCATCCCTGCCTCCGACTCTGACAAATGTTCAATCAAACTACAAGGAACCGGAACAACAAAGAGGTATGGATATTAACTCATGCGGTTAAGATTTTTAATTTAGATCACTTTTAACATGTTTTGTTAGCGTCATTATTCTTTCCAACCATTACTGGATCTCTTGGTAGCCAAATACACACCCAGAGGTGAAATCTGAGACCACTGCCGGCACCACGGAGACTTCATAAGATATTTTCCTTGGTAAAGAGAGATCGGAGGGAAGGCGGCGTGGTACAGCCTGATCTCGTCAGATCTCGGAAGTTAAACAGGATCAGTATTTGAAGGGAAGGCCACCAAGGAAGACTCTGCAAAGGAAGGCAATGGCAAATCCCCTCTGCTTCTCAGTTGCCTTGAAAGCCCGTTGCTGGGGGTCGCCATAAGTTAGCTGAGACTTGATGGCACTTTACACCCAAAGAGACATCAGCCTGTGATCAGCTTTTCTTGCCTTTCCTGTCCCAAATTTCCTGTCTCAGATGGAACAGGCGCAGAGGAGAGCCACGAGGATGACCAGGGGCCTGAAGACCAAGCCCTATGAGGAAAGGCTAAGAGAGTTGGGAATGTTTAGTCTGGAGAAGAGGAGGTTGAAGGGGACATGATTGCTCTCTTGAAGTATTTGAAGGGCTGTCACTTAGACAAGGGCAGGGAGCTGTTCATGTTGGCAGCAGAGGATAGGACTTGCAATAATGGGTTTAAATTGCGGGCGGAAAGGTACCAGCTGGATATAAGGAAAAATCTTTTTAATGTAAGAATTGTTTGACAGTGGAATAGGCTACCTAGGGAGGTGGTGAGAGCCCCCGCACTGGCAGTCTTTAAGCAGTGGCTGGACAAACGCTTGTCAGGGATGCTCTAGGCTGATCCTGCATTGAGCAGGGGGTTGGACTGGATGGCCTGTATGGCCCCTTCCAACTCTACGATTCTATGTTAAGCAAGTTGAGGCTGAAAGGTCCAGGGGTCAGGGTTTTTTCAACTATTGCTCCTAAACGGTGGAACACCATGCCCAGGTAACACCCCAGGCATGCCAGGTTCTCTCTGAAAGTCTGTTGAAAACTTATATTGGTTGTTGTTTCAGAAGGCGAAGAAGAAGAAGAAGACGAGGAGGAGGAGGAGGAGGAGTTGGTTTTTATATGCCGGATTTCCTTATCACTTAAGGGAGACTCAAACTGGCTTACAATCACCTCCCCTCCCCCTCCCCACAACAGACACCCTGTGAGGAGGGGGGGGGCTGTGAGAATGTGACTTGCTCAAGGTCACCCAGCTGGCTTCATGTGTAGGAGTGGGGAAACAAACCCGGTTCTCCAGATCAGACTCCACCGCTCCAAGCCACCGCTCTTAACCACTCCACCACACTCCACTCCACAGAACTAAATGTTCTGTTCTCCCTTCGCCTGAAGAATTGTCTAATTGCACCGATGGTTTTCATTGCCCACTGTGTTATTTTGCTATTTTCATTATGAAGAACTATTATTTTTATGACTCTGAGTTTGAGTTGCTCTCTCTCTCTCTCTTTTTTAGACTGCTGTGTACGGATAGTTCATCTGCATTTTAGATTTCCTGGCTGGCTGCTGTTTTACATCCGTGCCTGAGATGATTTTGGACTGCGGCTTTGGATTGTTCTTTTAGGTTTGCTAAATATTGTGACTTCTAAAGCATGTGTTTACTTTAAAGGGATATCTGTCTGCCAAATGAAGGAATATTTATAATAGAAAGCTGGGATATACGTTTTCCAGATAAATAAAACATGAGGACAAGCTTTCATCTGTAGGTTAACATCTGATAACATTAATACCATGCTCATTTAAAGTTTGCTTGCTATATTTCAGGGCTCTCCAACGTGGTGCCTGTTGGCACCTTGTCACCTGCCAACACCATTCCTGGTGCCTGTCTTTTTAGAAAGTGGGTGGGACCAGGTGGGGCTTTTCTGATTGGCCCCTGGAGTTTTGATTGGCTGCGCAGATTTTTGAAAACCTTGCTTTGACAGCAGTAGCCACCACAGCACAAAGAGCTTCACTGCGTGATTGAAGATAACACGTGGCAGCCATTCTAGGGTAGCCATTTTGTGCCTTTGCCCACCATGGTGTGTTGGAATTTCAAAGGTGCCCGCAGGCTTTTAAAAGTTTCGGTGTCTGTCTGTCTGTCTGTCTACATCCATCCATCCATCCATCCATCCATCCTTCCATCCATCCATCCATCCATCCATCCATCATGGTGTAGTGGTTAAGAGTGGTGGTTCGGAGCGGTGGACTTTGATCTGGAGAACCGGGTTTGATTCCCCCACTCCTCCACATGAGCGGCGGAAGCTAATCTGGTGAACTGGATTTGTTTCCCTACTCCTACACACAAAGCCAGCTGGGTGACCTTGGGCTAGTCACAGCTCTCTTAGAGCTCTCTCAGCCCCACCTACCTCACAGGGTGTCTGTTGTGGGGAGAGGAAGGGAAGGTGATTGTAAGCCAGATTGAGCCTCCCTTAAGTGGCAGAGAAAGTCAGCATAGAAAAACCAACTCTTCTTCTTCTTCTTCCTCCTCCTCCTATCTACAGGGCCGGCTCACCCATTAGGCACACTTAGGCAATCACTTGGAGCTAGGGTTGCCAGGTCCCTCTTTGCCATTTGCGGGAGGTTTTTGGAACGGAGCCTGAGGAGGGCGGGGTTTGGGGAGGGGAGGGACTTCAATGCCATAGTGCATACTGCCAATCTCATCTATAAACGGAAGACAGAGTGTTATTTACTCAAGATAAATTTGGTGCAGATGTAACAGCCGGACACCTGTTTTCCGAAGGTGAAAAAAAAGCAAAAGAAAACTGCCACAGGTTGGTAGATCATGATGGGTAGCCGTGTTAGTCTGTCTGTAGCAGTAGAAAAGACCAAGAGTCCAGTAGCACTTTAAAGACTAACACAATTTCTGGCAGGGTATGAGCTTTTGTGAGTCACAGTTCCGAAGAAGTGAGCTGTGACTCACGAAAGCTCATACCCTGCCAGAAATCTTGTTAGTCTTTAAGGTGCTACTGGACTCTTGCGCTTTTCTACTGCCACAGGTCGGGGAATGCGCATCCTTGTCGAGCATTCCCTGCCACTCAGCAGTGGGTGTGAATTTGCACAGTGGGGCTTGCGGCAATTTCCCCATCTCTTTATGATTCTCCCCTGCCTTGCCCGCTCTGCCAATCTCAACTCAGAACAAATATATAGATATAGATTTACAAGAACCCATCACGAGTTGGGATCAATACGACTTGGGAGGGAACCTTTTGAAGGAAATGGAGTTTTTCTTAAGAATGATCCTGAGTCTTTTTCCCCACATGAAACAAGGAACAGGGAGATCTGAGCATTGATCGGGTCTCCCGTTGGTTACTTCTCTTGGGGCAAAAGTGTTGCTGGAGATGAAGGAAATCCTCATTTCTTTGCTGATGGTTAAAACTGTATCATCTTGCTCTCCCATCCCAAAGGCTTCAAGCAGAGCGCCATAAAAACAGTAACACATCAACAAAACAGCATCGTTATCCTCAACAAAACACAAAGAGCCCAGCAGGAGAGATTAAAAAAAAAATACTACCCCGAGTACCACGGAAGCATAATTAACATTTAAAAGCCTACCTTGAAGAAAACATGGAACATAGCTCAGAATTTATACGTTTGATCCACAAACTGCAGCCAAACCATTTCATTCTAGGAAAGGAAAACCACACCTGGGGGAAAAGGTAAGCCCGCCCACGCTATGGTCATCATCCAATCAGGGTCATGTGCACTGGCTATTTAAAAAAAAGAGGGGGGACCACCGGGAGATGCCAACTGTCTATGGAATTTCCAGGGTTTTGTCTGACCTGCCCTAAGGAAGGAAACTATCAGAGACCCCTGGAACAAGCACACAGGCCAGACACCAAATCCCCTCCTTCCACAATCTGCCTTATTTAGCTCTCCTCTTCATGGCGCGGAGTGGTAAGCTGCAGTACTGCAGTCCAAGCTCTGCTCACGACCTGAGTTCGATCCCGATGGAAGTCGGTTTCAGGTAGCCGGCTCAAGGTTGACTCAGCCTTCCATCCTTCCGAGGTCGGAAAAATGAGTACCCAGCTCGCTGGGGGTAAAGGGGAGATGACTGGGGAAGGCAATGGCAGACCACCCCGTAAACATAGTCTGCCTAGTAAACGTCGGGATGTGATATCACCCCATGGGTCAGAAATGACCCGGTGCTTGCACAGGGGACTACCTTTACCTTTTTCCTCCAGCCAGGCAATGTGGATTTCCCAGCTTCATGTTGGCAGGTAGGTACAACTTCTACACATTCCATATCCTTGGCACTGCCAATTGTCTATTGGGTCCATCCCATAAAGATAGGAGCACCTTCTCATGCTGTTTCCTTGTTCTCTCTTGCCTGCTCTTAGTGTGAGAACAAGCAGGCAAAAACAGTTATTGCAGAATGTCCCTACTGGGTCTCAACAAACACTGAAATAACCCCTTGGATAACCAAGAGCCAGTTTACAGAGATGAGTCAGCACCTTGACTGGGGTCCAAAACCACATTGGTAACCAATGAATTCCCGATGATGATGAAGAAGAACAGTTGGTTTTTATATGCCAACTTTCTCTACCACTTAAGGGAGACTCAAACCGGCTTACAATCACCTTCATTTCCCCTCCCCACAACAGACACCCTGTGAGGTAGGTGGGACGGAGAGTGTGTGACTAGCCCAAGGTCACCCAGCTGGCTTCGGGTGTAGGAGTGGGGAAACAAATCCAGCTCACCAGATTAACCTCCGCCGCTCATGCGGAGGAGCGGGGAATGAAACCCGGTTCTCCAGATCAGAATCCACCACTCCAACTGTTGTTTCTGAGCTGCCGTCAAGGGCTGTCCCATACGAAACCCCTTTCAGTAATCAAGTAGAGAGGCCATTATAGGGCTTCATCATAACAGACTGGTCCCAGAAAATGCAGGGTGTTTCTACTGATGCAACACTATGTTCTGCATTGTAAACATGTCATGTTTAATACTTATGCTTTGTTCAGATGACAGCTATGTTTCAAAATTCTGCCGCACCTAGTCCGGTTGCATTGCTTATTAGAGGTAGCATCCAGTAACCCTTTTTACATTGTGTAACCCGTTGTGGGTCTCAGTGAGAAAGGTAGACTATAAATAACACACACAAACAAATACTAGCGCAGGCACAAAAGTGGAGAGGTATATAGTTGGTGTATAGACTGAAGAAGGTATATAGTTGGTGTATAGACTGAAGCTGCTGAAACATATCATAGCCGCCGCCTACAAATCCAGGAGAAGTAGGGTTGCCAGGTCCCTCTTTGCCACTGGCAGGAGGTTTTTGGAGCCTGAGGAGGGTGGGGTTTGGGGAGGGGAGGGACTTCAATGCCATAGAGTCCAATTGCCAAAGCGGCCATTTTCTCCAGTGGAACTGATCTCCATGGGCTGGAGATCAGTGGTAATAGCAGGAGATCTCCAGCTTTAGGGTTGCCAGGTCCCTCTTTGCCACTGGCGGGAGGTTTTTGGGGTGGAGCCTGAGGAGGGCGTAGTTTAAGGAGGCAAGGGACTTCGATGCCATAGCATTCAATTGCCAAAGTGGCCATTTTCTCCAGATGAACTGATCTCTATCGGCTGGAGATCAGTTGTAATAGCAGGAACTATCAGTTGTAATAGCAGGAGATCAACTTTGTGTGTTTTGGATCAAGCAAAGGGTGTATGTAAATTTGGAATACCATGATCCTGACTGAAATTTGGATAAGAAGAATTTCAGAAGCGTCTTAATACAAAACAAACAGTTTTAATTGTGATCTGATCTCTCCAGTTACTGAACCATTATTGCACACAGTATTCTAAACTGACTTCACAGTATTTCATTTGTTATTCCAATGGCAGTATGGCGAAAAGTAAGCCATAGCATTATCGTTTTGGGTTCTGCAGTCTTTAACTCTCCTTCAAATTGCTTTGGATCACATTTCGCCTAGGTGGGACTCAATGAGGTACATCTCACTAATTCACCTCCGATTTCAATTTAGATTAAACCTGGTGGCACCTCTAAGCAACCTCACCTTGGCATTGACACTGGCATCTTCCAGTCTCCAGCTGGCCTAATGGATACTGTCAGAGATAAGATCATGTTGGGGTAAGGCGCAATCACAACCATTAATTCCCAATATAAATATTGCTCTTTTGAAGACTGTAAACAAACCCGAGAGCGACATGTGCCGTCGCATTACCTTAATGGTGCCGTCGCTAATTACCCCAATCAACCCTCCAAAGCTCAACTCCATTAGACACTCTAAGCATCGGGAAGAACCCACATCAATGCAGAATTACAGCTTGGAGTGGAACAGTTTGCATTTCACGCAAAGCAGATTGGCGACGGAGCTTCAAACCATACCTGCAAGCTTGCGATACAATGGCCTCTATTTCTGGAACACTGGAATGTGCTTAATTAGCACCTGGAAGCAAATGATGGATGGTCTAAAGAGACTTCAGCTTTAGCGTCACTTCAAATCGACTACATGAATGTTCCAGAGAGATACCAAGAAGAGAGCTGGGTCCATGGGTGGGGTGGGGGTGGGGAGAGAAAGGAAGGATATAGTGGTATCAGTGCTTGTGAAGAAAGTATACTGGTGATATAAGGGAAGAGGGGGTTGGGGAATATGTAAACTGCTTAGATTGCTGCCTGAAACTTTGAAATAGATGCCCCATTTCCAGGGTAAGGTCAGCTATTGAGTTCTTTCTCCAAGGTCATAGTGTGGGTGGAGACCAACTTTGTGTGTTTTGGATCAAGCAAAGGGTGTGTGTGCAGTATAATTTTTATTCCTTTTCCAGGAAATTCCAGGATTTTCTTTTCTACCAAGGAGAAAAAAATAGCGATGATTCTATTTTCCTGGAGAAGGTGCTTGAAAGTCAGACTTGGAAAAAACTGCAGAGAGATTTTCAAGTAAAAAACCAGTAGGGTTATGGTCTCACCGTTACTTAGGGTTGCCAACCTCCAGGTACTCCTGCTATTACAACTGCTCTCCAGCTGATAGAGCTTAGTTCATCTGGAGACAAAGGCCGCTTTGGCAATTGGACTCTATGGCACTGAAGTCCCTCCCCTCCACAAACCTTGCCCTCCTCAGGCTCCTCCCCAAAAATCTCCAGGTATTTCCCAACCTTGAGCTGGAAACCCTGCCCATTACTACCAAGTTTTTTTTAAAAAAAAACTTGTTTAAAAAGTTACTGCATTAGGAAGCAGTCTGCGCTAAAGCTTTCTCCAGAGAACACTAATTCATTAAATGTGAATAATTTATTCACAAGGAGGAACATTCATATGATCATCTGCCGTGCACTCTGTCTTCCATGCCATTGGAAGGTAGGTAAGAACCTCAATTTCATTATTGCTTTGCTGAATTGTCTCTTTATACAGGGAAGAGAGAAAAGAGAAATATCTCTTATCATCAGCTCGAATGCACCCATCCTATGTTTGGGGTAGGGTTGCCAACCTCTAGGTAGTAGGTGGAGATCTCTGGCTATTACAACTGATCTCCAGCCAATAGAGATCTGCTCCCCTGGAGAAAATGGCCACTTTGGCAACTGGACTCCATGTAGGGATGTGAATACCGATAAACCCGAACCAAAAATAAACCCGAAATTAGCTGTTTTGGCAATATTCAGGCTTCGGGTTTACTGAATGCCAAAACCTGAAGATCTCCCCGAAGCCGAATAGGCAAATCCCAAAAAAGCTGAATAGATATTGTACCCCACTGAGGTCCCTGACTTCCCCAGGCTCCACCCACAAATCTCCAAGACCTCCCCAACCTGGAACTGCCAACCCTACCCTCCACCCCCACCAGCAGCCACAGGAGTGGCCTGGCAACCTTAATCTCTTGAAATTTGTAGCAGTTGTTCTCCTTCACCCAAGACCTAAAAGCTCTCATTCTGCGTTTCTTCTGGGTGAGTGCTGAACTATCGGTTCTTGGAGGTTATCCGGGCTGTGTGACCATGGTCTTGGTATTTTCTTTCCTGACGTTTTGCCAGCAGCTGTGGCAGGCATCTTCAGTCCACAATAGCCATGCAGATTAGCTTTGGATTCCACATGTTAACAGATCAGGATACAATGGTTCCACATTAACATACCACACCCTCATTAGCTCATTATCTTAATACTTACAGGACAATGATTAGCACATTACCTTTGATACTTTTGCAGGACAATGACTCAGCTCAAACCCAACCCCCTTCTGACTATATATTACTCTTCCTACACACTTGACTCTGAGAGACACTGTCCTTCAGTGTTACTCCTCTGAAGATGCCTGCCACAGCTGCTGGCGAAACGTCAGGAAAGAAAATACCAAGACAACGGTCACACAGCCAGGATAACCTACAAGAACCGATGAGCTCTGACCGTGAAAGCCTTCAACAATATTCTAAGCAGTTCTTTGCGGTTGATGTTGGGACTACAACTCCCAGGAGGCAGCAAAACCAGGTGGATATGCATGACTCTGTCAAGGTCAAGCAACAACAAGACAATCCAGGAGAGAACTCAGTTAGAATACAGATGCATTCCCCCCGCCCCGAACTCTTACTGAGAAAGCTCATAATTATTGAGCTAATTCTGAATCAAGCTTGCAGGCATTTCCCCCCCACCGCTGTCTCTAAGCTCCAGCATCAGTGGGACAGGATGTCAAGATTAAACTGAATGGATGCAGCTACTTACAGCTCATTCCTGAGCCTTGCGGCGGCCAGGAACAGCATAATTGCCACGCTGCCGTGGTGCATCCAGAGAGGTTTCCCCAGCAGCCGAAAGGCTTAAAAAAGCCTTTTAAAAAGTTTTTAAAAGAAAATGGGGCTCTTTCCCCCATAGCAAGCATTGCTGCTGCAGCATTGCTGTTTGCTTTGGGGGCGGGGGGAAGCCCCATTTTCTTTTAAAAACTTTAAAAAAGGTTTTAAACCTTGTGGCAGCCAGGGAGGCTGTTGCTAGAGGGGGCGTTCCCGGGATGGAGGGGCTTTGGAAGCTGACTAGAAGAAGAGTTGGTTTTTATATGCCAACTTTCTCTACCACTAAAGGGAGACTCAAACCAGCTTACAATCACCTTCCCTTCCCCTCCCCACAACAAACACCCTGTGAAGTGGGTGGGGCTAAGAGAGCGTGACTAGCCCAAGGTCACCCAGCTGGCTTCATGTGTAGGAGTGGGGAAACAAATCCAGTTCACCAGATTAGCCTCCGCTGCTCATGTGGAGGAGTGGGGAATCAAACCCGGTTCTCCAGATCGGAGTCCACCACTCCAAACCACCGCTCTTAACCATTACACCACGCTGGCTACCATCAGTTCCACCCCTGGGAACGCCCCAGGAACATCCCCATCCCCCACACTGGCGCCATATATCTCTTCGGAGATTTAGGTCCCCGGATAGACTGCGGCATCGGAAGGGCAGCATGCCGCTCCGAGGCACCCAAGTGTCGCCGGAACTGCTCCCGCCACCAGCGTAAGTGCCTCTTATTCCGTGATAAGAGGTCACTTATGCTGACAGCGGGGTCACGCCACCTCCAGAGAGCTTTCAGCCCCCCACCTCAGGAATGCACTGGCAGCCATCAACCTGAACATTTTACCTTTTTAACTCCTCAAAAAGAATTAGAAGATGTCATTCACGGTATTCTGAAGAGAAAATACATAAAAAAAGATGGGCAACAAGGGAAAAATTGAAAAGTCATGGCATTGAGGAAGGGCAAGGTCTTTTGTTAACCTTCTTACAGAAGGAGAGCACTTAATCATGCTAGAATTGAAATATTTCCTGGAGAAACCTGTACTCAGCAATCTTCATCTCTCTGCAGAGTGAAGCTTTATGAGCGGAGAGATAAATCAGGCAAATTAATAGTCTGGCACTATGGGAGGGAGACGATAAGGTTTAGAACATTACTTTTAAAAAAATGACCCATATACTTTAACCACTAATCTGATCTCCATAAACTCCCATTCTGCACAATTTTTACAAAGAACATGGCCCCTCTGACCATACCTTGTCCAGAGATGAAATTGATGGGTTTTTATGAGCTAGCTAAGATTCTCTTCTGTAAAGACAACCAAATCCTCTCTTTCTAATATGATCAGTTCAACTTAAGGATAAAAAATAAGGCTAGAAGCTTAATGTTGCACATGATACTATAAATAAAGGGTGCAACCTGCCCAAATTTAATCCGGTATTCTTACGGAGCTGCCTTATAAACGAGTTCAGAATAGTCTGCTCTGACTAGTAGCAGCTCACCGTGGTCTCTGGCCAGTCTCTTTGCCAGTCCTGCTGTTGTGTGTGAGTGTGTGTGTTAGGGTTGCCAACTACCAGGTCTGGAGATCTCCTGCTATTACAACTCATCTCCAGCTGATAGAGATCAGTTGGAGAAAATGGCCACTTTGGCAATTGAGTGCCAAGTGCCCGGTGGTGGCAGGTAAAATCCCGCCAATCCACCGGGCTGCCTGCCAGCCAGCTGATGACTGGCGTGCACTGCGTGCACGAGAGCACTCACACGCACACATGTCACTTTCTGGTAAACCCAAAAGTGATGCGGACGCTCTGGCAATCTTGGATAAAACTCTATGGAAAACATAGAGTTTGGGCCGAGATAGCTAGAGCTTCCGCGTCACTTTCGGGTAAACCCGGAAGTAATGTAGGTGCGTTGTGCGGGGCGCGCGTGCGCATCTCGACAGACTCATGTGGGCATTGCACGCCACAGCCACAACCCTGGAAAGCTCCCGCCAGTGGAGCTCCGGAGCCTGGCTAGCCTGATGTTATGGCATTGAAGTCCCTCCCCAAACACCGCCCTCCTCAGGCTCCACCCCAAAACCTCCCGCTGGTGGCAAAGAGGGACCTGGCAACCCTAGGGGAGAAGAAGAGGGGTGTGCACGAGCCAGGGATTTTGTCTCATTCTCATCACGAGCTGGTTTGTCGGGTATCTGCCTTCAAGATCAATCCAGTCGCTCCAGCTTTATATCTTCCTACCCTGATGAGCTCTGCCATTTCTCCGGGCCCATTGTTTTCCCCCCAAAGGAAGAGAAATGAAATCTCCCTGCAAGTTTACATCTCAGCGAGGGATAAAAAAAACACACAGTTCACTTATACCAGAAAATCTACTCTGAAACCTCCTGTGAATACAAAGGCTTGTTTTGCTGTGCGCTGCATCACTATAACGCTGACCGGCCATTCTGCAAGTGACACAGTTGACCCAAAAACGAATGCTTCCTGCAAGGCAGGAGCAAAATCCAGATGAAAATTAATGCTAGGCTTGTCCGTAAGCTTACAAAGAGAGAGCTCCTACACCTGCATTTCTTCCTTCATACTAGGGATGTGAGTAGCCATGATTTTCTACTTCCATTGTCAAGACGGCATGCTTGATGTCATGAGCTCGCAATGTGAAGAAGCAGCAAGTTTGAGGATACTTGGGTTGGATCGGAAAAAAAAGTGTGAACATAGGAAGCTGTCGAAGGCTTTCACGGTCAGAGTTCATTGGTTCTTGTAGGTTATCCGGGCTGTGTAACCGTGGTCTTGGAATTTTCTTTCCTGACGTTTCGCCAGCAACTGTGGCAGGCATCTTCAGAGTAGTAACACTGAAGGACAGTGTCTCTCAGTGTCAAGGGTGTAGGAAGAGTAATATATAGTCAGAAAGGGGTTGGCAGTTCCAGGTTGGGGAGCTCTTGGAGATTTGTGGGTGGAGCCTGGGGAAGTCAGGGACCTCACTTTACCTTTTATATTGTGAGTGCAGGTTGTATAAAGTTGGACCTTTTTCGAATTTGTACATTCAATGTACATCTCTGGTAAGTATAATATAAAAATAAGGTTAAAAATGTGTACATTTTACAAGAAAGGATCAGAAAAGAGCATACGAATAAAGAATGGAGATGGATGAGGGAGAAGCTGTCTTTATGCCAAATAGGATGGAAGGTGCATCTCGGTCAGTGCTAGAGAGCCAGCGTGATGTAGTGGTTAAGATGGGTGGTTTGGAGTGGCGGACTCTGATCTGGAGAGCCGGGTTTGATTCCTGGTTCTTCAAATCAGAGCGGCGGACATGAGCGGCAGACACATGAGTGGAGGACGCTAATCTGGTGAACTGCATTCCCCCCCCCCACTCCTACACAGGAAGCCATATGGGTGACCTTGGGCTAGTCACAGCTCTTTCCAGCTGAAGGATCTGAATTAGTAGGAAAGAACCTACTGAGTACATAGACAATGGTATCAAAAGCCACTGAGAAGTTAAGATAATGGACAGGGATTCAGTCCCTCTGCCATTTTCCTAGCAAAGGGTAAATTCCTTCCCAAATGAAGATAGACGAATCTTATGGGAAGCATATTGTCCAACATAACACTGTAAGTTCTTCCTAAAATAACATCTTCCAGGGTAAAATACCCACAAAGTGATATGTAAGTGTGAATGTGCATATGGCAAGGCAAGCTCTGTCAGAAAAACATCTATAAAGCTATAAAAATATTGAAGTCTAATAATGTGATCACTAAGGGTCCTTTCCAGAAGACCGTAATAACAGCTTTCTCCTTTGTTTCCTATTTCCATCTCTATGTATTATTGGCTCAAAATCCTGGGTTTCTTTCTTTCAGTGATCTTCAAGAGGGGGAAATCAAAAATGCTTTTGTGCAGTGGAGGATTCATTCATCAGGAAGCATTATTATTTTTTAAGAGACCAGGGATTTGCTTGAGGTTTGCGAGATCCTGCCTTTGTTCTGCATACGGTCTTTTGCAATGCAAATTCTACCATGCTGATCTACTTATGCTAATGCACCCTAAACAAAGGCCATTAAAGTAATGGCTTCCTATTAACACAGAGAATGGTACAAAACTGACATTAATTGCTAATACTTCAGATGCTGGGGGATATCTGGGGCCTCAGCTTGAATGTCTTTCTTCCCCTAACAGCGAAAGGGTTTTTAATAGCTCATTCCTGAGCTTGGGGGCCAAATGGGCTCAGGAGGCGCCATGACCCCTAGGCCGGCGTCCATGCCGCTTGCGCCATGCAAACTGGCATGGACGCTGGCATAATGCCATTTGCGCCAGCCCTCCGGCCCCCTGGACTGCCATGGCAGAGCGGCCTTTGGACGCTGGATCGGCCTCCCACCGGCATCTTGCCAGCACAAAGAAGAAGAAGAAGAGTTGGTTTTTATATGCCGACTTTACCACTTAAGGGAGAATCAAACTGGCTCACAACAGACACCCTGTGAGGTGGGTGAGGCCGAGAGAGCTGTGACTAGCCCAAGGCCACCCAGCTGGCTTCATGTGTAGGAGTGAAGAAACAAATCCAGTTCACCCGATTAGCCTTAGCCTCTCATGTGGAGGAGTGGGGAATCAAACCCGGTTCTCCAGATCAGAGTCCACCACTCCAAACCACTGCTCTTAACCACTACACCAAGCTGGCTCTCCACCGCAGTAGTTGGAGGGTCTTTCCCCAATTTATCCACCAAAAAGTCCCAAAGAAATCCACAAGGATTTCTTGATACTCCTAAAGCAAGTTGATTTCAGGTCATGTCCTTCACAATCATACATATGACATAAGGAAAGGCCATGCTGGATCAGACCAAGGTCCACCAAGTCCAGGAGTCTGTTCACACTGTGGCCAACCAGGTGCTCTAGGAAGGCCACAAGCAAGACCACTGCAGCAGCATTGTCCTACCTAATACAATAGGCATGCTCCTCTGATCCTGGAGTGTATAGGGATGCATCATGACTAGTATCTATTTTGACTAGTAGCCATGGATAGCCTTCTCCTCCATGATCATGTCCACTCCCCTCTTAAAGCCTTCCAAGTTGGCAGCCATCACCACATCCTGGGGCAGGGAGTTCCACAATGTGCACAGAGCACATTAAAAAACCCCCCACAAACTATAAAAGCACATACTGGCAGCATAGTTTGGTGTCAGGCTGGGAGTGGGAAGACCCAAGTTTCAATCTCCACTCAAGTGTCAGGCTAACCTACCCTTCACAGGCTTGTTGGGAAGAGACCATGGAGGTGGTGAGACCACAGAGGTGGCCACCTTGAAATCCAAAGAGGGAACACAGGATAAAAAGACGTGGAATAAAGAATACCTAACTGGAATCTCCGTGCAAAGGGCTGGATAACTCTGAATACGGGAAACTGGAGATAAACAAGAGCCGTGCCTACTACGTGTATGTCCATGGAAACCGAATGCTAGCCTGATCTAACAAGCCAATTCCTACCTTCTTAGGTTCTTAAGCCCTGTGTGGTTCCAATTTCAAAAGGGCTTTAGCTGCTCCAGGACCAGCACATCACTAAACTCTGACAGAGCTCAGACACCCCTAGCCTGGATAAACCAAAGAGAATGTTCACTTAATGAACTGTGCCACTTTACGACCCCGGATCATTCCTGTAGCTTTTACTTCAGCAAAGGCAGTTCAAACTATAGCCCAATAAAAGGGAAAGGACAGCAGAATGGGGCCAGATTTGCTCAGACGCTGAAAAATAATGGGCACCGTTAAATTTCCTCATCCTATTAGAGTCGCTGTCTCCCCTATCCTATTAGAAAAAATGTCGATGGGATTAAAGGACCGGGCGAGGAAACAGTTTTTTATGTCCAGTAGATCAAAGGTACACACGCACACGCGCACACACACAAAACCACTCTTCCTAATTATTATTTTAGCCCGGTGTGTATGCCGTACGCTTGTTCTGCCTATCACAATAGGCATCCATGATTAGTCGGCTATTAAAGGCAAGGTCCCCCAAATGTGTACTAACTAATTTGCAGTACCTGCCTTGGCTGTGCCCATTGTCGAGGCAAGAAATCGAGAGAGAATGCATCCCGCTGGTTGTTATGGGGCCAGGTTGTAAAGTTGTGGCTTTGTTTAATTTAGCCCCAGAGCCTCCGAGCTGTGAAAAGCAGAGAACATCACCCTCTCAAAACTGTGAAAAGCAGAGAACATCACCCTCTCAAAACTGAGCCAGGGCTTCCAAATAATTCTTTTTCCATCCTGGATCAATTGTCATAGGCAGGTAATATCTCTACCGTGACTGCACAGGGCGGAAATAGTAACTGGATCCCAAGGCCATACTAGCGATGATTCAACCTGAAAATCCTTATTTTGATTTTACTTCTCCCTCATCCATCTCCATTCTTTATTCGTATGCTCTTTTCTGATCCTTTCTTGTAAAATGTACACATTTTTAACCTTATTTTTATATTATACTTACCAGAGATGTACATTGAATGTACAAATTGAAAAAGGTCCAACTTTATACAACCTGAACTCACAATATAAAAGGTAAAGGTAGTCCCCTGTGCAAGCATTGGGTCATTACTGACCCATGGGGTGACATCACATCCCACCATTTACTAGGCAGACTATGTTTACGGGGTGGTTTGCCATTGCCTTCCCCACTCGTCTACACTTTACCCCCAGCAAGCTGGGTACTCATTTTACCAACCTCGGGAGGATGGAAGGCTGAGTCAACCTTGAGCCGGCTACCTGAAACCGACTTCCATCAGGATCGAACTCAGGTCATGAGCAGAGCTTTTGACTGCAGTACTGCAGCTTACCACAATATAAAAGCAAACAGGAAAAACCAGAGATCCCAAGGCACTGACAAAAATATAAATGAACCTAAACAGAAATGAAACAGGGAAGAGTTACTCACCCCTAGCATTTGGGGACACCCCTAGCAATCATAGCTGATGGGTTGACCATTGCATCAAAAAGAAATTCCACCATAGTGTCAACAGGTAACATGTAATATAAGGTTATCCCTTTCACTGGCGTTTTCTAGCCTTGTTACCAGTTTTGCCCGGAGGTAGCAGCTGGAATTTTCTTCACCTGTCACTCTGACAAATCTAGCCATTATCCCTGGCATTTGGGTGGGAACAAAATCCTCAGGAAATCCTCTCAGCAGAATCATGGACTCAAAAGGGCCCCTTATGGGCGGTCTAGTTCAACCATCTACTCAAAGCGGGAAACCCAAATTGGAGCATTCCCAAGAGAGGGCTGTTCCATCCTTTTCTTGAAAGCTTCCAGAGAGACAGAGAGCTCTCCTTTTAGGGGTGCCCCACCCTGGGGATAGGGTTGCCCACCTCCAGGTACTAGCTGGAGATCTCCTGCTATTTTAACTGATCTCCAGCCAATAGAGATCAGTTCACCTGGAGAAAATGGCCGCTTTGGCAACTGGACTCTGTGGCATTGAAATCCCTCCCCTCCCCAAACCCCACCTTCCTCAGGCTCCACCCCAAAAACCTCCCACCAGTAGTGAAGAGGGACCTGGCAACCCTACCTGGTGACCTTAGGTAGCTGCCTAAGGATTGGTCTTTGTCAGAAGAAGAAGAAGAAGAGGAAGAAGAAGAGGAAGAAGAGTTTTATATGCTGATTTTCTCTACCACTTAAGGAAGAATCAAACCGGCTTACCATCTCCTTCCCTTCCCCTCCCCATAACAGACATCCTGTGAGGTAGGTGTGGCTGAGAGAGCTCTGAGAGAACTGTGACTAGCCTAAGGTCACCCATCAGTCTTCATGTGTAGGAATGGGGAAACCAACCCGGTTCACTAGAGTCCGCCGCTCATGTGGAGGAGTGGGGAATCAAACCCGGTTCTCCAGATTAGAGTCCACCGCTCCAAACCACCACTCTTAACCACTACACCACGCTACAGCAAGGAGACAGATGGGTTAACCAGCATTTGATTTGTTGGTAAGTCCATCTGGCATAATTGGAGGGAGGGGGAAACCAGGAACAAGCCAAAGTGCCAGTTCCTCTTTACAGGAGATGCCTGTGTGCATCCTGAGCAATCCACCTCCTTCCACTTACCTTAACTCTACTCAGCCTTCCTTGCTTCAAGGCCCCAATTAACGCAAATCCAGGAAAATTTATAGACAGTTAAAGAGACGCTTTATTCCGCGGCAGATGGTAGGTGAGCAAATGTGATTCACGAACTAACAGCAGAAATATGTTTTTTCCTCCCCCGAGCTGCATCTCTCTCCCTTTTGGGGCTTCACGCACAGCAGGCCTCTATTCTTAGCACTCCGTTTCTCTGCACGCACACCCTAAAAAGGAACGCTGCTCCCAGAGGAGGGCTGAGCAGCGCCATCTGATAACTTCTTAACTTCCCTCAAGTCATGAAGCTGGCGCTGGAAAGATCGCTGAAGGGTCAGCGAGGGCCTTTGCCGACAGCCTTTTTCTCTCCGATTCGGATGGATCGGGTTGCCAGATCTGGGTTGGGAAATACGTGGATATTTTGTGGGTGGAGCCTGAGGAGGGCAGGGTTTGGTGGGAGGAGGGCCTTCAATGGGGGTATAATGCCTTCCAAAGTGGCCGTTTCCTCCAGGGGAACTGATCTTCACACAACGCATAGTTAAATTTTGGAACTCTCTGCCCCAAAATGTGGTGATGGCTGCCATCTAGGAAGGCTTTAAGAGGGGAGTGGACATGTTCATGGAGAAGAGGGGTATTCATGGCTACCAGTAAAATTGGATACTAGTCATGACTCATGATGCATACCTATTCTCTCCAGGATCAGAGGAGCAGGTCTATTATATTAGGTTCTGTAGAACACAGGCAGGACAATACTGCTGCAGTCATCTTGTTTGTGGGCTTCCTAGAAGCACTTGGTTGGCCACTGTGTCAACAGACTTCTGGACTTGATGGACCTTGGTTTGATCCAGCATGGTCTTTCTTATGTTCTTATCTGTGTCACCTGGAGATCAGTTGTAATAGCAGGAGATCTCCAGCTATCACTTGGCGGTTGGCAACCTTAAAAATTGAGGATGTCATTTCTGGAAGCCTAGTCTGCTCTGCCTTGTGTTTCCTTACTGTTGGTCAACACATAGGATACCAAGCTCCCATCTGCAGCTGCTACCAATGCTGTGTTGGCTCCTCAACGCCTAAGGTTGGTAGCTCTGGGTTGAGAAATTCCTGGAGATTTTGGGATGGAGACTGGGAGGGGCAGGGTTTGGGGAGAGAAGAGGCCTCAGTGGGGATGGAACGCCATAAAGCCCGCCCTCCAAAACAACTGTCTTCTCCAGGGGTACTCATCTCTGTAGTCTGGAAATCGGTTGTTACCAGGAGATCTCCAGGGCCCACCTAGAAGTTGGCAACCTTGTCAATACCCGCACATTTGTTTTTCAGTCCAGAAGTAAGAAAGCCCCTGCATTTCTAACCTGCGCAGAAAGGGTTAATTTTAGTATTCCCAAGGATTTCCTCAGACTCTTTGGTTGAGATCAAAACCGTTCTGAATAGAAGTGTGAAACAGAGGTGCTTTCGGAAAGGGAGCCCAAGGCAAATGTACGCAATGTATTTACTGCACTCTCCACAACGCCTTCCCATAAAACACTCAAGGTGAAACGTAGCCAACCAATTCAAAGGTCAAATAATAAAAATGCAGAATAAAAACCATAGAAAAACAGAGAAGAAAAGGCGGCAATCAGTGTTTCCGACCTTTAAAAGCCATAGCAAGTTAAGAGATACCAAAATAAAAGCGAAACAGGGAAGGAAGCCTTTTAAAAACAAGATAACAGTCATTACTTTCTAGCCATGCATTCTGAGTGATGGGGAATGGCCAGGATCTCTTGTGAGTCTATTCCACCAATGAAGAAGAATGCTCTGTCCAGTCCATTTCTACAAATAACTTTCCTAAAGGAAAAGCAAGAACATCAGCGGGATAAACAGGCAAAATGAAAAGAAAAAGGAACAAAAAAGGTTTAGAAGAAAAAGAAGAAGAGTTGGTTTTTATATGCTGACTTTCTCTACCACTTAAGGGAGAATCAAACCAGCTTACAATCACCTTCCCTTCCCCCACACACAACAGACACCCTGTGAGGTAGGTGGGGCTGAGAGAGTGTGACTAGCCCAAGGTCACCCAGCTGGCTTCATGTGGAGGAGTGGGGAAACAAATCCAGCACCAGATTAGCCTCCGCCGCTCATGTGGAGGAGTAGGGAATCAAACCCGGTTCTCCAGATCAGAGTCCACAGCTCCAAACCACCACTCTTAACCACTACACCACGCTGGCTTTATTTGTACATCTCAGGTCAACTGGAATAAGGATTCCTTCAGGAAGGATGAAATTCCATAAGGAGGTCAATGAAATGTAGCATTACAGTTATTCCATCTTCGCTTCCGCCCAACTCATGCTCTTCACGGTGCTCCCTCCCCTTAACATTTGGAAAAATAGCACACAACCAATAATGGAGAACCTAAAATTACTTCTTAATGGTAATGCGTGAAAATCATTGCTTTTAACCATAGTCTATGACTATTTTTTACTCTTTGAAGTCAGCCCAGAGATATTATAAGAGTAAAAGATAATTGCAGCTGGAAGTGAAGGGGGGAAAATAGATCCCTGCTGGGATTTGTATAGTGAAGAAACAGGGGAAGGGAGGGGCAAACCCCAGAGCCTTTTCTATTGAAGTACAGAACGTTCTACAGCTGCCAAGACTCACCTGGTCCAAGGTGTATCAGCCCGAACGCGAAGAGATTCGACACATCCCAGTGCATGAAAGGAGTTCTGAGACAGAGTCCAGAGTGATATTTTTAGGGGCATCATTTCAGGCCCTGACTGCTCTGGGGCTAGGGTTGCCAGGGGGACTGATTTTCTCCAGGGGGACTGATTTCTATTGGATGGGGATCAGCTGTAATAGCAGGAGATCTCCAGCTACTAACTGGAGGCTGGCAACCCTAGCCATAAGCCAGCTGTCCAAAGGCAAAAGACGAAATGGACGGGTGGACTTGGTTCCCATAACCTTGGCACCACCACCAAAAGGCCCTATAATATGCACTCCATTGAATAGTTGAGGACATTTTGAAAAGCGGAATCCTAGAGTGGAGGAAATGACATCACAGTGCTAATGCAACGCCAGTTTCATTGGTAACATCCCCCCCCCCGGTATCTCCCACTGATTGCCAGTACTTGGCAAGCAACCCTATAGCTATGACTTATTTTAGGAGAGGTGGACCCTCTGATGGAGAATGCCAGTGTATTTGTTGAAGAAAATATCAATGTTTGCTGCCTAACAAGGGAGCCACCTGCAGAACTGCCTTGTTCTATTTATATACGATGAAGAATCATCATCTCATTGGGAGAAAAGGCGGGTTTTTCTCATTGAAAACATTTAATCGACGAGTTCTCAGAGAACTAAGCGACGATGGAGAATCTAATTCATGCCAACTTTGGCGGCTTGATTTCTTTTTCAGGGGAGGGGGCACAGTAAAATAGGAAAAGGAAGTCGGCAAATATATTTTAAATTTTTTTAACTGTGCTGTCGACTACGATCAGCATGGCTAATTGCTTTGTTATGTCGGCTGGGGGACTGCCAAAATCACACTCCATGGTGAGGGGGAATGGATGCACGTTCATTTAGCACAGGGACAGCCAGCTGGTGGCCTTTGACCCCAATTTGCCCTGCAAAGATATTTGAGCTGGCCCTGGAGAGCTTGAAAACAAACACACTGGTTTCAGTTCTTCATCAGTTCCACTTCACCAGCCTTATATATCCCGTCTCTTATTTCATATTAAAGAATCCATATCCAAAAATCCTTCATAAGGTTCCTTCCCAGGATATCAACAATTTTATTTCTTAACAGTCTTCCAACAGGTTCCTTCTCAACGGAAGTGGAACTGATGAAGAACTGAAACGGCTGTCTTCCTGTTCCCTTTTGATCCCCTGCTTTGGGACTGAGTAATACTTACCTGGAATCCACACCTGAAAGAAGAAGAAAACCTTGAATTGTACCTGTTGGGCTTTTTGTCTGTCTTTAGGATAGTGAGTTTTAGAAACCTTGGAATATTGTGACTTTGTGTCTTTATGCTTAAGAAATAGGATTTTTTGTATGTGCTTGTCAATATTAGTGTATAATACAGTCTGTTGTTTAGCTATACTTTGTATGGTTGATCTGTGTTAGATTTGGAGTAACTACATTTATACACAGAGGTTTCTATTTTGGCTTACCAACCTCCAGATACTAGCTGCAGATTTCCTGCTATTACAACTGATCTCCAGCCGATAGAGATCAGTTCACCTGGAGAAAATGGCCGCTTTGGCAATTGGACTCTAGGGCATTGAAGTCCCTCCTCTCCCCAAACCCACCAGGGGTCATTTAGTCCAACCCCCTGCACAATGCAGGAAATTAACAACTACCTCCCCCCCACATCCCCAGTGACCCCAACCCTTGCCCCGCAATGCAGGATCCCACAATCAAAGCACTCCGGACAGATGGCCATCCAGCCTCTGCTTAAAGACCTCCAAAGACGGCGACTCCACCACCCTCCGAGGCAGCGCATTCCACCATCGAACAGCCCTCACCGTCAGAAAGTTCTTCCTACTATTTTGGTGGAATCGCTTTTCTATTAGTTTAAATCCATTACTTTGTGTCCTAGTCTCTGGAGCAACAGAGAACAAGCTAGTTCCCTCATCAACATGACATCCCTTCAAATATTTAAACATGGCTTATCATGTCCCCCCTCAACCTTCTCTTCTCCAAACTAAACAAACCCAACTCCATAAGTCTCTCCTCATAGGGCATGGATTCCAGACCTTTGACCATTCTGGTTGCCCTCCTCTGGACACGCTCCAACTTGTCAACATCCTTCTTAAATTGTGGAGCCCAAAACTGGACACAGTGTTCCAAGTGAGGTCTGACCAATGCAGAATACAGTGGTAGTATTACTTCCCTTGATCTAGACACAATACTCCTATTGATGCAGCCCAGAATTGCATTGGCCTTCTTAGCCGCCATATCACACTGTTGACTCATGTTCAGTTTGTGGTCCACTAAGACTCCCAGATCTCTTTCACATGTACTGTTGTCAAGCCAACTATCTCCCATCCTGTACCTGTTCCTTATGTTGTTTCTGCCTAGGTGAAGTACCTTACACTTCTCCCTATTGGAATCCATTTTATTACTTATGGCCCAGCTCTCCAGTCTATCAAGGTCATTCTGAACTCTGACCCTATCCTCCGGGGCATTTACCCCTCCTAACTTGGTGTCATCTGCAAATTTGATTAGCATGCTCTCTATTCCATCATCCAAGTCATTTATAAAAAATATTAAATAGTACTGGTCCCAGGACAGACCCCTGTGGTACCCCACTAGTCACTCCTCTCCAGGATGAAGTTGCGCCATTAATGAGCACCCTTTGGGTTCGGTTGGTCAACCAATTACCAATCCACCTAACAGTAGCAGTGTCCAGCCCACATTTTACTAGCTTTGTTTCAAGAAGATCATGGGGGACTTTATCAAAGGCTTTACTGAAATCAAGGTACACTACATCTACAGCATTCCCTTCATTTATCATACTTGTCACTCTATCAAAAAAAGATATGAGATGCGTTTGGCATGACCTGCTTTTGAGAAACCCATGTTGACTGTCAGTGAGCATGGCATTTCTTTCTAAGTGCTTACAGACTGTCTGTTTAATTACGATGGTCCCAGACGGTGTAAGGCTTTAAAGGTCAAAACCAGCACCTTGAACCTGCTCTGATGCTCCAGCTGGAGCCAGTGCAGTTGTTTCAGCACTGGAGTTATGTGAACACATGAAACTGCCTTCTACTGAATCTGACCCTCGGTCCATCAAAGTCAGTATTGTCTTCTCAGACTGGCAGCGGCTCTCCAGGGTCTCAGGTTGAGGTCTTTCACATCACCTACTTGCCTAGTCCCTTCAACTGGAGATGCCGGGGATTGAACCTGGGACCTTCTGCATGCCAAGCAGGTGCTCTACCACTGAGCCATGGTCTATCCCCATGAAGCTGACTTATACTGAATCAGACCCTTGGTCCATCAAAGTCAGTATTGTCTACTCAGACCAGCAGCAGTTTTTCAGAGTCTCAGGCAGAGGTCTTTCACATCACCTACTTGCCTAGTCCCTTGAACTGGAGATGCCGGGGATTGAACCTGGGACTTTCTGCATGCCAAGCAGAGGCTCTACCACAGAGGCTCTTGCAGTGGGGGCACCATGGGTGGATTCCAGAGCTTTAACCCTCTGGATTTTTTTTAACCAGAAATGATCCTATTCTAAAACTTCTTTCATTGGTAAAGGCCACCAATGACAAAGCCTTTTTTAATTTTTCAAAACGGCAAACCGGTGCTCCAGCCGACTGGCCTCACTCTGGTCACAGTGGTTTGACGCCACCGATCATCAATCTTGCCTGCTATGGCTGTGACCAGGCCTCATCTATTATAGTTCAAAAGAGCCATCGGTATGAAAGAGAAATCTATCTTCCTCTCAAAGAGATGGAACAGCTCAGCAGAAGCTGCATCCCGCTGACTGAGATCGGATAGGTAATGAACACAGTCTCTGCAACGTCCGGAAACCAGTCCAGGAACAGATGGAGAGCGAGACTTCAAAACCATGACACAGCCATACTCACTCCATGGCTTGGGGGAAAGCCTAGGGTAACATAAGAACATAAGAAAGGCCCTGCTGGATCAGACCAAGGTCCATCAAGTCCAGCAGTCTGTTCACACAGTGGCCAACCAGGTGCCTCTAGGAAGCCCACAAACAAGACGACTGCAGCAGCATTATCCTGCCTGTGTTCCACAGCACCTAATATAACAGGCATGCTCCTCTGGTCCTGGAGAGAATAGGTATGCATCATGACTAGTATCCATTTTAACTAGCAGCCATGGATACCCCTTTGCTCCATGAACATGTCCCCTCTTAAAGCCTTCCAAGTTGGCAGCCATCACCACATAAGAACATAAGAAAAGCCATGCTGGATCAGACTAAGGCCCATCAAGCTCAGCAGTCTGTACACACAGTGGCCAACCAGGTGCCTCTAGGAAGCCCACAAACAAGACGACTGCAGCAGCACCATCCTGCCTGTGCTCCATGGCACCTAATATAACCAGCATGCTCCTTTGATACTAGAGAGAATAGGGATGCATCATGACTAGTATCCATTTTGACTAGTAGACATGGCTAGGTAGGTGGGGCTGAGAGAGCTCGAAGAAAGCTGTGACTGGCCCAAGGTCACCCAGCTGGCTTCGTGAGTAGGAGTGGGGAAACAAATCCAGTCCACCAGATTAGCTTCCGCCGCTCATGTGGAGGAATGGGGAATCAAACCCGGTTCTCCAGATCAGAGTCCACTGCTCCAAACCACCACTCTTAACCACTACACCACGCTGGCTCTATAATGTAACATGCAATAATGTAACATATGGCTATAATCGGGTGCTGGGATGAGAGTGCTCACCTGCCATCTGCCGCGGCCGATCCTGCCTTGAGCAGGGGGGTTGGACTAGATGGCCTGTATGGCTCCTTCCAACTCTATGGTTCTATGATTTATATCATCTGTCTCTATTCTCTCCCTTCCTTTCACTTGCTCAAGGATTGCCGCTGAGCTGCACAGGTGCGTCTATTGGACAATCGTTAAGCATTGATATAACTCACTTCCTAAATGTTCCTATTATATTAGCAGCGGGATAGCAAATGGAATCATTGACTGTGAGAGCTGGAAATGCATTCACTGTCCTCACGGGTCCTCTGTTTGACATTTGTTATGAATGTAGTTGCAATGTTGGATAAACACAATGGGGGAAAGTGACAGCCGGATGAGCTGGGAAAGGAATCAGCCGCCAGGCGAGTTAACTCATTTGGAATAGGTGATTTTTAAAAAAAAAACATAGCATGGCTGGTGCAACCCACCAGCAACATGGTTTTTTAAAATAACTTTTTTTAAATTTCCTATAAGCATAAACATACTAACATACAGACAAATATAACAGAACAGGCACAAATAACACATGCCTAATGCAACACATAAACAAACAACACCATGCATATACAAAATAAAATAAAATGATCTTTAACTGTGTGGACATAGAACATTTTTGTATCCCTCTAGCTGTCTTCCCTGTAAATATTTTATAACAGTAAATCTATTATTTTATAACACTGGGCGAAAACGCATGGTCGCTTTCGCCTCCTTTATTCCCTGTTTCAGCCAGTATTCAGCCAGGATCGAACGCATGCGTTTCGCTGAACGTGCGTTCGATTCTGGCTGAATCCTGGCTGAAACAGGGAATAAAGGAGGCGAAAGCAATCATGCGTTTTCGCCCAGTGAAATGACTGCTTTTAATCAATCTTTCTCTCATAGTATAAATGTTTTAAACTTGCGTAAGAAAGCTCACCCACCAGCAACATGTTCTCATGCTTACATTCGAGTTCCCTCTCTTATGTTAATAAGGCATGCACATGCAGGTGAAAATCAAATGATCCTCTTTGCAGAGGTTCAAGCCTCCAGGTGCAGATAATCAGAAGTGGAGGAAAACGCAAACTTGGTGATCTTCAAAAATGACAGATGTTTAAAGCCTGGGCAGTGGCGAGCGGAAGAGAAAAAGCACAAGCTAGGTTCCCCCCAGTAGCAGTTAAGAGTACTGGTTTGGAGCGATGTACTCTAATCTAGAGAACTGGGTTTGATTCCCCACTTCTCCACATGAGCGGCGGACACTAATCTGGTGAACTGGATTTGTTTCCCTACTCCTACACATGAAGCCAGCTGGGTGACCTTGGGCTAGTCACAGCCCCACCTACCTCAAAGTGTTCATGTTGTGGGGGGAAGGGAAGGTGATTGTAAGCTGGTTTGATTCTCCCTTAAGTGGTAGAGAAAGTCGGCATAAAAAACCAATTCTTCTTCTTCTTCTTCTTCTTCTTCTTCTTCTTCTTCTTCTTCTTCTTCTTCTTCTTCTTCTTCTTCTTCTTCTTCTTCTTCTTCTCCTCCTCCTCCTGTCCTCCTCTCATTTTTCTTCCCTTCCCTTTCCCATGCTTAGTCTTCTCCATCCCTGGTTGCCTTTTTGTTGTTAGACTTGTAGTCCTCTGGGTGGTTATTGGGTTTTCTGAGGGCCATCCCTTAGGCCAGGGGTCCTCAAACTACGGCCCGCGGGCCGGATCCGGCCCGTCAGGGTCCTGCACCCGGCCCCCTCCTCCCTCCGGAGCCGCTGCCACCGCGCCCGTCCCTTCCCCAAACTAAGGTGGCCGTTCACCGTATAAAGCGTCGTTGGCAGCAGCGGAGCGGCGACACCCGCACCGACCTGGGAGCCGCCACCGCCTCTGAGCCTTCCCCGCTGCAGCTGCCCTGAAGAGCTGCCACCGCCACCTTCCTTTCCCCAGGCATACGCGTGGCTCAGGGGACGGGAGGCGCCGCCTCGGAATGCAATGCGCCCCTCGCTGCCGCTGCTCCTCCTGCCGCAGCCCTGAAGGAGCCATGCCAGGCTGGAAGAAGAACATCCCCATCTACCTGGAAGCCAAGCGAAGCGAGCGGGCGAGCGCTGGGCCCCCCGCGCAGGGGGCTTGGGTGGCGGCGCCTCCGGGGAGGGGAGGGCTGAGAGACCCCCGTTTCCTGCCAGCCTCCTCCCGCGCCCTTCCCCCTTCCCCTCAGGCGCTCTTTGCCAAGCAGGGGGCCAGCCCAGCCTGCCTCCCGCTCCAGGAGGCGGGAAAGGTGGGCGCGCTTTGGCAGCGGGGGGGTGTCTCTCAGCCCAGCGAAGGGGGGAGTGTCGGCCATGGAGAGGCACCTGGGGGAGGGGCGGCACGTCCTCCTGCCGCAAGTTAACTTTTCTTTGCCTGGGCGCCTGGCTGCCTTCCCGTTTGGGCGGGGGGGCAGCGGCCCCCAACAGTGTTTGAGGGACAGTGAACTGGCCCCCTGTTTAAAAAGTTTGAGGACCCCTGCCTTAGGCCAACCACCTTGTTGAGGATGACTAGTTATAGCAGCTAGTTTGGAATGGGTGATCTGTATTGCTTCATTCTTCTGGTTTTCAGTTGAACTGTATCATGTACCTAATGTGTAGCCTGGGCAGTGGATCCCTGACAGTGGATGGCCCAAGATAATTGCCCTTGAATTCCACGAGGTAGAGGTAGGGTTGCCAGCTCCGGGTAGGGAAAAACCTGGAGATTTTGGGGGTGGAGCCTGATGAAAGTGGGGTTTGGGGAGGAGAGGGACTTCAGTGGGGTATAATGCTATAGAATCCACCTTCCAAAGTGGCCATTTTCTCCCGGTGAACTGATCTCTGTTGTGTGCAGATCAGTTGTAATAGTGGGAGATCTGGAGGTTGGCAACCCTAGGTAGACAAAGTCTGTCCCTGACTGGACAAAGTCTCTGAGGCGATCTGTCGCCTGATGTTTTTGCAACAATCAGACCCCAAATTTAAGTACTAAATTCTGGTTTATTCTCCAGTGAGAAAAGCTATTTAAAAAAGAAAAGAAAAAGAAAGAACACCACAAATTGATGTTTGGAGTTTAAATTCAAGAGGTGTCGTTCCAAATTCATGCCATTTCTAAACACATGTAAATATATTAAATTAGAATGCAAATATACTTTCTCCTGAATTAAAGCTTACCAAAACTAAAGGCCTCATTAAAATATGTTAATCAAATCATTTCTGGCTGGAAACCAGCATTTAAAAAATGATAGTTGCTGTTTATAAAGGTTCAGAACAAATCCTTTCCAAAAACAACACAACAAATGGAGTTTTAGGTGGATAAATTGATGCCAAGCTCAACAAGTAGAAAAGGAACATAGACCCAGGAGTAAGGTTGTCAGCTTCAGATTGGGAAATACCTGGAGATTTTGGGGGTGGCGCAGAGGAGGGGGGGTTGGGGAAGGGAACGACTTAAATGGGGTATAATGCCATGCAGTCCACCTTCCAAAGTGGCCATTTTCTACAGGTGGACTGATCTCTGTCACCTGCAGATGAATTGTAATAGCGGGAGATCTCCAGCCACTATCTGGAGGTTGGCAACCCTTCCCAAGAGTCATGCTAAGAACTGGGGAAAATATATAACTTAATTGCAAAAAGACATCAGGCAATTGCTAGGGATACATAAGAACATAAGAAAAGCCATGCTGGATCAGACCAAGGCCCATCAAGTCCAGCAGTCTGTTCACACGGTGGCCAACCAGGTGCCTCTAGGAAGCCCACAAACAAGACCACTGCAGCAGCATTGTCCTTCCCGTGTTCCAAAGCACCTAATATAATGGGCATGCTCCTGTGATCCTGGAGAGAATAGGTATGCATCATGACTAGTATTCGTTTTGACTACTTGTCAGGTCCCTCATGGTCACCAGCAAGGGATGGAGAGGAAGGGTTGCCAGATCCAGATCTTGTCAGAGCGTGGAAGCTAAACAGGATTGGCCATTGTCAGTACTTGGAAGGGAGACCACCAAAAAACACTAGGGTTGCTATGTGGAGTAAACTACCTCTGCTCATCTCTTGCCTTGGAAACCTCATGACCCTGGGGTCGTCATGAGTCCATTGTGACTTGACAGCACACAGTTATTATTATTATTTCCAGAAAAAGCTCAGCCAGACTTGAGATGAATTAAACGACTTACAGACATGGCGCGCGGGGGTGGGTGGGGGGATGCTGCCTTGTGTACTTACTGGAAGTTCTTACCAGAAGTGACAAAGTGTACCTCTAGGAATCATCTGATACTCTATGATGTGCTAGACCTTCCAGCTATTCCTACAGATACCCTTTGTCTATTTTGGCAAGAATTTCTGGTATGTACGTAGGCTGCCTTTTAGACAAAAGATTCTCCAGCAACACTGGAATCTTCCAAACTAGGGTTGCCGAGTCCCTCTTCGCCACTGGCAGGAAGTTTTTGGGGTGGAGCCTGAGGAGGGCGGGTCTGGGGAGGGGAGGGACTTCAATGCCATAGAGTCCAATTGCCAAAACGGCCATTTTCTCTAAGTGAACTGATTTCTATCAGCTGGAGATCAGTTGTAAAAGAGGGAGATCTCCAGCTAGTACCTGGAGGCTGGCAACCCTGTTCCCAACCCGCCCATCAGTTGCATGGCAACCCTGCTTCTGTGACATCCAGCCAGAATTTTCTCTTGCTCTGTTCCTTTAAGTAGTTTCCCTTGTACCAAAGCAAACTGAAAAAAACAGCAATATATATATATATATATGTATATATATATTAAAAATCTCTCTAGTTAATTAACAGTTTAACTCACAGACCATTTAGTAAATTGTTTGGGCGATGAATAACACATTGAAAAAGTTTCACAATTACTAATAACACCAGTCTGTTTTCTTCCGACAGAGGCAGCTTTACAAACAGGCATTTTTCATAGTCAAGGGTTGTTTCAATATTTTATATACGCTTATATTTTAAACGCTATTTTAACGGCTCGACATTTCCCTGTTGAAATGTTTTAATGTTTCGTGCCTTTGAGTGGAAAGGCAGAATAGGAATATTTTAAATAAAGCAAGCAAACAAATAAATGAAACCATTCCTGCATGAATTTGTGGAAGAAGGCAAGACACGGTCACGAATGCTCAAGTCACAGAGGTCACCAGTGCCGGCACGGTGAACAACTTAGTCTGAGGAAAGTGAGGGCCAAGAAAGGAAAATGATACCGAGAAACAGCAGAAATGAAGGGAACAAAAACGAATTGAAGAGCATCACTTGCCAATGTGTTGAATTTGCATGCCATGGTTGAAAGTACATGATTCAATGAATTTGGTGAAGCTATGCAGAACTTCTGACCAGGTTTGGCCAGTACCTGGATGGGACGCTCCTTGGGAATTCTACGTATACTGCCTGGAGTCCCATGTAGGGTTGCCAGGTCCTTCTTCACCACCGGTCAGAGGTTTTGGGGCAGAGCCTGAGGAGGACGGGGTTTGGGGAGAGGAGGGACTTCAATGCCATAGAGTCCAATTGCCAAAGTGGCCATTTTCTCCAGGTGAACTGACCTCTATTGGCTGGAGATCAGTTGTAATAGCAGAAGATCTGCCACCGATAGAGATCAGCAACTGACAGAGATCAGTTCACCTAGGGAAAATGGTCACTTTGGCAATTGGACTCTATGGCACTGAAGGCTGTCCCTTCCCCAAACCCCGCCCTCCTCAGGCTCTGCCCCAAAAACCTCCCACTGGTGGTGAAGAGGGACCTGGCAACCCTAGCACTAAGCCAGGAATGGACTATACGGTCTATAAATCCAGTTCTATGACTTATGAGAATAGAAATGGACAAGCAGCGGCCAGCCGCACACAACAGCAAGGCTCCTCTTCCTTTGCCAGGGCGCAGAAGTTTTTAACAAGGGGGAAAGTCACCCGCTTTCTTTCTCGCTGGCCTTTATCAAGCCTAATGGGCTCTCCTGATTCATTTTCACTTAATTGGCTCTAAGATGTTACCTCATTATTAGTCGTGCTGATGGCGTTCCTACAATCCCAGAAAGGTAAATTGACTTGGGGAAAGGGGGGGGGGAACCCCAGTGAATTACTCTTTTAATTAGCAAGAATTGATCAGAAAGGTTACACAGGCGGCTCGCATTTAAGTACAAATCAGATACAATCCACTCATTGTAGCCGGCTGCAACTGAACGGCCAAGAAAAGGATGGGAGCTTAGTACAGCAGGGAGAAGATTGTCTTGCAGCTCTGGGCTACTGCAGGCTGTAACCACTGGGAAGAAAGGGGGGCTTTCCTTGGAAACTGCACTCTGATTTCCAAGCTAACCTTGCCTAGTGGTCACAGGTGGGTTGCCAACCGCCAGGTAGTAGTTGGAGATCTCCTGCTATTACAACTGATCTCCAGCTGATAGAGATCAGTTCACCCGGAGAAAATGGCTGCTTTGGGAATTGGACTCTATGGCATTGAAGTCCTTCCCCTCCCCAAACCCCACCCTCCTCAGGCTCCACCCCAAAGCCCTCCTGCTGGTGGTGAAGAGGGACCTGGCAACCCTAGATCACAGTGTGTGTTAACATTTCCGAATAGTTGGATTTATTTAAAAATAATCCACCTTTCCATAAATGATCAAAACCATTAAGAAATAAGGTTGCCAACCTCCAGGTACTAGCTAGAGATCTCCTGCTATTACAACTGATCTCCAGCTGACAGATCAGTTCACCTGGAGAAAATGGCCACTTGGGCAATTGCACTCTATGCATCAAAGCCCCTCCCATCCCCAAACCCCACCCTCCTCAGGCTCCACCCTCAAACTCTCCACATATTTTCCAACCCATAGCTGGCAACCCTATTAACAAACAATTAAAAACAGACATCAATAATGGATTAATATTATATGGCTTGGGGCTGGGGAATTTGAAGGGCCATCTTCTCCTGTATTATCTAGTTAAATTGTAGAACTCCCTGCCCCAGGATGTGGTAATGGCTGCCAACTTGGAAGGCTTTAAGAAGGGAGTGGACATGTTCATGGAGGACAGGGCTATCCATGGCTACTAGTAAAAATGAATACTAGTCATGATGCAGACCTATTCTCTCCAGTATCAGAGGAGCATGCTTAATATATTAGGTGCTGTGGAACACAGGCAGGATGCTGCTGCTGCAGTCGTCTTGTTTTGTGGGCTTCTGAGCTCTGCTCTTTGTACCTCCACCTGTAAAGGTGAGGAAGGTGGCATCTAGAGACAGGGCATTTTGGGGCGGGTTGATGACATAAAGGGAAGGCTTGCATCTATTTTCTGCTTTAGGCCTTCAAGGGGCATGTGATTAGGGCTGTTGATTCGGTTCGGCCCGAACTGAAAATCAGCCGAATTTCCCCTGATTCGGTGGTTTTTAGTTCGGGAGGAACCGAACTCAAAACTGGCGGGCAACCGGGGGCCCCGAATTCAGCGAGTTCGGGAGTTCGCGAATAAATTCGGCAAATTCGGGGCCGTCAGTAAGCAGCATAACCGTCAGTAAGCAGCATTCTCCACCCCAGGCCAATCGGTGGCCAAGCTGGGTCTTCTTCTGGCCAATCAGTCAGGATTGAGTACTGGAGGAATCAGCTGATGTGCGGCCCGGCCAGGGAGAGAGAGAGAGAGAGCGAAATCCTCGTGTGTGTGTGGGGGGTGCTTGTGCACATTCGCTCCTTTCTGTGGCTGCAGGGGGCGTATATTTTGGGGTACAGACACAAAACTTTCAGTGGAGCTTCAGATGAAGCTTGTTAAGATACTCCCCAAGTTTTGTAAACATTGGGTCAGGGGGTCCCGAGATATGGGCTCCCCCCTTTTTCTTTCCATGACTGCAGGGGGCGCATTTTTGGGGGTACAGACCCTAAACTTTGAGCAGAGTTTCAGACCAGTGTTCTTAAGATACCCCCCAAGTTTTGTAAACATTGGGTCAGGGGGTCTCGAGATATGGGCTCTCCCCCTTTTCCCTCCCCCCTTTTCCATTTATGTGGCTGCAGGGGGCGCTTTTTTGGGGATATAGCCCCCAAACTTTTAGCATAGCTTCAGACAATTATTCTTAAGATACTACCCAAGTTTTGTAAAGATGGGTTCAGTGGGGGCAGAAATATCGCCTCCCCCCTTTTCTCTTTCCATGGCTGCAGGGGGCGCATTTTTGGGGGTGCAGATCCCAAACTTTGAGCGGAGTTTCAGACCAGTGTTCTTAAGATACCCCCCAAGTTTTGTGAACACTGGGTCAGGGGTCCCGAGATATGGGCTTTCCCCTTTCCCCTTTCCTCTCTTTTCCCTATTGGGATGAATGGATCAGCCGATCCTGTGCATCTTCTCCAGAGAAAACCTCCCGTGCCTAATTGGAATAATCTTGGATTACAAGTCCTCTTCAGCCCCTCTTGATGGAACAGAAGACAGCCACAGTAAGACCCCTTTGGGGGCTTTAATCTATAATTTTTCTCCTGTGTATGTGTGTGTGTGTGTGGGGAAAGCAGAGTCTGTGTGTGTGTGGGGAGGGAGCAGTTTCTGTGGGTGGGGGGGAAGCCAAAGGGGGCTTTCGTCGGTTCTGCCTGGGGTGTGTGTTCCCCCTCGAGTCTCTCGCTCCCTGGTTTGAGGGGGGAGGTTTCAGTTGTGTGTTGCAAAGGTGTTGTTTAACAAGGTTGTGTTGTTTTGCAGTTGTTTTGCAGTTGCTTTGGAAATTTCTCAGCTGTTGTCGGGGCTGGGAGCTTTGTGCGTGGGCGGCAAGCTCTGCTGAGAGATGCACATTAAGGGTGGGGGGGACCCCTTTCAGGGCCCATATCTCAGCCCCCCCCCTGACCCAATCTTTACAAAACTTGGGGAGTCTTTCAATAAACGTCCTTTGAAGCTCTGCCGAAAGTTTGGGACCTCTAACCCCAAAAATGCCCCCCCAGAGCCCCGGAAAGGCGCGATTGTGTTTTTAATGGCTTTATTCGGCCGAATTTTTCCCCGAACTTTGAATTCCCGCCGAATTGAACGGATCCGATGTGGGGGAGTTTGGACTTCGGCATATCCCGAATCTAAACGGGCTGAATTCGGCCGAATCCGAACTATACCGAATTTTTTTTAATTCAACAGCCCTACATGTGATTGCCTATTGTGGAAGGCAGGATGCTAGATCAGATGGACTATTGGTTTGGTGACTAGCCCAAGGTCTACCAGCGTCTAGCGCTGTTAAGAGAAATTCTCTTAATTCCCCTTTACCTGATTTCTCTTTGAAATCCTAACCGTAAGGAATTGGGAGTCTCTAATCAATTCTGTTTTGATCAACGAGAAATTCAATGAAATGAGAGGCAAGAGGGGAGGCTCTACAGAATTTCACTCTGCACATGCTCAGTGGCAGGCAACGGTTTCCCAAACCTTCCAACCCTCCTGCTAGAGCACCCCGTGATCCGTAACATAAAACAGCAGCAAGGGCTGATATTACAAAAGGGTGCACTGGTTTCTCTTCAGAGAGAAATGAAAGCGAAATCCCTCTTTTAATACAGAAAGAGAATAAGACGAATCAATGGCTACATGTAGAAAAGGAAATTTTCTTCCCCATAACAATGCTACCCATGTCCATTATGGGTACACGTGGAACTGAACCTAGGGCTAGGGAGGTTCCATTTCACTGACACAGCTACCAGTGGTTGGTAGAGCTATTCTTCACGAACTTGTCGACTCCTTAAAAAGTCAGCTGCGCCAGAGGCGCTCCTGACATCTCATAGCCATAAATCCCACAAGTTAATTAAGCACTGTGCGAGAAAGGGCTTCCTTTGCAATGCCAATCAACTTCATTAGGCAAGCAGGAGTCTGAGTGTTACAAAAGACACTTCTCTATTTCCACACACATCCTCCCTCTACCCTCAATACAATGTTATAATCCTCCATCACACAACGTCTGTGCATGATTTATCCCAGTTGTATAAGACAATAAATGTGCTTGCTAGGATCTCTAAATCTCTATTAATTCATGCAAATAAAAACACATTTATTTCCTCTAAACAAGACTACTGTAAAAAACACCTTACCAAAGCATTTTAGTTGGGTTTACATATCTTTTTTTAAAAAAAGAACTGTGCACCTGCATCAGGTATAAAAAAGGTAAAGGTAAAGGTCCCCTGTGCAAGCACCAAGTCATTCCTGACCCATGGGGTGACATCACATCCTGAAGTTTTTTAAGCAGACTTTGTTTACGGGGTGGTCTGCCATCGCCTTCCCCAGTCATCTACTCTTTACCCCCAGCATGCTGGGTACTCATTTTACCGACCTCGGAAGGATGGAAGGCTGAGTCAACCTTGAGCCGGCTACCTGAAACCGACTTCCGTTGGGATCGAACTCAGATTGTGAGCAGAGCTTGGACTGCAGATCGCAGCTTACCACTCTGTGCCACGGGGCTCTGCATTAAGTAGACCGCTATAAAACAGCACCGATGTAGGCAATGGCGGCTTTACAAGTGAAAAATAATTCTTTGTATTATTTATTAGTACAGTTGTTGTACTGAGTTGAGCTGAAAACCTGCGATGGGTACCCTTGAAACCCAGATGCCCCCCCATGCATGGCACCCCAGATGGTTACCCACTTCTAAGTCCAGCCCCGCATCAGCATCTGGATGACCCTGTGTATCTGCCCAGCAATCATTCCAGGATCCATTTTAGGACAATGCGTAGCCATTTTGAAGACCACCATGACCAAGTCAGATGGATACAAACAGCTGCTTCATACCAAGCTAGGCCAATCTAGCTCTGCATTGTCTATTCAGACAAATAGGAGGTTAAGGGGAGACATGATAGAGGTCTATAAAATTATGAATGGTATGGAGAAAGTGGACAGGGAGAAGCTTTCTAACACCTTAATGGAAGATGCCAAGGAGTGAACTGGGGACTATCGTGAGGCAAAGTGGTATAGTGGTTAGGAGCAGTGGACTCTAATATGGAGAACCGGGTTTGATTCGCTGCTTCTCACATGAGTGGCGGACTCTAATCTAGTGAACTCTCCTCCACATGAAGCCAGCTGGGTGACCTTGGGCTAGTCACAGTTCTCTCTGAACTCTCTCAGCCTTACCTGCCTCATAAGGTGGTTGTTGTGGGGAGAGGAAGGGAAGGAGATTGTAAGCCAGTTTGATTCTCCTTAACAGGTAGAGAAAGTTGGCATATAAAAACCAACTCTTCATCATCTGCAGGCAAAGCAGATGTTCCAACGCTCAGCCATGGCCTCCTTCCCAAACATTTCCATGAATTCCAGATGAAGAAGTCTAGAACTAGCAAAGCCTTTTGAGAGGAAGAAGAAGAAGAAGAGTTGGTTTTTATATGCCGACTTTCTCTACCACTTAAGGCAGAATCAAACCGGCTTACAATCACCTTCCCTTCCCCTCCCCACAACAGACACCCTGGGAGGTAGGTGAGGCTGAGAGAGAATGACTTGCCCAAGGCCACCCAGCTGGCTTCGTGTGTAGGAGTGGGGAAACAAACCCAGTTCACCAGATTAGTCTCCGCAGCTCATGTGGAGGAGTGGGGAATCAAACCCGGTTCTCCAGATCAGACTCCGCCGCTCCAAACCACCGCTCCAAACCACTATACCACGTGTGGTTCCGCCCTTCTCTAGCTTGCTATAACTATCCCATAATTTGGGAATTGACTCAAAAGAGTCAAAGATATTGAGCTTCAAAAGGATCTCTTCAGACCCCCTGCATTTATAGCACCTCAACATTCCAGGTATATTCTAGCACCAGCTGCATATTTATACTCCCTGGAAAGGAACACACATAGGAGGGCCTATACACTGGCCAGATGTGCAGCCCTACCATCTGCCATATTAGAAGGGAGATTTAAGAAGATCCCCAGGGTGGAGAGACTTTGCCCGTGTAACACAGGGGAGCTGGAAACCACTGCACACGTATTTTTTAGATGTCCCCTCTACAAGTCAGCCCGCTTCAATATTATTGACCCTTTGATTAGGGAAATGGGCTCTGGTGATGAGGGTGAATGGGCCCAACGGTTGCTGCTGGGAGACAGCTCACCGATCCCCACCCAGGTCGCAAAATACTGTGCAGCAGCAATGAAGCTACATTGCCTTAATGTACTTCCTTAATCTGTGGAAATGTAAAATTGGGTGATTCCTAATTTTGTTGGCCTTGGTTGTAAACATCTACTCTGTATGGTCAGTTTCTGTTGTACCTGTTTTATGTAGCCGCAAATAAAATTTATTTGTTTGGACATTCTCGGGGCATTTGGTGATGTAAAAAAGGACGCCTTTTCTAGCTGAGGCTGACAGAGGTCGGGAGACGCATGAAGGTGTTACGGTATCTGCATAACTCTAAAATATGTCCCAATGAAGTCCTCTTTATCCCTTCCGAGCCCCACTGTAAAAGCAGCCCTTAGTCAGAATACAAATAGCCCTTCCTGCAACATTTCATAAAACAATCTGGCGTACCGGCCGAATCATGCATGTCCCTTACCGTGCAGAAGACGGTAAATCTATATTATGCCCACCTGCACTGCAGTATTTATCTTTGTTGTTCTGCGCACCTGCCGTCGCTGGTGAATTCATTAGCGGAATGACACGGTCACGCTCTGGGAGCATAAATTAGCATTTTAGCCTGAAGGAATGCCATTGATTCTGGGCGATGCTCTGGGATGGCCATGCTTGCCCGTCAGTTTAATCGTAAAGCTACAGCCTGCTTGAAAGAGCAGCTTAAGACCTTTTTTCTTCTTTGAACCTGCAACCCCCAGGCTGTCTTTTCAGATGCGTGTGGAACCTTCAAGCCAAACACGGCCAGGATGAGATGGGCAGGGGGGAAAGAGGATCCTGAGGGGTCAGCTTTGCGCTCCCTTGTCTTTAATACCTGATTAGGACAACATAATCGGTCTGAACTAGGCAATGCTGCAGACAGAACTCAATATTAATATAGCCCCTATAAGGTTATTGTCAAGAAGAGACAGTTCCCATTTTTCTTCATTGGCTGGTACAACTGCAAGAGGGTGGATGCAGGCAGCATAATGAAAGGCCTGGCGACAACCAGTCGACAAAAGACCAGGGCGAATATTGGACATACATAGAGCTGAATCTCCAAGTTCAGGCTGATGGAACTTTGGACTTAGGGGAGGGACTGTGGCTCAGCAGTAGAGCCTCTGCTCGCCATGCAGAAAGTGCCAGGTTCAATCCCCAGCATCTCCAATTAAAAGGATCAGGCAAGAGGTGATGTGAAAGACCTCTCTCTGCCAGAGACCCTGGAGAGCTGAAGCCAGCCTGAGTAGACAGTACTGAACTTGATGGGCCAATGGGTCTGATTCAGTGGAAGGCAGCTTCATGGGTTCACGTGGACCAATCAAGCTGAACTCGGTCCATCAGCAAACATGCTGGCCAACCATAAGCTCACTTATCCTCCAGGGTATTTCCCCCTGCCACCCCACTTGTCCGGGACCGTGAAAGCTGGTGTGTGGCAAGGGGATTGAACCTGGGACCTTCTGCTTGCCAAGCGATGCTCTGCCACTGAGTCCTGGCCCCCTAAATGGCTCAGTAGTAGAGCATCTGCTTAGAATGCAGCAGGTCCCAGGTTTGATCCCCAGGTTCAAACCCCAGTATCTCCCATTAAAGGGATCACGTAATTGATTATATGAAAGACCTCTACCTGGGACCTTGGAGACCTGCTGCCAGTCAGAGTAGACAAGACTGACTTTGAGGGACTGATGCTTTGATTCAGTACAGGGCAGATTCATGCATTTGTGCTCATGAAAAAGCCCTAACCCTAACCCTGGTGGTAGTTTGTTTAACCTCCATAGGTAGGAGAAGGGCTGTGGCTCATTGGTAGAGCACCTGCTTGGCATGCAGAAGGTCCCATGTTCAATCCCTGGCATCTCCAGGTAAATGGGAAAGAGCTGTGGCTCAGTGGTAGAGCATCTACTTGGCATGCAGAAGGTCCCAGGCTCAACCTGTGGCATCTCCAGCTAAAAGGATCAGGTCATAGCTGGTGTTAAAGGCCTCTACCTGAGACCTTGGAGAGCTGCTGCCAGTCTGAGTAGACAATAATGACCATGATGGACCAATGTTTTAGGATAAGGCAGCTTCATGTGGGCCACAGTTTGTCTGGCACAGTTTTACACTGCCTTTTCTCCGAGGAATACAGGAAATAATAACTAGCCCACCTAGAATCATAGAGTTGGTTCAGACCACCAGGGTCATCTAGTCCAATGCAGGAAATTCACAACTACCCCCCACACCCCCAGTGATCTATACTCCATGCCCAGAAGATGGCCAAGATGCCCTCCCTCTCATGAATCAGCATTGCTGACAGATGGCCATCTAGCCTCTGCTTAAAAACCTCCAGGGAAGGAGAGCTTGACACCTCCCGAGGAAGCCTGTTCCCTCCTCAGGCTCTGCCCCAAAAACCTCCCGCCGGTGGCGAAGAGGGACCTGGCAATCCTACTTACAAACCTTTGAAACGGAAGCTTCTCAGATTCTAATCCTCCTTTTAATATTTTTTTTACAAGCTGCACCTTTTAAAAGTTTTAAAACACCTAGTTGGCAGATTCTAAACCTGAAACATGAAGGACGCTTTGAGAATCCTTTTTTTAAAACCATTTTTGACCTTTTCTGCTTCTGCCCAATTACCCTCTTTTGACCTAAGCCATCAATTACCATAGCAGTCTCCAGGTACCGGGGAAAGGGGAGACAGGACTAGCAGATTCTACATCCCGGTAATTTGTTGTACAAACCAGGCCCGTCAGTTAGCCACACTGACGGAGACTAAAAGGATTTTCTGCTTAGCTTGCTTATCTTTTTCTTCTTTGGAGGGCTGCCTACCTCCACAAGGTTGGAGCTGAGAAAGGACAGGGAAAACAAGATCCAGATGAACAGAAGTGGAGGGGCTGTGACTCAGTGGCAGAGTATCTGCTTGGCATGCAGAAGGTCCCAGGTTCAATCCCCAGCATCTCCAGTTAAAGGGACCAGGCAAGTAGGTGATGTGGAAGACGTCAGCCTGAGACCCTGGAGAGCCGCTGCCAGTCTGAGTAGACAATACTGACTTTGATGGACCAAGGGTCTTATTCAGTAGAAGGCAGCTTCACGTGTTCATGTGTTCCAAGCGGGCCGACAAGGGGCACCAAACTCACCTGCCGTTCTTTGCCATCGCTGCCCACGTCCCACTGCTATCACCCAAGAGATGTTGCCCTCAATGTCTCTTGCCTCCTCGTTCCCCCAAGCATCCTTAAATGAAGTATGGCAAGCCGTACTGTAGTGGTTAGAGCGTCAGACTAAGATCTGGGAGAATCAAATTCAAATCACACTGCCACAAAAAGTGGGTGACCTTGGGCCAGTCACACACATGCAGCCTCACCTACCTCACAAGGTTGTTGTGAGGATAAAATGGAGGAGAGAATTATGTTAGTCACCTTGGATACACATTGAAGAATGAGAACTGGTTTTTATATGCCGACTTTCTCTACCACTTAAGGGAGACTCAAACCGGCTTACAATCACCTTCCCTTCCCCTCCCCACAACAGACACCCTGTGAGGTAGGTGGGGCTGAGAGAGCTGTAACTTGCCCAAGGTCACCCAGCAGGCTTCGTGTGGAGGAATGGGAAAACAAATCCAGTTCAGCAGATTAGTGTCCGCCGCTCATGTGGAGGAGAGGGGAATCAAACCCCGTTCTCCAGATCAGACTCCACCACTCCAAACCACCCCTCTTTTATATATATATATATATATATATATATATATATATATATATATATATATATATATATATATATATATATATATATATATATATATATATATATTTATTAATTTTTATAACATAACACATAAAACAAAAACAAACAAATACAATAAAAATAATATAAAAATAATAATAAAAAGAAAATTAACATAAAAATACAAAAGAGTATCTATATATGTTAATTAATACAGTCGTAATTACAAAATTATAAAAACCAAAGAGATACCCCTTCACCCCTCCACCCACCTTAAAAAAGTGACCCATCACCCAACTTCCGAAGAAGAATATCTTAACAGTTTTAAAAACATCTATTAACAGTAAAATATGAAAATATTAGAACTAGTTTCTATAACTCACTAAATAAAGTAGTAAAATCCATTTTTGCCAGTTTATCCCAATATGTGGAGGCCTTTGCCCAGGTTTTTTTATATTCATCCATATCTTTCCATGTAGGAATTCGGTTAGTTTGGCCATCCTCATATACATCCTCATATATAGAGTTCAGTTCACCTGGAGAAAAATGGTCACTTTGGCAACTGGACTCAATGGCATTGAAGTCCCTCCCCTCCCCAAACCCTGCCCTCCTCAGGCTCTGCCCCAAAAATCTCCCACCTGTGGCGAAGAGGGACCTGGCAACCCTACTTAACCACCACACCACACTGGAGGAGAAAGGTAGGGTGTAAATAAATAAATACATTCCTAGTAGGATTTTCTGAGCCAGAATGACTTGGAATATTACGAATTTTACAGTGAATATGCGGGACCGTCCCAACCACTTCCTACTTACAAGCAGCAAAGCACAATGGAAGGGGCTTCCAGCAGTGAAGTTCTCTTCTCATCGAGAAGGATCCAGAAAGTTAATCTCACCCTCCGCTCCCCCCAAAAAACTGTGCAGAAGTTCTCGATGGGTTCTTAGAAAAGAGCGGCTGTGTTTTCACGCACGCCAAGATAATAAGGATGCTTGCTAGTTTGATGAAAGTGACCCCTAGAAGCCACGCGAAAGAAAGCCGGGCTTCTGCAGGCAGTGCGAGCAAGCCGCTGCGTTTAATTAAAATGCCCCAAGGGGGTTACTCTAAGCCTTGATCCTTACACTGCATCAGCGTTACACCTCTGTCCCTGCCACTCTCCACCGGGGGGAAATATTAATCCCAACTCAGCCAGAAAGAAAGAAAGGAGGCAGCTGCCCTAAATTTGCCAACCTCCAGGTACTAGCTGGAGATCTCTCCTGCTGTTACAACTGATCCCCAGCCGATAGAGATCAGTTCGCCTGGAGAAAATGGCCACTTTGGCAATTGGACTCTATGGCATTGAAGTCCCTCCCCTCCCCAAACCATGCCCTCCTCAGGCTCCGCCCCCAAAACCTCCCACCGATGGCAAAAAGGGACCTGGTAGCCCTACTCCCCGCCTTTACTGTTTCACCTGGTGTTCTCTTACTGACCCTCTTTTTATAAAACAACAGCAAACCTGCTGTTTCCACATATATACTGTGTTCAAGTCCTGACCAGGATGGGCCCAGTCTCATCAGATCTCAGAAACGAAGCAGGGTCAGCCACGGTTAGCACTTGGATGGGAGACCACCAAAGAAATCCAGGCAGGCAATGGCAAACCATTGTATTTTTAAACTGTTCACCACCTCCAGGGCCCAAATTGGTCTGAACAGCAGGATTTAAATGCTTAAAATTAATTGAACAATTAACCTTAGAAAATTCACGTCTTTGCCGCATTTTGAACTTTTTAAAAAATGACAGTCGCGGCCTGTCCCAGTTCATCGGCAAGAATTATGGAATGAAATGTGCTCCGTTTTTGAAAGCGAAGAGGAACTAGGAGTGGGAAAGTGAGAAACATTTCGGAAGGCAGGCTGGGGAATAAGAAATCCCTTAGTAATCTGCGCCGCCACTTTGGCTAAAGTCTGTGCCGGCTCTCTGACCCGTAAGTGTAAATCCCCCAAGATTCCTTTGGGCTGGCATTCAAAGAGCTGTGACTCTTATGCCTCCTGAGGCCTCACGCACTTTCATCTGGTTCCTTGAACAACTTCTGCCAGGTGAGCGCCAGGCTTCCTCTAGACTCTTGCAAATATCAGCCTGAACATATTCTCCAATTGCCCTATAAAGATTCCTTCAACAACTGAGGAGGAGGCATGGCTCAGTGGTACAGCATCTGCTCGGCATGCAGAAGGTCCCAGGTTCAATCCCCGGCATCTCCAGTTAAAGGGACTAGGCAAGTAGGTGATGTGAAAGACCTCTGCCTGAGACCCTGGAGAGCCACTGCTGGTCTGAGTAGACACTACTGACTTTGATGGACCGAGGGTCGGATTCAGCAGAAGGCAGCTTCATGTGTTCATGTGAACAGTAATTCTCATGTTACATTAAATGCTTTTACAGCTCAAAGGGTGATATAAACCATGCATTTGTCCAGGTACCTGTCCCCAGTTTCATTTGTGTTGGCCATAGGCAGTTCATGAGAGGGAAGGCATCTTGGCCATCTTCTGGGCATGGAGTAGGGGTTTGTGTTGACCTTAGGCAGATCATGAGAGGGAGGGCATCTTGGCCATCTTTTGGGCATGGAGTAGGGGTTTGTGTTGACCTTAGGCAGATCATGAGAGGGAGGGTATCTTGGCCATCTTTTGGGCATGGAGTAGGGGTTTGTGTTGACCTTAGGCAGATCATGAGAGGGAGGGCATCTTGGCCATCTTCTGGGCATGGAGTAGGGGTTTGTGTTGACCTTAGGCAGATCATGAGAGGGAGGGCATCTTGGCCATCTTCCGGGCATGGAGTAGGGGTTTGCGTTGACCTTTGGCAATTCATGAGAGGGGATCTTGGTCATCTTCTGGAAATGGAGTAGGGGTCACTGGGGTGTGTGGGGGAGGTAGTCTTGAATTTCCTGCATTGTGCAGGGGTTTGGACTAGATGACCCTGGTGGTCCCTTCCAACTCTATGATATGTACACACATGCACACAGGGTGTGTGTACATTTGCTATAATATGCAAAGAACACTAATGGCTTCCCAGGGTTTCAAGTTGTGGTCTTCCACATACCTAATCCTTTAACTGGAGATGCTTTGGCCAGAACCTGGGACCCTCTGGATGCAAAGCAGATGCTCGACCACTGAGCCACGGCCCCTCCCTCTTTCACTCCCCTCCCCACTGCACCATTCTGTGCTCTTCTAATATTGACTTGTCAAATCCAGGGGCCTCCACAATACATTGCACCAAATCACGGTTAATTTATTCATGGGACCTGACAGTCGTCCAAAAGCCAGGGACAGATGCTGCAGCAAAGACTGACACTTGCTCATATTTTAGAAGTCCCATTTGACCTTGAACAGCTGCTAAGTGGAGACAAGTTGTCAGCATCTTTGAGGAGGCCCGAGAGATCTATCTTATCGGAGGCCTTGGGGCCAGGCTGCTCAGCGTCAGCAAAACCATCAGGCAGGCTTCAAAAACAGAACCCTGAACTTCAGATAGGGGCGCAGGGACAGCGGCGCTGTCTTAAGGGGCTGGATGCATGGGTTTTTTGCTTTTACCCCCAACAAAACTCAAAGTGGGAGGAATGGCAATGAAATACGTTGAAACCTGAACTTAATTTTTCTTCCACTGACATAATGGTAGAACTTAGGGGTCACTCAGTGATGTTAGAACCATAGAATCATAGAGTCGGAAGGGGCCATAGAGACCATCTAGTCCAACTCCCTGCTCAATGCAGGATCAGCCTAGAGCATCCCTGACAAGTGTTTGTCCAGCCTCTGCTTAAAGACTGCCAGTGAGGGGGAGCTCACCACCTCCCTAGGCAGCCGATTCCACTGTCGAACAACTCTTACTGCTAAAAATATTTTCCTAATATCTAGCCGGTACCTTTCCACCCTAAGAGCCCCATGGCGCAGAGTGGTAAGCTGCAGTACCACAGTCCAAGCTCTGCTCACAACCTGAGTTCGATCCCGACGGAAGTCAGTTTCAGGTAGCTGGCTGAAGGTTGACTCAGCCTTCCATCCTTCCGAGGTCAGTAAAATGAGCACCCAGCTTTCTGGGGGTAAAGGAGAAGACGACTGGCGAAGGCACTGGCAAACCACCCCGTAAACACAGTCTGCCTAGGAAACGTCGGGATGTGACGTCACCCCATGGGTCAGGAATGACCCGGTGCTTGCTCAGGGGACCTCTACCTTTTTACCTTTCTGCCCATAATTTAAACCCATTATTGCGAGTCCTATCCTCTGCTGCCAACAGGAACAGCTCCCTGCCCTCCTCTAAGTGACAGCCCTTCAAATACCTAAAGAGAGCAACCATGTCCCCCCTCAACCTCCTCTTCTCCAGACTGAGCATTCCCAACTCCCTCAGCCTTTCCTTGCAGGGCTTGGTCTCCAGGCCCCTTGATCATCCTCGTGGCTCTCCTCTGCACCCGCTCCGTTCTGTCCACATCCTTTTTGAAGTGAGGCCTCCAGAACTGCACACATGTGTGAGGATTCAAAATGAAAGCCTGAACCCAAGTTCAGAAAGGGCTTGGGATGTGATTTGACTGAATGAACAGCTCAGCTCTTGCCTGGAGCCTCAGAAAGAAATCGCTATTTAACCATCTCGTTGAAACCCAGAGTTTAGTAGAGTACCATTCCTGTTTGACTGGAGCATCCCTTTTACGGACAACAACATTATTAAACTGTTCTCCTTCGTTATCGGCCGCTGCTTAGGGCTTGGCGCACGCAGTCGGTTTCTGCAGCATTGGCCTGCCCTCTTTGTTCTTCAGTCTCTTTCACCGACTGGCACACGACACTCAAGGAGCTCCTCGAACGAACCTGTCCCTCGGAGTGAAGCGAAGGTCAGCCACAGGCAATCTTCGGCAGGAAGCGAGTTCCCGTCCTCAAAAGCTTTCCCTCCCTTCCAGGTGTCTTTGAACGCCTACGCAGACCTGCCGGTGGCACAGGACACTTTTTGATGGCGAGAAGCACGGCTGTGGAAAGGGGCCGAAGTAAGAGATCCCAAGGAGAGGTTGGAAATGGTCTGTCCTCGTGGTTTTCGTTTTAGAAAACAGGAAGCAGGGTGGGTTGCAGGCACCGAGAGTTTTGCTAGATTGGAACTTCTGTTTGTGCGAATGTGTGTGCGGACAGCCTCTCGCCAGCCACATACTCAAGAAAAGAGCGTAACGCTCAGGGATGTTTTATTGTTGCATGCCCACTTTGGTTTCAGGTTGCCTCTAGCAGGAGCTGGCAAAAAGGGTCCTGTCTAGGGTTGCCAGCTCTGGGTTGGGAAATACCTGGAGATTTGGGGGGGGGGGGCTTGGGGAGGGTGGGATCTGAGGAGGGGAGGGACCTTAGCTGGGTATAATTCCATGGAGTCCACCCTCCAAAGTAGCCATTTTCACCAGGGGGATGGATCTTGGTCATCTAGAGATCAACTGTAATTGCGGGAGATCTCCAGGTGCTACCTGGAGGTTGGCAACCTTAGTCCTGTCCCTAGCAACTACAGCTAACTGTCAGAGTGTGTGGGGAAATCCATGTTCATTTGCTTTTTCTCCCCAGCCAGGAGCTCACTCTGGCATACAAGATCTCCTTTCCATCCGATCCTCACAGCAAGCTTGCAAGGTAGATTAGGCTCTGTCTGGATCACTATCTTCACTGCAAAAGGGTGATTTGAACTCAGGTCTGCCTAGGACTGCCAACCTCCAGATGGGGCCTGGGGATCCCCCGGAATTACAACTGATCTCCTGATGACGGAGACCAATTCCCCTGGAGAAATATGGCTGCTTTGGAGAGTAGACTGTATGGCATTATACTTAGACTACAACTCAGTACAGCCTACATGGTTCCCCCTTGACTCGCACAACAACCCTGTGAGGTAGGTTAGGCTGAGAGTCAGTGACTGGCCCAAGGTCACCCACAAAGCTTCATGGTAGAATAGGGATTTGAACCCAGATCTCCCAAGTCCTCATCCAACACTACATCAGAAGAAGAGTTGGTTTTTATATGCCAACGTTCTCTACCACTTAAGGAAGAATCAGACCACCTTACAATCACCTTCCCTTCCCCTCCCCACAACAGACACCCCATGAGGTAGGCGGGGCTGAAAGAGTGTGACTAGCCCAAGGTCACCCAGCTGGCTTCGTGTGTAGGAGTGGGGAAACAAATCCAGTTCACCAGATTAGCCTCCGCCGCTCAAGTGGAGGAGTGGGGAATCAAACCCGGTTCTCCAAAGCAGACTCCATCGCTCCAAACCACCGCTCTTAACCACTACACCATGCTGGCTCTCCAGAAGCAGCCGAGTTGGGAGACAGGTAGACCTACATGCAATTTCATAACAGTTTGAACCGTTCGCTCCCCAGAAGAGGTGAAGAATTCAGAATCACTTGCAGTGCTGTGAACAAACGTTTGGCGTTGCAGTTCAGCAGCCCGCAGGGGAGCCAGATGGGCGCATTACTCATGCCGATAAAGCGTCTGCACATCTTTGCAAACATGGGAGTGACTTGCCTGCCTTCAAAACCTAATAGGAGACAGTGACCTTACTTTCAAATGTATGGGATTTGATCTGGGAGCGCGAGGAGCCTTTCAGAAGCGGCTCCATTATCAGTTAATGCAACAAAGGGAACAGTTCAGAGTTTAAATTCATCGTAGGTAAACTGTGAAGCTATTATAAGTGACTGCGGTAGAAGGGGGACCTCATCTAAAAAACACAGCGAGTGTTCAAAAGAGCATGAAATCTCCTTATTCTTAAGCAGGAAAATCAAATCAAGTACAAAGCAAAGCTGGCCTATTCTTTTTTTCTTTTCTTTTTTAAAATCTGAGATAACCATGAAGTACTGAAACGACAAAGAGCTTACTTTAAGAACAAAACTGCCTGGCAGATACCTGGATGTCAGTGACATCCAGTGGTTTTGAAAGGCACCAGTCAATCAAGGCAACACCCTCAACACCACACTGCCATTTTCAGCGGCAGCCCTGTGACGTTAACTTTATGCACTGTTGCCTATCTTGCGACCGTATCACATCGCTCCCACCGCTGGCAGCCAATGAGGTGGAAATGAGACGGGGAAACACATGATGGTGGATCAGCAACGCGTGTGGGCATATTAAATGCTGTTAAGTTGCTTCCGACTCATGGTGACCTTATAAATCAATTTCCTCCAAAATTTCCTGTTCTTAACAGCCTTGCTCGGGTCTTACAAACTGAGGGTCATGGCTGCCTTTATTGAGTCAATCCATCTCTTGTTGGGTCTTCCTCTTTTCCTGCTGCCTCCAACTTTTCCTAGCATGATTGTCTTTTCCAGTGACCCTTGTCTTCTCATAATGTGACCAAAGTACAATAGCCTCCGTTTAGTCATTTTAGCTTCTAGGGAGAGTTCAGGCTTGATTTGATCTAGACCCCCCTTATTTGTCTTTTTGGCGGTCTGCGGTATCCGTAAAACTCGCCTCCAACACCACATTTCAGCAATACTGCAGGGTATTGGCAGTGCCCTAGCATTGCCCAGCCAATCACAGCCAGCTCCACCACCAATTATATTGAGTCACATTTTGTTAGTGTTATTAAGAACATAAGAACATAAGAAAAGCCATGCTGGGTCAGACCAAGAGCCATCAAGTCCAGCTCCAGCAGTCTGTTCACACAGTGGCCAACCAGGTGCCTCTAGGAAGCCCACAAGCAAGACGACTGCAGCAGCATTGTCCTGCCTGTGTTCCACAGCTCCTAATATATTAGGCATGCCCCTCTGATCCTGGAGAGAACAGGTATGCATTGTTGGGCTGGGCTCTGTCCAACAGGAAGAGACCAAAGTATTGCAGATTTCAGCATCTCATTTTTTTGAGCCACAACACAGCAGTAATGTACAGGAGCCAGTATGGTGTCGCAAAGTGTCATACCAGGATCTGGGGGACCCAGGTTCGAATCCCCTCTCTGCCGTAGAAGCACGCTGGGTGCCCTTGGGCCAGTCACATACTCTCAGCCTATCTCACCTGACAGGTTTGGTAAGATTCCAGCAATTCCTAGAACTGCCATATGTCACTTCCAGGCTTCCCCCAGAAGTGATGTATTCGCCAATGTTGCACATGCCCCCTGCCCCCAACCCTCCTGCCAGTTGCCAGGCTTGGCCTGGCACCCCCATGCCCTTCCCACCCCAGGAATGGACATTTGGAGTTCTCCTGCCCTTTAAACCTTGGCCTCCCAGGTACAACTCACTCCACCCTGGACCAGGATGGCTCCCTGCTCAGAGAAAAGAATCTGGAGAGAACCAATTCATTTCTCCTTCTCATAAGCTGACGGGGAAAGATCTTTACCAGGATGATTAACTGCTCCGTTGTAAAAAGATGGTTCATAAATTCCTCCTATTAGGTCAAATCATAAAGAAGGCTTTTAATGTTTATATGCTCCCTTTCTAAACAATCAAGAGAATCCAAAGCACCTGCTAATAAGGGGGCTTCTGGATGGCTTATAAAACACTCCAGATCTTTAATGAGTCGGGGAGTAAATAACGCACAGTCTGTTAGCGCTATTGATTTCTGTTGCCTTAACCCTCTGAGGCGGCGTGGGAGTGGGAATGTGCCACTGCAAGGAATTTTCATCTTATGGGCATACACTGTATAAATGATGCAAGCCAGTTACATAAGCATGCACAATGTATTCCACTTTTGCTATTCGTGGGGGGACGGGACAACTTTGCAATGCGAAGTCGGACCCATTGAACAATGTAATTCAGCCATCCCTCTGTGTTTTGAATGCCTCTTCCAGCATCCATAAGGCCTAGCAACTTGCTTGACAAACAGAGAAGATATAGGGTTGCCAAGTCCCTCTTCACCACATGATACAATGAATTTGGTGAAGCTATGCAGAACTTCTGACCAGGTTTGGTCAGTACCCGGATGGGACGCTCCTTGGGAATTCTATGTATGCTGCCTGGAGTCCCATGTAGGGTTGCCAGGTCCCTCTTTAGCACGGGTGGGAGGTTTTGGGGGTGGAGCCTGTGGAGGGCAGGGTTGGGGGAGGGACTTCAATGCCATAGAGTCCAATTGCCAAAGCAGCCATTTTCCCCGGGTGAGCTGATCTCTATCAGCTGGAGATCAGTTGTAATAGCAGGAGATCTCCTGCTACTATTTGGAGGTTGGAAACCCTAAAAAGATACGATTCTCAGAAAGCTAAATTCAGTTCTGCAAATTTTTAGCGGCATTGTTAAGGGGAGGTGAATTTCTTTTTCCTGGAAGGGGAGGTGAATTTCTTTTCTCCCGGGGAACTGATCTGTATCGGCTGGAGATCAGTTGTAATAGCAGGAGATCTCCAGCTAGTACCTGGAGGTTGGCAGCCCTATTCATGAAATTTCCTGGGGGTGGGGGGAAACACCTTTGTAATAATGGATATCGCTTAAAGAGGATTAGCAGGGTCACAAGGCAATATTCTGCCCCAATCAAGCTCATTAACAGCATGGGATTTCTTGATTCCGGTTGATGAAAATGAGTTCAACAAAAGGTTTATCAGAGATAACAAAAATCTATCTCAAGCCCTCCGGCATAATCCGGTTTCTTTTAACATGAACGGAATGCTAATTTGTAAAGGATTTTTAAAGGATTAAATAGTGATTTACGAAGAAGGTTGAGTTCTCCTCTTTTGGCTCCCCCCACACACACCCCTAAGCTCTTTTAGCACTGCATTATTCTCACTCAGTGAAGTGCAGCTTTTTATTAAGTAAAAAAAAAGGGGGTGGGTGGGAGACCATAGGTTGGATCCAGACTGTATTTTCTGCTAATGGAAGGAGTGGAATAATTTCTACCAATTTCCTCTTCCTGCTGCAGACCCCCAATTTGCTCCTTGTGCTGTTGCTAAGTAGGGTTGCCAACCTCCAAGTGGTGCCTGGAGATCTCTGGGAATTACAACTCATTTCCAGACCACAGAGATCAGTTCCCCTGGAGAAAATGGCTGCTTTGGAGAATTATGGCATTATACCCCACCTCAAATCCTGCTCTTCCCTGGCTACACCCCCAAATCTCCAAGCATTTCCCAACCCAGAGTTGGCAACTCTATTCCTAAGGGTCCCCTCTCCCCTCCCCCACCCCAGGAGTGGCATTTCTAGGAGATCAGCGGGTAGGGTTGTCAGGTCCCTCTTCACCACCGGCTGGAGGCTTTTGGGGTGGAGTTTGAAGAGGGTGGGGTTTGGGGAGGGGAGGGACTTCAATGCCATAGAGTCCAACTGCCAAAGCGGCCATTTTCTCCAGGGGAACTGACCTATAATGGCTGGAGATCAGTTGTAATAGCAGGAGATCTCCAGCTAGTACCTGGAGGATGGCAACCCTATCTGCGGGGCTCCATTGGGAGGAGGAGGAAGGAATGTTCTTTTCCTCTGGAAAAAACAGAAAAGAGCATAGGGTTGGGTCACTGATAAGCTCAGCCAAAATGCTTCTGCTTCCCCAGACAAAGCTGTGTGAAGAGCCTCTACCTCTCACCACCTGCCATAATGGAGACAACAACCAGGAATTACCTCTAGATCCATGAGGGTCTGGGCTTATGGGTCCATCACTTCATCTTGATTAGTGGGATGAAATGGGACTGGCACCCCCTAGGAACTACCCACCCAAGGACAGGACTAGTGAGGGGTCAAGGGATGGGACTCATTGGGGTCAGGGGGCAGAGCCAGCTGAAGACGATAATTTATCTAAGATCCCCAGCTTTTCTTGTCTGTCTTTTCCCATCCCTTCCCCCTCCTCTGACTCCAGATATATTTGGAGGGAACAAAGAGCAGAAAAAGAGCAGAAAAGGGAAAGAAGAGCAGAAAGTACATCACAAGCATTCAGAGAAGCTGCTTCTAAGGCACTGAAAAACCTGGGCCGACAATGAAAATTTACACTGGATGCTCTCTACTCTTCCCATACTCCTCCCTACGCATCCACAGCCCTAAAATCTCCTGGAACTTTGCAAGCTGGAGTTGGCATTCCTATATACAATGTATATCAATTATACATACGATGTAGGTATAATACTAACATTGAAATAATGTGGGGAAATGCATGAATAGTGCAAGAAAACAGAGAATAGTGCAAAGGGAATGATTCCTGGTGCAATTTGCACAAAGGAAGGACAAGACCAAATAAAGGAATGGGCTGAAAAAGGAAGGATGAGAAATTCAAAATTGTCCCTAAACTAAACGTGGCAAACCTTTTAGCGAAGAAGGTTGTGCCACAACTCCTGACCCCCCAACCCCCAAAGAGTAGCGACGCCTCACATCTCTTCAGCGCCCAGATCCTTTCTCATACAAAGATGCTAACTCTTGATGCATCCGTCTACCTCCAAAGACCAGCTCTGAAAAATCACGGCAAACAGGCTTGAGTATGCTAAGACCGGTACATGCCGGGGAGTCGGATGAAAGCTGACAGGCCCCAAATGTAGCTGCTGCGACGACCTGGCACCAATTTGAGAGTCAGCCGTATCTTGCTGCATCTCGGGGGGATTTCTCCACCGTTTCTGTGGCGCTGCTACCCTCCGCACCAGTCCCTCTGGGACTACTCCCAGCTCGGAGTCCGCTTTTCAGTGTCTTGCGGAGTGCCAGGGCTTCGACTAGGCGCACAAAGTACATTTCGGCCCTGGGCTGCCGCACCAAGAATCAAGTGTGATGCACACATCTCGGGTGGCTGCCCTGCCTTCCTCTAAGCAGCAGCTAGAAGTAATGCTCTGGCGGTAAGTCAGAATTTATCAGGGGAATCGGTCCACAGCACAGGAGCAGAGTGCCTTCTTCATTCACTGGCATAAATGCTACAAAAAGTATTTATTTTTGGAGTTCTTACATGGGAACAATTGAAAGATCATGAGGCCAATAACCTGCCACTCACCCTCATTCCAAGTTCAATGTTTTCGCCTCCGTAAACCTCCATGCCTGGGTCAAGCAGCCCAATCTCACCGAAGTATTCTCTGTCCACCACAAATGAACAGCCGATCATGGCTGGTGTCCTGTTGGTGAGGAAAGGAAGAAGGACAAAGGGGTTACAGCAATGTACCTAGGTCAAAAAGAGTTTCCATCTAGACCTTAGGAAGAATTTTATAACAGTCAGAGCGGTTCCTCAGTGGAACAGGCTTCCTCGGGAGCTGGTGAGCTCTCCTTCCCTGGAGTTGTTTAAGCAGAGGCTAGATGGCCATCTGTCAGCAATGCTGATTCTATGACCTTAGGCAAATCATGAGGGGGAGGGCATCTTGGCCATCTTCTGGGAATGGAGTAGGGGGTCACTGGGTGGGTGTGGGGGAGGTAGTCTTGAATTTCCTGCATTGCACAGAGGGTTGGACTAGATGACCCTGGTGGTCCCTTCCAACTCAACAATTCTATGATGTAAACACCTAAAGAAAAATTGTTCAGTTTCACCGAGGAACCGCTCTAACTGATAGAAAATTCTTCCTAATATCTAGATCAATTTATGAGCTGTTAATGTGTGTGTATTTTTTTATATCCCTCTAGCTAAGTGCCATCTGCTTTCGCTGGCAATGGCTTTCGAGGCTCCTAAGCTTTTCCAACTCTGCTCCTTCAAACTCTTGTCACAGAAGATGCTGGAATTGAACCTAGGACCTTCTCTGCGCAGAGCATATGTTCTGCCTCTAATGGCCCTCCCTGCCAGCATTATTGTAAAGGCACAAAGGTTTAGATGGTTTCTGCGAATTGGCTTGCACATGTGTGCAATCTTTGCAAGGCTGCACAGAAGCTAAAAAGGAAAGCCACAAAAAAGCAACACACACAACCCTTATAGCCGGCAAAAAGAAGAAAATAATAAGAGCATTAGAAAGTGATTACTTTTTTTATTTGCACAATCATTCAATTTATTCCTTTATTAGACTCCGGCTGTACAACTTCCCCTAATGAAATTTTTAATACTGCCTTTAAACAAAAACAACAACCAAAACACAGAAGCTTTCTTACCGGGAAAACAATATTTCACCAACACTCAACAAACATTCTAATCAATTTCCCCTGTGTTCAATAAAAAATAAAAAAAATCACATGGGGAGCTGATAAATCGAATCAGAGAGTCCCCTGCCAAGTCTATTATGGTTTGTAATGGCTTTTTTAAAAATATTATCGCTCAGAGTTTTAAAATAAACTTTAGTGAATGAATTCCAAAGGAAGTTGCAACCGAGTTTGTGCAGCTTCGCTTGTGCTTAGATCCAGAGGTCTTTTTTGATAGGTATGTACACTAGCACCAAAGTCCAGATTCAGACTTAGAATCCATCAGATTCAGAATTTAGAAAATCCAGATTCTCCTAATATCCAGAACTCCATTAAAATCAATAGGAATAGCCATTTTTCCAATTAAAAAAACACACACAAACGTAAACCACTTTTAAAAGGCTTCAATCAGCCCTCTGACCCTTTCCTAGTGCTAGGGTTGCCAGATCCCTCTTCGCCACTGGTGGAAGGTTTTTGGGGTCCCTCTCCTCTCCAAACCCCACTCTCCTCAGGCTCCGCCCCAAAAACCTCTTGCCAGTGGTAAAGAGGGACCTGGCAATCTTACTTCTCAGCTTGGTAACCCAGGGGTCGGTCTCTTTTGGCTTATAGAGCTGCTGAGCATATGCCTTCACCTCTGCCTCTGACATGTCTTCCCTTAGGCTTGGGACACTGACCTCTCTGCTCCTGCAAGCCTGGGTGCCAGGCCGTTTGCAGAATGTTTCAGTTTCCTTTCTCAAGCAACCAAGCCATTTTCATTTCCCTCCTCTTGCAAGCCTACACTGCATCCTATAAGAGTCAATGGGACTCTGAATATTAGGAATAATTCTGAATATCCAGCACAATAAAAATCAGATTTGGAAATATCAGTAACTCTTCCAAAGATAGGATTATTCAGTGACTTCGAATAGTTCCAAATACGAATTGCACATCCAGACTTTGTAGTTTCTGTTCCAAGAATAAGCCAGGGGGAAAGCATCTGGGACCCTAACCCGTCCTTCCATTTCCACAGGGTGGCCTCCTTTGTGGAGATGGTGTTTCATTACACAGAGCGATCCTCTGGAACTAGGCGCTTGCTGCTCCTTGCAAGAAACCGAGCAGAAAAATGCCTAGCATGGAAGAAACGTGATCTGCATCACGGCATCGCCTCAATAATGGAGGACACGCTACAGATAGGAAAGACAGGGTTAGATACAAGTTGTAGAAAGCAGTTGTGCTGAAGTCCCATTGAAATTAATGGAAACTGCCATAGTCTGCCCCACTGTGTTTCAAAAACTATTAAAATAATTCTTAGTGCTTTCAAAGCAATTTGGCACACGCAGTATCCATTATCTGAAAGAAGAAAAGGTCTTGCCCAATACCTGGGATCTGAGATCGTTCAACTGGAGATGGTGGAAATTTAACTTGGGGCGTGTAAAGCAGGTGTTCTCTCTTTGAGCCACAGTCCCTCCCTTGCACATCATCTATATCTATGGTTGCCAACCTCCAGGTCCTAGCTGGAGATCTCCTGCTATTACAACTGATCTCCAGCCGACAGAGATCAGTTCCCCTGGAGAAAATGGCCACTCTGGCAATTGGACTCTATGGCCCTCTAAGTCTCTAAGTCCCTCCCCTCGCCAAACTCCAGCCTCCTCAGGTTCCACCCCGAAAACCTCCCAACAGTGGTGAAGAGGGACCTGGTAACCCTTTTTGACGTTTTGTAAGTATTTTTATATGTATATATTGTACATTTTGTATATATGGTTTTGTATGGAATATTGTATGTTATTTATTATATGTTTCTAGTGGGGACTGAGGAAGAATTGAACTGAAGAATTTTGAAACGGCTGTATCCCCATATCATCTGTTAAGCAACGTTACACCAGCTTTATAACATTGAAGAAACATATATCAGAGTCTATTGGACCATGTAGATATAGGATTGCGTTGTACAAACTGTTTTTGTTTCGATACTGACCTCACTTTGATAGCTTATTAATAGAATATTTTTGCACTTTGAAATATTGTTGTGTCGCTCCTGTGCTAATTTTCTAACTGTGTAGTACCAGTACAGTGGTGTCTCTTTTTCTCTACAACCTCCAGGTGGTGGCTGGAGATCTCCTACGATTAGAAGCGATCTCCAGCCGATAGAGATCGGTTCACCTGGAGAAAATGGCCGCTTTGGCCATTGGACTCTATGGCATTGAAGTCCCTCCCCTCCCCAAACCCCTCCCTCCTCAGGCTCCACCCCAAAAACCTCCCACCGGGGGTGAAGAGGGACCTGGCAACCCTCTCTATCTCTGTCTCTATCATCTCTATCTCTATCTCTATCTCTATCTCTATCTCTATCTCTATCTCTATCTCTACCGCTATCTCTATCTCTATCTCTATCTCTATCTCTACCGCTATCTCTATCTCTATCTCTACCGCTATCTCTATCTCTATCTCTATCTCTATCTCTATCTCTATCTCTATCTCTATCTCTATCTCTACTGCTATCTCTCTCTATCTCTATCGCTATCTCTATCTCTATCTCTATCTCTATCTCTATCTCTCTCCATCTTTCTCTCTATCTCTATGAAAGGTGTTCCCTTGCAATACAACAAAATGTTATCAGCAGCAAAAACAGATGCGCCAGGCCATCAACATTACACATGAAATTGTAGATACTATTGAAGGTTCATTTTGCCAAGGCACGGCTCTGACTTATCCAGAATGGATTTTGCTCTCGTGTTCATGTCACCGCTTAAAGATTCCACAGCCTCGTTCTCTCCCCCCACCCGCAACCAGCTCTCCAGCCATTTCCAACCCTCGCGCCATTAACGGTTGTATTGCACATTAAGAATTCTCCAGCGCAAACGGGAAAGGCAGCTGTTGGCGGCAAACGCATGATCGCTGCTGCTTTCTTCAAAGCGACTCAAAATGGATCCTTAAAAAAATAAAGAGCTAGTGCGGAGTGAGCAACACCACCAAACCGAAAGAGGAGCCAAATATGTACTCAGGGGAAGAAGAAAAAAACTCTTTCTGATTCTACAAATGGACAGTAAAAGCAGGTGTCAGTATATATAACAACACACACGCTTTTAAAGAAATCCCAAGGAGGTAATTGTCTTACACTACAGTCCTAAGCAGAGTTATATCCTTCTAAGCACATTGATTTCCGCAGATTTAGAAGGGTGTACCGCTGCACATGATTGGATTGTTCTACTCACACAACAACACACCACAAGCCCTTTTCGGCATATAAAAAGGAAGAACATCCATTTGGATAAAACCGAGTACAAATAAATAAAATTGGATAAAACCATCCCAAATCTCACAACTTCCGGCATGATACTGCAGGACGCTCAAGGACGTGCTCCATTACTGGTTTTATTTTTCCTTGTTTTAGCTTTTAATTAGCTTTTAGTTAGGGCTCCTATTTGTTTCTCCTTATCTCCCACTGGCTATTTTAAGTTTATTTTAAGTTTATCTAAGTGTTTATCTTTGTTTTGTTGTATTTTTGGCTCTATTTCAGAGTGTGAGATTGCAGACATTGAAGGCTTTGTTCTACGTTCAGAGTTTTTTTTAACCTTATTTTATTTCATTTTACTTCTACTTTTCCCCCTTTCTCCCTTTTTATTATTTTCCCATTTTAATGTTTTAAACATTTTAAATATTTTGAATCTATGAATGTTTTGAATCCTATTAACCACTGTTAGCCTCTGTTAGCTCTTCAGTCTCAACTAGTGAGCTTTTTTAAAAATCCTTTCCCATTTTAATGTTTTAAATGTTTTGAATCTTTTTAGGCATTGTTAGGTCTTCAGTCCCAACTACTGAGCTAAGGGTACTGATGTGGTGACTTTTGGTAGCAATTTTTAGGCAGTAGGAGTAGAAAGTGATTGTTCTACTCCTAATTTTTCTATTCGATTATCAAGCTTGGTACTCTGACTAGCAGCGGCTCTCCAGGGTCTGAGGTAGGGATGCCAGCCTTCAGGTGAGACGTGGGGATCCCCTGGAATTACAGCTCACCATGAATCTCACTGGGGTGGGTGGGCGTCATGCTCTCTCAGCCTAAACTACCTCACAAGGTTGTTGTGAGGATAAAAGAGGGGAAGGCAGAAACAGGAGCACTGCCCTGAGCTCTTGGAGAAAGAGTGACATGAAAACAGATAATCGTAGAGGATGCGTTTCATTTTTTATTCATTACCTCCTACCAAGGTAGGGAGAGGGAAAGGCGGAAGAAAAGCAGCAGCTGGTGAGGAACACTGGCGCCCTTTCAGATCACTTAAAAGTGCAAAGCGTCATTAAGAGCTGCGGCAGAAATCGCACATTCGAAAGGAACAATGAAACGGCCTTTGGTTTTTGGCAGGGCTCAAGCTTTTGAAGTGCTACGCGGCGAATCGATATTATGGTATGGGGGGAAAGACACCGTGCAGTCAATTTGTGTAAATTACTTTGAGATATTCTTCAGTGAGCACACAGCATGAAATCCTTGCAAGGTAATTGGGGCGGTGGTGGGGGGAAGACATCAACGTCAAAGTCAGAGAGGACGAAAGAGCTGAACTGGGCTTGACCTTGTGCGGATGGAAACCTGCTACCTTCCCCCAGCAATAGCCCAACATCTGGAATCCATTTTCCTTCACAGGCATATTTGGTACCATAGAAAAGATGCTCCTGCCACTCTGTATGCAGCTGGAGAGGAATCACAGTCAGGGGACTCTGGAAGGGCATGAAGATAACCTTGGGGTTTACTGAGATCAGTTGCCGCTACTTCCAGGTATGTCCCATTTCTTCATACTTTTCATATTTTTTTGGTTTCAAATTGCAGCCAATTTGCAGCGACCCAGTAGAGTTTTCAAGGCGAGAGACAAAAAGGGGTAGTTTGCCATTGCCTACCTCTGCATAAGGACCCTGCTATTCCCTGGTGGTCTCCCATCCAAGTACGAACCAGAGTTGACCTTGCTTAGCTTCCGAGATCCAAGAAGGTCAGGCTAGCAGGTTGAGTTCTCTGCTTTTGAGCACTGGTTCAGTCTTGCCAACTCCAGCTTGGGAAATTACTGGAGATTTGGAGGCAGTACCTGGGGAGGGCAGGGAGATCAGCAGAAATGCAACACCCATGCATCTGCCCTCTGAAGCTGCCCTTTCCTCCAGGAGAACTGATCTCTGCAGTCTGGAGCTCAGTTGTAATTCCAGGAGAACTCCATGTGCCATTTGGAGACTGGTGATCCTAGTACTGGTTGCCCACTCCTCCACGTGAGCAGTGGACTCTAGTCTGGTGAATCTGGTTGGTTTCCCCACTCCTACACATGAAGCCAGCTGGGCGACCTTGGGCTAGTCACAGCGCTCTTAGAGCTCTCTCAGCCCCACCTACCTCACAGAGTGTCTGTCGTGGGGAGGGGAAGGGGATTGTAAGCCGGTTTGAGTCACCCTTAAGTGGTAGTGAAAGTCAACATATAAAAAACCCAACTCAACCAACAACTCAGTGGATATGAAAACCCTGCAACCTGACTTCTATGTTCCACCAATGGTACCTGTACCACTGTTTGAGAACCACTGCTTTTAGAAGGCTCTGGAAGGAGTTCACCTTGCAGCTTCATTCATTTGCCACAGGGGGCAGCAGAGCTCTTAATCTCAGGTCTGCTGGTTCAAATCCCTGCAGCTCCTAAACCTCAAACCCAGCTCTGCAAAGGTCATCAGGTCGTCAAATTGAGCACTTAGCTGCGGAGCCCTAGAGAAGCATCTCATTGCTGAATGGCAACAAGTGCCGAAATCTTCACAGGTTCCTTAATAATATGCAAGTGGGAAGTTGAATGCAGCCTAATTTCTTGAAAAATGTTTAAAGGATCATGTTTCAGGATTAAAGTGAATCGCTAATGAACGAAGTTTTGAAGACGAGTCTTTTCTGTCGGAAATTATTCTCGTTTTCTGATTGGTGAAAGATCCTTCTCCTTTACTGTTCATTTTTTTATGAGTCAGAAGGACAACTATTAAGGTGTCAGGACGGCTCTGAATTTCTCGTCCTCGCTGTTCCGACCCCACTCCCAGTTCCCCATTCCGATTTCTATTATTGTTTATTCTTATTTCATTTTTGTCATTGATTCCCCGCCTTTCTCCCCAAAGAGGACCCAAAAGGGACTTACTTCATTACCCTGTCCTCCGTTTTATCCTCACAACAGCCCTGTCAGGAAGGTTAGGCTAAGAGTGGTCTTCCAAGTGACCTTCCCTGGCAGGGTGGGGATTCCAGCCTGGGTCTCCTCATGCTCTAGCCCAGGGGTGTCGAACTCAATTGTTACGAGAGCCAGATATGTAAAAAATGCCACTTGGTGTCATGCCCCCATTCCCCGTGGCTGAGTCCGAGGCCTCGAATGCAGAGCTGGAGCAGTTGGCCGTCCCTCCTGGTAATGCAGCTGACGAGGCTTCTGAACCAGCTGCTGGATTAAAGGGCCATCAGATGCTTCAACGCCTAGCCAGGCCGAGGAATTCCAGTTCCCCTCAGAGGCCCGATTGTCAGAGTCAGAACCCTCCTACATGATTCACCGAAGACAGAAACTCTGAGCTTTGCTGAGTGAAAGAAGGAGTTCGGCACGGCTACAGGGCCGGAGAGGCATTGCAGCTGTTGAGGATGACAGCGAGTGATGACAGGACCAACCTCACTCTGATAGCTGGCCAGATTTAAGGAGCAGCAAAGAGCAGCTGCAGCGTGGAAGCAACTTACTGAATTCCGGTTTCAGCCAAGTGCCGCTTCGTTTGCTATTTTGCCTGACCATGACCTTGGACTGTTTAAGACGACGCATACCGCCTTGCCTGTGACCCAGACCTCGGATTGATTGCTGAAGACCCTTGCTGCCTAGCCTGTGATAAGTAAGAGACTGCGGCCTGATTTCTGGACTGTTTCTTGGACTTTGCATTACCCCTGCTGACTCTAGTGTTTCAGTGCAGCCATGTCCCCCCAGTCCAGGTTGGGGGGGGGGGGCTGCCATGGCGAAGAAGAAGAAGAAGAAGAGTCGACATGCAGAAGGTCCCAGGTTCAATCCCCAGCATCTCCAGTTAAAGGGACTAGGCAAGTAAGTGATGTGAAAGACCTCTGCCTGAGACCCTGGAGAGCTGCTGCTGGTCTCAATAGATGATACTGACTTTGATGGACCAAATGTCTGATTCAGTATAAAGCAGCCTCATGTGTTCATATAATATAGGTCCCATTTTGGAGAGGGGTTGTGGCTCAGTGGTAGAGCATCTGCTTGGCATGTAGAAGTTCCCAGGTTCAATACCCGGCATCTCCAGTTAGAGGGACTAGGCAAGTAGGTGATGTGAAAGACCTCTGCCTGAGACCTTGGAGAGCCACTACTGGTCTGAGTAGACAATACTGACTTTGATGGACCAAATGTCTGATTCAGGATAAAGCAGCTTCATGGGTTCATTACAATCTGGGAGACCCAGGTTTGAATCCACACTCTGCCTTGAAGCTAGCTGGGGAGACCTTAGGCCAATCACATGTTCTCAGCCTAACCTACCTTAGAGGGTTGTCGTGAGGCTGTAATGGAAGAAGGGAGGATGGCGTAAGCTGCCCTGAACTCTTGGGAGTGAAAGCAGGATAAAAATATACTAAATAAATTCTGGATACAACGTTCCCGTACTACCTGAAGGCGTAACAACCGAATAAAGTTTCTGGGTCAGACCTGCTATTGCTGCCTAGAAGCCACCTTCCTTCCTCGGTTAGGGGCTGTGGCTCAGTGGTAGAGCATCTGCTTGGCATGCAGAAGGTCCCAGGTTCAATCCCCGGCATCTCCAGTTGAAGGGACCAGGCAAGTAGGTGATGTGAAAGACCACTGCCTGAGATCTTGGAGAGCCGCTGCTGGTCTGAGTAGACAATGCTGACTTTGATGGACCAAGAGTCTGAATCAGTTTAAGGCACCTTCATGTGTTCATGTGTTCCTTTCCTCCTTGTTCCCTCGAAATTGCACGAAAATCAACTCTGATAATAGTTTGCCCCCATATCCCTTGGTACCAGTGTTATATCTCGGACAAATCCAGCCACAGACAGCCGATGCCGACATATATTTTATGCACGCCAATGCACTCAAGGGGATCGCATCCTCCATCCCTATTAGTCGCACCATGAGAAGCGCCCGGCGTGGCTCATTTTGACAGACAGGCCATGGGAGGAGACGGATCATCGGAGTGATCTGTCTTGACAGATCTCATCTTCCTTAATGCGCTAATCTAATCTGACAGTCCAAGGGGAGTCAAACACGGGCTCGCCATCTGTCTCTTTTGCTACTCTAACACAGGTAAGATTTTATTTCCCAGCTGTCTTTAGAGATGGGGCGGGTGGGGGGGGGGAAGAGCTTGCGATTAGAATCAAAGCCAGGCAAATCGACGCCTGCTCCATTAAAGTCGAGAGGGTGACAGGCTGGTAAATGAGACGAGGACAAAACCTTAATATGTATCCAAAGCCGAGTTTGCATAGGCCGCCGAAGCGTGGAACTCGCAGAGAGAGAGAGAGGACTTTGCATCACAACCTCATTTTATTTTATAAATTAGTGTGTAAAAACACACTCTGCGGAGCAGGCAGAATACCCGCTCGTGTAGCCCTGACAGCGCTACACCTGCCCCGTTCTTCGGTATATTAAACAATCAGTGAGGAACGTATGTATTGCCTTAACAGGTCGCTGCTGGTGTAAGGAGATAAAATTCCAGGCAGGGCAGAGCCTGACAGGAGACAGGTGACTAATGGGTCCAGCCGCTGTTGATAATGAAACTCAACCGAGCACTCCATCAACATGCAGAGGTGGAGAGTGCAAAAAAGGTGCCATGCACCAGGCAATGTTCTTTTTCACGCAGCTTTCCTGGAGACAAGGTGCACACCCCTGCTCTCCAGGTACAGAAGAAGGGATACGAAGGGCATCTGCCATTCCATGGGCATGGCTTTAAGTCAGGCTGTTGCGTGGGAACTCGAGAACCTCTGCTTCCATTGGGGCATGCATTGACCCAGGCCCCCAGGCATGTGTGCCAATGTGCATAGGAATCGTAGAATCATAGAGTTGGAAGGGACCACAAGGGTCATCTAGTCCAACCCCCTGCACAATGCAGGAAATTCACAACTACCTCCCCCCCCCACACACACAGTGACCAGAAGATGGTCAAGATGCCCTCCCTCTCATTATCTGCCTAAGGTCACAGAATCAGCATTGCTGACAGATGGCCATCTAACCTCTGCTTAAAAACCTCCAGGGAAGGAGAGCTTACCACCTCCCAAGAAAACCTGTTCCACTGAGGAACCGCTCTATCTGTTAGAAAATTCTTCCTAATGTCTAGACAGAAACTCTTTTGATTTAATTTCAACCTGTTGGTTCTGGTCCGACTTTCTGGGGCAAAAGAAAACAACTAGGAACCCTTTTCTATATGACAGCCCTTCAAGTACTTGAAGACGGTTATCATATCTCCTCTTAGTCTTCTCCTCTTCAGCTCCTTCAACCTTTTCTCATAGGACTTGGTCTCCAGACCCCTCACCATCTTTGTTGCCCTCCCCTGGACACGTTCCAGCTTGTCTATATCTTTCTTAAATTGCGGTGCCCAAAACTGAACACAGTAGTTTGGGTGAGGTCTAAGGAACACATAAAGCTGCCTTATACTGAATCAGACCCTTGATCCATCAAGGCCAGGATTGTCTACTCAGACTGGCAGCAGTTCTCCAGGTTCGCAGAGACAGGTCTTTTGCATCATCCACGTCCTGATCCTTGCAGGTGGAGATGCCGGGGATTGAACCTGTGACCTTCTGCATGCCAAGCAGATGCTCTGCCCCTGAGCCACAGCCCTTCCCCATGTACCTGCCAGGCCTGCTTATGATGGATCAGCTGCTACTGATGGACCTCAAGGCCTCCCCCTGGGCCTCAGCTCAGCAGGGAGGGGGAGTTGGTCACCTTTGCTCTCTCTCATACAGCTGACCAGAAAGTCGTCCTCAGTCAGGAACTGTGGAAGTTTAACACCCAGCCACATCTCCTGCAGGTATTGCTTACATCTTTTTCACAGCCATGGGATTCTCTAGCTTAGGGTTTCCAAAATGAGTCTGGCAACCAGTGGGAGACTCACTAGTCGGGGGGACCTTGCTGGTGACATAGTATTGCCGGCGAAGCGATGCCATTTCTGGCATGGCCAAAAATGACCTCATCGCCTTGCTGGTGGCACTCTAGCATTCAGCCCAAACTCTATGGTTTAACCATAAACCTTTGGCCAGAGGCTAGAATGTCTTGGTCAACATGACAACATCTCTTCCGGTTGCACTGGAAGTGATGCTATTGGGTCATCATTGATGTTGATTGGCTCCCATTTCCCCTCCGTTTTTTCTTCTACCCCCCAGCCAAGGTAGGAAGAGCCAGCAGGGGTAAGTGATCTCCTGCCGGCAGCAGGAACTTGGAAACCTCATTCTAGCCCTACAGGAGTCCCTGCCCTCACTCCACCCAACCTCTGCAGCAGTCCTACTAATAGAATAGGTGAAAGGGCGGTTTTGCCCCCTTCCTTCTCCCTCAGTGAAGCCCATTGACCGCATGGCTATCCGTATGGGCCTTGGGATCACAAATGGCTGTGAGAAGGTGCAGAAAAGAGCAACCAAAATGATCAGGGGACAAGAGCAACAGCCCTATGAGGAGCGGTTAATACGCTTAGGGCTGTTTAGCTTGGAAAGAAGGTGGTTAAGGGGACATGTGATAGAGGTCTATAACATTATGCATGGTATGGAGAGAGTGGACAGGGAGAAGCTTTTCTCCCTCTCTCAGAATCATCTGTGGGATCATCTGCTGAAGCTGGAGGGTGAGAGATTCAAAACTGATAAAAGGAAGTATTTCTTCACACAACGCATAGCTAAATTGTGGAACTCCCTGCCCCAGGATGTGGTGATGGCTGCCAATTTGGAAGGCTTTAAGAGGGGAGTGGACATGTTCATGGAGGAGAGGGCTATCCATAGCTACTAGTCAAAATGGATACTAGTCATGAGGCACACCTATTCTTTCCAGGATCAGAGGAGCAGGCCCATTATATTAGATGCTTTGGAACACAGGCAGGATAATGCCGCTGCAGTCATCTTGTTTGTGGGCTTCCTAGAGGTATCTGGTTGGCCACTGTGTGAACAGATTGCTGGATTTGATGGGTCTTAGTCTGATCCAGCATGGCTTTACTTATGTTCTTATGTAAAAGGGTGGGATCTGCTGGATCCAGCCCAACAATAAAACATTCCCGATGACTGACAATTTTTTTAAAAAACAGCCACACTTTGAAAGGATAAAATGCCATGCAAGCCACGTTTATCAAGGAGCATTAAGATTTCCTGAGCAATTACCTGCTTGCATACTGGGGCTTCACAAAGAACAGAAGGCCTCTGATAAGGGGCACTCACCACCCTGTGATAAATAAAGCGAACGTCAGCGGGACCCTCTGTTTGGCTGTGATAAGAGGAAAGGTAAGGCGAAGAGCAATTTGCATCGTTTATGAACCTTCAAAGCTGGAGGGAAGGGAGCAGCAGGGAGGGACAAGAGAAAGAACCACCACCAGCTCTGATGAAGGGCTAATCTACACCTTGTATGGTTAGAGTTGCCAGGTCCCTCTTTGCCACCGGTGGGAGGTTCTGGGGGTGGAGCCTGAGGATGGCAGGATTTGGGGAGGGGAGGGACTTCAACGCCATAGAGCCCAATGGGCAAAGAGGCCATTTTCTCCAGGTGAACTGATCTCTATCGGCTGGAGACCAGTTGTAATAGCGGGAGATCTCCAGACTCTACCTGGAGGTTGGCAACCCTATGTATGGTAGATTCATTATTGAGTTTCCCAATTTCATTTTGGTGGAAACACAGTTGGGGGAGAAGGAGAACCCTTTCCCCTCCTGCCATTTTCCCAATCAAATGGCACCCACCAAGACTCCACCACTCCAAACCACCACTCTTAACCATTACACCATGCTGGCTCTGATGGACCAACATTGAGCCTGATGGGCCAGTGGTTTGGCACACTGCTGCTCAAGAAATAGAGTATCCCTTGAATAGTTCCACTATTCTATCCCTTGAGAGACCTACACAAGGAAGACTTTGGTCCTGTTTGAGACTTTATTTATCATGACTATTATGAATTCTCTTAGATACATGTAGCTGATGAAGCCAAGTGAGAAACGTGCTTTTGATCTAGACGACACGTTCTGATACTTCCTCGTTGTGGCTTCGCCATCGCTGTTTACCGTCCAGCTTGTTATATACAGAGAAGAAATAACAACATATTGTGGACAATATAAATTGACTTACCTGGCTTTCAGGATGCTTATATCCTTCAATTGAATTTCCATCTATGCTGGATTCCTTTGATAATTTGTATCTTATTGTACCCTATTGTATTCATGTATATATATTCACTTTTTTGCACCTTTTTCACTTTATAAATCCTTACTTTATTATTATAGTTGTGAGTGCTGTTGTGGATCTTTTCCATTACCATTGCAGCACTGAGCCTCGCTTGTCTACAACCTCCAGGTACTAGCTGGAGGTCTCCTGCTATTACAACTGATCTCCAGCCAATAGAGATCAGTTCACCTGGAGAAAATGGCAGCATGGGCAATTGGACTCTATGGCATTGAAGTCCCTCCCCTCCCCAAACCCTGCCCTCCTCAGGCTCCACCCCAAAAACTACCGCCGGTGGTGAAGAGGGACCTGGCAACCCTATCAAGAAAGCAAGAGGACAAAGGACAAACAATGGCAGAGAGTCACCTGATGGGTGCAGATTCGTCCCCCTTGTCTAGCCAGTCCTGCGGTGGGATTATGTACATGCACCAGAGTCCCCAGTTGTAACCATGAGCCGCGTTGGCATACTGCTGCACTTCAAAAGTGTTGTACTTGATGTTGTCGATAGCTGGGAGGATGATCCGTCTCCTGTCTTCTTTGATTCTCGTAAGAGCTGGTTCCACCCTGTGAAGAAAACCACACAGTGTAAAGTGGGGGGAAAACAGAAGCAAACAGGAAAATGGCAGTTTAATTTAATTTGAGAAATGCTCCTTGGCTAAGGCTGGATGATACTAGGCCCAGCAGGGAATTCCCAGCCCCAGTTTCCTGCTCTCAAGCAATTGAGGAGCAGGGGGGGAAATGGCCTCCACAGTGGTGAATAGGAATTTCCCCTGGTCTCAATGGAATTTACCATAGAGATCAAGGGAAACTCCTAGAGGATCTCAGAAGTGATACCACATCCTCCCCATATTCCACTCTCCTCAGGCACCCCCCACCCAATCTCCTGGTATTTGCCTAGTCAGTGTTGGGAACCCTAGATTATACACTAATCGGCTTCCTGGCTGGTGATATGGTGTTTGGCAAGAGTACTTGCCACAAATGTTGATCACTGGAAACGTTAATTGTATTGTGTGAAGTAACCGGTTTTTGTTTTTTTAATTATTATTTTAACTGCTCCCAGAGCTCTGGAGAACATATCCTGTAAGTCATTGCAAACTTGCTAAAGAAAGTTGTAGAATCTCAGTACTTGGAAAGGAGAGCCGTAGACACAGATGGCTAGAAAAAAAACAAAAAAATTTCTTTCAGTTGCTCAGTGGTAGAGCATCTGCTTGGCATGCAGAAGGCCCCAGATTCAATTCCTGGCACCTCCAGTTAAGAGGATCAGGCACACATTTTTCAAAGCTGTTTGTGTCCCTTAATCAACATAGTACATATAATACATTGCACATGTAAATACTGTGCTATTCCACATAAACCACCTAAAATATCTATGCAATAGAAAAAGATCTGCAAAAACCAACAGCAAATGTGGAGAACCAAAAAACCATAGACAAAAATATATTACAAAGGAATGGGGGAATGCTGGCTCATTCTTCCTCCCTGGCCACACTGCATGAGGAACCCTCTTAGTTCAGAAGCAAGCAGCCCCCCTCCTTCCATGACATGCAGTTTAGAAATGATCCATAACATAGATTAACTAAGAGGACACCAGCCGTATGCCGAAAATCAATCTATTCCCCGCCTCGTGGGTCATTCCAAATTGTTGAGACATCTAGGCTCTGATGCATTCCCTACAACATCATTACGAAGAGTGCCATCACCCTTTGGCAGTGTGTGCATATATTGTTGTTGTTGTTGTTGTTGAACATATGAACACATGAAGCTGCCTTATAATGAATCAGACCAAAGGTCCATCAAGGTCAGTACTGGCTACTCAAACTGGCAGCGGCTCTCCAGGGTCTCTGGTAGAGGTCTTTCATACCACCTTCTACCTTATTCTTTAAAGTGGAGATGCCAGGGATTGAACTTGGAACCTTCTGCTTGCAGATGCTCTACCACTAAGCCATGCCCCCCTCGCCTAAAAATCGAGTCCCTTGTGCAATGAAGAAAGGCTTGAAAGTGTACATGAACACATGAAGCTGCCTTCTACTGAATCAGACCCTTGGTCTGATTCAGTATTGTCTACTCAGACTGGCAGCGGCTCTCCAGGGTCTCAGGCAGAGGTCTTTCCCATCACCTACTTGCTTGGTCCTTTTAACTGGAGATGCCGGAGATTGAACCTGGGTCCTTCTGCATGCTAAGCAGATGCTCTACCACTGAGCCACGCCCCCTCTCCATGGTTCTCCAGGGTCTCAGGCAGAGGTCTTTCCCATCACCTACTTGCCTAGTCCCTTTAACTGGAGATGCCGGGGATACACATTCATAACATAGAGGGGGGAAATGTGAAAATCAAAGGAAAACAACAGAATGCACGTGCGTGATGGTTCGTGTCCCATTCAGAAACCAAAAACAGAACAGAGAAGAAGAAGAGCTTTTGTTGTACCCAACTTTTCTTTACCTTTAAGGAGTCTCAAAGAGGTTTACAATCACCTTCACTTCCTCTCCCCACAACAGACACCTTGTGAGGTGGGTGGGGCTGAGAGAGTTCAGAGAGAACTGTGACTAGCCCAAGGTCTCCCAGCTGGCTTCATGTGTAGGAGTGGGGAAACCAACCCAGTTCTCTAGAGTAGAGTCCACTGCTCATGTGTAGGAGGGGGGAAACCGACCCGGTTCTCTAGAGTAGAGTCCACTGCTCATGTGTAGGAGTGGGGAAACCAACCCGGTTCTCTAGAGTAGAGTCCGCTGCTCATGTGTAGGAGTGGGGAAACCGACCTGGTTCTCTAAAGTAGAGTCCACTGCTCATGTGTAGGAATGGAGAAACCAACCCGGTTCTCTAGAGTAGAGTCCACTGTTCATGTGTAGGAGTGGGGAAACCGACCCGGTTCTCTAAAGTAGAGTCCACTGCTCATGTGGAGGAGTGGGAAAACCAACCCGGCTCTCCTGATTAGAGTCCACCGCTCTTAACCACTACACCACTCTGGCTCGCTGATGCATTGGCTCCACTGTGGAAACAAACCAAAATCACTCCAAACTACAAAATCCAGGGGAGAAATGCTGAGCTGGAGGATTTGGGAAGCATCTCTCCAACAATCCAGACACAGATGCACTGGCCTTATACCTAAGCTTCCCACTATGATAAATTGAGAAGGGACATCTGTTCAGATTTTGGTTCTCCATGGTAGTCATGCATTGGTACAACGGTGCCAAGTTGTGGGCCCTGAAACGTAGTCTCACAGACTAGAGAAGGAGGCCTGGTAACAGCACAAACAAACAGCTTGTACTATTTAGACAAGATGAGAATGATGATATTCCCAGACTTTGAAGGATGGTGGTGGTGGTGGTGAGGATCTGGACATTTGCCAAGAAAGCAAGCACAGCGTGGCAAACACAGAGAGATTCTCCTTGCCACTTCTGAAGCAAAACTGCTTGCCCAGCTGTGGAAATCTACGGAAACGTGGAGGGATAATGCCTCTGGCACTGGTGTTGTCATTTCTCTGAGCCCTGCTGATAGCCTGTGTACGTCTCTCTCCATTTACTCCGGTATTAATAATCTTCAAGAACCCTGCCTGCAGGAGGGGAGCACAAACAGACGCGCCGTAGCTCTGCTCCCGCCTGGAACACTGAGACTCGGAATACCAAGTGACAGATGCGGCTTACATTAATGACATGCCGTTAATTTGTTTACCTGAAAGGGAAAGGCTTGGGGGGGTTGTGATTGGTTAGTTATGGGGGTGGGAGGAAGTCACCTTGGGACATCTGGCTACCCAGTGAAAACCACCTGTGGGATAAGCACGGGGTGGGGGGAGTGGGGTCATTGTCACTGCAGAAAGCAGAGGGGTTTTTTATATTGTAGAACTCAGATTAGAGAATCTTGCTGGCCACAATGAGCACTTTAGTGGGATCGCAGAAAAGGAGCCACAGAATAGAATAGAATAGAATAGAATAGAATAGAATAGAATAGAATAGAATAGAATAGAATCATAGAGTTAGAAGGGGGCATACAGGCCATCTAGTACAATCCCCTGCTTAACGCAGGATCAGCCTAGAGCATCCCTGACAAGTGATTGTCCAGCCTCTGCTTAAAGACTGCCAGTGAGGGGAAGCTCACCACCTCCCTAGGTAGCTGGTTCTACTGTTGAACAACTCTTACTGTAAAAAAAAAAAATCTAATATCCAGCTGGTACCTTTCCTCCCACAATTTAAACCCATTAATGTGAGGCCTATCCTCTGCTGCCAACAAGAACAGCTCCCTGCCACCCTCTAAGTGACAGCCCTTCAAATACTTACAGAGAGCAATCATGTCCCCCTTCAACCTCCTCTTCTTCAGACTAAACATTCCCAACTCCCTCAGCCTTTCCTTGTAGGGCTTGGTCTCCAGGCCTCCGATCATCCTCGTCGCTCCCCTCTGCACCTGCTCCATTCTCTCCACATCCATTTTGAAGTGAGGCCTCCTTGACTCTTGAAACTTGTCTCCTGAAAATCTTGTGATAGTGGACTTAAATCTTACTCTTCTACCGCAAACCAATGCAGCCACCCACCTGAAAATATCTTGGCAGGAACAATTGCTTTGAGAAAAATGGGTAGATAACTGTCATAACAAAAACCTTGGCTGTCATACCCTGTTTTTTTTAAAAAACTAAGAGCTCAAAGCATTTCCCATTCAAGGATCCTTTCTAATCCTTCTTTTAAAAAAATCCGCCCTTTCTCCAAGGAGTTCAGGCTGACACACATTGGCTCTCCCTGTGAGGTCGGTTAGTCTGAGAGAGAATAACTGAGCCATAAAGCTATCCTTTGAAATGAGGTGTTGGAGGAGAGTGTTATGGATACCATGGACTGCCAAAGAAAGAAAGAAAGAAAGAAATCAGTGGGTTCTAGATCAAATCAAGCCTGAACTGACCCTAGAAGCTAAAATGACTAAACTGAGGCTATCATACTCGGGTCACATTATGAGAAGGCAAGAGCCACTGGAAAAGACAATCATGCTAGGAAAAGTTGAGAGCAGCAGGAAAAGAGGAAGACCCAACAAGAGATTGATTGACTCAATAAAGGAAGCCACAACCCTCAGTTCGCAAGATCTGAGCAAGGTTGTCAAAGACAGGACATTTTGGAGGACACTGATTCACAGGGTCGCCATGAGTCGGAGGCGACTTGTCAGCATTTAACACACACAAAGCTATCTTGTACAAAATTAGACAGGCAGTGGCTTGGTTGGCAGTGCAGACAATACTGACCTTTACAAACCCAAAGGTCAGCCATTGTATAAGAAAGACTGATGTGATATGTATGTGTTCGATATTTGTATAGTTTGATAGTTGGAAATGTTGGCTAAAGGATCTTCAGTGGCTGGTGGCTATTAGCTGCCAGCTTGTGTGGCATTTCTCTCTCTCTCTCACACACACACACAAACACACAAACAAACACACTCACTCACTCACAAAGTTTGAGATGAAGGAAGTAACTGGAATGTATCTAGTGAAATGGGGAAATATCTGAACTGCGGAGCCAAGCAAGCAAGAGTCCTATAGGGAAAGACTCAGACAACATGCTGGTTTGTATCTGGGGAACAGATGCCATTTTAAAATTTAGAGCTATTTATCCAAGTGTTTCCCTGTACCCTCCTGCTCAGTAAGTATATTTGCAAATTGTCAAAGAGTTCAGCAACACCATATGTTCTCTCCATCTCAAGGAAACAAGTCTTGTAACAGGCAGTCCAGAACTTCCCACTGTTTGGGGGATTGGGAAGAGTGTATATTCATTCTCCTTCAGGAGAAACTCTGAATTGATGGCTTTGGGAAGAAGAAGAAGAAGAGGAAGAGGAAGAGGAAGAGGAAGAGGAAGAGGAAGAGGAAGAAAAGGAATGGGAATAGGACGAGGAGTTAGTTTTTATAAGCCAACTTTCTCTACAACTTAAGGAAGAATCAAACTAGCTTACAATCACCTTCCCTTCCCCTCCCCACAACAGACACCCTGTGAGGTAGGTGGAGCTGAGACAGTTCAGAGAGATCTGTGACTAGCCCAAGATCACTCAGCTAGCTTCATGTGTAGGAATGGGGAAACCAACCCGGTTCACCAGATTAGAATCCGCCGCTCATGTGGAGGAGTGGGGAATCAAAGCCGGTTCTCCAGATCAGAGTCCACCAAACCACTGCTCTTAACCACTACACCACGCTTGCTCTCAGATGTATGTGCAGAAACATCTCCTTGTCTCTCTCTCCCATCATCTTACCTAGGATTCTCCCACATTGTTCACCCAGGACTCCTCCTGTCCACACTGTTCTAGGAAATCTCTCCGATTTTTAGAGGGGTAGGCGGGCTCAACGTGAGAGTTCCCGAGAACAGCAAACTCGAGAGTCCAATTCTTCACAAGGATGAGCTGTGTTTGAACACTTCTATTCCCACTCCGTTGGCAGCCCGAACTGTGAAATTTCACAGGTATGAAACTGCGAAGGAAGAGTCCTTCCCCCTCCCCCGCGTTTGCAGAAAGCATGAGATCCTATTGCCGCTTTATTTTCGATCTGAAGCAGGGTGCTAAAACAGAAGCGTCGGCAAAGCCATGACAGCACAAAAAGTTTTAAAGTTACATGCTCAAAATAGGAACTTGTCCAGCTCGTAAAACTCAAATGAATCCGCAAAGGTCATTTATTCCCTTTGCCCTGAGACATATTCTGGAAATAGGGATGATTCCAACTTCTACCAGGATTCAACCCGCCACACGCCATTCCAATACAGGCAGCCTGTACTACAGAATGGAAGTTGCTTGTTGTGTTCTGTTGCCCCAGAATGTCAGCCCAGAACCAACAGGTTGAAATTAAATTAAAAGAGTTTCCATCTAGACATTAGGAAGAATTTTCTAACAGTTAGAGTGGTTCCTTAGTGGAACAGGCTTCCTCGGGAGGTGGTGAGCTCTCTTTCCCTGGAGGATTTTAAGAAGAGGCTAGATGGCCCTCTGTCAGCAATGTTCACTCTATTACCTTAGGCAGATCACGAGAGGGAGGCCATCTTGGCCATTTTCTGGGCATGGAGTAGGGGTCACTGGGGGTGTGGGGGATGTAGTTGTGAATTTCCTGCATTGTGCAGGGGTTGGACTAGATGACCTGGTGGTCCCTTCCAGTTCTATGATTCTATGCTTGCTTATTCTTTAGGCTCATTGTTGGTGCATCCTGAATATCTTTGGGGAGGGAACATGTTGAGTAGGATTATTATTATTATTATTATTATTATTATTATTATTATTATTATTATTATTATTAGGTCATCAAGTCCAACCCCCTGCACAATGCAGGAAATTCACAACTACCTCCCCTCCCACACCCCCAGTGACCCCCTACTATATGCCTAGAAGATGGCCAAGATGCCTTCTCTCTCATCATCTGCCTAAGGTTATAGAATCAGCATTGCTGACAGATGGCCATCTAACCTATTCTTAAAAACCTCCATGGAAGGAGAGCTTACCACCTCCTGAGGAAGCCTGTTCCACTGAGGAACCGCTCTAACTGTTAGAAAATTCTTCCTAATGTCTAGACGGAAACTCTTTTGATTTAATTTCAGCCCGTTGGTTCTCGTTTGACCTTCTGGGGCAACAGAAAGCAACTTGGCACCCTCCTCTATATGACAGCCCCTCAAGTACTTGAAGATGGTTATCATATCTCCTCTCAGTCTTCTCCTCTTCAGGCTAAACATACCCAGCTCCTTCAACCTTTCCTCATAGGACTTGGTCTCCAGACCCCTCACCATCTTTGTTGCCCTCCTCCAGCCATTGCCCATTCTGCAAGGGTTTCAGTAGCCACAGCAAAAGCAAACCCCGGGACCACTTCCCTGTCCCCACATTCCAGCTTGTCTACATATTTCTTAAATTGTAGTACCCAAAACCTAACACAGTACTCTAGGCGAGTTCTAACTCGGTGGCAGGAGGGGGGTGGTAGGGAGCTGCAGCTGGGATCAGCCGGCAAATGGGGGGATGGGATTCTCCCCTGTGAGTTTTGTGGGCATCTACTACTACTACTACTACTACTACTACCACCTTTACTCTGCTTTACTCTGCTCTTGTTAGGAGGCTAGCCATTCCTTTGCAGGAAGACAATAAATCTCTAGCACAGAAATCAGAACTCTCCCTAGTAGATTATTTGTGTTAATCTAAAAAGAAAATCACAGCTGAAACGGGACTGTAGGAGTACACAGCATTGGCTCGATCCAGCTCTTTGGTTTTGTTTCCAGTCCCGTTTCCCATTCTGAATAGTAAAGTGGTAGATTTTTCAGGCGAAGGGCAGACATCATTAAACAGCATCCTCATTCGTTCTCTTATTAGCCTAATGGCCCATCATCTTTTTCGTTGAGAATGAGCTCTCCGAGGGACCTTGAAAAGCACGGCTGCAGGCTTGCCGCATTTCCACTGAAGGGTCCTCCAGAGCTCTCGGCGAGGCTGTTTGTGACCACTCACCCATTTCAATGGTCTCCATCTTCATGGGAGCTCCCAGCAGGCCCCTTAATGGAACTTGCACAAGATGGTTTGGTTGGAAGCACACCGAAGCGTGCCTTCTTCAGTCCTCACAACTAGATAGTCTCCCCTTGAGCAGCACTCAGGCACATTTAACCGCACACATGAACACATGGAGCTGCCTTCTACTGAATCAGACCCTCAGTCCATCAAAGTCAGTATTGCCTACTCAGACTGGCAGCGGCTCTCCTGGGTCTCAGGCAGAGGTCTTTCACATCACCTACCTGCCCAGTCCCTTTAACTGGAGATCAGTTCTCCTGAAGAAAATCCGGTGAACTGGATTTGTTTCACCGCTCCTACATATGAAGCCAGCTGGGTGACCTTGGGCTAGTCCCAGCTCTCTCAGCCCCACCTACCTCACAGGGTGTCTGTTGTAGGGAGGGAAAGGACAGGTGATTGTAAGCCGGTTTGATTCTTCCTTAAGTGGCAGAGAAAGTCGGCATATAAAAACCAACTCTCCTCCTCCTCCTCCTTTTTCTCCATGTTCCTTGGGTGTCCTCTGAGGCCTAGTCCTACGTGGCCCACCAGCCAGAGAATGAGACAGAGCCTGCCTGCTGCAGAGTCAAAGATCAGCTGTTCGGCTGCCAAATATGAATCGGTCTTTTCTGCACTGCTGAAACGTAATGAGGACGCTTCAGTGAACACTCTAGGTTGTTTAGGTGCATGAATCGCTGAAGTCACTTTGCTGGCACCTTCCCAGGCTGCCCTGTGGTTTTTTGAAAAGGCACCACCCGGGCACGTGCGAGACGCTGCCTCTCTTAATCCGACTAAGTAACACCGCTACAACTTTTGGCAACCGAAGCAAGGATTCCATTAAGCCAACAAAGAGAGCCCGAATGACGGGCAATGGCAGGGATGAGGTAATGGGTCGCAGAAGGGGGACGGGGGAAATGTAGATGATGAAAGAGAGAGAGAGGAGGGAGGCTGAACAATCTATGGATGCCCTCCTCTGCACGACTGCTCCTGAAATATGTTCCAGAACCTCAAGCGCTCCTCAAGCTAGTGGAGAGTGGGGAGCTGACTGTCCGTTTGCGAACACCACGTGTCAATTCCAAAAGAACTTGAGAAACTTCCATCAATTCCAAGCACAATCAAAAGTTCTTGAGAGCCAGCATGGTGTTGAGAGCCACCGTGGTGTACTGGTTAAGAGCGGTGGTTTGGAGCAATGGACTCTGATCTGGAGAACTGGGTTTGACTCCCCACTCCTCCACATGAGCGGCGGAGGCTAATCAGGTGAACTGGATTTGTTTCCCCACTCCTGCACACGAAGCCAGCTGGGTGACCTTGGGCTAGTCACAGCTCTCTTCGAGCTCTCTCAGCCCCACCTACCTCACAGGGTGTCTGCTGTGGGGAGGGGAAGGGAAGGTGATTGTAAGCTGGTTTGATTCTCCCTTAAGTGGTAGAGAAAGTCGGCATATAAAAACATCTTCCCACATCAGAAGAAGCGAGAAACTTCCCCATCTGTTCTACCTGACATCTTCCAGTGTGGTGTAGTGGTTAAGAGTGGTGGTTTGGAGTGGTGGACTCTGACCTGGAGAACCAAGTTTGATTCCCCACTCCTCCACATGAGCAGCGGAGGCTAATCTAGTGAACTGGATTTGTTTCCCCACTCCTACACACGAAGCCAGCTGGGTGACCTTGGGCTAGTCACAGCTCTCTCAGCCTCACCCACCTCCCAGGGTGTCTGTTGTGGGGAGGGGAAGGGAAGGTGATTGTAAGCTGGTTTGAGTCTCCCTTAAGTGGCAGAGAAAGTCGACATATAAAAACCAACTCTTCTTCTTCTTACCTTCAAGCACCTTGGGGCCAGAATACCTGAAGGACCACGGATTTCCCTATGAGCCAGCCTGGCTCGGTTAAGATCTCCAGTAGAGGTCTATTGTTAAGATCTTCGATAGAGGCCCTATTTTCAGGGGATCTCACCCACTGAAGCAAAGTCAGTGAGCACAGAGGTTGTTGTGGCGCCACACCTGTGGAATGCCTTCCTTGTACCTGTTCCTGCATGGATTGTTTTCAGTCTGAATAGCCCCGATTAGCCTCACTGCATCAAAGATTCAGGATGTGCAAATATCCCTGGGTCATTTTTTTGTACATATCTTCCTATTTTTGTCAATTATTTGAGTTCTCCATTTCTTGCTCTTAGCTCTGTACACTGGTTTATATTATGCATTCAGGTCATACGGCTTTTATACACTGCATGTATTTTATAGATCGCACGTGTCATTATATGCATAATGTGTGCATAATGCTGATTTATTGACGTCAAAATAATGCTGGAAAAATGTGTACAGTTTACGAGCAAAATTCAATGCGGGGAAACAGAAGGGACCAAAAAAAATCATGGGTTTGGATTTGTACAAGGGAAAAGCCAACTCAGGGTGGGGATTTAGGGGGTCAAAAGAGAAGGATCAAGAAATTCAAGGGCACCTGAGATCAGAAAAGAGTGTGTGTGTCTGGGAGCATAAACTAGGGTTGCCAGGTTCCTCTTCACCACCGGCAGGAGATTTTTGGGGTTAAGCCTGAGGAGGAGGGCGGGGTTTGGGGAGGGGAGGGACTTCAATGCCATAGAGTCCAACTGCTAAAGTAGCCATTTTCTCCAGGTGAACTGATCTCTGGAGATCTGATCTCTGGAGATCAGTTGTAAATAGCAGGAGATCTCCAGCTAATACCTGGAGGTTGGCAACCCTAGCATTAACCCATCCTTCCCCAGTCATCTGAATGACTCATAGAATCATAGAATCATAGAGTTGGAAGGGCCCACCAGAGCCATCTAGTCTAACCCCCTGCACAATGCAGGAAACTCACAAATACCTCCCCCGCACACCTCCAGTGCCCAGAAGATGCCCAAGATGCCCTCCCCCGCATGCCACAGACTCTCCATGCCACAGCTGTGCTTAGATTTTTTTGTGTAAAATGCAGGAGATCCTAACCATGTCCTTCCCCAATGGGCCAAATGGCACCCCACCAGCCTGTTTCAGGTCAGCAAAATGAAGCAGGGGACAGAAGACTGAAGCTCCTTCTCCACACATGCCACAATCATGATCTGAACCGGGCAATCGGGAATTGAGAGGAACCTGCCTGCCTCTCACACAAGGTAGGGACCTAGGGTTGCCAACCTCCAGACAGTAGCTGGAGATCTCCTGCTATTACAACTGATCTCCAGTCGATAGAGATCAATTCACCTGGAGAAAATGGCCGTTTTGGCAATTGGACTCTATGGCATTAAAGTCCTTCCCCTCTCCAAACACTGCCCTCCTCAGGCTCTGCCCCCAAAATCTCCAGGTATTTCCTAATCCGGAGCTGGCAACTCTACATGTGGAGGAGCGGGGAATCAAACCCGGTTCTCCAGATTATAGTCCACCCTTCTTAACCACTACACCCCGCTGGCTCTCTGGGATCAGACTGTTTTAAAGTTATTTCAGTGTTATTTTATGTAATTTTAATGTTATTTTAATGATTTGTGTCATAGATTGTGAGGGCCTTTGGCCACAAACAATAAACTTTATCACTCACTCACCTGGAGAAAATGGCCTCTTTGCCAATTGGACTCTATGGCCCTGAAGTCCCTCCTCTCCCCAAACCCTGCCCTCCTCAGGCTCTGCCCCAAACACTTCCTGCCGATGGTGAAGAGGGATCTGACAACCCTATGGGGACCCCAGTCCCAACCTATTCCGTAATGTATGAATCAGGGTTAAGAAGGAGAGCAATGCCTTAACACTTGGAGACATCAGTCTTTCCACCACTGATATCAGCTCTGGATGGGGTAAAATGATTGTTTAGATGCTGGAAGAGTTTGACTATGGAACAGTCCTGGGAAAGCCGTTGGCAGGAGGCAAGAGTTTTTGCACAGACCGCAGACAAGATTTCAAATGACAGCATCCTATCGGGGAGGATAATAAAAGTGTCAGCGTCGAATCACCTCGGCACTGTTTCAAGGTCAGTTATTGATCACCACATAAATCAAGCCGCTGTTTTTTTCCCCGGTTTGTTTTTCCCAAACGGCCTGGCGCATTCCAGCCGCCGAGCTAATGGAAGACAACAACCTTGAGCTTCACTTTGGAAAGGCTTTTAACAGTAAAGATCTAAGGTCTAAATTGGTGCCCCTTCCCCAAATTGCCTTAAATCCAGTGGCACAAGTGTGTGTGTGTGGTGTGTGTGTGTGTGAGAAAATTAGCTGAGGCATTCCTTCTTATCTGTTCTGTTGTTCTGAAGACCAGCTCCAAATTATGGGGGTCACTAGCCAAGATGCCCTTCACTAGCCCCACACTATGGACAGCAAGCAAAACAGCCATGCATAGAAGACCTATATGCCCCCAGACCCATCTGTCCACCCACCCATACATCCATCCCCTGTTCTAGCAATGCCATAGAGGGGAGGGACTTCAATGCCATAGAGTCCAATTGCCAAAGAGGCCATTTTCTCCAGGTGAACCGATCTCTATCATCTGGAGATCAGTCGTAATAGCAGGAGATCTCCAGCTATTACCTGGAGGTTGGAAACCCTTAGTGGGAGGGAAAAACGAAGCTGGGAAAGTTGGGAAAGGCTGAGCGAACAAAGGCCCAGAAGGAAAACGATTCGCATCTATTTTTGCGTTAGTCTCTTTATTGTAAAGCTGTTTTTAAAATGCAATAAAAAATTCAATAAAATGCAGGGTCACTGTAAACATGCTAAACAGGATTGTGATTACGACAGCAGTAAATCCTGGCATAAGTGGCGCTTCCCTCATCATGTTTCACCAACATCCCTTATGTTTTATGCAGCACCGCAAAACCCCTGACACATGAGGCAAGTGCTGGGCCTACCCATTAATGTAGTCATGGGTAAGTATACCTGCACATCTAATCATTCTACATGGGTCGCTGCTGAAAAGGTAAACTGCTGACCCACCCAGAGATTGCCCAGGGCCCCTCTATGCCTTCTACTAGGTCACCTTTCTCGTCCACCACCCACAGGGCTGCCAGGTTCCTCTTCGCCACCGGTGGGAGGTTTTCGGGGAGGAGCCTGAGGAGGGCGGGGTTTGGGGAGGGGAGGGATTTCAATGCCATAGAGTCCAATGGCCAAAGCGGCCATTTTCTCCAGGTGAACTGATCTCTATCCATTGGAGATCAGTTGTAACAGCAGGAGATCTCCAGCTAGTACCTAACCACCCATATGCCCTCACCTGCCTGTGCATCCTTCCTCTGTCCACTTCCAAGCTCTCCCACCACCTGTGGTCACAGCTGTCCACACTGCCTACATGCCTCTTCCCTGATGATGCTAGAGAGCCATTGCCATGGCCACCAGTAATGCTGATGTTTTGCGCGTCACCCACATGTGTCACCCACTTAGGGTTCCCAGATCCCTCTTCACCACTGGTGGGAGGTTTTTTGGGGCAGAGCCTGAGGAGGGTGGGGTTTGGGGAGGGACTTCAATGCCATAGAGTCCAATGGCCAAAGCGGCCATTTTCTCCAGGTGAACTGATCTATATCGGCTGGAGATCAGTTGTATTAGCAGGAGATCTCCTGCTAATACCTGGCAGATGGCAACCCTACCTTATCTGGCAGACCTCCTGCCGGCAAACCCCCCCCCCCCAATTCCACACCACTGCTTGGTAGGCCAACGGGGGGAAATGAAGAAAAAAATGCTATTACATGGATGGTATGATGTCATTTCCAGGCCAAGGCCAGAAGTGACATCATACTGCTCTAATAATCAGTGGAAACTCTATGGTCAAATCCTGGCAACCCTAACTCTAATTCTCCTTGTTCGGCATTCACAGTCAGACTGTGAGCCGAACAGGGATCTTTTCGGATTATATCAAGCAACTCTAGCAGTTGCCAAACAAATTTGCAGATGCCTGTTGGTCAGAAGCTCACACACGGTTGGGGGATCAGCTGGGAGTCGACTTCTGACCCTGCCGACCCTGCAAAATAGCTAAACAATTAATATTCCAAAAGGGAGAGGAGAAATATATCCTTTCTCATGAAAACTGCAGCAGGCCTGTGCTTGTCCCATTTATTTAGTTAGAATCTTTCTGTTCCTCTTTTCCTCTTATCTGAAAGGTCTCCACCCAAGCATTTAAAAAACCATAAAATGACAAACCTCTTAAAACAACAGCTTTTAAGAAATTCCTTTGGAAGAGTGCTAACCGAGTGCTAAAATCAGATCAACCATCCAAAGCTTGAGAGCATCAACATGTTTTAATGTGCTACCTAAAAGAAAACAGAGCTGGTGCTGTCTTGGTGTGTGATGAATACATGCCAACCTGACAACTTTAGACTTTAAAGTGATTGATGCCTGATGACCTTTGGATTTGATAGTTGTTGTGAAGGCCACAGCAACCTCTGAGTTATTTCACTGCCTTTGCTGGAACCAAGACACCTTTTTGTGTTTTGACGGTTAATGCTTGGCTGAGAGTCAAGGCCAGAAGTGTCTAGTTGTTATGAAAATGGAGATGAGCTTTTTCCATTCAAGAGTGTACGTGAAGCAGGATGGAATCTGAATAGAAGGCAGCCATGGACTTGCAGAGGAATCAGTGAAATACATTTTCTAACAGTTAGAGCGGTTCCTCGGTGGAACAGGCTTCCTCGGGCAGTGGTAAGCTCTGCTCCCTTGGAGGTTTTTAAGAAGAGGTTAGATGGCCATCTGTCAGCAATGCTGATTCTATGACCTTAAGCAGATGATGAGAGGGAGGGCATCTTGGCCATCTTCTAGGCATGGAGCAGAGGTCACTGGGTGTGTGCGGGGTGAGTTAGTTGTGAATACCCTGCATTGTGCAGGGGGTTGGACCAGATGACTCTGGTGGTCCCTTCCAACTCTATGATTCTATGATTTGTGCTTGCGCTCAGAAGCTGGGTATCCATTTTAGCAAATAAGGGTTTGAAAAGTGCCTATCCTGAACCCAAACCCAAAAAGGACGCTCCCCAGGGAATGGTTCTTGTTCTGCTTTGGAAGTAGAAATAGTCAAGAGATCTGGGCTTCTCATCAAGAGAAGCCCTGACTTCTCATAGTCTGCACCTCCTCACAGGAGTATATATGACAGGGGTCTCTTATTCCACAACTGTGGGGCCACCGCGAAGAAGCCCTCATCCCCAGACATCACCCACCTAAGATCTGGAGAAATGAGCCTCTAGAATAAGTGTAACCTACAACTAGGGTTGCCAACCTCTAGGTGGTGGCTGGAGATCTCCTGGGATTACAAGTGATCTCCAGGCAAGCAGTTCACCAGGAGAAAGTGGCCACTTGGGAAGGTGAACTCTATGGCATTACACCCCATGAGTGTCCCTCCCCTTCCCAAACCCTGCCCTCCTCAGGCTCTGCCCCCAAAACCTCCAGCTATTTCCCAACCCAGAGGTGACAATTCTACCTACAACAGACTTTCTTCTTTTATGCAGGAGGGAACGTCTCTTCTGTTGCCAGAGGTGCACAAATCATTCACACTAATGAAAATAATGTGGGTTTTTTCCCCTTCAGAGATATTTGATTTTAATAGGGCAATCCATGCAGATTTAATCAGCTAATTACTCCATTAAAACTCATGTAATTAATTGACTTTTTAAATTGGGTGACAGCCCTCAGATAAATATGTCCAGGACACCGAGGGATATAGATATTCATTGAATTCAGAGCTATGAGGAGACCTAGAGGAGGACTTTGCCTTGTGACCTGCCTCAAACAACAATTTGTGATTTTTCTCTTTCGGTTTCCCCTTATTAACCTCCCCACCCATTCCTAGTCGTGCGATCCTCCAGCATGTTGTAGTGGTTAAGAGCAGTGGACTCTAATCTGGAGAACCGGGTTTGATTCCCCATTCCTACACAAGAAGTCAGTTGGGTGACCCTGGGCTAGTCACAGTTCTCTCTGAACTTTCTCAGCCCCACTTACCTCACAAGGTGTCTGTTGTGGGAAGAGGAAGGAGAGTGTAAGCCGGTTTGATTCTCCTTAAAAGGTAGGAAAAGTCGGCATATACAAAAAACTACTACTACTACTACTACTACTATTACTACTACTACTGCTGCTACTAGGGTTTCCAGCCTCCAGGTACTAGCTGGAGATATCCTGCTATTACAACTCATCTCCAGCTGATAGAGATCACTTCACCTGGAGAAAATGGCCGCTTTGGCCATTGGAGACTATGGCATTGAAGTCCCTCCCCAACCCCCACCTCCCTCAGGCTCTGCCCCCAAAACCTCCCATCGGTGGTGAAGAGAGACCGGGCAACCCTAACTACTACTACTACTACTACTAGTAGTCATATCTGCGCTTACAACCATTAGGTCACCCAGTGGCTTAATGCAACAGCAAACAATCATGCATCAAAAATTGCAACACTGAAGCCAATGCTATAGGCCTCTGTGCCAAATAAAAATCCCATAATCTGCTCAACCACTGTTGAGCTGAGCCGAGCCTGGAAATGTGCCCCAGCAGAACGTTCTGCACCTGTTTCCTGAAAACCAAACATGACGGAGACATGCTGAACACACTCAGGAGAGGGCTATACAACCTTAGCGGGGGCCCTGAAAAAGCCCTATCGCCTCTATTGCTACAATGGAACTAACGAAAAGGGAAGAAAAAAAGAACAAACTCAACCTTAACTAGACAAAGAACCTAAAAGTTGAGCTGAAAATTATTACAAAATGTTGATATTATTTATTATACAGTGCATGCCAAATTAAAAACACTACGCCTTAAATATACAGGCTGATCAGTAGGGTTGCCAGGGCCCTCTTCGCCACCGGAGGGAGGGTTTTGGGGCGGAGCCTGAGGAAGGTGGGGTTTGGGGAGGGGAGGAACTTCAATGCCATAGAGTCCAATTGCCCAAGCGGCCACACTTGATGTATCCCTATGTGGAACTAGTTGACTATCCGGAATTGATGAATGGCAAGCATGATATATTGAAGCTGGAATTTTATAAATGATGAATGAACATTAAGAATAAATATTGATTGCAAGAGGGACTGAGGAAGAACTTGTGTGAAGAATTCGAAACGTCCGTAACCCGTTGTGTCTCCGGCTTTATTCAGTGTGGATTCCTTTGTTGAACCACTTCACATGAAGTCTGAACTATTCACGTCCATATAGAGATTGTTTCCACTGAGAAATTTTATATATTCACTAGGATAGTTTATTGCATAGATTACATGTTAGTCTTTGTACAATGTTTACTATTTTTTCATGTAGCTATTAATACCAGTTTTTGCACTGTAAGTATATATTTCTTCGCCCCTGTGCTGACTACCTGGAGGTTGGCAACCCTACTGATCAATTAAAAGAATGTATTAAAAATGTTTCTAATTTTCCAACATAGTTGATATCAAAAGTCAATGTAGATGACCAATAAATAACCATATGCGTTTCAGCCTATGTGGCCTTCTTCAGTGGTCATATATACATTTCCACGTAATAATTTTTAGCTCAACTTTTAGGTTCTTTGCCTCTCTTGCTACACCTCTAATTGTGGGAGAAAATCCAGATCCGACAATGACTTATGGCAACGAAACTAGGAGTCATTACCAAGTCTTCCCCATAGGAATATGCAAATATACCCGTTTAATTTCTTTTGCATTTTGTACACCATTGTGAGCTTTTCTACCTTGTCCTTTCCCCCCTTTCTGATGCTAATGCCTAAAAAGTATCAATTTTAATGTTAATATTTCTATAGATTTTGTTTGTACAGTTGGGGAAAATGAGTCTGAAAGGAGAACCCCTTTCAGAAAATGCAAATGTGGCCAATGGAAACATCCCTACTTACCAGCCAATGTTGAACTCAACGTGAGCATCAAAGAAACCAACCACCGGTGACGTTGCCGCTTTCCAGCCTTGGATTCTGGCTCGGATCAGGCCTTCTCGTTTGTTGTTTCGCACTATTTTCACCAGTCCTGGGTATCTCTTGTGCACATACTGGTCCAAATTAAACTTCAACTCAACTACAAAAACAAAGAGACAAATAGATTTGATTGGAATTTATTATACTTTATTTTGCATCCTCCATTCCTATTGCTCTGTTTCTAACTGGCTGGCTGTCATGCAACAGGGCCATCCTAATTCAAATTAGCAGTCTTTACTTGGAGGACTCCCCAGATATGCAGAAAATTGTGATTTTTTAAATTAACCAAAACTTTTAAAAAGTCCTTAACCACCTTCCCAATGAGGGCTAAATATTCTCTGGAAGGGATGGAATACTGAGTATCAATTAATGATATAGATAAAACCATCAAAGATGCTCGAGTTCACCCAGTGAATCCTAGGAACATATGTTGCTCCTACATACACAGGTACCCATTTAGTTCCATGGAGGGAACATTTCCATGTATTAATTTGGGGAAAGGTACTGCATAAGCACCCTTTCCATTCATATGAAACAGGAATTCTGCAGGATTGATGTGCCGAAATTGGCTATGCATAAACAACAAGGGGGTCATAGCTCCATGGTAAAACACATGACTGGTATGCCATCTCCAAGCAGGAAACCACATAAAGCAGCTCTCAGTTGCATCCAAATTAGTTTTAATTAACACCTTTCTCTCACTAGGGACAGTAGATGGCAAACACGCACATGCTAAGAAACAGAAACAAACAAACAAACAGCTGTTATATATGTGTTCACCGTTGTCGCTGTTGTCGTCCACCAGAATAATCTCCTTGAGCAAGTGGGATGGGGTGTGATTCACAACGCTGTGTACGGAGCGCAAGATGACAGACAGGGCCTCGTTTACAAAAATAAAGACCACCGAGATCTGGGGCAGGTCCTCAGGATAGGACATCTGTTTGCACCTAGAGAGAACAAAGGAAGAGCTAAGAGCCAGCGCGCACTGGAAGGAGGAAAGTCTTCGTTTTGACCACTCTTTCCCCAGGAAAATGAACATATCCAATCATAGTGGCTGGATGACCCACACAAACTGACCATACGTAATACCATGTGCTCACTTTGGTGTATATCACATGGAATGGTTTTTAACGTCCCCTCCTGATGACTTCGACCCAGAAATCCCCGTTTCAATTTTGTTTTGTGTTAATTGAACCCATAATTCTTTAGCTTAGTCCCATTTTCCTTTTCCTGAAACCCAATTTTACCAGTAAAATGCATTTTTCAACATTCTTTGTGCATTGATCAATCAGCACTCCAAGTACATACATTAGATATACAAATTACATATGCTATGTATGCTGCATATAAAAAACCGTATAGCACGTATACACAAGACAAACAGATGTATACAACCAATAGTAAAAAGCAGAGAACCAAAATCACTGACCAAACTATAAACTAACAGAAAAATAAATTAAATAGGAAGCATTCAAACATCCCACATAGAGAAGCCTCCCTGTCCACCAGGTTGTACCTGGAATGCATGGTGGCTACAGCTGCAGAATTCACACCGAGTTTTCCCTGTATTATCTAATCACACACGGAAGACATGATATGCATGAAAATCAGGGATGGATTTAATGCCCTGAACTTGTTCTTAGAGCAGAGGCAAATGTAACATGTATTTGAGAAGAAGAAGAAGAAGAAGAAGAGTTGATTTTATATCCCAATTTTCTCTACCTTTAAGGAGTATCAAGCTGGCTTACAATGACCTTCCCCTCCCCACAACAGACACCTTGTGAGATAGGTGGGGATGAGAGTTCGGAGAGAACTGTGACTAGCCCAAGGTCACCCAGCAGACTTCATGTGAAGGAGTGGGGAAACCAACCTGGTTCACCAGATTAGAGTCCGCCACTCATGTGGAGGAGGGGGAATCAAACCCAGTTCTCCAGATTAGAGTCCACTGCTCTTAACCACTACACCACGCTGGCTGATAGGGTTGCCACTCTGCAGGTGGGTCCTGGAAGTCTCCCGGTATTACAACTGATCTCCAGATTACAAAGATCAGTTCCCTTGGAGGAAACGGCAACTTCACAGAGCAGTCTCTCTGGCCACATACTTGCTGAGCTCCCTCCCCCAACTCTACCTTCCCCAGGCTCCGCCTCCAAATCTCCCGGAATTTCTCAAGGTGGAGATGGCAAGGCCAATTTGTGACCCAGCAAATTGTCAAAATTTGGATCTTGGGATATGGATTTTCTCTTGCAAATCTGCAAATCTGAGGATTCCTCCTCCTCCCGTCAGTTCCAAAATCACGGTAATAAAGCAAATCAGAATAGAATGCATTGGCCACCAGGAAAGAGTACTTCCGACATTACACAACATACTGCCGGGGCAAACGTGCTCCAGGGGATGTAGGCATGCCTTATGAACAAAATGTGAACATGAAGACTTTTATATCCCTATCAAAGGATTGTCTACAACAAGATAATGTGTGAGGAAATTACAAGATAATGGCCCTTTCAACATGGAAAATGCAAAGTTTTATAGCCTTCCCACATGATGCAGGGTAGGTAGCAACAGTTTTGAGCCAAACTATTTAATAATAACCATAAGGGACGAGTGGCCTGAAATTTGAAACCAGAAGAAGAAGAGTTGGTTTTTATATGCCGACTTTCTCTACCACTTAAGGGAGAATCAAATTGGCTTACAATCACCTTCCCTTCCCCTCCCCACAACAGACACCCTGCGAGGGAGGTGGAGCTGAGAGATTCTCCAGATTAGAGTCCACCGCTCCAAACCACTGCTCTTAACCACTACACCACGCTGAATAAAATATGGGGTGCGCATGCATATCCGATGTGTACTGATGGTGAATTTTTTTAAACATCAATTTTTTAAAATGGCATTCGTGTTCATTACAAAAAAGAACTTACTGCAAACAGCAGTCTGAAGTAAGTTAAACAAGCGAGGATTGGTCAGAAGCGGTGGCTCAGTAGGAGAGCATCTGCCAGGTCCATCTTCGCCACCAGAGGGAGGTTTTGGGTGCGGAGCTTAAAGAGGGCGGGGTGTGGGGAGGGGAGGGACTTCAATGCCATAGAATCCAATTGCCAAAGCGGCCATTTTCTCCCGGTGAACTGATCTCTATCTGCTGGAGATCAGATGTAATAACGGGAGACCTCCAGCTAGTACCTGGAGGTTGGCAACCCTACCAGGGTAGCCTCAGACACCAGAATGACACCGGGCACATTTTAGGAGACTCTTCTGCACACATCACACGGCCCGGTTTCGAGCGCAAAAAGTTCACCGACGAACCTTCGGCTTATCGCTAGGATAAACCGACACTGTAGGAAAGCCCAAACCAGGGCGCCACCACAGAATGAAAATAAAAGCCCCGCTCTCCTTTGCATAGAAATTAATGTTTAAAATATCCGACATGCTCTCGCAAGCAAATCCAGCGTCCAATTACCATAGCAATTACCAGGCCCGTTCTCTAAAATACAGCTAATGATACCACAGGAAATGGCTTTCCTTGCTCTTGTCAAATTCGGTGACCTCCTGGCTCATCACTTCAACATAATGACTACATTTTTTTCCCGACCATTAGCAATTTATCTTTGGAAGGGCGGGGTGAGGGGAGAAGGTGCTTAACTACGAGGTAACCCCTGAGGGGGGAAATAACCTGGCAGAAGTAATTTTCTTCCTTATCCCCAGCCTTATTTTATGGGAAGGGTCAGAGAACCTGTTACTGATTCTGATATCCTTATTGTGACAATTGAACGTCTGGGTAGTGAATTATCTGAACCACACAGAGTTCCACGGTTGTGTTACGTTGCTGTAAAATGCATCCAGCAATGAACTTTGCCAAGAAAGTAACCGTGGTTACTACTGATAGATATTGTCCCGAGACGGAGGTCCTTGGACTCTTTCCCGACTCCTCCAGCACTTACCTCCTCCAGGTAGGCCACGAAGGGGAGTCCTACAGCTGATGCCGCCATGGGCCGCGAGCCCCCGGCCGTGCCCATCTCCTCCCCACTCACAACAAGGGAGCCTAAGCTGTGGGAGGGGCTGTGGCTCAGAGGTAGAGCAGCTGCTTGGCATGCAGAAGGTCCCAGGTTCAATACCCGGCCTTTCCAGTTAAAGGGACTAGGCAAGTAGTTAACGTGAAAGACCTCTACCTGAGACCCTGGAGAGCCGCTGCCAGTCTGAGTAGACCATACTGACTTTGATGGGATGCCATGTTAATGAGGGAACTAGCTTGTTCTCTGTTGTTTCAGAGACTAGGACACGGAGTAATGGATTTAAACTAAGAGAAAAACGATTCCACCTAAACATTAGGAAGAACTTTCTGATGGTGAGGGCAGTTCGAAGGTGGAATGTGCTTCCTAGGGGTGGGTGGGTGGCGTCTCCGTCTTTGGAGGTCTTTAAGCAGAGGTTGGATGGCCATCGGGAGCGCTTTGATTGTGGGATCCTGCATGGCAGGAGGTTGGACTGGATGGCCCTTGTGGTCTCTTCCAACCTTGTGTGATTTTGTGATGGACCAAGGGTCTGATTCAGTATAAGGCAGCTTCATGTGTTCATGTGTACCAAACAGCAATGGGGATGGCAAACCCTGTTGATTTTTTAATGTTCCAAATCAACTGAAGTTTGGCTGCTTGCTGGCAGTTCAGTGAGGGTTGCCAGCTCCGGGTTGGGGAATAGCTGGAGATTTTTAGGGTGGAGCCTGAGGAGGACGGGTTTAGGGAGGGGAGGGACTTCAATGCCATAGAGTCCACTTGCCAAAGCGGCCATTTTCTCCAGGGGAACTGATCTCTATCGGCTGGAGATCAGTTGAATTAGCAGGAGATCTCCAGCTAGTACCTGGAGGTTGGCAACCCTAAATTCAGTGGATTGCCAGATGAAAGGGGAAGATTTCCCCCCCTTTCCTTCCGCCACCAGTCCTTGACATAGATCTGCTAGCATCAACTAGATTTCTCCTAGACTTTAACACACTGGGTTTGGAGAGGGATTAGGCAAAACACAGAAATTTTGGACAGCCTGACTCTCCAGAAAGAAATGCAAATGGAATTAAAGCATCTTAAAGTATTTGATATTGAAGATGGTGGAGGTGTATGACATAGATTAATCTTTGGCTTCGCAGCAACAGCTATACAGCATCTGCAGCTCCAAATACAAGGGATTCAAGAAAAAAAAAATCACTGTCTAATTTGGTATATATGTATGTGCCACCAAGTCACAACCAAATTATGGCGACTCCAGGCAAGCAATCACGCAGAGGTGATTTGCCATTGCCTTCCTCTGCACATAGGGTTGCCAACCTCCAGGTACTAGCTGGAGATCTCCCGCTATTACTACTGATCTCCAGCCGATAGAGATCAGTTCGCCTGGAGAAAAATGGCCGCTTTGGCAACTGGACTCTATGGCATTGAAGTCCTTCCCTCCCCAAACCCCACCCTCCTACGGCTCCACCCCAAAAACCTCCCACCGGTGGCAAAGAGGGACCTGGCAACCCTATCTGCACAACCTGCCTTGGCAGTCTCCCATCCAAGTACCGACCCTGCTTAGCTTCTGAGATCAGACAAAATCGGGCTATACCATGCTGCTTTCCTTCCCCCTCTCTAATTAGCAGAATCTTTAATTATTTTTGTATCTGCTATTTGAATTTTGGCTGCTAATTCATTGCTATTTTGTTTTTGTGTATATATAGGTTTCGCTGATTCATTGTTTTACTATTTATGAAATTTTGCCAGAAGCTACTTCACGCACATATATGGAGGGTAGGCACATTATTTTTATTTAGAGCGTTTGGGGTTGGATCCATTGGATTGCCAGTTCTGCAAGAGAGAGGAGAGGCCTGTTTTGATTGCTTAACAGGCTATGCCAGGGATTGTGGATCAGATGGGGGCAAAACAAACAAACAAACAAACAAAAAAACCCATGTGGGACACACCATAATAAGGTGGTGAATTGGGGCAGATTGCTCCTCTTTCCTCTTGGGACTTCAATTGGGGTATATGGCCATGTAGTCCACCTTCCAAAGCAGCCATTTTCTCCAGGTGAACTGATCTCTGTCACCTGGAGATCAATTGTACTCCCACGAGATCTCCAGCCACTACCTGGAGGTTAGCAACCCTAGTGAGTAAGGTGGGTTCTAAATAAATAAACAAACAATAAAATGGAATGGGGTGAATGTTATCATAAGCCACTTTGAGTCCCCATGGGGGAGAAAAGCAGGAGATATAAATAAAAGAAAAAAGATAAAATACAAATAAAATACTAATTAAGCAAACAAACCAACAACAACCCAGTGTAAAACTTGGAGCAGTATTTCTATACAAATTAAAATTCCTCATCCTTTCCAGCAACCCCTTTCTTGCTCCTGGCTTTTACCACGCAAGCACAAAATTTGGCCATTTGTTTCGAGATCATGGGATTTCCGCCGATTAATGACTTTTCCACACCTGCTCCGAACTTTCAGAGAATTTAGCTAATATAGGATAAATACGGTTAACCCTCTATCCACTATAATATGGGCATCGGGGAAAAACATGTATTGCCATAGACATGAAGTAAGTCCTTTGCACCAATAAGCCAGAGTTGGTTGGATGGTACTTCCTGTCTCCTCTTCAGACTTCGACATAAGGCTTGCTCATTGTGATGAGCAACTAGGAAACTGCATTTGCTGGCTCTAGATTTCTTCCACCTTGCTCCACCTCCCCTCCGGCGAAAGCAAGGTCTGATCCTGAGTTCTGCGGAAGCAAAGTTCAAATTCTTGATCCCCGTTTTTCCCCCACGAGCAAGGACAAGTGGCAGACAACACAACCCGGCTGCTCTGTGGCAGCCGAACCTGGCAGGCAGACTTTCTCATCTCTGTTTTATGTCTCCTAATCAACATAATGAGAATTTGTTCTAGCTTCTGGGGAAAATGTTAATGACTGTATTCCGGGGCCTCCCTCCCCCCAACACTGATGAACCTTTCCTTCTCTATTCTGTGGGATTTAAAAAAAGGGAGAAAAATAATGAACTGGCCTGATGAGATGCTAATGAGGCAATAGAAAGAAAGCTCCTGGATATGGAGGGGAGGGAAAGGAACCCAGACTGAGGATGCTACTAGTCCTGATAAGCAAGAGACTGAGACAGTCAAAGGTAGGGTTGCCAGCTCTGGGTTGGGAAATACCTGGATATTTTGGGGGCAGAGCCTGAGGAGGGTGGGGTTTGGGGAGGGGAGGGACTTCAATGCCATAGAATCCAATTGCCAAAGCGGCCATTTTCTCCAGGTGAACTAATCTCCAGTGGACGGAGAGCAGCAGTTGTAATAGTGGGAGATCTCCAGCTACTACCTGGAAGTTGGCAAGCTTACTTCATGTGTTTTCAAGGGTTGAACCTGTGACCCTCAGACCAGGAACTCTGCTGGCTTGAACACATGAAGCTGCCTTATACTGAATCAGACCCTTGGTCCATCAAAGTCAGTATTGTCTACTCTGACTGGCAGCGGCTTTCCAGGGTCTCAGGCAGAGGTCTTTTCACATCACCTACTTGCCTAGTCCCTTTAACTGGAGATGCCAAGGGATAGAACACTATGGCATTGAAGTCCCTCCCCAAACCCCGCCTTCCTTAGGCTCCGCCCCAAAAATCTCCTGCTGGTGGCAAACAGGGACCTGGCAACCCTACTCTCAGCATATCCTACCTCATAGGGTACTTTGTAACCACTACACTACACTAGCTCTAACTAATGTGTTTAGAGAACAGCACAACAAAAATAAGACACTCCTCCTTGTTGGTGGTTCCAGTGTTCAGTGTTTCATGTGATTTTGCAGTGGTTGATTTTTTATGTTTTGTAAACTGCCTTGAGGAGCCCCGTGGCACAGAGTGGTAAACTGCAGTACTGCAGTCCAAGCTCTGCTCACGACCTGAGTTCGATCCCAATGGAAGTTGGTTTCAGGTAGCCGGTTCAAGGTTGACTCAGCCTTCCATCCTTCCGAGGTCGGTAAAATGAGTACCCAGCTTACTGGGGGTAAAGGGAAGATGACTGGGGAAGGCAGTGGCAAACCACCCCGTAAACAAAAATTTGCCTAGTAAACGTCGGGATGTGACGTCACCCCATGGGCCAGGAATGACCCGATGCTTGCACAGGGGACCTTTACCTTTTTAAACTGCCTTGAGCACCCCTTGGGGTAGAAAAGAGGCATATAGTTAAGTATATTTCTAATTACCTATACTATATTTCAGATATCCGAATGCACATGGAATGCGCCGGGCATTTCCAAGTACCATATAAATGCTCCATGTTACTGAAATAAATATTTGATTTTGTTTCCTCGCTTTACCACCTGCCCCAGGTCCTCAGGATGGGTTCAAAACGTACACACGGTAATGAGGAGGATCTGTGACACCGTCTAGAATGGTGGTTTTCTGAAAAAGGAGAAGACTTTTCAGATTTGGCCTTTTGAGTACTGGGGAAATCATTAGGGATTTCATTAAGGCTGCGTTGTCAAGGACTTGTAGCAGCAGTGTGGTGGGGAAGAGACAGAAAGCCCGGAGAGAAGTCAATTATTTGCCACTCTGACTTCCCCTAACCGGCTTCCACTCTGCAAGCAGCATAACAATCCTTGGCAAACAAATTCCATTTTTAATGGCCTGCTGCTAGGGTTGCCAATTTCCAGGTTGCACCTGGTGATCTCCTGCTAACTACGATTGATCTTCAGGCGACCAACTACAGTTCCCCTGGAGAAAATGGCTGCTTTGGAGAGTGGGCTCTATGACATTATTTGCCCTGCTGAGGACCCTCCCCTCTCCAAACCTCACCCTCCCCAGATTCCACCCGCAGACCTCCAAAGAATACCAGGGTCGTGACGCGAAGGCAGGCAATGGCAAACCACCTCTGAATGTCTCTTGCCTTGAAAACTCCACCAAAGGTCACCATAAGTCAGATGTGACTTGATGGCAAGGAAAAAAGTAACAAGCCCATCCAAATCAGCTAGGAGCAGTGTGTGCGTAAAGTGCAGTCAAGCCGCAGGTGACTTATGGCGACCCCATAAGTCAAGTGGGTAAGCAGAGATGGTTTGCCATGGCCTTCCTCTGCAAAGTCTTTCTTGGTGGTCTCCCATCCAAGAACCGACCCTGCTTAGCTTTCAAGATCTGATGAGATTGGGTTATGCTATACCACTCAATGTCCCGGCTGTGATGTACATGAGGGGATAAAAGCCCACAACATTAACTCTTGCAATTGGCACACACAGAGTCTCAAACCTCTGGATTGATCAAGTCCAGCTGCCCCCCCCCCAAGCCTTGCTAAGTTTGGACTTAGCAGCAAAACCAGCTCCAGCAATTACTTGAAGAGGAGAAGAAGAGTTAGTTTTTATATGCTGACTTTCTCTACCACTTAAGGATGAGTCAAACCAGCTTACAATCACCTTTCCTTCCCCTCCCCACAACAGACACCCTGTGAGGTACTGTAGGTGGGGCTAAAAGAGCTCCAAGAGAGCTGTGACTAGCCCAAGGTCACCCAGCTGGCTTCACGTGGAGGAGTGGGGAATCAAACCTGGTTCTCCAGATCAGTCCACCGCTCCAAACCACCATTCTTAACCACTATACCATGCTGGCTCACCACGCTGAGGCCCCTTTGGGTAGAGGGTAATGTCACCAATCTTCAGGTGGGGCCTGGAGATCTCCCAGAATCACAACCAGTTTCCAGACTACAGAGAGCACTTCCCCTCAAAGAAACGGCAGCTTCAGAGTGTGACCCCTATTATATCATGTCCGTGCCGAGCTCCATCCCCTCCCCAAACTCCCCCCCCAGGCACCACCCCCAAATCCCCAGGAATTCCCCAAACTGGAGTTTGCAACCATAATTCCTGGCCTAAATTCAGGTACATCCATCCATGACCCTTGCTCGTTTTTTGATATTGTTTTAAATCAGAGCATGCAGGGGGAAAGAGGTGGTATGGGAAAACACTGAGAAAAGCTTGCCGGTAGTTTTCGCTTTCTCAGCTGTTGTTACAGTGTGAAGAAATTAATATTTCAGGTACTGAGGTGATCACAAGTTATACATAATTTACTCGGCAGCTAGCTCCCTTGTGGTCATCTGAACAGCTCAAGGAAATGGCGAGGGTATGAAAGAAAAGAAAACAATCCTCTGACATGCTGCATTGGGATAAACTCTGTGTAAAGGCGAGGATGTCACCAAACCAGAGTATCCCATCGCAAGGGTGCCCTGTTTTCATTTCATGCCCTCAGACTGTTTACAGCATTAGTTTACAGGGGTAGTAGTTAGAGTGCTGATCTAGGAGAGCTGGATTCAAATCCACGCTCGGGCATGAAACCCACTGGGTGACTAAAGGCTTCTCTCTATATATATCTTTGGCTGTTTATGCATGGGTACCTTCACTCACGTTTGCCCTCGGTCTGTCTCTGTTGTTCTCCAGATCAGACTCCACCACTCCAAACCACTGCGCTTAACCACTACACCATTCCGGCTGAGTAGACCTGTTTAGGACTGCTATTTTACAGCTCCAAAAGCCAGGGAGAAACCTGTACTCAAAATGTCAGAAGCAGGACCTTAATTCATCCTCTGCCACTCCCCCAGCCAGAGAATTACAGGGCTCTCCAAATCTTCAGATTAATCAACATACCCCTGTTGGTACGTGAATCTACAAATCCGCTCAATGTCATTTTGTCATGTTTCTTGCAAAACAAAAAAGCTTGACATCCAGCTAGATTTTCTAAACCTCAGATGATGCACTGAAATTGGCCGGGCACCAAAAACAGTGACTCTGAGCAGCTTTCCGAAATTGAACCGCTTGTTAACCTGTTTAGCAACTCTTAAGGCACAATGTCTTTACTTAATTGATGATATGTACATAACAACTCTTTTCTCCCAGCGACAAGCTCTTTCTGATGGAAAGGAAAAGTCAGCCCCTTTCTTCGAGCTGAGAAAGAGAGAACCGCAGGGACTCCCTGGAATCAACTGCGCGAAGACAAAACTATGTGAGCTGTGACTCACGAACGCACAAACCCTGCCAGAAATTTTGTTAGTCTTTACGGTGCTACTGGACTCTACTGGAGGGGAAGGGAAGGTGATTATAAGCCGGTTTGATTCTTCCTTAAGTGGTAGAGAAAGTTGGCATATAAAAACAACCTCCTCCTCCTCTTCTCCTTCCCCTCTTTTCCACTGCTACAGACAGATTAACATGGCTACCCATCGAAAACTATGAACAGTCAGACTAACTTTCCTCTTCAGGAAATTTAATCTCACATCGAAAATGTATTCTTTGCATTTCATCCCCTTAGGGTTGCCAACCTCCAGGTACTAGCTGGAGATCTCCTGCTATTACAACTGATCTCCAGACGATAGAGATCAATTCACCTGGAGGAAATGGCCGCTTTCGCCACTGGACTCTATGGCATTGAAGTCCCTCCCCTCCCCAAACCCCGCCGTTTTCAGGCTCTGCTCCCAAAACCTCCCACCGGTGGCGAAGAGGGACCTGGCAACCCTACATCCCCTTCTCAATGAAACCTGGAGATGCTTGCAAAATATGCTTCATCCCAATTTCTCCCTGAATTTTGAGGTCTTGGATGATCATGTCTTGCTTCCAAAATGGAAACAAAACACTGCTCCCTTATTTATTTTGTACAGATGGTTTGCGTACCGCCGCTTCCCCCTAACTCGATACTATCCTGCTTCTTTTAGCATCAATAAAAAGCCCTGATCCAGTTGTTGTTAATTTTTAAAGCTAAGCACTCCTTAAAGTAGTTTGGGAGGGCAGGGTCTCCAAGGGCACGTCGAGGGGCACTTGCTATCTCTGCATAAATTAAAAGCTAATTGGAGCTACAGGGTACAGTAGCAAATGCCTTCAGGCGTACAGGCATTTGAAAGCTAGTATAAAGAGCCATTTCCAAGCTCATAATTATAGCAGGCACTTAAAATAACATTTGCATTTTACATTTCATCTCCGTTACCTGAGAAAATTAAAAAATCGTTCTCTGCCCATTAGTGTTGTCCAGTAATGTCCTTCATTTTAAAAAAAAGATAGATCTGGAACAGATTAAGATAATGTTCACCAGGTTTCCCCCCCCCCCCCCCCGTTCTTGAAAGAGATAAAGGTCCTCCTGAAATAATGGGCAGAATCAAGCGATTACAGTCGTCCCAAGGGTGAAGTCAGAGGACTGGGAACGACCCAAAAGGAACTGATGAACTCTGAAGAGTTTAGGAAGGCAGTGTTAGGTTGTTTGTTCATGCATGGGAGTTTTACCTGAGGTTCGTTGCTCGCTGGACCCACACCATCCTGTTGGGAATCTATGCATCAGCAGTCTCCAAGCTCAAATCAAGTCCCCGCCCCTTTAAATGCTGCTTTGTAATTGGCTTACTTTGTGGAGCTTACTGTGAGAGAAAATCCCCCCCAACCCAATTGCTGCATAAAAAAACATTTTAAGAACAAAAAACAAAAAATGGAGCTATCTGAAAAGAAGGGGTGGGGGGAGAAATCCAATCCTCGGTTTTAAAAAGACTTTCTTCTGCTCAGAAAGAGCTATGAGGAAGCAGGAAGCATTTGAATCCCTGCCTCTTTACATGCTGCTTTGTAATTGGCTGTGAGAGAAACCAAGCTTGGGTGTCCTGCACTTTGCCTTATGCATGGGGATTCCACCTAGGCTGAGCTCAGGGGAGAGGGAAGGATCAGGTTAACAGAGGAACGGGAAGTCCCGGGATTTGTGAGGGCTGGCAGCGAGGTCATCTCTAATGGACAGAAAATTAATGCATAACTCCAAGGAACAACTGAGACAGACCTGGGCAAACATGAGTGAAAGAACCCATGCATAAACAACCTTAGATACATACTGGAGGGAAGGTGGTATGGTATAGCCCAATATCATTAGATCTTGGAAGCTAAGCAGGGTCGGTACTTGGATGGGAGACCACCAAGGAAGGCTGTGCAGAATAAAGCAATGGCAAACCACCTCTGTTTAATCACGTGCGTTGAAAGCCCCTTGCTGGGGTCACCATCACTTGGCTGCGACTTGACAGCACATCGGTTCATATTACTGTAGTTGCTTGTGGTGGCCCTGAGCGCATGACCCCTCTGCACACTCAGTCAATGCATGGAGAGGCAAAGCAGCACACGGGTCTTCCCGTGCTGCTGGACTACTGCTGGATTGTCATCACTGTGCCTATGCACGGAGCAAGTGTGCATACGTATGCTTCCACACTGTCATCAGGGATGCCGCTTTCTCAACATCACAGGGTGGTAGTGTAAGCATGCAAGCTTCCCCTGCATGTAGGCAGAGTGCTGACAAGCCAGTAAGCGTGCAAAGGGGGTACACTGATGCCTTCTCTCTCTCTCTCTGAACAGAGAGGTCATCTGCTCAGGACTTCTAGGGTGGTGTCTGTAGGGTTGCCAACTGCCAGGTACTAGCTTGAGATCTCCTGCTATTACAACTGATCTCCAGCCGATAGGGATCAGCTCACCTGAAGAAAATGACTGCTTTGGCAATTGGACCCTATGCCATTGACGTCACTTTCCTTCCCAAACCCCGCCCTCCTCAGGCTCTTCCCCAAAAACCTCCCACCAGTGGCGAAGAGGGACCTGGCAACCCTAGGCGTCTGTGCTCAGTGGGAGAGGCAGTTGTCTGTAGATATCAGGTAGACAATTCAAGTTAAGCAGAGTTGTTTTCTGTTGCCCTGGAAGGTCAGACCAAAAACCAACGGATTGAAATTAAATCAAAAGAGTTTTCGGCTAAACATTAGGGAGATGTTCCTGGCAGTTAGAGCGGTTCCTCAGTGGAACAGGCTTCTGTGGGAGGTGATGGGCTCTCCTCCTTTGGAGGTTTTTATACAGAGGCCAGGTCATTACAACATACAGCCTCAGAGCAGCCCTCACATCATTGTGTTTTCAAACCATGCCCACGGAGCTCCTTTATGCAGGGCTTCAGTGCATGGTCTCCCCCATTACATCCTTCCCTGACCTTTATATACTGAGCCCCGGAACAAGTTTCTAGCAAACATTTTTTTAGGGTCACAATTGTCATCTGATGCTGACAGATTAATCTATTTGTTGTCAGATAGGGACCCGTATATTTCCAAAAGATTGGCACCGTATGGTCTGGCAGCCAAGAAAATCAGGGAAAAGCAAGCTATGATGGCAAAGTTGGTTAGAGCCGACTGGGCGTATTTCAAATTTTTTTTAAAAAAAATTGCATTCTTTTAATGATTCTGGTTCTGCCTATTTTAACCTGCTACTATACTGTTTTATATTGTAATGGCCTACGGCCTTATACAATAAACTTGACTTGACTTGCACAGAGGCTAGGTGGCCATCTGACAGCAATGCCGATGCTGTGATTCGCTACGGATTTAGGCAGATTGTGAGATGGAGAGCAGGAAGGGATGAGCCAGGGCTCAGCTCTTGTGGCCCTTTCTTGTATGCCCAGGGTAATGCTGATGGCCACTTTGGGGGTCAGGAAGGGATTTTCTTCCAGGCCAGACTGGCCCAAGGTTTTTTGCCTTCCTGTGGGCTTAGAGCAGGGGTCACTGGGGATGTGGAGGATAGCTGTGAATTTCCCGCATTGCGCAGGGGGGGTTGGACAAGATGACCCTTGGGGTCCCTTCCAACTCAATGTTTCTATGTTTCTACAAAATATATGTGGAGGAGGGTCCCAAAGCATTTTTGAAACACCTTCCAGAGGAGAGCCAGTATGGGGTAGTGATTAAGAGCGGTAGTTTGGAGCGGTGGACTCTGATCTGGAGAACCAGATTTGATTCCCCACTACTTCACATGAGCGGCAGACCCTAATCTGGTGAACCGGGTTGGTTTCCCCACTCCTACACATGAGGCCAGCTGGGAGACCTTGGGCTAGTCACAGCTCTCTTCGAGCTCTCTCAGCCCCACCTACCTCACAGGGTGTCTGTTGTGGGGAGGGGAAGGGAAGGGGACTGTAAGCTGGTTTGAGTCTCCCTTAAGTGATAGAGAAAGTCGGCATATAAAAACCAACTCTTCTTCTTTCCCCCCTCTGTTTTGGCATTCATTGGGGAGGAGATCAGAAACAGGGCAAAAAAGGGTGCCCCCTTGAGAATGAGGGCAGAAAATGCTGTTCTCGCTCTGGGTTGGCTTCACAATGTGATAACTGGCCAGATCATACAAGAAGAAAGAAACACACACACTTGTTTTTAAATCGTTTCAGGGGGTAGCTGTGTTGGTCTGCAGTAGAACAGTTAGATTTCAGTCCGGCAGCACCTCAGGGACCGACAAGATTTTCCAGGCTATGAGCTTTTGAGAGTCTAAGCTCCCGTCGTCAGATGTTTCTAAATGGCACTAATGCAGCTTCGGAGAGAGATAGTCAATGTGAACAAGACTGAGCGAAATGATCTGGAAACAGAAATATTTAGGCTCGGGGGCCTTTCAAGATAGCTCTTTAAAACAATCCAAGCCACACATTGTGATGGCTTTAAAGAGAAATTAGACACATTCATGAAAGACGGCCCTATCAATGGGTATTAGGTTTAATAAGCAAATGGAAACTCCATGTTCAGAAGCAGCAAGCCTAGTTAGGGGAGCAGATAAAGAAGAAGAGGAAGAAGAAGAAGAAGAAGAAGAGGAGGAGGAGGAAGAGGAAGAGGAAGAAGAAGAAGAAGAAGAGGAGGAGGAGGAGGAGGAGGAGGAGTTGGTTTTTATATGCCAACTTTCTTTACCACTTAAGGGAGACTCAAACCGGCTTACAATCACCTTCCCTGCCCCACAACAGTCACCCTGTGAGGTAGGTGGGGCTGAGAGAGTGTGACTAGCCCAAGGTCACCCAGCTGGCTTCATGTGTAGGAGTGGGGAAACCAACCCGGTTCACCAGATTAGCCTCCACCGCTCATGTGGAGGAGTGGGGAATCAAGCCCGGTTCTCCAGATTAGAGTCCAGCGCTCCAAACCACCTCTCTTAACCACGACACCTCGCTGGCTCTCAATGCTCTGAAAGTGGGCTTCCTGGAAGCATCTGGTTGTGGAAGACAGGATGCTGGACAAGTCTGACAATTGGTCTGTTCCAGCAGGGTTCTTCTTATGTTCCCGTTAAAACCTTTTTGAAGCAATACATATTTTACATCTTAAGCTGCCAGAAGAATTTACACGCAAAGGGAGAAGCCAGCCAAAGGGGGAGGGCAGGTGGAGCCCCATCCCGGGACCATGAAAGGAAAGACTGCGATGGGCTTAGGAATATACGTCTCGAAATGTTTCAGAGGGGATAGATGCCAAATTCACAGCTAGCCGCATCCTATTACCCCGCTCATCCTTTGATGTGGCACAGTGGAGCATAACAGCAACATGACAGTCGGGGAATTTACACGACAGCCTTTTCCCTTTCTGGAACTGATAGGAGGCGACCGTGAGAAAAAGTTCTCCGGGGACCACGCTGGAGATGAACTATCAAATGCCACGCTGCTGGTTTTCGCTGCGAAGCGGTTGATGGCTCGGAATTAGTTTTGCCGGGGAAACCAGGACCTGGGGAACAAATACAGGAAAGCTGCCAGTGGAGCTATGATGAAGAGCCGCAGCTCCCTGGAAGAGCCTGTGAAGTTCCTGGCATCTCCAGTTAAGAGGAATGCAGCTACAAGGGGTTTGGGGGGGCGGGGAGAAACCCTGCTTTGGAGACTGGCCACTGTCGAAACAGGAGGTGGGACTGGAGTAGGGTTGCCAGCTCTGGGTTGGGAAATGCATGGAGATTTTGGGGAGTGGAGTAGGGTTGCCAGGTCCCTCTTCGTCACCAGCGGTAGATTTTGGGGGCAGAGCCTTAGGAGGGTGGGGTTTGGAGAGGGGAGGGACTTCAATGCCATAGAGTTCAATTGCAAGGGTTGCCAGGTCCTACCTTTCCTCCGGCGGGAGACTTTTAAGGCACAGCTCGGGATTGCACGGCAACGCGTGGACACGCCAACGCGCGTGCGCGTCACCTCTGGTTTACAACCGGAAGTCCCGCCTCGCGAGAGGCCTTATGCCACTCAAACAGCTGATGAGAGCAAGGGCGGGGCAGGTGCTAAGAACTTTGCAAAGCAACACAACTGAAAAGCAACACCTTTGCAAACATGCAAAGGGCAGGGCAGGTGTGAAGAATTTTGCAAAACAATACAACTGCAAAGCAACACAAGCACGCAATGCAACACCTTTGCAACAGTGCAAAGCAACACCTGACACCTGGGAGTTTGCATACCATGGAAAGGGACAGAGGCAGCTAGCTATGCATAATGAGCAGGAGGGGGTGGAATTTCTCCTTTTGCATTGGACTTGGGACCAGGCAGATGCATTCTTTAAGTCACCATTTGAAAACCAGTTTTGAGCAAGCATCAAAATAACCTAACTGATCTTATGAATGAGGAAAAACCTGAAGAATAAAAATGAAGCCCCCCCTCAAACCAGGGAGAGAGAGACTAGAGGGGGAACACACACCCCAGGCAGAACCGGCAAAAGCCCCCTTTGGCTTCCCCCCCCCACCCACAGAAACTGCTCCCTCCCCACACACACACACAGACTCTGCTTTCCCCCCCACACACACACAGAAAAGAAAAAATATAGATTAAAGCCCCCAAAGGGGTCTTACTGTGGCTGTCTTCTGTTCCAGCAGGAGGGGCTGGGAGGCTGGGTAATCCAATATGATTCCATTTGTATCCAATATAAGATCCATATGTATGCATCTCTCGAGGGTGATCCATTCATCCCAATAGGGAAAAGGGGAAAGCCCATATCTTGGGGGGCCCTGACCCAATGTTTACAAAACTTGGGTGGTCTCTTAAAAAGCTTTGACTGAAGCTCCGCTGAAAGTCTGGGGTCGGCACACCCAAAAATGCGCCCCCTGCAGCCACGGAAAGAGAAAAGGGGGGGAGCCGATATTTCAGCCCCCACTGAACCCATCTTTACAAAACTTGGGTGGTCTCTTAAGAGGGATTCTCTGAAGCTATGATAAAAGTTTGGGGGCTGCACCCCCAAAAAAGCGCCCCCTGCAGCCACGAAAATGGAAAAGGGGGGAGAGGAAAAAGGGGTGGAGCCCATATCTCGGGGGGCCCTGACCCAATGTTTACAAAACTTGGGGGGTATCTTAAGAAGCCTTGTCTGATGCTCCGCTGAAAGTTTGGGGTCGGCACACCCAAAAATGCGCCCTCTGCAGCCATGGAAAGAAAAAGGGGGGAGCCCATATCTCGGGACCCCCTGACCCAATGTTTACAAAACTTGGGTGGTCTCTTAAGAAAACCTGTCTGAATATCCCCTGAAAGTTTGGGGTCTGTACCCCAAAAAATGCGCCCCCTGCAGCCACGGAAAGGAGCGAATGTGCACAAGCACCCCCTCACACACACATGAGGATTTCCCTCTCTCTCTCTCTTTCCCCTGCCGGCCGCACATCAGCTGATTCCTCCAGTACTCAATCCTGACTGATTGGCCAGAAGAAGACCCAGCTTGGCCACCGATTGGCCGGGGGAGGAGAATGCTGCTTACTGAAGGTTATGCTGCTTACTGACAGCCCCGAATTGGCCGAATTTATTCGCGAACTCCCGAACTCGCTGAATTCGGCCCCCCCGGTTGCCCGCCAGTTTTGAGTTCGGTTCCTCCCGAACTAAAAACTGCCGAATCAAGGGAAATTCGGCTGATTTTCAGTTCGGGCCGAACCGAATTGACAGCCCTAATTGCCAGAGACTGCTGTCAATTCAGCACAGCTTTATCTGTCGTCCTTTTTACATCTATTTTATTTTATTTGGCTCAAAGACTTCTGGTGCAAGAAAAACAGACCACAGTCGCTTTCCTCTCTGCAAGTTGATGTAGCAGGTTAATTCGCAAGCAGTAATCCACGCATATGTTCTACCAGAACTCGATGTGTGATTTTGCATGTGCCACCTGCTAGTTGAGAAAACCGAGTTGCTTATACCAAAGACCGGCTGCGTTAGCAAAAAATGCTAGTTTATGGAAACTATGAATCAAAGGGAAGTTGAGATCCAAGTGGCTACTGTCTCACTGAGGGATGCCGGCCTTCAGATGGGACCTGGGGAGCCCCCAGAATCAAAGCTCATCTCCAGACTACAGAGATCAGTTCCCCTGGAGAAAATGGATGCTTTGGAGGGTGGATTCAGCAATACTGGTAATTCTATATATAGACACTGATACTTGAAGTTGCCTTATATTTAGGGTGTAGTGATTAAGAGCAGTGGTTTGGAGCGGTGGACTCTGATCTGGAGAACTGGGTTTGATTCCCCACTCCTCCACATGAGCGGCAGAGGCTAATCTGGTGAACTGGATTTGTTTCCCCACTCCTCCACATGAAGCCAGCTGGGTGACCTTGGGCTAGTCACATTCTCTCAGCCCCGGTTTGAGTCTCCCTTAAGTGGTAGAGAAAGTTGGCATATAAAAACCCCTTCTTCTTCTTCTACAGTTAATCTTAGCATCTTCCGCATGCTAAGAAGACTCTCTGAGCCACAGCTCCTCCTTATACTTCATCTGTACTCTCCCACTACCTGGCTGATCTACATAGGCTTCATGCTGCAAACCCCAACAGCTTTAATCTTTCCTGGAGGCTGGCTTTTTAGCATAGACATTTTTAAAAAAATTGTTACTTTCAGGGTATTTTTTACAACGATGGTGTCATATTCAGGTTGTAAGCTGCTTTGAGCATTTCCTTGGAAAAGCGGGCTGTAAATATTTTTAATAAGTCATAAGCCTTTCCGCCTGGGACTTTACAGCTTGCAGGAATTGCGCACGCCAAATAAAATATCTGATCCTTGGGAAAAGGCTCGGTGCCAGCGAGGGACTTAATAAGTTATTGAATGCTTCTTGAAGCAAGAACTTGAGAGGAGAGCCTCATAAAACGTCCGCTACGGTCGAGTGCAATAGATGGCCCGTGGCTCGCATATGCTTTACAAGTAGGCAGAAGCAAAGCTCAACTAGCAATGCTCAGTTGGGTGTAGGGCTGCCAACCTCCAGGTGGTGGTTGGAGATCCCCTGCTATTGCAACTGATCTCCAGCCGATAAGAGATCAGTTCCCCTGGAGAAAATGGCCGCTTTGGCCATTGGCCTCTATGGCATTGAAGTCCCTCCCCAAACCCCGCCCTCCTCAGGCTCTGCCCCAAAAGCCTTCCGCCGGTGGTGAAGAGGGACCTGGCATCCCTAGTTGGGTGGCCCAAACAAGGTTGGTAGCCTTTTATTGGCAACCAGTAGCAGGATTGGGGAGGCAGAAACTACATCACACATTGGGGAGGCAGGAACTACATCACACATTGCCGCAACATCATTTCTGGCTGAAAAACATCACCATGTTGCTGGACACTCTATGGGCGCTGTGGAATCACATCCCTGCTGAATTCCCTTTTTCCCCACCATTCTACCCTCCACAGGTTCCAACCCACCCCCCAATCTCCTGGAACTTCCCCAATCTGGAGTTGGCAACCCTTGTCGATATTGCAAGGCTGTCAGATTAGTTTGACAGGTGCATGGTAGATCAGATAGATCTGAAATGATGCAATCAGCCTGGAAACTCCCTGGAGAGCTAGAGGGAGCTGGCCTGATCCGGTTATGACCAGTAGGCAGATGCAATGCATGAGCAATATCATGAAGACTAGGCATCTGCTGTGATTGGTGGCTGCGACCATCAAGTGTATATAATGGAGTGAAACTGAAGCTCAGTGTGGAATGCTATGAGCGAAGAGAGTGTGACAAGTATTTGTATTATATCTTTGCACTGTAAAATAAACTACACTTTTCTAAGTAGCAGAGGACTTTTCTGATGGTGTTATTCTGGACTGACTGCCAATCCGCTGGCATCCACGTCAACCCTACCAGTGCACACTAGGGTTGCCAAACTCCAGGTGGTGGCTGGAGATCTCCAGGGATTCAACTGATCTCTGAGTGACAGATATCAGTTCACCTGGAGAAAATGGCTGCTTTGGAACACATGAACACACATGAAGCTGCCTTATGCTGCATCAGACCCTTGGTCCATCAAAGTCAGTATTATTTACTCAGACCAATAGCGGCTCTCCAGGGTCACAGGTAGAGGGGGGTTGGACTAGATGACCCTGGTGGTCCCTTCCAACTCTATGATTCTGTGATCCCTGTGTTAGAGTGGGTCAGCCTTGCCAAGCATTGGCCAGATAATAAATATATACATGAGATGCAGCGAGGGGAAAATTTACTACACTGCAATGTGGCAAATGGCTTCCCGATAAGGTCACTCCTTTTTACAATTTGGTTTAATAACGTCAGTTTGCCCGCTCTCCTTTCATAATCCCAAGAGCCACAGTTAATAATCAAGATTATGTTACCCCCTTTTCTGGCATAATTAAGCTTGCTGCTTAATTAGAAAACCTAGCTAGGGCTAAACAAAAGGGAATCAATAATGTATTTAATGGGAAAAGCTAGGGGGGGGAATGAAAACTCGGGGTGGCATCAAAATTAGGCAAGGTAATGTTCTCTAGCGTTACTTCCGCATTAATCATGGAGTCGCAAGACTCTCCGAACGCAGAGGACCCTCACCAAACATGTATAATATTCGTTTAGGGTTGCCAGGTCCCTCTTCACCACTGGCAGGAGGTTTTTGGAGTGGAACCTGAGGAGGGTGGGGTTGGGGAGGGGAGGCACTTCAAATTGCCAAAGTGGCCATTTTCTCCAGGTGAACTGATCTCTATCGGCTGGACATCAGTTGTAATAGCAGGAGATCTCCAGCTAGTACCTGGAGGTTGGCAACCCTATATTTGTTGGACATACAAATATGTAAGCAGAGAGTGGTCATTCATGCATGGGAGTTTTACCTAAAGTTTACAGCTCACTGGACCCACACTTTCCTGTTGGGAGCCTATGCACCAGCAGTCTCCAAGCTCAAATCAAGTCCCTGACCCTTGAAATGCTGCTTTGTAATGGGCTTACTTGTAGTGCCTACTATGAGAGAAAATCCCCCCCCAAACCCAATTGCCACATAAAAAAGCATTTTAACAACAATAACAACAAAAACGGAGCAATCTGAAAGGGGGGGGGAATCCAAGCCTTGCTTTTAAAAACCCTTTCTTTTGCTCAGAAAGAGCTCAGGGGAAGCAGGAAGTACGTGAGTCCCCACCTCTTTACATGCTGCTTTGTAATTGGCTGTAAGCAAAACCAAGCTTGTGTGCCCCGCACTTTGCCTTATGCATGGGGATATCACCCCGGGCTTTGCTCTAGGGAGAGTGGGAAGAGTCGGGTTAACAGAGGAATGGGAAGACCGGGACATTGCAAGGGCTGGGCACGAGGTCATCTCTAATGGACGGAAAACTCAGTCATAACTCCAGGGAACAACTGATTCAGAACGGGGTCAAACGTGAGCGAAAGTACCCATGCATAAATGACCATTCTTAACAACTGAACAAATACACTGCTTTATCAGTCATGCTGAAATAATTGTTGTGCGTAGCATTTACTCCTATTCTCTTGACTATATACCATATTCCTCATTAGAAAGGGCAGACATCTCTCACATAATACAGACCTGAATCACTGTTGTGCGTCACATGGACACTTTGCTTAATGATGCAACAGTGCCAGTCAATGCTTTTTTCCTTTTCTTTGAGGAGCCAACAACAATATTCTTAAACCTTCTGTCTCCTTTTTGGAACATGTCCGCAGCAGCAAATATGAATCAGGAGCAGAAATACATGGCTATTCATAGCCCATTGCATCAGAATAATTGTTGCGCACAGCGAGTTGGATCCAGCCAGCTTTTCAACTCAAACAAAGCTAATCTGTACCACAGCCCCTGTCCCATGTGGCATTTGTCCATGAAAGTCCCATAATTGGAATCTTGGGGTGCATCAACAGAGGCATAACATCCAAATCGCAAGATGTCATAGTTCTGCTGTACACTGCATTGGTCAGGCCGCGCCTGGAGTGCTGTGTGCAGTTCTGCAGGCCTTGCTTCAAAAAGGAGCGGGTGCAGAGGAGAGCGACGAGGATGACCAGGGGGCTGGAGACCAAGCCCTGTGAGGAAAGACTGAGGGAGTTGGGAATGTTTAGTCTGGAGAAGAGGAGGTTGAGGGGGCACATAATTGCTCTCTTTAAATATTTGAAGGGCTGCCACTCAGAGGAGGGCAGGGAGCTGTTCCTGTTGGCAGCAGAGGATAGGACTCACAATAATGGGTTTAAATTGCGGGAGGAAAGGTACCGACTGGATATTAGGGGGAATTTTTTTTACAGTAAGAGTTGTTTGACAGTAGAATCAGCTATTTAGGGAGGTGGTGAGCTCCCCGTCACTGGCAATCTTTAAGCAGAGGCTGGACAAGCACTTGTCAGGGATGCTCTAGGCTAATCCTGCATTGAGCAGGATTGCCTGTATGGCCTGTATGGCCCCTTCCAACTCTATGATTCTATCATTCTATAATTGACAGCACGACCCTTTTGGTGGAGAAACCCGTCCCCTTACCTTTTCACCAACTGAAATCTTGGTTGGATCTAACCCAGCACATGGACAATCCATAAAGTGGACAGAAATAAAAAGTAGCCATGAACATAAAGGAAATGGCTCATATTCAATCAGACCATTGCTCTATCGAGGTCAGTGTTGTCTACTCTGACTGGGAGCAGCTCTCCAGAATCTCATGAAGACCATTGGTCAACTATTGCTCTATCGAGGTCAGTATTGTCCACTCTGACTGGCAGCAACTCTCTAGAATCTCATGAAGACCATTGGTCAGACCATTGCTCTATTGAGGTCAGTGTTGTCTACTCTGACTGGCAGCAGTTCTCCAGGATCTCATGAAGACCATTGGTCAGACCATTGGTCTACTGGGGTCAGAATTGTCTACTCTGACTGGGAGCAGCTCTCCAGGATCTCATGAAGACCATTGGTTAGACCATTGGTCTACTGAGGTCAGTACTGTCTACTCTGACTGGCAGTAAGTCTCTAGGCTCTCATGCACATCTCGTTCACATCATCTATGACCTGGGGATGCCCAAGATTGAGCCTGGGTCCTTCTGCATGCAACACAGATGCTCTTCTACTGAGCTACAGCTCTCTCCATTATCTTGAGGATGTCAATATTAGTATATACCAACTCTTAACTAATCCCTGTGATCTAAGGGAGTTGTCTGTTCAGATTCTGTTGTGTGGCAGCTTTCTTCTTAGCTGCCTAAAAAAATGCCTCAAATCTTATTTAAATTGGAGCAAGCTCTTTGAGAAGATCTGTCATGCCTGACTTAACTTTTCTCCCCACATAATAAGGTACTTTATTTAAACTTTCAGCTGTGCCTGGGAATCCCCAATGGGGATTTTAAAACAGAGGATTATTATTAGAAAATTAATTAAGTATTCTTTTCAGTCTCATCTTCGGAGAGCAGTTTAGAATTGCTGCATTTCTTTGGTTGCATTAAGACATTACAGACTGTCATTTGAATGATGGTGGAATGAGGACGTCGCTTTTGGAGGATATCGGAAGGATGGAAATATTTTGAAAAGCACTTAACAAAAGCATTACTTAAGCAGCAAAAACACATTAAACATATCATTGTAATGTCAAAGAGAGAATTTGATGCTATGGTAACATTGGTTTGTAAATGCATACATGGTGCACTTGGGGGGAAGATTTTTTCGAGGACTTTTCTTATTGTGGTTAAAGACCCTATGAGCCCTGCGGCGCAGAGTGGTAAGATGCAGTACTGCAGTCCAAGCTTTGCTCACGGCCTGAGTTCGATCCTGACAGAAGTCAGTTTCAGGTAGCCGGCTCAAGGTTGACTCAGCCTTCCATCCTACCAAGGTTGGTGAAATGAGTACCCAGCTTGCTGGAGGTATAGTGCAGATGACAGGGGAAGGCACTGGCAAACAACCTCGTAAACATAGTCTGCCTAGTAAATGTTGTGATGTGATGTGATGCAGTATCATCAAAGTAAAGTCAATGCACAATTAAAATGTATACTCTATATAAATATATAGGTTAGCATTGAAAATCCTACCAAATATAAGAAGAGAGCTCCCCTACAAGACAATTTTCAGTGTCCGTGTAGCAACTGTCCCAAGCTAACCAGAGAGAAAGGAAACTGGCAAAGCTTTGCCCACATTTTCATTTTATGCCAGACCCAAACACGCAGCCAGACCCTCCTCGTCACCAGAGCCTCAGGAATAGCGCAGGAAGCAAACCCATAGGCCCTTACAGGATCGGAGATGAAGTGCTCAGCCGGCAGCTAGGTGCCAACCCAGCATGGACAGTGGGGATGAGTGTTCGCAGGAGCTGGTCTGAGTGGCCGGCAGGTGCACGGCATTACAGGCTGCCTGAGTGGCATGCTGTTGATAAGCAGCTGGAAAGAGCGTAGCTGTGTAGGTCTACCTATTCCTGACCGTGCTGCAAACTGTTTGCTCTGTCTAGACCTTGGCTTGGACCCTTGGACTTGACTTTTGGATTAGCTTTGGACTTGCCACGATGAGGTGTGAAGCAGTTTGGGGTGTGTGTGTTGGGGGATCACGACAGGGTTGCTCACAGGACCCCCTCTCAGAAACGTTGCATAACATGACTTTGTAAATTAGCTCGGTGGGGTGGGGGAAGACTCCAAATGGCCAGGAGAGACATAGAAAGTTCAAAGTCAGTAAATGCAGGAAAGGGGGTGGGGGAGAAAGTGGCTTGCTCAAGCCTTGTGAGTTTATAGAGTGTGTGTGTGTGACATTTCCACACTCTTCACCCCCTCTTCATTGGTCCCCAGCTTGTCAACTGCTAACCCCTGGCTACCTTCTAAGAGGGGAATCACCCAGTAGAAAACTTTCCAGATCAGAGCCAGAACCGGAATCATTTCCATGAATGGTGATGTAAAAAAGCATACTTACTTTTTTGGGCGGTAGTCCGGAATAGACCGGTCCAACGAAATCCTATCACTCAGCTGGGCGTTATAACCATATTCTTCATACTTGGTTTCAGATTCATGGCTGTCGTCTCTCAGGGTAGCGGCCATTCCTCCTTGTCCCAAGCCTCCAGGGCCTTCAACTAATCCCATTGGTTTGGCTAGACCTGGAGAGAAAATACAGGAAATATATTTCAGTGGCAGCTTGTCTCACAGCTAGCTGCCTTTTCCCGAAATCCTGTTAGCCAAGAAATATTTTTCCTCCTCTCAATTAAAACTGGAGGCAAATCTCACTGTGTGTGTGTTAAGTGCCGTCAAGTCGCTTCCGACTCATGGCGACCCTATGAATCAATGTCCTCCAAAATGTCCTATCTTTGACAGCCTTGCTCAGGTCTTGCAAATTGAGGGCTGTGGCTTCCTTTATTGAGTCAATCCATCTCTTCCTCTTTTCCTGCTGCCCTCAACTTTTCCTAGCATGACTGTCTTGTCTAGTGACTCTTGCCTTCTCATAATGTGACCAAAATACGATAGCCTCAGCTCTATTCTCTCAGCAAAAACAAGACCAGGAGCCGACTGTGGTACAGATCATGAATTGTTAATATCGGAAATCAAGATACAGCTTAAGAAAAACACCAGAACATTCATAGCACCAAAATACAATCTAAGCAATGTTCCTGAAGAGTTTAAGGACCATGTAAAGAACAGATTTGCATTACTGAGTTCAAGTGAATGTAAACCCGAACAACTATGGGTGGAAACTAGAGATATTATCAAGGAAGAATGTGCGAATCTCACTATCCCACCTGGAAAAAAAAGGTTCAAGAGCGTAGAAAAGACGGCCTATCTACAAAGAAGGTTGTTTTGGCTTTAAACGGAGGGAGTGAGTCCATCCCCCCAAAAGAAAATCTCATTCAGAGAAGCAACGGGCAGCCTCCTCGGGGAGCAGCTAATTCTACTGTGCTTCTGCAGCAGGAGTGATTGAATGCCAGCAAATGTGCCAGCGTTACCCTTTCCAGCTGAGGGTGATTCAAAGGCCAAATCAGTAAATCACGCTGAGCAGGCAGACTCCTCCATGGGGGGGGTGTGGAGCCTAAAATATCCTCAGGATATTTTGGCAACCCTACCTGAGGCACTGAATCACAAGAAAAAGTACCCTTCATTTAAAAGCCCTCTCAACATTGTTATATGTGCCTGGAAAGTAGGATTGCCAGCTACAGGTTGGGGAAAGCCTGGAGATTTGGGGGGTGGAGCCTGAGGAGGGTGGAGTTTAAGGAGGGGAGGGACTTCAGTGGGGTATTATGCCATAGAGTCCACCTTCCCAAGCAGCCATTTTCTCCAGGTGAACTGATCGCTGTCACCTGGAGATCAGCTGAAATCCTGAGAGATCTCCAGCCACCACCCGGAGGTTCTGCAACCCCATTGGAAGGAAAATGCTTGAACACTAATGTCCTCTTCCTCAGTAGCCTGCCTCTGGTGCAATTCAGGTCACACTCATACACCCACAGACAAAGCCCTCTTCCATGACTATCTTTAGATCTGAACATGGATTTCTCACTGTCTGCTCTACTGGGGCTCTTACAAAGTCATCAATCACCGTCTGCAGTTGCAAGTGATGGAAATATTATAGTAAAACACTATCATTTAGCCTTTCAGTCAACACTGGCTCCCCAAGCCTCACACAGCAACTAAAATGTGTCCTGAAGGAAAACAGAAGATTCAAAAATATGCAGAACTGAAAGATGACATTATGATGGGGGGAAGGAAACAGATAAATATGCTAAATTTTAATTCGCTTTTTCATTATTTTGTGGTAAAGGGGACCCCCTCCCCCTATTTTCACCAGTGTTGGAGCTATTTGGAGCCAAGCCATGATTACTTTTGGGCATCTACCTACTATGTGTTTTGCCCATCTTTCCTCCAAGTACCTCAGACTGACATATATATGGTTCTCCTGTCCCCGTTTTATCATCACAACAACCCTGTGAGGTAGGTTAGCCCGAGAGAGTGTGACTGGCCCCAAAGTCAGTCAGAGAGCTTCCAGGCTCTAGCACGGCTCCTGCCTCCACCTGACAACTCTCAGAGGCATATTTTGTCTACCCCTTGGGCCTGCAAGCTATGGTTGAAAGGACTGAGGGGGAAATGAGATGATCAATCTGAATTAAAAGCAATTTGATTCAATTGTGGGAATTCTCCGTTCCATGTATATAGACGCCTGGGCTCTTCCTCATCAGGTTGAGAGGCTGGAAAGCCTTCTCAGAATATGCATCTTTTGTGCAGCGAATTCCTTGCGGAGTCAGTCCGATCAAACATTCAAGCAGCGCATTCGCCAAGACAAACAAACGAGGCAAACTCATTACCATTTGGTTTCGCCGCGCAAGCCAGGTCAAGAAACTTCCAAACTCGACAGGCATTGTTGCGGGATCGCTTCCTCATTACGCTAGCATGCAGGCCATGAAAAATCCTCCAAGTCCAGTTCCCTAGAATATGCCGTGTTGCTAAGAGCTCTGCAGGAGGGGAAAGTATATTCACAATGCTCCAGAGATGAAACACTGAAAACAAGCCCAGGAAGACAAGCAAAGGGAAGTTTCCCTGGGAACTGGGATTGGTGAGATTGGTTTACTAACACAGAACTTGAACACAGGCAGTACTGTAGTTCATAGAATCATTGAATCATTGAATCATAGAGTTGGAAGGGGCCACAAGGGTCATCTAGTCCAACCCCCTGCACAATGCAGAAATTTCACAACTACCTCCCCACCCACACCCACAGTGACCCCCTACACCACGCCCAGAAGATGGCCAAGATCATGCCCCCTCTCTCATCTGTTTAAGGTCATAGAATCAGCATTGCTGACAGATGGCCATCTAACCTTAAAAACCTCCAGGGAAGGAGAGCTCACCACCTCCCGAGGAAGCCTGTTCCACTGAGGAACCGCTCTGTTAGAAAATTCTTCCTAATGTCTAGACAGAAACTCTTTTGACTGAATTTCAACCCGTTGGTTCTGGTCTGACCTTCTGGGGCAACAGAAACAACTCGCGCCATCCTCTATATGACAGCCTTTCAAGTCCTTGAAGATGGTTATCATATCACCTCTCGGTCTACTCCTCTTCAGGCTAAACATAACTAGTTCCTTCAACTTTTCCTCATAGGACTTGGTCTCCAGACCCCTCACCATCTTTGTTGCCTTCCTCTGGACACGTTCCAGCTTGTCTACATCCTTCTTAAATTTCTTAAACTTTCTTAAAGTTCTTTTATGTTTTTGCCTAGTGGGGGCAGGGAAAAGCCTGTTAATCCACCAAGCTGCCCGCCACCACTCAGCTGGTCGGCAGGCAGATGATCATGCACATTTATTGCATAATGACTGAAATCTTTGAAATTCAGAAACGTGTTTCATTTAGAAAGAACATTCAGTGGAGAGCCAGGGTTTTTGGTGCCCCAGGGTAAACTTGGGCCCCCTCTACCATTCAATATCAAAGGAAAAGGAGAAGTCTAGAATGAACTTTTGGCTTTATTTATGGGCCATTCTATATAAATAACTTAAAGATAAAATAGAAATCTGTATTGCTTTAAAAAAAACATTTTATTAATCCTAACTGAATTGTACTGTATACGTAAACCATCCGGTAGCTGACACATTATTTCAATTAGGGGGAAAACTGGACCCATAATTTTTGGAACACCCACTGAGCTTCAGGCAGTGTGGGGATTGGAACCCAGATCCCAAAGTAACACTCTAACCACTGCATTGCACTGGTTCACACTTGTTTGCAATCTATCCATGTGTGTGTGTTAAGTGCCGTCAAGTCGCTTCCGACTCATGGCGACCCTATGAATGAAAGTCCTCCAAAATGTCCTATCTTTGACAGCCTTGCTCAGATCTTGCAAATTGAAGGCTGTGGCTTCCTTTATTGAGTCAATCCATCTCTTGTTGGGTCCTCCTCTTTTCCTGCTGCCCTCAACTTTTCCTAGCATGACTATCTTTTCCAGTGACACTTGTCGTCTCATGACCTCTCATGATGTGAATCTATCCATAGATTCATTCTTTTCTCAGCTGCCCAAACCTTAATAGTGTCCCATAGGAAAACTGTATCTTTTTTCCCTCACAGCTGGAAATAAATTGGCATGCTTTTCCTTCTCAAATATACAGAACAGTCTGGTTTCCTTGAGTTAAATTCTCATTTCTAGGAAATTGCCACGAGCTACCCCTTATCCACTTGAACGGCACTGAATATGTCCTCTTGTCTATATAACAAGATGCTCACAGCATTCATAATAACCTAGCTGGGCATGTATAATGGACGTCAGCAGCACATTTCTGGATTCTGTAAGCACATCGAAAACTGAGCGTCGCCGATGCTTTAGTAATTAGGAAGTGATTGAATAGGGGGTTTTCCCCCCTGACAACTCAGTCCACAAAAGAAAAATGAAGTTATTGCCTGCAATAATACCCTGCTGCTGGGATTGTGTTTAATCAAACACATTGACGAATGTAACATGATGCTACAAACCACAATGTGCCAGTGGATGTTCTTCACAATCTGAATGGATTGGAATCAGCTAATATTTTAGGTAGATTTGGAGGGTCCTGTTCAGGTGGATATCTGTAGCATTCTCACTACAGAAAAGTGAGTATCTGTAGCATCTGTATGTATGTGTGTAGTATCAAGTCACTAACAAGTTATGGTAACATAATTCACTCCTCCACACGAAGCCAGCTGAGTGACCTTGGGCTAGTCACAGCTCTCTCCAAACTCTCTCAGGTACCTCATAAGGTGTCTGTTGTGGTGAGAGGAAGGAAAGGAAAATGTAAGCTGGTTTGATTCTGAAGAAGAAGAAGAAGAAGAAGAGTTGGTTTTTATATGCTGACTTTCTCTACCACTTAAGGAAGAATCAGACCGGCTTACAATCACCTTCCCTTCCCCTCCCCATAACAGACACCCTGTGAGGTAGGTGGGGCTGAGAGTGCTATGACTAGCCCAAGGTCACCCAACTGGCTTCGTGTGTAGGAGTGGGGAAACAAATCCACCAGATTAGCCTCTGCTGCTCATGTGGAGGAGTGGGGAATCGAAGCCGGTTCTCCAGATCAGAGTCCACTGCTCCAAGCCACTGCTCTTAACCACTATACCACGCTGGGTTAAAAAGGTAGAGAAAATTGGCATATAAAAACCAACTCTTCTGCTTCTGCTTCTTAACATCCACAAGGGGCTTTCAAGGCAAGTGAGAAGTGGAGGTGGTTTGCCCTACTTTCCTCTGTAGAATCTTCTGTGGTGGTCTCCCATCCACATACCAGCCTTGCATCGCTTCTGAGATCTCATGAGGTTGGGCTATACCATGCTGCCTTCCTTCCCACCTAAAGCAGACTTATTCAAAAACGATGAAGACTACAAAATCCCACACAGGATTTTACAGATCCTGTCAACGGTCACAAAAAATTTTCCTAATGCAAAAGACACCACAAATATGGAGAGGCTAACATCCAAAGGAAGTTTGAGGGAAGCTCTAAGAATGTTAAGCCAAATCTCCAGTTGGAGGGACATACCTCTAAAGTCATTGCTTCCAATAGCAGTTTAATTGTTTAATTAGAATCACAAAATCAATTGAGAAAGTGGCTAAGACCCTCTTCTGTCTTGAGTTCATGCAACATTTTATTCTGTGCAAAATTCAAAACAAATTGGGAGAGGGGTGCCATCTTTAAGGGAAACAGCCAAGCTATTTCAAGGGGAAGTCAAAACAGTTTTTTAATAAGATTGACATTTGTTTTCTAGGGAGACTGCATGTGTCTAGATGCTCTACTTGCTGTTATCAACCTATTCGTCAAATCAGTGTTAGATGAGACCACAGTCCAATTCCTCAAAGACTGTGTTCACATTGGTAGCCCATAGATCAACTTCTACCATTCCAGTTTTCCCACAAGCAGACAATGTATCTGCAACAATAGATTTCTTAACAGTATACATTTAACTGGGTAGGACTATTCACAGAGCCACACTGGCTGTACCAAGAAAAGAACAAAGACACAATGCATCAAAAGTTCAGCCCGCAGAGGGTATCGAGTGGCTCATTATTTTTCTGGGTAGAGAGGGGGATAGGTGGCCTTGTTCAGCCTTACATAATTATGAGGATTTCATGTGTTTTACACTAAAATCTAGCATTTGAATTGCTCGTGCTGGTAACCACATCTTGCTTTGGAAAAAAATAATACTAATAGGTTCCTCTCCACCCTGAATTCAGACTCTGGAGCTTTTCCTCATTGTTCGTAGCACTCATACTCTTCAGAGCCTGGAGTGATTGACAGAGCACCAAAAGAACCAGCAAAGAAATACAATTGCAATATTGCATTCCACCAACACAGCCTCATAGAAGGGACTTTCCTACTTCTTGGGCAATTCAAACAACCTATATTTACTCCCCATTATGCCTCTGGCTCACTTGTCCGGGTAACTAAAGAAATCAAAGAGACTGGATGCAAAAGACAATGAAATGATTGCAAGCTCGGGGAAGGTGTTGGCTGTAGGTCAGAATCTCCTGCCAGTGGTGCCAGTCTTACAAGCCTCCAATGATTTGATACTTCTGGGAATGTTGGGGAGTTGGTTGGTGATGTTGGGGTGTAGGTTGGTGATGTTGAGGGAGGCAAATGCTGCTCTGTGAAATATAAAGAGCGAAGGTGGAGCAGAGATGAAAAGACCGAAGGGCCCTTATGATATGAGAAATGCCTCAGTATGCACTTCTCCGCTAACTATGATGTAATGTAAGAAATTCTGAGCGATGTCAAAGTAACACTTGGGGTCCTTCCTAAACCATTATTGGTCCAGTTTCCAAGAGAGATAGTACTGTAATGGAGCCTGATATCCTCCCACATGGCCCTGGGCTTTTGATGTCATCTTTATGGCAATGGTGCCACAGAATGTGACAATCACACCTGAATGAACACCAATCACAATGAACACCAATCCCTAGGGGAAGAACACTCAGAACAGCGATTATGTAACACTTATTCCAGAACAAGATTGGGTTGCCAGCCTCCAGGTAAGGTCTGAACATCTCCTGGAATTGCAACTGATCCCATGACCAGAGAGATCATTTCCCCCAGAGAAAAACAAGTGCTTTGAAGGGTGGATTATATGACATTATACCCCACTGAGGTCCCTCCCCATAGCAATTGTCTAGTCCCTCAGATGGCCATCTAACCTCTTCTTAAAAACCTCCAGGGAAGGAGAGCTTACCACCTCCTGAGGAAGCCTGTTCCACTGAACCGCTCTGTTAGAAAATTCTTCCTAATGTCTAGACAGAAACTCTTTTGATTTAATTTCAACCCGTTGGTTCTGGTCCGACCTCCTGGGGCAACAGAAAACAACTCGGCACCCTCTTCTCTATGACAGCCTTTCAAGTACTTGAAGATGGTTATCACATCCCCTCTCAGTCTTCTCCTCTTCAGGCTAAACATACCCAGCTCTTTCAACCTTTCCTCATAGGACTTGTATAGCAACCCTGGACTCCCTTGGCTGACCCTACTTAGCTTCTGAGATCTGACAAGATAGGGCTAGCTTAGACCATCCAGGTTAGGGCAATGCTACTGGTTGGCCATGGTATACAAATTGTTTCCTGTTAAATGTGTATATGATGGAAGTCAGACATATTCAGATGCAAACCAACAGGATCTCAACAGAGAGCTTTCTGCAGGCGTGGTGATAAATGGTGGTTGCTCAGCCCTGGAGGTTTGTAGTGGTTAAGAACAACGTAGTGGTTAAGAGCGGAAGGTTTGGAGCGGTGGACTCTAATCTGAAGAACCAGGTTTGATTCCCCACTCCTTCACAAGAGTGGTGGATGCTAATCTGGTGAACTGGGTTGGTTTCCCCACTCCTACACATGAAGCCACCTGGGTGACCTTGGGCTAGTCACAGCTCTCTTAGAGCACTCTCAGCCCAACCTACCTCACAGGGTGTCTGTTGTGGGTAAGGGAAGGGAAGGTGGTTGTAAGCTGGTTAGATTCTTCCTTATGTGGTAGAGAAAGTCCGCATAGAAAAACCAATTCTTCTTCTCCTTCTCCTCCTCCTCCTTCTATGAGAGAAATGCCCTCTGCCCAAGCTCTGAGAGATTGCCCACCTCTTGGAATTTAGTCCAAGTATTCAAAGCCAGTTCGTGGCTTAAACCCTGGCTCAGAAGTTGCCCTGGTTGTACACAATGGACACACAATCTCCTTGTCAAGTCACACATGTCTGTGCATGAGCTTCTGTTGTCTCTGGCACAGCGAGCAGATACAATCGCACTTGTTTAGCCCATCGTCTCTCTCCGGACACAGAATTCATTACTGTTTTTAATTGGAAACGATACTACATTTATGTGTACAGATCTCCAATATCAAAATGTAATTGCTTTTAAGCAATCCTCATTTGAAGCCTGCTGCCCCCGGAGATGAGACTACGGAGTCTAATTACAAGAGATAATTTGGAAGATGATAAACAAATATCAGAAGATCATGAAGGTCAATGACTGATAGATAAAGGAGCGACGGGGGGGGGGGGGGTAGGACTAAAGTTTTCATTGACGAGGAAACTGGCAACCCCACCCATCCATATTATGGGTTAAATGCTACTTCCAAATCAAGATAGGAGCCGTAAATTAATTCATGGTTTGGGGGACCTTGAGACTACAAACAGAGGGCTTTAAGATGGCTTATACGGTAGCAAACTATGACACAGAGCTTGTCAAAATTGGGTAAAAGGGTGAAATATGAGCCATGAAACCTCTAGCTGAAATCATGCTTCAACCAAAAATTCATTAAATGGGTCATGGCAAGGCACTGTGTCCTTCTCAGCCTTCCTCTGTGCCACAGGGGGCACTTGTAAAGACCTATCTCAAAGGACTGTTGTAAAGATTATTTGAGTGAATATCTATGAAGAGGGGCACAAACAGATGAAAAGCCCTGCTGGATCAGACCAGTGGTCCATCTAGTCTAGTATTCTGCATCACACAGTGACCAACAAGTTGCTGTAATGGGCCAACAAACAAAGCATAGAGGCCAAGACCTTCCTCTGATCTTGCCTTCTAACATTGAAGTTCCTTTTACTTGTCACGGCTAGTAGCCACTGATAGACCTGTCCTCCATGAATCTGTCTAACTGCCTTTGAAAACCAACTATGCTAAGTGTCCACCCTTCTTACAGGCCCTGCAGAACTCTTTCAATTCCCGAAGGGCTAGAGTTGCCAGGTCCCTCTTCACCACCGGCGGGAGGTTTTTGGGGTGGAGCCTGAGGTGGGCAGGGTTTGGGAAGGGGAGGGACTTCAATGCCATAGAGTCCAATTGCCTAAGCGGCCATGTTCTCCAGGTGAACTGATCTCTAGCGGCTGGAAATCAGTTGTAATAGCAGGAGATCTCCAGCTAGTACCTGGAGATTGGCAACCCTACGCAGGGCCCTGATGTTGCTAGGAATAGCATTCCACCAGGCTGGAGCCAGGGCCTGGCTCGTGTTGAGGACAGCCGCCCACTCTTAGGGCTGGGGACCACCAACAAATTAGTATCAGATGAACGTAATGTTCTTCGGGGAGTGTAGCAGGAGAGGAGAGGCAGTCCCGAAGATACAAAGGTCCCATGGAAAAGGGTAGACCCTGACCAGAACATGTAGCCTATTGGGGTCCAGATAATGCAGCATTCATTAAAGGCATGACATTTTAAGGATATCGATCATTGTTATTTCCGTCGGTCTGCAATAGCCGAGCGATAAAAATCTTAAGAGGCCTCGCGTCTATTTTCCCTCCGACCTGAATAATTCATGGCCCGTCTCCTTTTGCTCGTTTTGAAATCCCACCATACTTATGAATCAGAAAAATGAAATATTTATAAATGAGAGTTCTCTGCAGATTGAGGAGGAGAAGGAAACAGCCAGAGGTCCCCAAGACGGTGATGGCCTCAACGATTACAGGAGGAAAATGGTACTGATGCTGCAATACTTTTACATGTTGCTAGGCAACCGGGGATCCCCCTCCCCCAAGGAAACCAAGATCCAAAAGGCCATCTGTCTGCTACTTGACCTCTGGCAACAGCTGGTACCCAGAACCTTCGGAGGCAAAGCCCATCTGAAGAGTCTTGCCAATTAAACAGTGAAGTTCACAGTGGTAGAAAGAATCATTCTTTCCCTGAACCTTACAGGTAAACAGTTTTCACCCCGAAGCAAAATATCCTAGCGCCCCTCATCATTAGATGAAGCCAGGCAGCTCAACATTTTGACAACAGGCTCCAACTTATCCATCCCTTCTTTTTATGCAGGAAAAAGAGAAAAGCCATCCTCAAACACTACAATTTGGCTTTGCTGATTCTCTGTGCCAATAGAGTTGCTACAATAACACAGTTGGCATTTTGCTACTGAAAATGAACTGGATTAGCTGTATTCCATACTTTGGAGTGAATGAATGGGTAGGGTTGCCATCCTCCAGGTACTAGCTGGAGATCTCCTGCTATTACAACTGATTTCCAGCCAATAGCGATCAATTCACCTGGAGAAAATGGCTGCTTTGGCAATTGGACTCTGTGGTACTGAAGGCCCTCTTCTCCCAAAACCCCACCTTCCTCAGGTTCCGCCCCCAAAATCTCCAGGTATTTCCCAACCTGGAACTGGCAATCCTAGGAATGGGGTATAGCACTGTGAGGAAGAACATGCTTTGCACGTGTAAGATTCCAAATTTAATACCTGGAAAAACCCAGTTGAATTATGTCAGATATAACAGAAAGAGTAGGAATGCAACGCCTGCAATACCATGCCCCCAGCCTTGATAGGATTGTATTCGTAATTGCATCAAGATTTTTTGACTTGTGTCATTTTACTGATACACTCATGTACTCTAGTGCACTGAGGTGAAAAATTGCACCCAAAAATCTTGTTCCCACTGTATATCATCACAAGAAGATTGCTTTTTTGTAATGTTTTATCAATGTATATGTTTGAATCAGTACCACAGAGGCAGTAATCGACATGAGCCAAAAACTGTGACAAAATGCTCATGCACAGCGTTTTGGAAGATTCCTGGTGCTTTACTTCCACTTCAGATACAACACTGGAAATTTTGGAACTCCACAATCTGGGGGAAATTTCAAACTTTGGGAGCTTCCATGCAACGGTAACTGTCTGCAACTGCTAGAAAGGATCCTTGCGTACGGACTGATGAATGTCCTTTTCTACTTAAAAAAAATAACAGTCATCATCGTGAGCCTTTTTAAATGGCAGAAAATGGTACAAAACAGAAAACGCCACAAAAAAACTACATGCACTGGCTCAATTTGCACACAGGAGAATTGACACAAAGATTTCTGAGTCAAGCCAGCAGGGATAACAGACTCAACTGCATCCCTGTCCAGCCTCCCTTTGTGTATGGTCCTCAGGACCCTTTCCAGGGTTGCCAGGTCCCTCTTCGCCACTGGCGGGAGGTTTTGGGGCGGAGCCTGAGGAGGGCGGGGTTTGGGGAGGGGAGGGGCTTCAATGCCATAGAGTCCAATTGCCAAAGCGGCCATTTTCTCCAGGGGAACGGCTCTCTATTGGCAGGAGATCAGTTGTAATAGCAGGAGATCTCCAGCTACTACCTGGAGGTTGGCAACCCTAACCCCTTCCCTGGAACTGATCCCTGGAAAAACCATAGCAAACACGACCTGTTCCCTGTTTATCGTAATCAGTTCCTAAACACAAGGCTGCTCTCTGTGCCAGAAGCTGTTTTATCATTGGCGTCCCTATGATATCCTTTCCTTTCATACCGTCAGAAATCATGCCCACACCCTCATTTCCCTGACAGACTCTATACATTACACTTGTAGGTTGTGTAGATCAAGGAAAAAACATTGGTGCCTTAAAAAAATACACAGTGCCTGCCTCTGACTCCTCGCAGAGTTTGCTGGTTTGAAGCGGTGTATCTTCAGACACAACTTTCATCCTTCCTTGCCTACCTCATTCCTTTACCTTTCTTCTCCTATCTCACTCCCGCACATGCTCGAAACGTCTTATCTGCTCCTCGGCAGGCCAGGCTGATGTGCCTTCCCCTATTATTCCTCCTCATTTTGGTTGGGTTTTTTTTTTTAATGGGAATATGATTTAATTTACTACAAGGAAAGACAGGGTGATGGAAGGCAAAGCGTTGGGTCAGGCTTGCAGGGACGCTGAGTCACACATCTGTGACCTTCTTCCGACGCGAACTTAATTCACATTCCACCACCTAAAGGCCCGCTTACACGTTACAAGGAACACATGGCTTCCCACATGGCTTCCGCCACCACAGGGCAAGCCATTCATGCGCGCGGCCATTCACCCTACGGCCCCCTCGGCGTGCTCTACGAACATCCTCCAATGGAAGAGGTGTCGTCATCTGGGGGAACAAATAAAAGCCCATTCAGTCAGATGAACGGCTCAAGACTTCACAGCCGCCCCTCAGATGGACGTGAAGAGCTCTCTGCATGGCTGCCAGGCCATGTGGTTTATTGAAGTGCAATTTTTTCACTATTTTTATCTCTTGCCAACCAGCCAAGAATGGAATGGCTCTTTCTCTCTCTCTTGGCAGCTAGCAATCCCACATGGCTTCCCATTTAAACCTGTCTTCTTCCCTAGGACGTCTGGCGAGCAGGCTGGAGGTTATGGTTGCCAGCTCCATGTTGGGAAACACCTTGAGATTTTGGGGGTGGAGCCTAAAACGGGCGGGATTTGGGGAGGGGAGGGACTTCAATGCCATAGAGTCAGGAAAGAAAATACCAAGACCACGGTTACACAGCCCGGATAACCTACAGGAGCCATAGAGTCCAATTGCCAAAGCGGCCATTTTCTCCAGGGGGAACTGATCTGTATCGGCTGGAGATCAGTTTTAATAGTAGATCTCCAGCCACCACCTGGAGGTTATGCAAAAAACAAGTTAGCCTGTTGCCAAAGAGAGTTGAAGCCAAACAACAGCAGTACAAAACCAATACCACGTATAAACAAAAAGTGAACATTGTTGCAAGTTAGAAGGTATAACAATTATATACAAACAATATACGTGACAAAAAACAGAAGTTTGGGATCCTAATATGAGAGTCCCAAGAATTATAGTCCAAGTCTAGCACACAGAATAAAGACCAATTATCAACATGTAGATCCGGACTTCTTAATAAGTCGCTGGTGTTAGTAACGATGTATACTGTGGCTTATATTCTTGGACATGCTGGTTCCCTTGATCGTTGTCAAAGGCACAATACAGGGATCCGGTATTCTTCCTGTTTTGATTAATCAGTCTTCCTCAGGACACAACATGGGCTGCTAGTAGCTAGTTCACATGTTGGTGTGAGAGAAGAATATGGGATCCCAAACTTCTATTTTGTGTCACATATATTGTTTGTATGTAATTGTTATACTTTCTCACTTGCAACAACGTTCACTTTTTGCATATATGTGGTATTGGTTTTGTACTGCTGTTGTTTGGCTTCAACCACCTGGAGGTTGGCAACCCTACTGGGGGGTGGATAATATCTGCATACAACTGTGATCCCTGCTCATTCATCACCAAACGCTTACCAGAAGCTTTAAAACAAATGTATCTTGACACCTACACAACTGAGGATGCCAACCTGGCCCGGCCACATTTAAAGCATCAAAAGAAGATTTGAGCTTATTAACCTTTAATCAAATGATTTTGCAACACCCCTTCTCCAATGAAACAAATGGACCACCTTTCCCCATATGATCCCGAATATAGAATTGCCATCTCCAGTTTGGGTACTTCCTGGAGATTTGGGGGCAGAGCGTGGGGAGGGTGGAGTTTGAGGAGGAGAGGGACCTCAATAAGATATGGTTCCACGGAATTCACCCCCTGCCCAGCTGCCATTTCCTCCAGAGGAACTGATATAGTATGGAGATAAGTTGTAATTCTGGGATGTCTCCAGGCCACACCTGGAGGTTGGCAACCCTACAGCATGTCAACTAAGGTCATCTGACATCTCACTTTTGCTGGTCCCCTCTGTTCAGGAACTCCATTCAGCTATAATGCATGGTGCAGGCTGATTCTCAGTGGCTCCACTCACATTTTGCATGGTGCAAAAGATTTCTTTAAAAACTTTACCCCATGCTCCCCGAGTTCCATGGCCCATAAGTCATTGCAAGCTTTCTACAGGACGTTGTAGAGGTCAGTACTTTCAAAGGACAACCATAAAACACAGACAACTAGATAGTATTCATTCTCTAGACAGTTTAACGTCAGAACTCTATGCTGGGAGACAGCTGGTGCCTCCTTCCCTGTGAACGTAATACAAGTGCTTAGAATGCCTTGGGTGTTAATGATGAATTAATTATGAATTAACTAATAACTGTACTCTAATTTATCACAGCATCATTGAGATAGATGACTGAGGAGGCAAGCAACCAACATGCCAAAGGCACATGGTAACTCTTCCTAACAAATAAGTACATTGTGGGAAAACTGACATCTTCCCATGATGACCATGTCATCTAGACCAGTGGTTCCCAAAGTGAACCACCACCTGGGGGGCAGTGGGATTACCTAGGGGGGCACTAAGAAGCAAGGGGGCAGCAGAGGGGTGCTAGAGGCAGGCCCCTTTGACTGTGTTGTTCACTAATTTACAATAGATCAAGCTTTGGCACCATGCCGGCAAATTTGGTGGAAGCTATCATGATTTTTTTTTTTCAGACTTTGAAGAGCTGCTACCACTGGATCAAGTTCATCAGTTTTGGTGAATAAATTTCAACTAAAAAGTTTTAATTTGATTTTGAATAGATGTGCAATTAATTGTTACTGTTTTAAAATTTTATTATAACCTTCTTTAGTGCATCATGCAAACCTTAATTTTGAATCATGCTTATTATAGGATAGGGTAGGGGGAGCTGGGGTTGAGTTTGTGGAACCAAGGGGGTGGTGGTGGCCCAAAAAGTTTGGGAACCACTGAGCTAGACCAACCCTCAGAAAACAGGTGTCTTCTAAGATGGTGTTTCACCCTGCCATAAGTTTCTCTAAGTCAGGAATGATGGATGATCAGTAAGAGCTCCTTTTATTCATGTTGTTTGGTGAGAAATCAAAAACCATCTTGCAGACTCAGAGCATAAATGAAACTATACATAATTTATACTCATCTACAGGTAATGCATTGAAATATGTGCGCATATTAGGAGAGGCATTTGACGTGAGGAAACAGAGAATGGTAAAAAAGAGCGAGAGAGACTCTGAACAGGGATATTCAAATAGAACCAGCAAATGGGCAAAATTCACACGAACACATGAATACATGAAGCTGCCTTATACTGAACTAGACCCTTGGTCCATCAAACTCAGTGTTGTCTGCTCAGACCAACAGCAGCTCTCCAGGATCTCAGGTGGAGGTCTTTCATATCACCTACTTGCCTGGTCCCTTTAACTGGAGATTCTGGGGATTGAACCTGGGACCTTCTGCATGCCAAGCAGAGGCTCCACCACTGAGCCACGGCCCCTCCCCTCCGATTCAAGAGCATTGCGACATGGCAGACATTTGAAACCAATGCTAATTAGCCTTTGGGAGCACACATGCAAGGCAACGGACATGCAGAAATTCTGGTTTTATTTTAACACTGGTCCTGGCAAGTCCTTGGGTATGTACCAAGGTACGAGATCACCGGTGTGGTGTGATGGTCAAAGTGTTCAGCTCCAATGGGGGAGACCTGGGTTCCAATCCCCACTTAGCCATAAAGTGGGGATTTATGGACCAGTCTTGAGTTAATCTACCTCGAGTTAACGCTTCCCAGCATTGTTGTGAGGATAAAATGGAGATAAGGAGTCCAGGTAGGGTTGCCAACTCGGGGTTGAGAAATGCCTGGAGATCTGGGGGCACAGCCTGGGGATGGTGGAGGGTGGGGAAGGGATGGACCTCAGCAGGGATGTACTGCATTGGAGTCCACCATCTAAAGCTCCCATTTCCTCGAGTTAGGCTTGCCAGGTCCCTCCTTGCCACCAGCGGGAGGTTTTTGGGGCAGAGCCTGAGGCAGGCGGGGTTTGAGGAGGGGAGGGACTTCAATGCCATAGTGTCCAATTGCCAAAGCGGCCATTTTCTCCAGGTGAACTGATCTCTATTGGCTGGAGATCGGTTGTAATAGCAGGAGATCTCCAGCTAATACCTAGAGGTTGGTGACCCTACCTCGAGGGGGACTGATCTTGGTAGTCTGGAGATCAGTTGTAATTCCAGAAGATCTCCAGGCCTTGCCTAGAGGTTGGCAACCCTAGATTTGGACCCTGAGCTTCTTAGAGGAAGGGCAATGGGGGGAATGAAATGAAAATAAGACAGCAGCCGTCACAGAAGCTCCAATCTGAAATGAGAAACTTGGACTGATGTTGGCTCACGTAATAATATTCATGCTCCAATAGTTCTTAGAAAGACCCACGAGGGACCGAAACTCTGCAAATACATCCAATAAGAGGTAATTACGACTCCCACAAGCTCAGTGTTCTGCCTTGTGATTGGAAGGCAGAGGGAACATACCACCTACCAAGAACAGATCCCAGCAACAGCAAAACGGGCCTTTCTGGGATAATTAGCTGTCACTGCGACACCCAAATTGCCTACTTAATTATTTTCACATCAATTAATTCAGTAGCTAAGGTAAGCCATTGGTGTGCGTTCAGTGCTCCTTTGTGCAGAAGTGCTGACTGAGGCTCCAAAGCCGAGTGAACATTTCCACGCAAAAGTTATTTGAAGCACGTAATGAGCACAATGTAGCAGGCGTATCGTCCAACTTTTTTTCTTTTCTTTTTTGCATAGGGGCTGTAATTTCGGAAAGAGCTTAGATTTTCATCTCTGCTCTTTTAACCCCCAGATCCTTCTTTGGATTCTGTTTCTTCCTTGTTTGACTCAAACCTGCGATTCTTTGTTCTCACCTCATGTGCTGTTTCCTTGCACTGAATTCTTCCCATAAAATATGTGCCTTTTTTCAACACCGTGTCAATAAACCAGCATCATACATATATTCTGTGCACAAACGAGGGACGTTGCGCATAGACACAGCATAACGTTGTGTATAAACATTACACAATATGCGTTCATGATACAACCCTACACACACCGCCACCAGCCAAAAGGGAAGAAGCAAAAATTATTAAAAGCGGAAAAGGAAACAAAACAGGGCCTATTTTATTCATGCCTGCTGTAACAGAAGGTGGTACACAGAGCCGTGGGGAAGAAGTCTTGCGGGCAAAGTTATCTCCTTGAATTCCAGTGGCTTGTGATGCCTGAAGAAATGCTCAACTATATATATGCTCAACAACCTAGTGCTTACTCATACATGCCTGCTCATTCTTTCATCACTGCACCATCAAATGTGAATTAACTTACTTCCACATGGAGTTGCCAGCACTGGCTCAGCAAATGCCAAGAGATTTTGAAGGCGGTGCCTGGAGAGGGTGAAGATTGAGAAGGATGTGACATCACTTTCAAGCGACACTCCAGACATTTCCCCTAATCTCTATGGTAAAGACCACAGAGTCATGGGGGGAAATTCCTGGAGCATCACCATGGAGGCCATTTTGCTGGCCATTTTTCTCCCGTTCCTCAGTTTCTCAAGGCCACGGGATTGGGGCTGAGGCAGGGCAATCTTAGTTTGACTTAAGAAGAAGAAGAGGAGGAGGAGGAGGAGGAGGAGGAGTTGGTTTTTATATGCCGACTTTCTCTACCACTTAAAGAAGAACCAAACCGGCTTACAATCACCTTCCCTTCCCCTCCCCACAACAGACACCCTGTGAGGTAGGTGGGGCTGAGAAAGTGTGACTAGCCCAAGGTCACCCAGCTGGCATCATGTGTAGGAGTGGGGAAACCAATCCAGTTCACCAAATTAGCTTCCGCCACTCATGTGGAGGAGTGGGGAATCAAACCCAGTTATCCAGATCAGAGTCCACTGCTCCAAACCACTGCTCTTAACCACTATACCACGGCACTATGCTTTCTCCTAGGTAAACCACATAACAAACCACGGTGCAGGGTAAAAATTTGGAACAAGGAAGGAGTAGAAGCAGTGTGGGGGAGGGAGTCCATTCATCCACAGAGAGAAGGCATTGCTTGTACAGGAGCAACGGACCTCACTGAATCCCTTCCCAGATGAAATACAGCGCTGCTATCACTCGGTTCATCATCCACTTGGCTGATTAACCAGGAATCTCTGCCTGGGGTTCCAGAAGTGACAGCAAAATTTCAATCACCTCCCGGAAGACTAATCTTTGGGTTACACAATTCCATCTCCATGGAGCCTATTTTTAGACATCTCGTGGCTGCCGCTTGAACACGTTACGGAAAGGATGGCTCACTCCATTCGCAACACAAAACCAACTGGAAAATGAGTTAATGCAATAAAATACATCTTTATTTATATTTTTTAAAAAGCGTTCTAGCCCACAGGCCTCCGAGAGCGGAGGAAAAATACACTCATTTTTGAAAAGGGCAGTGCGGCCTTTCCACCAAACAAAATACACAGAACCGCCGAAAGCAGCCAAATGAAAAACAGCCAATTAATTCCACCACCCTGCTGAACGAAACCACACAATCTAAACAAGGAGGCAGGGTCTTCCGTCTGCTTGGAGGGTGGAAGAGGATTTGAAGTATCTTGAGATGGTGACTGGGGAATTAAAGGAGTAAACGGCTCAATTCAGACATACTGCAAAACTAGGGTTGCCAGCCCCCTCGTCATAACCAGTGGGAGGTTTTTGGGGCGGAGCCTGGAAAGGACGGGGTTTGGGGAGGAGAGGGAATTCATTGTCATAGAGTCCAATTGCCAAAGCGGCCATTTTCTCCAGGGGAACGGATCTCTATCGGCTGGAGATCAGTTGTAATAGCAGGAGATCTCCAGCTAGTACCTGGAGGTTGGCAACCCTATGCAAAATCCAGGTTTATAAGTAGGGTTGCCATTTCCGGGATGGGAAATACCTGGAGATTTCTGGCGCAAAGCCTGAGGAGGGCGGGGTTTGGGGAGGGCCTTCAATGCCATAGAGTCCAATTGCCAATTTCTCCAGGTGAACTGATCTCTATCGGCTGGAGATCAGTTGCCATAACAGGAGATCTCATTGTCTTCTCTGACCGGCAGTGGCTCTCCAAGGTCTCAGGCAGGGGTCTTTCACATCACCTACCTACCTAGTCCCTTTAACTGGAGAGGCCGGGGATTGAACCTGGGACCTTCTGCGTGCCAAGCAGATGCTCTACCACTGAGCCACAGCCCCGCCCCTTCAGTTAGTTCAACTGAAGCCATGGTTTTGCTTGATGTGTAAACTGGGCCAGTTTGTTTCTTTATTTGGGGACACAATGATATTTCCAATTTCTGATTATGAAGCATAAAGATGATGAAGTAGCTGGTTGCAGCTAAGGAGCAGCGTCCTGGGCTAACCGACAGGTTTATAAATAGTTGTCCTATATCCACCAAAAAAGAAAGTCAGAAAGAAGTTGCTGCACAGGAGGTTGTATAGGAAGGATGCTCAAAAGTCCTCTTTTTTTTTTTAAGCAACAGCTAATGTGAGTTTGGCCCCCTACTTTATCTCAATGGCATGCTGGCAGTGGAAAGTGTTGTCAAGTTGCAGCCGACTGACCCCGCGGGGTTTTCCAAGGCAAAAGATTAACAGAGGTGGTTTGCCATTGTCTGCCTATGTATAAGGAATCTGCCTTTCCTTGCTGGTCTCCCATCCAAGTACTAACTGGGGCTGACCCTGCTTAGCTTCCAAGATCTGACAAGATCGGGCTAGCATGGTGTAGTGGTTAAGAGAGGTGGTTTGGAGCGGTGGACTCTAATCTGGAGAAGCGAGTTTGATCCCCCCACTCCTCCACATGAGCAGCGGAGGCTAATCTGGTGAACTGGATTTGTTTCCCTGCTCCTGCACAAGAAGCCGGCTGGGTGACCTTGGGCTAGTCACAGCTCTCTTAGAGCTCTCTCAGCCCTACCTACCTCACAGGGTGTCTGTTGTGGGGAGAGGAAGGGAAGGTGATTGTAAGCCAGTTTGATTCTCCATTAATTGGTAGTGAACGTTGGCATATAAAAACCAACCACTCCTCCTCTTCCTCCTCTTCCTCTTCTTTTTGCCTGGGCCATCCGGGTCAAGGCCAATGGCACACTAGATAGATTCCAATAGCATGATATTGTGAAGCCACAGTAAATAGCTATAAGCACATTGCTTATGGCAAATTGGTAGTCTTTCTTCATCCTATCACCACCTTTTTTTTTTTGCCAGGTGATAATCAGGTAGGGAGAATCCATGCTACAGACCCTAGCTAGTACAGTGCCAGTATATAGATCTTTACATCAGATACATGATAGGATCTCACCCCAGGAAAGCAGATTCCCACACAACTGAGGAAGCACAAGATGGGCTCTTGGGAAAACAATCGCCTGGGAGATGGGAACACCTAAGGAAATGATCATACCCACTTGCTATAAAAGGTGTGCCTAGAATGGAAAGGTGACCAATATGTACGTGTGAGCATCTGCAGTCAGGAAAGACGGCTTCAGGCAACATGCGGTGCACCCTACGCATTCCCTTAGGCTTGGATTCTTTAATCACTGTGTTGCCGCTAGGACGGTGACATGAATTAAAGCCTGAATATTAAAAAATATAACTCATACATTGGTGCCATGCTGAAGGATTCAGGGAGCCCCGAGCTGACAAAGCTAGGAGTTATGGCAAGACTTATAATATCCAGGAAAAAAAAATCAATGTATATAATTTTCACTTTTAAAGGAAAAGAAGAGAAAGGAAAACAAACAAAATGAAAAGCTTGGGGGTCCAGCAGAAGAAAACCCTTGAGGTGTGCAGATAATTAAAGCACAGACAAGATCCAGGAAAAATAAATCTTACGGGGTGGCATCCAGCTAACTTTTCTCCTGGTGGAAAAGGCAGAAGATCATGGGGCATGGCCAGCCCAAAGTCCTATGGGGCAGGGGCTGTAGTAAAGAGTGGGATTTGGTGAGGCTGAGTGAAAAAGCTGGCTGGATCCAACCCATTAATTCTAAGGGGAGAAACTTCAGTACGTTCTTAAAATTTTCCATTGGTAATCCATGTGTGGTAGTGGAAAGAGCCATCAAGTCCCAGCTGAATTATTGAGACCCCATAGGGTTTTCAAGGAAAGAGACATTCCGAAGTGGCTTGCCATTGCCTGCCTCTGCATCGCAATCCTGGATTTCCTTGGTGGTCTCGCATCCAAATACTAACCAAGACCAACCAGGGTGGATTCTATGGCATTATACGTTGCTGAGGTCCCTGCCTTCTCAAATCTCACCCTCCCCAGGCTCCGCTCCCAAATCTCCAATGATTTCCCAACCCAGAGTTGGCTACCATAGCTGGGAGGGGATCTATAATGACTGACCTCCCAGGAATTCACAGGACATTTAAGATACCTCTTATGATACCCTTTCATGCTAGCAGCATTCAGAAAGCTTCTCAGACTTATATTCTGATCCTGGGAGTGGAGGCTTGAAGGAACTGCAGTTGACAACCCGTTTGTTAGAAGACACAAACCTATACTGGCGGCATGATTTCAGAATTATTTTTCTCTACTCTCTAATTATTCAGATGGTGGATGTCTGTGGAGAGAGATGGAGTGGCTTCCCATATGTTTCTTTTCACTTAATTTCTTCTCACATTCATTTATCAATTTTGGTAATGGTTCCAATTCTCTGCTTTTGGCTGTTGGGCTTTGTAGATTGGATTGGGTAAGCATGTTGCACATTTTATATGTCATTGAAATGATCCTTGAATGTACTGTGTTTGCCATTTATCCACATAATGTACAATGGTGCTTTATGGGCACACAATGGCTGTTGAAAAGTGCACAGCACAAGGAAAGTCTGCGCCAGTCTTCTTATATGAATCTGATGGAGACACAAAACGAGCATCTATCAAGAATCTAATGATTTGCAGCTGTTTATATTTGTACTGGCTGATGTTTGTCTATTCTGCACATACTGGCAATACAAATGCTTTGCTGTACCCTACTTTGCATTGTTAGTATTGTCTGCTCTTAGAATCATAGAATCATAGAGTTGGAAGGGACCACCAGGGTCATCTAGTCCAACCCCATGCACAATGCAGGAAATTCACAACTACCCCCCCACACACACACACACACCTCCAGTGACTCCTACTCCATGGCCAGAAGATGGCCAAGACCCAGAAGATGGCCAAGATGCCCTCCCTCTCATGATCTGCCTAAGGTCATAGAATCAGCATTGCTGACAGATGGCCATCTAGCCTTTGCTTAAAAACCTCCAGGGAAGGAAAGCTTACCACCTCCCAAGGAAGCCTGTTCCACTGAACCGCTCTGTTAGAAAATTCTTCCTAATGTCTAGACAGAAACTCTTTTGATTGAATTTCAACCCATTGGTTCTGGTCCGACCTTCTTGGGCAACAGAAAACAACGGCATCCTCCTCTATTGACAGCCCTTCAAGTACTTGAAGATGGTTATCCTATCCCCTCTTGGTCTTCTCCCCTTCAGGCTAAACATACCCAGCTCCTTCAACCTTTCCTCACAGGGCTTGGTCTCCAGACCCCTCACCATCTTTGTTGCCCTCCACTAGACATGTTCCAGCTTGAGGACCTGCAACTTTTTTCTTTCTTTCCCTGACATGATATAAGTCAGCGTCATGGGAAAGCGGTAGCACACCAGGGGAAGAGCATGTGCAGAACAGCTCAGACTCTCAAGGTCCCTGGCATCTGCACACCAATGGAACACTGGCACAATTATGTATACGATCACATCACATTTCTTTTTGTCCAGTGTTTGCCAATCCATTCACGTGCTGCTGTGCATTGGTGAACCACCCTACAGAAAGAACATTGATAAACCATGTGTGTGTAAAGTGCCCTCAAATCGCAGCCAACTTATGGCTACCCAGTAAGGTTTTCAAGGCAAGAGGCTAACAGAGGTGGTTTGCCAGTGCCTGCCTCTGCATTCTAACCCTGGACTTCCATTGTAGTCTCCCATCCAAATACTAACCAGGGCCAACCCTGCATAGCTTCTGAGATCTGATGAGATCAAGCTAGCCTGAGCTGTAAGTAAGTAAAGATCCTCTGTGCAAGCACCAGGTCATTCCTGACCCATGGGGTGACGTCACATCCCGACGTTTACTAGGCAGACTATGTTTATGGGGTGGGTTGCCAGTGCCTTCCCCAGTCATCTTCCCGTGAGCTGGGTACTCATTTTACTGACCTCGGAAGGATGGAAGGCTGAGTCAACCTTGAGCCGGCTACCTGAAACCGACTTCCATCGGGATCGAACTCAAGTTGTGAGCAGAGCTTGGACTGCAGTACTGCAGCTTACCACTCTGCGCCATGGGGCTGTAGCCTGAGCTGTGTGTGTGTGTGTGTGTGTGTGTAAAGTGCCGTCAAGTCGCAGCCGACTTATGGCCAAGAAGGCAGCCCCAGAATGTGCGACGCCGCCCGCCAATATTCGTCCCCTATTTCCCCAGAATCATTACCAGAAGTTCGCTCACCATCAGAGCTGGTGTCCTTATGGCGCAGTGCTGCACGCCCCAAGTGTCCCTTTTTCCTAGATGCTCCCGCCTTCCGAGTTGTGCGACGTTTCTTGCGAGGAAGACTGGTTGAGCTTGATGAAGACGATCTTCTCCGCCTGCCACGGCAGCTGGTCCTCTTACGTGCACCAGGCGCTCGTGATCTATCAGGGTTTGACACTTGTTCAACCCTTGTCCTGCCCGAGCCCAACTCCTCCACTTGCTGTGCGAGTTGACGCACCACTCAAGAAAGCCCCCGCAGGGAATCCGTTCCCCGTTCGGGAACCCCACTCGTCCCCTCTCCTGGATCCTCCCTGCCAGCCACCTCTTGTTGCCCCCCTGGGGTCACCGCCGCCCCTTGCCCTGAGGAAGCCCGGGTCACAGGCCTGGCAACGCCACCTGCACTTTCGCAGCAGCGGGAGGCAAGATGCTCCGAGGACCGGCGAGCGGCCCCCGTTTGGCCCCTGGTGCGAGGAGCAGACCCCTGCCCCTTGGTGACTGCCTTCTTCCCGGACGGCATGTCCGCGCTGCCTCTCTCTCCCCACAACAAGAGCTCTCCAACCTGCTGCAGTGCACCCCGATTGGCTGCCCCTGACCGTAAGCACTGCAGTCGGCTCAGCAGAGGCCCCCAGGGAACGCTCACGCTGCCCCTTAGTTCACGGGACGTTCAGCCGTTCTCCAGTGCCTCCATCTCCTGCCGCCGATCAGCTGTTTTTCTCTGTGCTCCTGCCTCTACCGTCGGATCCGCGGAGCCCGCCTTCCCTTTGCCTACCACGATGTTTAGGCGAAGCTGTTGTTGCCCCTCTCCGGCTCCCTTTTTATGCCTTGGGGGGGGGAGTAAGCCCAATTCCCCCCTTCCCGCTCTGCCACAGATCTTCCCCCCGACCGGCGGGACAGTCTCCTGGCCAATCGGGTTTGGGGGGGCCTTCCCCATGCCCTCATGCTTCTCAGCCACATGCAGCCCAATCAGCAGGCCTGCACCTGACCAAAGAGGGTGGGAAGCTGAACCTCCGATGCCCCTCCGCTTGCGTCCGGCCCGGATGCCGCAATCTCGGCCACAGGTAAGTCCTGTAACCTTCTTTTGCTACAAATTTCAGTGTCTTAAGTTCATCAGCATCTCTCCCCCACCCTCCTGGTTATTGATGCACATGCGGACATGGAGAAAACTGAGCGGAAGCCACTGACTATCACCACACTTGTATCTCGAGTCTTTTTGTGCAGTGTGTTCACTGATCTACGCATGCTTGTCTGCCCATTAGTAAAACACTAAACAAACGTTCCGTGGCATCAGCTGCCAACCAAGAGACATTCGGCTGCCCCAAACACTGGGCAAGATCCAGCTGCTCAATATGCCTCCCGTTTGCCAGAAAACCAAGCTGTTTTGTGTGCAATTTAGCATTTCATTGTAATTTTAAAATTATTTTTATGCTTCTTCGACCAGGTCTCAGACCATGAAGAAGGGGACGTTTCTCCGCGGTCACCCCCGCTGACTGCTCCGGGGCTTCCTTTCGATTATGCATGCCTTATCTGCCCGTCAGAGGTCACCTCGCTCTCCCCGCGCATTTTGCCCACGCTTTCCAGATGCTGTTTTAGCCAGAATCTGGAAAATGCCCAAAGCAGCTGACAGGGGTGACCGCTGGGAAATGTCCCTCCATAAACTGCCAGTGTCTACTATATGAAGCTAGATCTACCCATGCTGTGACTCATGCAAAAATAGTTTTCTGAAGAGGAAGAAGAGGAAGAAGAAGAAGAAGAAGAGGATGAGGAGGAAGAGGAGGAGGATGAGTTGGTTTTTATATTCCAACTTTCTCTACCACTTAAGAGAGACTCAATCCGGTTTACAATCACCTTCCCTTCCCCTCCCCACAACAGACACCCTATGAGGTAGGTGGGGCTGAGAGAGCTCTAACAGAGCTGTAACTAGCCCAAGGTCACCCAGCTGGCTTCGTGTGTAGGAGTGGGGAAACAAATCCAGTTCACCAGATTAGCCTCCGCCACACATGTGGAGGAGAAGGGAATCAAACCCGGTTCTCCAAATCAGAGTCCACCGCTCCAAACCACCGGTCTTAACCACTACACCACGCTGGCTAGACTAGAATGCCTACCTACACTTAGGGTAGTCTACTCCAGGTGGGAAAATTCCTGGAGATTTGGGGGTGGAGCCTGGGGAGGACGGGGTTTTGTAGGGGATCTCATTGATAGGGGATCTCATTGGAGTATAATAGTGTCATAGAATCATAGACTCATAGAGTTGGAAGGGACCACCAGGGTCATCTAGTCCAACCCCTGCACAATGCAGGAAATTAACAACTTCCTCTCCCCCACATCCCCAGTGACCCCAACCCCCCCCCCCGCCCGCCATGCAGGATCCCACAATCAAAGCACTCCCAACAGATGGCCATCCAACCTCTGCTTAAAGACCTCCAAAGACGGGGACTCCACCACCCTCCGAGGCAGCGCATTCCACCATCGAACCGCCCTCACCGTCAGAAAGTTAATGTTTAGGTGGAATCGCTTTTCTCTTAGTTTAAATCCATTACTCCGTGTCCTAGTCTCTGGAGCAACAGAGAACAAGCTAGTTCCCTCATCAACATGACATCCCTTCAAATATTTAAACATGGCTTATCATGTCTCCCTTCAACCTTCTCCAAACTAAACAAACCCAGCTCCCTCCAAAGCGGCCTTTTCCTCCAGGGGAACTGATCTCTGTCGTCTGGAGATAAATTGTAATTCTAGGAGATCTCAGGGCCCCACCTGGAGGTTGGCAAGCCTACCTACAATAAGTAACTGTTCAGTGCAAAAACGGGAAAAGAAACTGGAGCACAGATTTATCCAGTACTTTTTTTTTTATAAAGCACTCAGACACCTACTGAGGTCACTGTGGACTCCAGAATAAAACCCCACAGAGGCATATTTATAGGCAGAACCCTTTTCCCCAGAAGAAAATTTCAGGCGATGCTCCTTTCTATAAATACACTTGAGTTCAGAACAAAATGTTAGCAAGTGTTCCTTCATTAGACCGGGGAGCTTTCTGAGAGGCCGCCGCAGCCGCGCCTCTTCCTCCAGCCAATTAAAGCTGGAATGGCAAATCTGCTCTGGGATCTATTCTGGAGGAAGGAAAAAATGCAGAAAGGTCACAAGAAACTATGGCAACAACTAGTTCAGTTGGACAGAAGGGGGAGGGTAAACCAAATCCCCAAAAGGATGGCTCGGCATCTCTCAGTCAGGACAGCAAGATGGAGCCTCCATGTTCAAAGGCAGGATACCACAGAATAAAATATGAGGCCCGATGTTGAGAATGAAGAACGGCGGAGGGCTGTTGCCTTCAAATGCGGGATGGGAGAATCCCACAGGCGTCAGCAGGATACCTTTTAGAAACCCAATGCCGTATTAGATGGGCCCTTGATTTACCAAAGCTCTTCCCGCATTTTCATGCCACTACCTATTCTACTGCAACGCTCTGCTATAGGGTTGCCAGGTCCTTCTTCGCCACCGGCGGTAGGTTTTTGGGGCAGAGCCTGAAGAGGGCGGGGTTTGGGGAGGGACTTCAATGCCATAGAGTCCAATTGCCAAAGCGGCCATTTTTTTCCTGGTGAACGGCTGTCAGCTGGAGATCAGTTGTAATAGCAGGAGATCTGCAGCTAGTACCTGGAGGTTGGAGACCCTACTCTGCAACATTAGCCCGGTGACTCTTTTTGCATGGCAACCCCCCCCCCCGGCATACCCATCGGGGCACTTTGCTAAAAAGATTGTGAGAGAAAATGGTAGCTCAGCTATGCCTTTTCTAGATAGTTTTTCTGTGAAACTTCCTACCCCCCTAGCTTTTCCCCCCTGTCAGTCTTGGCAAGGTTAATACAAATCTAGATCACTGGTAACATGAAGAAATTTTAGGGAGAGAAGGCTGGGAAGTAGAATTGCAAACTCTGGGTTGGAAAATTCCTGGAGATTTGAGGATGGAGCCCGGGTAGGGCAAGGACCTCACTGGTAAGGAATTCAGGCTCCGACCCAAAAAGAAGAAGAGAAGAAGAGTAGGTTTTATATGCCCACTTTCTCTACCACTTAAGGGAGACTCAAACCGGCTTACAATCTTCCCTTCCACTCCCCACCACAGACACCCTGTGAGGTAGGTGGGCCTGAGAGAGTTCAGAGAGAGCTGTGACTAGCCCAAGGTCACCAAGCTGGCTTCGTGTGTAAGAGTGGGGAATCCAACCCAGTTCACCAGATTAGCGTCCGCCGCTCATGTGGAAGAGTGGGGAATCAAACCCGGTTCTCCAGATCAGAGTCCACCGCACCAAACCACCACTCTTAACCACTACACCATGCCGGTGTTGAAGAGGGACCTGGCAACCCTACTCACTGGGGTACAATGTCATAGAGTCCACCCTCCAAAGCAGCTCTTTTCTCCAGGGGAGCTGATCTCTGTAGTCTGAAGATCAATTGTAATTCAGGGAGATCTCCCACCGGCATGCTGCAACCCAACTGGGCAGAGAAGAGTTAGATGCCTCCTTCCACCCTTGGAGCACAGAAGGGGGTGCCAGGCTGACAATTCATTCCACCACACTGTGTATTCAAGCCAGCGCCGGTAGAATCTTGCTCTATTCCAGGCAGCAGCAACCCCGTAATAGTCCGTCAACGAAAACACAAGCGGTTATGATTCATTTGCCTCATCTCCCCAAAAGCTATAACTATTTCCATGAATCTTTCTATAACCAAAAGACTCTAAATTATCTCCATCAATCTCTTCTCTGAAACAATGCTTCAGTCTAAAAGCAAAGGGAGACGGGGCCCTAGCGCGTTCAGAAGAACTCTGGCGGAAAGCCTAGTCCCAGATGAATGGAAGCTGGATGCGATTCCTAAGCAGAGACGGATGGAGCCCGTGAGGGTTCTGCTCCAGACATATTTCATTCATTAACAGAGGAAGGTTTGTTTTTAATCCTTTCCTTCCTCCATGCCGTTCAGAATAGCATCCATGGTCCCTCCCCATTGGAACGCAGTCCGTTTATTAGATTCCACTAGAACTTCCAAGAAGATTTCTGGAGCCAAGATGATTCGCAGCTAGCAGTTTTGTGACTTAAAACAGAGCCCAGAATCAGGGATGTGTGAATCTTCCCTATCCAGGTCAGGTAGGGTTGCCAACCGCCAGGTAGTAGCAGGGGATTTCCTGCTATTACAACTGATCTCCAGCCGATAGAGATCAGTTCTCTGGAGAAAATGGCTGCTTTGGCAATTGGACTCTTTGGCATTGAAATCCCTCCCCAAACCCTGCCCTCCTCAAGCTCTGCCCCACAAACCTCCCACCGATGGTGAAGAGGGACCTGGCAACCCTAGCTCTACCACTGGGCCAAGGTGACTTCCTACAAAAATTGGTCCATGTACTGCAATATTGCCCTGACCTGGATGGCCCAGGCTACCCCAATCTTGTTAAATTTCAGAAGATAGGCAGTTTTGGCCTTGGTTAGAAGGTATATGGGAGACTAGGGTTGCCAGGTCCCACTTCGCCACTGGCGGGAGATTTTGGGGGTGGAACCTGAGGAGGGTGGGGTTTGGAGAGGGAAACGACTTCAATGCCATAGAGTTCAATTGCCAAAGCGGCCATTTTCTCCAGGTGAACTGATCTCCATTTTCTCCAGATGACCCGGCCCTCCTCAGGATCCACCCCAGAAACCTCCCACCGGTGGCAAAGAGGGACCTGGCAACCTATTGGTACCTGAGATCTTTTTAACTGGAGATGGCTGGGATTGAACCTCTGACCTCTTGCACGCCATGGATATGCTCTACCACTGAGCATCTCTCATTCTCCTTCTGGCTAAATGAGACTGGCGGGGTCCTAAGGAATGCTTCACGGTGGCCTAGCTTGAACATTTCCATTCCCCCCTCCCTTCAGCACGCCGGCCATTTAGAATTCATTCATCAAGCCAAAAATTGCCTCTATATTCAATCTTCCCCCCTGAAAAGAGAACAATCAAATTATTATGATGTGCAAGAATGATAATCTGCCAGAATTTTCAAAAAGTTATTCTTCTACATCTGCCGCCCCTAATAGGCCAAAGAGGTCTAATAAGAAAACTGCGGGTAGGAAGGTGCGAGGAGCGCATGCATAACAAGAAGATGAAAACTCTCTTCATCTTTTTCAGATTGAATGAAATCTAATTACATGCCATATTGATTGTTGTGTGTTCCTGGAAGGCGACCGGGAAAGGGGGAGGACGGGGGAAGCAATTACAGTAAAATTGCAAGCTGACCCTTTCAATTGCTTTTGGCATAAAAGGGCTATGCATGAGTTGGGGATATTAAGCTCTTTAAAAACAACACCATGTTACATTATCATCTAGGCTGCTGGGTGCAGAAGTCTTCGAGGGGTGGGGCGGGGGTTAGTCAATTAAGAGCGCAATCCGATACATGCACAGTGATGAGCACGAATTCTCCCATTCCATTTCATAGAATCATAGAGTTGGGACCACCAGGGTAATCTAGTCCAACCCCCTGCACAATGCAGGAAATTCACAACTACCTCCCCCCACACACACCCAGTCACCTCTTCTCCATGCCCAGAAGATGGCCAAGATGCCCTCCCTCTCATGAACTGCCTAAGTTTACAGAATCAGCATTGCTGACAGATGGCCATCTAGCCTCTGCTTAAAAACCTCCAGGGAAGGAGAGCCCACCACCTCCTGAGGAAGCCTGTTCCACTGAGGAACTGCTCTAACGGTTAGAAAATTCTTCATAATGTCTAGATGGAAACTCTTTTGATTTAATTTCAACCCGTTGGTTCTGGTCCAAACTTCTGGGGCAACAGAAAACAACTCGGCACCCTCCTCTTTATGACAGCTCTTCAAGTACTTGAAGAAGGTTATCCTATCCCCTCTCAGTCTTCTCCTCTCCAGGTAAACACACCCAGCTCCTTCAACCTTTCCTCATAGGACTTGGTCCCCAGACCCCTCACCACATTTGATTATTCTAGAATTTCTTTCTGTACTGTATTCTACAACTCTTTAATTCTGGTTTAATTAGAAGATTTTCTACAATTATTGGATTATGCAGAGTTTACTGCAGAAGTCAGTTTGTTTTGTATCTTACCAAAGAACATTTGAGATAAAGCAATACAAAACCTTCCTGGGATTGTGTTTGGAGCCAATACTGTGTGTGTGTGCGGTGTGCGCTGTCAAGTCACAGCTGACTCAGGACGATGCCATAGAGTTTTCAAGGCAAGAGACATTCAAGAGGTGGTTTGCCATTGCCTGCCTCCACGTGGGCTGAGAGAGTTCAGAGAGAACTGTGACTGGTCCAAGGTAACCCAGTAGGCTTCATGGGGAAAAGTGGGGAATCAAACCTGGTTCTCCAGATTGGAGTCAGTCGCTCTTAACATTACATCATGCTGGCTCTCATATATATATATATATATATATATATATATATATATATATATATATATATATATATATATATATATATATATATATATATATATATATATATAATCATATCAGGATCTCTTTTGTTTCATTATATAGATACACTCCAAAACATTTGATAAAACACTGCACAAAAAGAAAGCATTTGATAAAACACCGCACAAAAAGAACCTGGTACAATCGATTTACTGTACACCAAGTTTGCTTTTTTACAGTGTTTTACCCACTTATTTTTTTTTTAAATGGAGGCTTCACCTTTTCCATTTCTTCACAATGACGCACAAAAAACCTGTTCAGCATAAATATGTACCAAGTTTGCTTTTTTACAGTGTTTTGCCCACTTATTTGTTTTTTTAAAAAATGGAGGCTTCACCTTTTCCATTTCTTCACAAAAAACCTGTTCAGCTTAAATATGTACCAACGCCTTAAAAACAATATAAAATATTTTAGGTTAAAAGGAGAGATTAACTAATGTCACAGCCAAAAATAACTTGCAATTGTCCAACAGAGACCATAATCACGCAGATGCCATATGAATATTACTCTGGGAAAGCTACCTGGAAAAGACTGCTCTGTGCAGTTTGCAGACACAGTGGCAACGCAAAATATTTTGCCCACTGATGCTGCAGCAATAGCCTACCCCAACCCCCCACCAGAACCTCACTCCTTCTGCTCATGCCCACACTAGGAGGCCAGAGGATAAAAGCATCCTCACCTCCACATTGCCCCCAGCTCTTTTTAAAAATAGCCCAACAAGCCCTGCTAGCCTACAGACCTTCCTGAACGCTTGCACAATTACTTCCTCTGAGGAGAGTCTGGCCATCATTTCGGTTGACCTGGTAACATTATGATCAGAAATGGCGGCTGAACTCTCACAAGAAGGAAACTTGTGAGAATTTGGGAAGTGGCGCATACAGCTTGCCACATTACCAAAAAGGCCTGTGGGAACATGGAAGTGAGGAGGATTATCTCTCTCCCCCCCAATTCCTGAATGAGGGCAGCAGTCGGGCAAGCATCAAGTTGGGCAAGCTTGGTAGGGTTGCCAGGTCCCTCTTCAGCACTGGCGGGAAAGTTTTGGGGTGGAGCCAGAGGAGGGTGGGGTTTGGGGAGGGGAGGGACTTCAATGCCATAGAGTCCAACTGCCAAAGCAACCATTTTTTCCAGGTGAACTGATCTCGATCGGCTGGAGGTCAGTTGTAATAGCAGGAGCTCTCCAGCTAGTACCTGGAGGCTGGCAACCCTAGTGCTCGAAAGGCTGGATAGGAGATTGTTGCCTTTGAATGGAGCATGGGAACAAATCGATGATCAGCCCAGAGGTCTTAAGTCTGGCATCTTGTGAGGGGGACATGATTGCTCTCTTTAAGTATTTGAAGGACTGTCACTTAGAGGAGGGCAGGGAGCTGTTCCTGTTGGCAGCAGAGGATAGGAATCGCAATAATGGGTTTAAATTGCAGGCACAGAGGTACCGGCTGGATATTAGGAAAACGTTTTTTACACTAAGAGTTGTTCAGCAGTGGAATCAGCTACCCAGGGAGGCGGTGAGCTCCCCCTCACTGGCAGTCTTTAAACAGAGGCCGGACAAGCACTTGTCAGGGATGCTCTAGGCCAGTGGTTCCCAAACTTTCCAGGCCACTGCCCCCTTGGTTCTACAAACCCAACCCCAGCGCCTCCTACCCTACCCTATAAAAAGCCTTATTCAAAATAGGGGTTTGCATGATGCAGTAAAGAATATAAGAACAATACAATTTCAAAACAGTAACAATTAATTGCACATCTATTCAAAATCAAATTAAAACTTTTTAGTTGAAATTTATCCAACAAAACTGATGAACTTGATCCAGTGGTACCGCCTTTTCAAAATCTGGGGGGAAATTTTGATCGTTTCTACCCAATTTGCCAGCACTGTGCCATAGCTTCATCTATTGTAAATTAGTGAACAACACAGTTGAATGGGGCCCACCTCTACCACCCCCTGCTGCCCCCATTCCTTTTAGTGCCCCCCCAGGTAATCCCACTGCCCCCCAGGGGGTGGTACTGCCCACTTTGGGAACCACTGCTCTAGGCTGACCCTGCATGGAGCAGAGAGTTGGACTAGATGGCCTGTGTAGCCCCTCCCAACTCGATGATTCTATGATTCTATAACCACCACATCTCGTGCCTGTCACAAACTGAAGTTTCCATGTACCCTTCAATGACAGCCCCACATAAAGCATGTCAAAACACTCCAACGTACATGTGCGCACATCAGAAATACGGAAGAGAGAAAAAAGAGCTGCATTTGGTCTAAAAGCCATTACTTACTACCCGGGCATAGCAAGCTCTGCAATGTTTGGAAGCAAGAACAACCTAAAAACCTAACGATGCATTAGTTCGGCTTTGAAAATAGTGAGACAGAGCAATTCAGAACTCCAAAACCTCTGGAGAAATTCTCATCGATTTGGATACATTCCTATTAGAAAATATGTCCACTTGAGCTCTGTGGTTGTTGCTCCTGAGTAAACATGCTTAAGTTTGCACAACACAGGACATGAGGATCCAGATCGCACCTTGAGGATGATATGGGCATTTTGGTATAACCATTAATTAGCATTTAATCATATCCCATTTTTTATTAATTAGTTTGCTAAAGAGATTTCTGTTGTGAAAGGATAAAATAAGCTCACAGAATAACGCCAGCTCAGCTGTGGGATGGAACAATGAAATCCTAAAGTTACAGCTAGGGTTGCCAGGTCCCTCTTTACCAATGGCAGGAGGTTTTGGGGGTGGAGCCTGAGGAGGGTGAAGTTTGGGGAGGGGAGGGACTTAAATGCTATAGAGTCCAATTGTCCAAGCGGCCATTTTCTCCAGGTGAACTGATCTCTATTGGCTGGAGAAATAGCAGGTGATAGCAGGAGATCTCCAGCTAGTACCTGGAGGTTGACAACCCCTAGTTACAGCCCAGAAAGGAGAATAATCTATGGTGATCTACTGAGTTAAGCAATAGGAAAGTGCTTCCCAGCTTCAATTTGGCCAAGCAGTCAAGCGCAGGGATGGATTCTTTCTAATTCCCTTCCATGGGGTCTTAACCGCCATTATCCAGGCTTGGTCAACCTTGGAGGGAAATGTTGAGCCTGCAACCTTAATTTCTGATTGGGTTAGTGAGGAAATGCCCAGGATTCAGGAAAAGTCAATATAACAGCCCGGACTGATGTTCCCTGTCAAGATGCTGATATGGAAGGCTGGCCCTTACAGGCTGTGCCAGGATGACAAGACAGAAGTCCAGAGGAACCTTGAAGACTAACAACATTTATTCCACTATGATCTTTTGTGATAGGGTTGCCAAGCTACAGGTACTAGCTGGAGATCTCCTGCTATTACAACTGACCTCCAGCCAATAGAGACCAATTCACCTGGAGAAAATGGCAGCTTTGGCAATTGGACTCCATGCATTGAAGTCCCTCCCCTCCCCAAACCCCACCCTCCTCAGGCTTTGCCCCCAAAACCTCTCGCCAGTGGTGAAGAGGGACCTGGCAACCGTATTTTGTGACACAGAGTTCGTATCTTCACAGTCACAGAAGCGAGCTCCGTCTCACGGAAGCTCTTATTGGAATAAGCGTTGTTAGTCTTTAAGATGCTACAATCTGTTTTGATTTGTGACAATAAACTAATGCGGCTACCCCACCGGAATTATCATGTGCAAGGATGCTCCATGTCAAACCATGCCAGTCCTTTTTTGTAAGTATAGCATTAGCTAGCAAGATACTATTTTTCTTGCTTTCCTTCCAGTATTCTGCCTGACTTGTTTGTCTACCGATTGTTCCCAATTATCTGTGCTTTCTAGGATTTAGCTTTCATTATTAGAGTTTCTTATACTCGTGATTTTTTGAGTGCGAAACGTCTGCTGAAAGAAATCCCACGTCTGTTATACCAAGCTGCTCTGTTACACAGAGCTTATAGTTCTGCCTGAGAGACCCAGGAAAAGAGGAGGGGAGGGGGGATAGAAACCCATGAGCTCTGACTCACCTACACAATTGTGCACACATACATATACTCCCCTAAACTTGTGGTGCGCAACAGAGCCAGGATAAAAACATAAAAGGGGGAAATTCTCTTGATGGTGCCAGCTTATTTACCGGAGTAACAGCCCTGAAAAAAAAAACATTTTTTAAACAGCCAGGCCCTTTGGTTCTTGGAAAAGCTTGGTATAAGGTAAAAAGAAGAAGAAGAGTTGGTTTTTATATGCCAACTTTCTCTACTACTTAAGTAAGAATCAAACCAGCTTACAATCACCTTCCCTTCCCCTCCCCGCAACAGACACCCTGTGATTAGGGTTGCCAACCTCCAGGTAGTAGCTGGAGATCTCCCGCTATTACAACTGATCTCTATCGGCTGGAGATCAGTTGTAATAGCGGGGGATCTCCAGCTACTACCTGGAGGTTGGTAACACCTGGAGAAAATGGCTGCTTTGGCAATTGGTCTCTATGGCACTGAAGACCCTCCCCAAACCCTGCCCTCTTCAGGCTCCACCCAAAAAACTCCAGGTATTTCCAAATCCAGAGCTGGCAACCCTACCTGTGAGGCTGAGAGAGCTCTAAGAGAGCTGTGACTAGCCCAAGGTCACCTGGCTGGCTTCATGTCTAGGAGTGGGGAAACCAACCTGGTTCTCCGGAGTAGTGTCCGCTGCTCATGTGGAGGAGCGGGGAATCAAACCTGGTTCTCCAGATTAGAGTCCACTGCTCTCAATTTTAGTATATGTCCACTAATCTCAACCACTACACCATGCTGGCCCTCCTCTAATGGAGAGGAGTAAACATTTATAACCCATTGGGGCTAAGCAGATCTTGTTGGTGGTTTTCCTGACTCCTGAGAGGGAGGAAAGAGGTACAGTCTCCCTATCACCCTTGGATCACTGGCCGAAGTGTCCTTCCCCTGGCTTCTGCAGTTGATGTGAAACTGGCGGTTGAGCAGAGTTCTTTCAGCCATGCTCCCTTGGCTGAAGGCTGGGGGACCGGCGTAACCTTGGGGGTTTATAGACCGTGGTTCTCAGCCATACCCACCTGCAGCCCTCTCCAAAGTCAAGTAAGGGCAGACGTTTCATATGATCATATGAAGCTGCCTTATACTGAATCAGACCCTTGGTCCATCAAAGTCAGACTTCTCTACTCAGTCTGACAGCGGATCTCCAGGGTCTCAGGCAGGGGTCTTTCACATCAGCTGCTTGCCTAGTCCCTTTAACTGGAGATGCCAGGGATTGAACCTGGGACCTTTTGCATGCCAAGCAGATGTTCTACCTCTGAGCCACAGCCTCTCTCCAAGGTTCTCCAGGGTCTCAGGCGGAGGTCTTTCACATCACCTACTTTCCTAGTCCCTTTAACTGGAGATGACGGGGACTGAACCTGGCACTTTCTGCATGCCAAGCAGATGCTCTACCACTGAGCCACGGCCCGTCCTCATCTGTGAACCTGCTCCTACTAGCCAGTTCCTCCCTCATGAGTCTGCCTCTGCCCTGTCCTCAAAGGCAGCAGTGAAAGCCTCAGCTGGACAGAGATGTCAGGAGCTTTTAGAAATATGAGTTCTCCAAGAACGTAGGAAGTGAAAGAATCAATCACCGGGAACAATAGTTTCAGGTGCTGAGGCAGAGCAGAGAGAGACAGGGAGCTAGCTAGCCCAGGAAATCTCTTATGAGAGCGCTTTCCCCCCTGAATATAAAAGGAAGAAAGAGGTACCTCCACTGCATCTACTTGCAAAGAAATCTAAATTGCCCAACCGGGAATGTTCAAATTATGGCCTTTGGAATAAATTATGCAAATGGTACAACCTGAATCACATGCGCACTGGAATTTTTTAAAAGCAACTAGCGATTTTCACCCTGGTCCAGCAGTTTCTGATGAAAGCCAGGTAGGGGGAAGGGCTGGTTCAAAGACGGAACGAGGCTTTGCACGCAGAAGGTCTCCAGTTCAATCCCTAACATTGCCAGTTAACACAATAATGGGTTTTGTGGAACTTTAAAAGCACCTCCTTGAAACAATCCAGCTGTTTCTCTTTTCAGAGGCTGCCGGACTCTTTGACTGCGATGCACTAATAAGGCCACCCTGCTGGATTTTGTGTCCATTTCGGGAATCAAAGTAGAAAGTGCTGGGGGGAAAAAATCCAAAAAAATTTCTCTGCTGAAGATTTTGGAGAGACTCTGCAAGCCAGAATAGACAGTGGTAAACTAGAAAGATGCACCAGTGGGTTGACTCAGTACAAAGGAGGTTTTAACATTGTCATCGAAGGCTTGTGGCTTGGGGAAGGGGGAGAGCACATGTTTGTATGCTGTGCACACAAGGCTGAGAGGATCTCAGGTCGCAGGTGTTGTGCCTGAGATGCTGGAAACCCAACGCCAGCCAGAACTGTTGGCCTAGCAACCAGCAGGAGAGCTGGTAGTGGGGTAGGGTTGCCAGGTCCCTCTTTGCCACCAGTGGGATGTGTTTGGGGCAGAGCCTGAGGAGGGAGGGGTTTGGGGAGGGGAGGGGCTTCAATGCCATAGAGTCCAATAGCCAAAGTGGCCATTTTCTCCAGGGGAACTGATCGCTATCATCTGGAGATCAGTTGTAATAGCAGGAGATCTCCAGGTAGTACCTGGAGGTTGGCAACCCTAGAGTGGGGACATGGGGAGCATGTGACATTAGCGACAGCTCTGTCATCACTGCATCACTTCCAGGTAAAATTTTGAAGTGACAACGGGAAGTGATAGGAATTGTTGGAAACTCTATGGTAAGACCATATGGTAGAGTTTCTCTATGGTAAGACCATAGAGTTTCTGGTGATTCCTAGGGCTATCCCATGTCACTTGTGGGCTTTACTCGGAAGTGATATAGCAACATTGGTGATGTTACTGATTTTTGGCTTATTTTTCTCCTGCTGCTTCTCCCAGTGGCAGGGGGCAACACCCGGGAAGCCTAGCTGGAGTAGAAATATGGGGGCCAACTGACTCGGGCTCACCAGAAGGCAGCGCCCTAATCCAGAACTATGACATGCTATCGATGCTCCAGATCTCCATCTTCATCCCCCACCTCTTCAAATAAGGATGCTGGAAAACCTCTCTTTAATTGATACTTACTGCCAACAGTCTCGAGGCAGCTAACAACAAAAAGAAAAAGAGAGCTACTTAAACAATTGAGCTATTCAGATACAAAAGGTGAAGTCTACAACTTCCCTAAGGAACGACTCACAAAAAGAGCAGTTTTCCAAAATACAGCCACCCTGGTTGCATAGCAGTTCTAATGCTAATTCCCCTTCAATGTTCAACCAAAGGGCTTTGAAGGAGGAAAGATCTTAGGAGCCCTCCTAACAGACAACATGGACGCAGCCTCTCCTATGTCCTCAGGCTGGCTACTCCAAAGAGCAGGGGATGCTCAGGAAAAAGCCAGGCTCCACCAGGTGGGCAAAGGGTAGGGCTGGCAACCTCCAGGTACCAGCTGGAGTTCTCTTGGAATTACAACTGATCTCCAGGTGACTGGGGAAGGCACTGGCAAACCACCCGGACACATCGTCTGCCTAGTAAATGTCAGGATGTGACATCATCCCATGGGTCAGGAATGACCCGGTGCTTGCACAGGGGACTACCTTTACCTTTTACCAAGTGATAGAGATCTGTTCCCCTGGAGAAAATGGCCACTTTGGAAGGTGGATTCTGTGGCATTATACCCTGCTGAAGTCCCTCCCCTCCCCAAACCCCACCTTCCTCAGGCTCTGCCCTAAAAATCTCCAGATATTTCCCAGCTCAGAGCTGGCAACATTAGCAAAGAGTGACAAGGATTCAGCAATGAAGAACACTGGGTTTTTTCTCTTCTATGTTGTGTATTTGTGTGTGTTAAGTGCCGTCAAGTTGCTTCTGACTCATAGCAACCCTATGAATAGGGTTGTCAACCTCCAAGTGGTTGCTGGAGATCTCCTGCTATTACAACTGGTCTCCAGCCGATAGAGATCAGTTCACCTGGAGAAAATGGCCACTTTGGCCATGGGACTCAATGGCATTGAAGTCCCTCCCCTCTCTAAACCCCGTCCTCCTCAGGCTCCGCCCCCAAAACCTTCCGCCGATGGCGAAGAGGGACCTGACAACGCTACCTATGGATCAATGTTCCTCCAAAACGTCCTATATTTGGCCATAGCTTAAGGGCCACGGCTTCCTTTATTGAGTCAATCCATCTCTTGTTGGGTCTTCCTCTTTTCCTGCAGCCTTCCACTTTTCCTAGCATGATTGTCTTTCTCAGTGACTCTTGTCTTCTCATAATGTGACCAATGTACAATAGCCTCAGTTTAGTCATTTTAGCTTCAAGGGTCAGTTCAGGCTTGATTTGTTTGTTTGTTTTTTGGGTGGTCCATGGTATCCGTAACACTCTCCTCCAGCACCACATTTCAAAGGAATCTACTTTCTTCCTATCAGCTTTCTTCATTGTCCAACTTTCACACCCATACATAAAAAGGTAAAGGTCCCCTGTGCAAGCACCAGGTCATTCCTGACCCGTGGGGTGATGTCACATCCTGACTTTGTTTACGGGGTGGTTTGCCAGTGCCTTCCCCAGTCATCTTCCCTTTATCCCCAGCAAGCTGGGTACTCATTTTACCAACCTTGGAAGGATGGAAGGCTGAGTCAACCTTGAGCCGGAAACCAACTTCTGTCGAGATCGAACTCAGGTCGTGAGCAGAGCTTTTGACTGCAATACTGCAGCTTACCACTCTGCGCCACGGGGCTCCTACACCCATACATAGCAATAGGGAAAACAATGGCATGAATTAACTGGCAACCTTAGCAAAGGATTCAGCAGTGGAGAACACCAGAAAAAAACTATATTACCAGTGCACAGATGGGTGATTTTTTTTCCTTTCCTGTCAAGTCACAGCTAATGATGGGAAACCCGTAGGGTTTTCAAGGCAGGAGACCTTCGGAGGTGGTTTGCCATTGCCTGCTTCACACATGGCCCTGGTATTCCTTGGAGGTCTCCCATCCAAATACTAGCCAGGGTCAGGGCTGAGAGTGTGTGGCCCAAGATCACCCAGCAAGCTTTCCTGGGGCAAATGGGAATTTGAACCTGGGTTTCTCAGGTCCTTGTCTGACACCTTAACCACCGGCTCTCACAGGCTCTCACTGGCTCTCACTGGCTCTCACAGGCTCTCACAGATGGGTGATAACCTCTGCATGGTGTAGTGGTTAAGAGCAGTGGTTTGGAGTGGTGGACTCTGATCTGGAGAACCGCGTTTGATTCCCCTCTCCTCCACATGAGTGGCAGACGCTAATCTGGTGAACTGGATTTGTTTCCCCACTCCTCCACACAAAGGCAGATGGTAAGCTTGGGTCTGATGTCTCACTAATGTACGGGAATGCACATGTGCACATCAGTGAAACACATTCTAGGGCGCTGGTGAAACATGGAGACCAAGGCCTACGAGGAAAGGCTGAGGGACTTGGAAATGCTGTCTGGAGAAGAGGAGGTTGAGGGGGGGGACATGATTGCTCTCTTTATATATTTGAAGGGCTGTCACTTAGAGGAGGGCAGGGAGCTGTTCCTATTGGCAGCAGAGGATAAGACTCGCAATAATGGGTTTAAATTACAGGTGGAAACGTAACAGCTGGATATTGGGGGGGGGATTCACAGTAAGAGTTGTTAAACAGTGGAATCAGCTTCAAAGGTGGTGAGCTCCCCCTCACTGGCAGTCTTTAAGCACAGGGTGAACAAACACAATACATGGATGCCTTAGGCTGATCCCGCATTAAGCAGAAGGTTGGACTAGATGGCCTGTATGGCCCCTTCCAACTCTGTGATTCTATCATCAATGTAACTTTTGTATAGCATTTCACTGATGCTCACCTGCACTCCAGCACATTGGTGAAACATCACACAAAAACAATATTGATGCAATTATATGTATAATCACACAGCATAGCTTTTTTCTGTTTTGCGCTGTAGCATCCTATATGTTGGGGATACTTCAGCTTCGGCATTTCTGTACTTAGCAAGGAATTGGACTACGATCTACAAGTTCCTTTCAATTCTATGACACTGATGCATTTAAGCATAATGCAAACAGCTGAAAGCAGCATCAAACTGCACACGTACAATACTCTATACAAAATTCTGTACAAAAGACTATTCTTCGTGCATCAGTTCCCTTCTCATTCTAGGTAGTTCGGAACTCAAAAATCCAGGTAAATTTCTGAATGAAAAGAAATGTTTTAACCAAAGTTCTGTCAATCTATCACATTTTTGCTTCATCTTCCTCTAAAGAGCTCAGTTGGGCATACATAGCACCTTCCCTGAGTGATACAACAACCTTGTGAGGTAGGCTAGGCTGAAAGAGAGTGACCCAAGAGCACCCAGTGAGCTGAAGCAAAGCAGGGACTTGAAATCTCACTGGTCGAAGCACAAACCCTCTAGCTACTACCTAGCTACTACACCACACTAGCTCACATGCAAGTCTCTCAGATAAGTCCCACGTATTGCAGTGGAATATATGTTGGGGGAAAAATGGGCTTAGGATCACAGCTGCATTGCAAGATCAACAGGCAGCAGATGCGCACAACATACAGTGTGTTCCCCAAGGCACCTTTGCACAACCTGTGAGCTCTTTATTTACTGGAAGAGCCGTTCTTGTTTGCCAGATTGAACCCCAGGGATCAACACTCTAACAAGCACGTTAAAAGCTTGGCTTCTCTCCCTTCCTAACCCTACATAAACTGTAGGAGGTTCAGAAATCAGGCTACAGGGACAGACAGGGAGAGTTAGGGGAGCTGCAAAGATGTCACTAGTGCTTTTCCTTGGGCCCAACAGAAGTCTGCTACATAAATCTCAACCCTTTCCTAGTGTCTGCGCTGAACTCTGTAGTGTTCCCTTGTACCTGAAGTGGTTAAGAGCAGTGGTTTGGAGCAGTGGACTCTGATCTGGAGAACCGGGTTTGATTCCCCACTCTTCCATATGAGAGGCGGAGGCTAATCTGGTGGACTGGATTTGTTTCCCCACCCCTACACACGAAGTCATCTGGGTGACCTTGGGCTAGTCACGCTCTCTCAGCCTCACCTACCTTACAGGGTGTCTATTGTGGGGAGGGGAAGGGAAGGAGATTGTAAGCTGGTTTGATTCTCCCTTAAGTGGTAAAATATAAAAACCAACTCTTCTTCTTCTTCAGGATTAGGTACTCGCTCAGGTTCCTTCTCTCAGCTTCATACAGCAGGGATGGGTGCACTCCAAACAACACCTGTTACTTGGAAAAGTCCCTCCCCTCCCAAACCCTGCTCTCCTCAGCCTCTGCCCCAAAATCCTCCTGCCGGTAGCGAAGAGGGACATGGGAACTAGGGTTGCCAGGTCCCTCTTCACCATCGGCGGGAGGTTTTGGGGGCGGAGCCTGAGGAGGGTGGGGTCCGGGGAGGAGAGGGACTTCAATGCCATAGAGTCCAATGGCCAAAGTGGCCATTTTCTCTAGGAGAACTAATCTCTATCGGCTGGAGATCAGTTGTAATAGCAGGAGATCTCCAGCTAGTACCTGGCGGTTGGGGACCTTACTGGCAACACTACCTGGGAAACACGGAAAGGCTTCTTGATAAGAGAAAGCATTGTTCTTTCAGGTCCAAACACGGGAAGCCCTCTGACCTCTCCTGACTGGGTCAGCTCCAGGTCAGAACAGGTAGAATTGAGGGGTGTGAGCTAGAAAAATTTCAGCTCCGTACCAGGAAGTCAGGAAAAGCATGCTTATCGCTATGTTGAAATATAGGGAGTGTTGTTATCATATCAGAACAATGGTCCCAATATTTAGCAACATATATTTAATCATAATATTAAGCATGATCAATAGCAATCTCTGCAGGAAGTCAGAGTTACCCCCTATGGAGAGGCAGAATTGACTGCGTTTGTTTCTGCTAAAATATCTTTTCCACAGTTGGGAAGGGAGAAGGATGGAACAGTCCTTTGGGGAGGAATGCATCATGATTTCTATATCCCTTTCAGCACACCAAGTATGTTACGGACCTTTTTCTCATCCATCTTAATAGAGAACTGAAGTTAAGGAAGAGCTACTTTCCCCAAGGCCGCCCAGTCATTCTGTGTCAAGGCAGGGACTTGAACCTGAATCCCCCGGCTACGAAAACAGAAGCCCGCCGCACGCTTATGGATCAGAAGTGACACACAATCTCTGCTTCAAAGCTGGTTCCTGACATCCCATCATACCCTAGCAGGCCTGAGAGAATAGAACCAAGGATGGGGTTATGCACATAAAAGCAGATTTAATTCTCAATAGCTGAAGATCACCAGGGGCAGATCCAGCCACCACCACAGCAGCAGCTAGAGTCAACAATGTTCCCCTTGACTTTCTCCCAAACAGAAGCAGTTATACTTTCACAGTACAATGAACAAAAGGAAATACTTCTTTACATAACAAGTGATTAAAATGTAGAATTTGTTCCCAGAGTGATGGCAACAGGAACAGATAGCTTTAAAGAAGATTAGACAGATTCATGGAAGAGGAGGAGGAAGAGGAGGAGGAGGAGAAGAAGAGTTGGTTTTTATATGCTGACTTTCTCTACCACTTAAGGGAGACTCACACTGGCTTACAATCACCTTCCCTTCCCCTCCCCACAACAGACACCCTGTGAGGTAGGTGAGGCTGAGAGAGCTCTAAGAGAGCTGTAACTTGCCCAAGGTCGCCCAGCTGGCTTTGTGTGGAGGAGTGGGGAAACAAATCCAGTTCACCAGATTAGCCTCTGCCGCTCATGTGGAGGAGTGGGGAATCAAACCTGGCTCTCCAGATCAGAGTCCAAAGCTCCAAACCACTGCTCTTAACCACTACACCACACTGGCTCTCATGTTGGAGGACAGGTCTATCAGCAGCTACTAGCCGTGATGACTAAAGGGAATTACCATGTTCAGAGGCAGTAAACCTCTGAATACCAGTGCCAGGAGGGAGCATCAGGGGAAAGTTTCAGCCTCTGTGCCCTGTTGTTGGATCTCCAGAGGAACTGGTTGGCCACTGTGTGAGACAGGGTGCTGGACTAGATGGACCACTGGTCTGATCCAGCAGGGCTCTGCTTATGTTCTTATCTGGGGAAGTCCTTGGCCTCTATGCCCTATTGTTGTTGCCTCCCCCCTCCATGGATAAACTGTGGAACCCTGTGCCCCAGGATGTGGTGATGTCTACCAACTTGGAAGGCTTTAAGTGGGGAGTGGACATGTTCATGGAGGAGAGGGTTATCCATGGCTACCAGTCAAAATGAATACTAGTCATGATGCGTGCCTATTCTCTCCAGGATCAGAGGAGCATGCCTATTATATTGGGTGTGGTGGAACACAAGCAGGATGCTGATGCAGTCGTTTTGTTTGGGGGCTTCCTAGAGGCACCTGGGTGGCCACTGTGTGAACAGACTGCTGGACTTGATGGGCCTTGGTCTGATCCAGCATGGCTTTTCTTATGTTCTTATGTAACTGGTTGGCCACTGTGTGAGACAGGATGGTGGACATGATGGATGAGTGGTCTGATCCAGCAGATCTTATGTTCTTCACCCATGTATTTCTTATGTTCTTAACCTAAGTTTGCAAGTTGCAACTGAGTGTACACTGAACTGGGAGGCACAGACAATGGTAGCTCTCCAGAATGACTCATACCTCTCCCAACCCTGGTTTGTAGCATTCAGCCTTGACATGTGCAATCTGTTAATGCAGACCTTTTTTTTAAATAAAGCGCAGACCTGAAGAGGGTGGTTGACACACAGCCAGTGTGGTATAGTGGTTAAGAGCAGTAGTTTGGAGTGGGGGACTCTGATCTGCAGAACCCGGTTTGATGAACCGGGTTGGTTTCCCCACTCCTACACACTTTTGACTGCTCACCCTGGTAACCTCAGCTGCCTACCACCTCTGCCATCATGTGACCCGGCCATTACAGGGGATCCGCAGAGGCAGTGTGTCTCTATGCACCACATTGCATTCCCTGGGACTTCGGGCACAGATGCATCCTGACTATCTCCCCACCTGCCTATCACAATGATGGACATTCCATTAGGAATATTATGATTGTCACAGAGATACTATAAATCTTGTGGAGAATAGATGGCTCAAATAAACTTTGCTCCCATGTAGTAATGGGAAGGAGGAGGAGGCAAGAATTTATTATTTTCTTAATTAGCCACACACACAAAAAGAGCATCACCTATTAACAAGCATTCAAGTGAATGGCTTCTGAAGTGGCAGGCACATGACAGATGGCAGGGCTTTCAGCTTGCAAAGAGGGCCAGGGGTTGCTAAGGCAAACATTTCACCCTCCCTGCCTTTTCAGAGGAGAATTTACTTGAATGGATTCAGAAGCTGGGAAATGTCAGGTCACAAGACCTGTCGCATCCAATCAAAAAGCCCACTTAGTCCAGCATCCTGTTTTCCATGGTGGTCAGGCAGATGCTTTCTACCAGCACCTAAGGAGGCATGAAGGTGACCGTCCTTCTGATTGATCGCGGCACCTACTATTCACAGGTACATATAACCTTGAGAGTTGAACAGACCCTCCATGCGCAAAGGTAAACAGCTGCTGATAATCCTATCCACCAATATCCCAGATCCCCTTTTCAAGCTTAAGGTCATTCTGAATGCAATTTCCCTGTTGATTTTATTTTGCCCTGCATGTTCCCTACAAAGTTAGGAAGGAAGGAAGGAAGGAAGGAGTTGGTTTTTATATTTTTGTTCAGAGAGCCAGCGTAGTATAGTGGTTAAGAGCGGTGGTTTAGAGCGGTGGACTCTGATCTGGAGAACTGGGTTTGATTCCCCACTCCTCCACCTGAGCGGCGGAGGCTAATCTGGGGAACTGGGTTGGTTTCCCCGCTCCTACACATGAAGCCAGCTGGGTGACATTGGGCTAGTCACAGCTCTCTCAGCCCCACCCACTTCACAGGGTGTCTGTTGTGGGGAGGGGAAAGGAAGGTGATTGTAAGCCAGTTTTTCTTCCTTAAGTGGTGGAGAAAGTCGGCATATAAAAACCAACTCTTCTTCTTCAGCCTCCTAGACTCAATCCAATCAATATGTGAATAAATCACACAACCTGCCCAACTCCACGGGTCATCCGGGGTGACCAAGGACCCTGGAATGTTGTCCCCTCCCCTTTAGTTGACTTGCTTGTGATCCACTGGAGGGCCCGACCCTTGGCTTTACCATTTTATCTGGTTTGATCTATTAAATTTGATTTCAAGCCTTTAGAACAGGCAGACTACGAGAACCTGCCAGGAAATATACTGCATTAAAACACTGCCATGCAAGGATTCAGTAGTTCTGGTTTATGCAGCAGTACCAGTAAGTCCTCACTGGTACCAAGTGTTTCACTTCATCTGCATAAGAAGTCTGCAATTATCAGTGTTCCAGTTCTAATTCAAATCAACGCCACTTGAATCATATGTACTTGGGAAGCCTTATTTGCCTCTTAACATTAAAAAAAAATTCCGTAAAACTTGCGGAGACAGGAAAGGAAGGCAGGTTACATGTATTCTAATAAAAAACACAAGAACAATTCATCACAGAATATTCCATCCTTCCAAACTATTGTAAATTTAATTACAGTCGTCCATGAATCCGCTCAGGTTCTTTTTTAACTGTTTACCAACAGCTGTAAAATGTAAATAGTTTCAGGTGGGTAGCCATGTTGATCTGAAGTAGAAGAGATAGATTCTAGTCCTGTAACACCTTAAAGACCGACAAGATTTCCAGGGTATAAGCTTCTGAGACTCAAAGCTCCCTTCCCCAGGTATCTGACGAAGGGAGCTTTGACTCTTGAAAACTCATACCCTGGATCTTATTGGTCCTTCAGGTGCTACTGGACTGGAATCTGGCTTGTCTGTAAAATGGGAAAGCATTTATCAAGCATTGGCCACTTGCTGGAGGAATTATTAGGTTTTATTAGCTAGTTTGGTTTAAACCCCCAAGAAGCCATGATCTCATTTGTACCCCAATGTGATTAAAAAATAAATCTCCCCAACCGGAGGGAATGGCAAATGAGCATAATAAAAATAAAAGGTGTTTTTTTTTTGCAAGTCTCCCCAGATTGTGCCTTTCACAGGAACTCTAAACAACCACGCCAGTGAAAAAGATGAAGGAAACACGCTCTCGAAGAACATTGCAGAGGGAGATGAAATCAGTTCCCTGCTCAGCAACACAACCTTCTACTATTACTATTTCTCTGGCAAAAAGTGCTTTACAGAGTTGACTCAGACTGGCTCAGTGGTAGGGCATCTACTTGGCATGCAGAAAGCCCCAGGTTCCATCCCCGGCACCTCCAGTTAAAGGGACTAGGCAGGTAGGCAATGTGAAAGACCTCTGCCTGAGATGCTAGAGAGCCGCTGCTGGTCTGAATAGACAATACTGACTTTGATGGACCAGGGGTCTGATTCAGTATACGGCAGCTTCATGTGTTCAAGATATAGTTCACTATGGTTGGTTCATGCACTGATGTTCATCACAAAGCACTGAGCGGTAACTTGGACATGGGAGCAAACCATTACTGGTCAAGCCACCCAGATGAAACTTCCATGCCATCTCCCTGCCCAAGGAAGTCCATTCGCACTGTTAGCGGCAAGCCTTGAAAGGCTGGATCACATAGTCCTCTTGAGCACTTGTCAATGGGAGCATCACGTGGCAACTTGCGAGTGAATGAACGACCACAGGCAGAACGTTCAAGGGAGCCTGGGTGCAAGGAGCACAAACGCAACCTAGCATGGTGTCCGATTGCAGGAAGACGTTCCACCCACATCTGAGACCAAGTCCTCCAACCTAGTTATGCCTGCCTGCTCTAGGCACTGCTTACAGGACCTTTCCATAGGCAGCTATGTGCCCCGCAGTCAAAATGTTGCGGAGATCCCCAGCCCTGCGACAACACCGGGCTGTGTCCCATTACCCTCATTATCATGACTACCGGCATAGACCTCTCAATCTACTACATCTCCTCACTTCAGAGGGATGCATTTCAATTGCCAAGACAACAGAGCCCCTCTCTCTGATAGGCTGGAGGCCTGTGATGATCTCCCCGACATTGCCCGCCATGCATTTTCACTCTGTAGTAGCTGTTGGCTTCATCTGTTTCATTCACATATACAGTTGCCAGTCAAATGGAGGGAATTCAAGTCACAGGGTTGGTTCCGACTTGCAGGTAACAAGCCATAGAATCACAGAATCATAGAGTTGGAAGGGACCACCAGGGCCATCTAGTCCAACCCCCTGCACAATGCAGGAAATTCACCACTACCTCCCCCACACACACCCCAATAGAATAATAGAATCATAGAGTTGGAAGGGACCACCAAATGCCAAACAACTGAGAAATCAAGCCGCATCGACGCACGTGTGAACCAGCGGACAGTTGGGAGACGGAGAAGGAGATATTGAATGCTCTTGGGAAGGCTGCTGACCATGCGGCGCAAGTGGAATCTGCAATTGCAGCTCTGACCTCTGGCCCACATCAGCTGTCACCCTCCTTGGAAGCTATATATGATTGCAAGAGTAGGGTGCAGTTGATTTGCATGCATCGGGCTAAAAGAAAATTAATCTAAAGTACAAGATCTTTAAATATTTCTGTATGGGGACTCTTAACAATTTGGGAACAAACAATAAAAAAAGTGGATCCTACATCCTTCTACATCCTTCTTGTATTGCATGATCATAACCTCCAGAATTATCTGCTCAACTTCATGTTCGGTTAAAGACCCTTCCTACCTAGCACAAAACTAAAAACAAAACAAAACACTGGCATCTTCCTCCATTCTCCGGCAAGTCCCACTCCCTGTCTGAAAAGGCAGAGGTTGAACAGGTGAAGCTCTTGGATATTCACCATCAATCACCAACGAGGAGGGCACTGTGCTACTTGTCAAGACACAGAACTCTCCAACCACTGCATGACTCCCGCTCCACCTGGATCTTTGATCGCCCCATAGGCGACCCCCACGGACCCCACCCACCCAGGCCCCCACTCCTCCTCCGTCCCCTCCTCACCATTGAGCTGGTTGTACACAACTTCCTCCAGGTGGTCCAGCCGCTGGAGGATCGACTCCCTGTCCAGGAGGGTGCCCGCCTTGGCGTTCCGGCTCCTCATCCGCCGGTCGGCGCTCCGGACGATCTGCACCAGCTCCTGGGAGCGGTCCTGGACCCGGCAGTAGACCGAGAAGAGGATGATCCCCACGAAGACCAAGATGTTGACCGTCAGCAAAGTTTTGATCTTCCGTGCCACCGCCATGGCAGCCGCTGAGCCGGGGGGTGGGCGTCAAGGCATGGTCGCCGGCGCCCTAGGGTCCGCGGCAGCATCGAAGGCAGCAGGACCTGCCTGCGGGTGGGGGTGGCGGAGGGAGGGAGGGAGGGAGGGAGGGGCTGGGCAGGTTATCCCCCCACCCTCCACACCCCCTTCCCTCCTCTCCACGGGGTTGGGCAAGGAGGCTGGATGAGCCAAGCCAGGGAGACAAGCAGAGGGATGGAAGGAGCTGTCCTTCAGCACCACGGCGCTCTCCGCCTCCCGGCACGGCGGCTGGCCGAACCGGTCACCTTCTCCTCCTCCTCGCCTTGCAGGCAGAGCCCAGACGACCCCTCCTCGCCGCTCCACGCGTCCGGGAGGGGAGACGCGCTTGCAACGTGGGAACGGGGAGGCGTGCAAATGCAAGGACGCGGCCAGGCGCTGGGCAGCTGGGCTGCTGCAGCGGCTTTAAGGGAGGCGCAAAGGATGCACGGGGCGGGAAGGCGGGGAGGGAGAAAGGGGGGGGCGCGCCGGATCGCCGCCTCCCTCGCCCTCCCCGCGCGCGCGCCCCCGCGTGCGCGCGCGCCCCCCGCGCGCGCTGCAATCGCCTCGCTGTCTCCCCCGCGCGGGGCGCCGGGGCGGAGTCACGTGCTTTGTCGGACCGCGGGGAGGGGGGGAGAGAGCGAGGGGACGGAGCTCGGCGGCGTTCACACGGCCGCGCGCCCCTGCAAGTTGGGCCGGCGCGGCGCGAGGGTTGCCAACCTCCCGGCGGTCGGCACGGGAGCGAAACCAATGTAAACCAAGGGCAAAAATAATCCCTCCCAGGAAATATTTGTGTTCGTCTTTAAGGTGCTGCTGGACTCTTGCCCTTTTTGACAAGTGCAAAAATGTTTATAAGCTGCTGCATGGATATGAAGACAGCACAAGACAAAATGTACACGGAAGACCTGCAAGAGCCATCTGTAAATGTTCGTATGTACAATAAGAGTAATTTTTCAAAGTTGTCCCAGGTATGAGTGCAAATTCTTCTTTTGAAGGCAAATATCATGTAGTAAGATAGAAGCCGCCAGTTTGTGGTGTAACTGGTGGCTTCTATCTTACTACATGATATTCTTCTTCTGAAGGCAAATATGATGTAGTAAGATAGAATCCACCAGTTTGTGGTATAACTGGTGGCTTCTATCTTTCTACATGATATAACTGGTGGCTTCTATCTTACTACATGATATAACTGGTGGCTTCTATCTTACTACATGATATTCTTCTTCTGAAGGCAAATATCACGTAATAAGATAGAATCCACCAGTTTGTGGTATAACTGGTGGCTTCTATCTTACTACATGATATAACTGGTGGCTTCTATCTTACTACATGATATTCTTCTTCTGAAGGCAAATATCATGTAATAAGATAGAATCCACCAGTTTGTGGTATAACTGGTGGCTTCTATCTTTCTACATGATATAACTGGTGGCTTCTATCTTACTACATGATATTTGCCTTCAAAAGAAGAATTTGTACTCATACCCGAGACAACTTTGAAAAATTGCTCCCGTTGTACATATGAACATTTATAGATGGCTTTTGTAGGTCTTTTGTGTACATTTTGTCTTGTGTTGTCTTTATATTCATGTAGTAGCTTATAAACATTTTTGCAGTTGGTTTAAATTGTTTTCGCTCCTGTACTGATTTCCAAATCTTTCGATACTTGTACAGTGGTGTCTATTTTTTCTCCCAACCTCCCGGTGGTGGCTGGAGATCTCCCGCTATTGCAAAGGATCTCCAGGCGGCGGAGATCCGCTCCCCGGGAGGAAATGGCCACTTTGGCGACGGGACTCTATGGCACTTCACAATGCATTATCTCGTGGCAGTCTTTACAACAGCCCTGCAAGATAGGCCGAAATTATTATCCCCGTATTGCAGATTGGGGTGGGTGGTAGGGTTGCCAACCTCCAGATACGAGCTGGAGATCTCCTGCTATTACAACTGATCTCCAGCCGATAGAGATCAGCTCCCCTGGAAGAAACGGCCACTTTGGCAATGGGAGTCTATGGCAAAGGTTCTTAAACTGGGGGTCGCGACCCCTTTGAATGCGGGGGTCGTGAAACAAGCACATCCATCTCATTATTATGCAAATTTGCTTTCCTCTTTAATAAATGGTAAAATTATATGTATACCAAAGAATTGTTTTTAAAATAAATTTCTTTATGGTTTATTATCAGTAAATGTTTGATTTGTATACCTATTTTATATTCCTACATACCCCGGGGTCGCGTAAAAATTTCTCGGGGGAAAAGGGGTCGCGAGTGGGAGAACCGGATTTGTTTCCCCACTCCTACACACGAAGCCAGCTGGGTGACCTTGGGCTAGTCCCACTCTCTCAGCCCTACTCACCTCTCAGGGAGTCTGTTGTGGGGAGGGGAAGGGAAGGTGGATTGTAAGCCGATTTGAGTCTCCCTTAAATGGTAGAGAAAGTCTGCATATAAAAGCCAACTCTTCTTCTTCTTCTAATGGGGAGAGAGCAGCCATGCTCTCCCACCTAAAAAGACGGGTTCCAAATGTCACCCTCATGCGTGAGCAGAAACTCCATAGCACAGGACACCCAGGGACAGCCAGGACCCCTTGTTTACATGCCTTCAGGACGGTAGCGGAGGGGGATTATACAGTTCCACCTGACAGATGACCAAATGCTTGCAGACATTATTCAAACTGAAGGACAGCATTCGCCAGGTTTTCTTTTTCTTTTTTTGAGGCCTGATTAGCTTGTCAATCGTCATTCTCAATGTACTTGGAAACATGCCAAGATGAAGAAGCAAGTAATTCCATGGGAGGCTTTCCATGTGCAACAGATTTCCCTTTGCTGTGAAGGTCGTCGGTGGGCAAGTGCAAGCCCAACATTCATATGTAGGTGTCCCCCGCCCCCGAATTTAATACCTCTCTTTGGGTGTGCCTCTTGAATCGCTCCCACAAAAGAAGAATTGGTTTTTATATGCCGACTTTCTCTACCACTTAAGGAAGAATCAAACCGGCTCACAATCACCTTCCCTTCCCCTCCCCACAACAGACTCCCTGAGAAGTAGGTGGGGCTGAGAGAGTGTGACTAGCCCAAGGTCACCCAGCTGGCTTTGTGTGGAGGAATGGGGAAACAAATCCAGTTTGCCAGATTAGCCTCCGCCACTCATGTAATGGAATGGGGAATCAAACCCGGTTCTCCAGATCAGAATCCACCCCTGCAAACCACCGCTCTTAACCACTAGGCCACGCTGGCTCTCAAAAGAGGGCATTTACTAATTGCTGTACTGGGGAGGAGGGATTCCATTGCAACAATGGCAAAACCAGCCTCTCCCTCCTGGCATTCAATAGTTTTGGTTCCACTGAAAGAATAAACCACTTCAAAAAGGATGTAGACAGAATCGAGCGGGTGCAGAGTAGAGCGACGAGGATTCTCAGGGGCCTGGAGACCAAGTCCTATGAAAAAAAGCTGAGGGAGTTGGGCATGTTTAGTCTGGAGAAGAGGAGGTCAAGGGGGACATGATTGCTCTCTTTAAGTATTTGGAGGGCTGTCACGTAGAGGAGGGCAGAGAGCTGTTCCCGTTGGCAGCAGAGGATAGGCCTCGCAATAATGGGTTTAAATCGCAGGCACAGAGGTTCCGGCTGGATATTCGAAAAAGGTTTTTTACAGTAAGAGTTGTTCGACAGTGAAATCAGCTACCTAGGGAGGTGGTGAACTTCCTCTCACTGGCAGTCTTTAAGCAGATGCTGGATAAGCACTGGGTGTGTGGGGGGAAGGAAGTTGTGAAATTCCTGCATTGTGCAGGGGGTTGGACTAGATGACCCTGGTGGTACCTTCCTACTCTATGATTCTATGATTGTCCGGGATGCTCTAGGCTGATCATGCATTAAGCAGGGAGTTGGACTAGATGGCCTGTATAGCTCCTTCCAGCTCTATGATTATATGATTCTAAGTCATCAATCACAGTCTGCAGTTGCAAGTGATGGAAATATTATAGTAAACCTTATTATTTAGCCTTTCAATCAACACTGGCTCCCCAAGTCTCACACAGCAACTAAAATGTGTCATGAAGAAAAACAGAAGATTCTAAAATATGCAGAACTGAAAGATGACATCATGATGGGGGAAAGGAAACAGATAAATAAGCTAAATTTTAATTCGCTTTTTATTATTTTGTGGTGGTCAAAGGGGGCCCCTTCAGCGATTCTATGAAAGAGATGGGGGGCATATCTGTGTTCTGGGCATAAACATGCACTGTGGCACCTTTTTGCAATACATAAACACATGAAGCTTTGATGGACCATCCTTGGTCCATCAAAGTCAGTATTGTCTACTCAGACCGGTAGCGGCTCTCTAGCATCTCAGGCAGAGGTCTTTCACATCGCCTGCCTGCCTAGTCCCTTTAACTGGAGGTGCCGGGGATTGAACCTGGAGGTGCCGGGGATTGAACTTGGGACTTTCTGCATGCCAAGTAGATGCTCTACCAATGAGCCAGTCTGAGTCAACTCTGTAAAGCACTTTTTGCCAGAGAAATAGTAATAGTAGAAGGTTGCGTTGCAGGGAACCGATTTCATCTCCCTCTGCAATGTTCTTCGAGAGCTTGTTTCCTTCATCTTTTTCACTGGCGTGGTTGTTTAGAGTTCCTGTGAAAGGCACAGTCTGGGGAGACTTGCAAAAAAAAAAAACTTTTATTTTTATTATGCTCATTTGCCACTCCCTCCTGTATTGAGCAGGGGGTTGGACTAGTTGGCCTGAATGGTCCCTACCAGCTCTATGATTCTATGTCATCAATCACAGTCTGCAGTTGCAAGTGATGGGAATATTATAGTAAACCACTGCTCAATCGACACTCTACAGCCCGTCTCTCTAGTAAAAAAATGGGCATTTTGATCATATGTGCATATATATTCTAACACATGTTGACTTTTCCCCCTAAGTAAGAGCTATAACGCCATTTTAAAGCTGTCGTGCCATTTAGATTTAGATGGAGGGGTTGTGACTCAGTGGAAGAATCCCTGCTTTGCATGTAGAAGGTCCCAGGTTCAATCCCCAGCATCTCCAGTTAAAAAGGCTCTGCCAGTAGGTGATGTGAAAGACCGGTGCCTGAGACCCTGGAGAGCCGCTGCCGGTCTGAGTTACTGACCTTGATAGAGCAATGGTCTTATTCATGTGTGGCCATGTGGAAAACATCGCTTTAGTACAGGGAGATAGCCTGAATAAATACTCAGGAGTGTTTTAATGAATATCTTCCAATCATGCAAAATAGAACAACAAATGTATGCACCAACATAGCAGCATGCACCTTCCTATGCCAGAGTAACAGAATGGTGCTTACACTTCCTTTTGTAATACAGTTTTGGAGGTGGACAATGGAGTTAAATGCCGCTGTGGAGGGATGCAGATGGATTGCCAGAGTGGAGTCACCAATACATGATGTCGTGAAGTGATTTTATTTATTGCTTTTATTGCTCCAGAAGATCAGACCAGAACCAACGGGTTGAAATTAAATCAAAAGAGTTTCAATCTAGACATTAGGAAGAATGTTTTAACAGTTAGAGCTGTTCCTCAGTAGAACAGGCTTCCTCAGGATGTGGTAAGATCTCCTTCCCTGGAGGTTTTAAGCTAGGCTAGATGGCCATCTGTTACTGTCAGCAATGACCTTAGGTAGATGATGAGAGGGCCATCTTAGGTAGATGATGAGAGGGCCACATTTTGGCCATCTTCTGGGCATGGATTATGGGTCACTGGGGGGTGGGGGGGAAGTAGTTGTGAGTTCCCTGCATTGTGCAGGGGGTTGGACTAGAGGACCCTGGTGGTCCCTTCCAACTCTAGTACTCTATAATATTGTCGAAGGCTTTCACGGTCAGAGTTCATTGGTTCTTGTAGGTTATCCGAGCTGTGTAACCGTGGTCTTGGAATTTTCTTTCCTGATGTTTCGCCAGCAATCTATTATTCTATGATTTTATTTTATTTTGCTGCATGTGATGTAAACTCCTTCAGAAATTCTTGCTGTTAGCTGAAAGGCAGTCTATAAATAAAATAAAAAACAGGGAAAGAGAGAAGGAAGGCGCACACACTGATACAACAAGATGTTGGGTGGATAAAAATTATTTTCCACCCAGGGTGGTAAAAGAGCTGGCCCTAGGACTACACAGAAGTTGGTTGGGGGGATCTGCCATTCGAATGGAGGATGAAATCCTAAGGGCTAACTGCTTGGTATGCGAGTGGCTTTCGTGTTCCTCTGAGGATGCAGGACTCCCAATTTCGTCGACATTACCGAATCCATTTTCCTCAGATGTCTGTGTCGTAATGGGCAGGATAACAAAGAGCCAGGCCCCCGAGATACATCTGACGCCAGACAAACAAAGGAGCCCAGAGAGTATCAGACAACAAAGTCTCGCCCAATTCAGTATTCCGAGCACAACAGCCCGAGTGCAGGATTATTACCTTTTGACCAAGACTGCACAACCTCCTGCCGCTTTTAAACAACACAAATAATGAGATTTTGAGAATCTGCTTTAAAAAAAATACAACCACAACAACGGAAAGCTCGAAGACTTCAAGGAAGGCACCCAATACCGGCTAGGATGAACCGATCTCTGCAGCCTCTCCGAATTCTCCAGCAACCAAGGGTCAAGGAGTCACTCAGTGCTGGGGTGGACTTGCCATCTGGAGGCACTGTTAGAGCTACTAGAGACTGGGTCCAAAAAGGGAAACCTTTCCCAACATACAGAGGCAGGCTTGCAGAGTTCCCATCCTAAATCAATAAGATTGACCCCCATGTAAAGGATAAGAAATTTGGGATAAGATACAGCACCCTTAAACACAGCAGAACCAATGCTGGAATTTGTCATCTACGCTTGTATGTAGAGAGCCAACGTGGTGTAGAGGTTAAAAGCGGTGGTTTGGAGTGATGGACTCTGATCCAGAGAACTGGGTTTGATTCCCCACTGCTCCACATGAGTGGCGGACACTAATCTGGTAAACCGGATTTGTTTCTCCACTCCTATACATGAAGCCAGCTGGTTGACCTTGGGCTAGTCACAGCTCTTTCAGCCCATCTTCCTCACAGGGTGTCTGTTGTGGGGAGGGGAAGGTGATTGTGAGCCGGTTTGATTCTGCCTTAAGTAGTAGAGAAAGTCGGCATATAAAAACCAACTTTCTTCTTCTTCCCTGGAAAAGCCCCAGTTCAATTTCCCTTACATGGTATGCAACTCTAACCTCTGTCTATTTTCATGACCCTCCCCTTTTTCCTTGCAGTAAATTTCCCCCATAAAATAGTTATTTGCACATCGGTAAGTCAACATTCTACCAAGACACCTGTAAATGTGTTGTTTACTCACTTACTTCATTGATACTCCACCTTTCTCCCCAACGGGAAACCAAAGCAGCTTACATCCTCCTCTCCTCCATTTTATCCTCACAACAACCCTGTGAGGTAGCTTAGGCTGAGCATGAATTAATGGCCTAAATTCACCCTGTGAGCTTTCATGGCAGAGTGCATATTCCACCCTGGTTCTTCCAGACCTTAGTCCACCACACCAGTTGGTGCACAGGTCCACTGTATATACATTGTGGTGCAAGATATAGGGCTTAGGGCTGTTTAGATTGGAAAGAAGGCAATTAAGGGGAGACATGATAGAGGTCTACAAAATTATGCATGGTGTGGCGAGAGTGGACAGGGAGAAGCTTTTCTCCTTCTCTCATAATACTAGAACGCGGGGTCATCTGCTGAAGCTGGAGGGTGAGAGATTCAAAACAGATAAAAGGAAGTATTTCTTCACACAATGCAATGTTAAATTATGAAACTCCCTGCCCCAGGATGTAGTGATGGCTGCCAACTTGGAAGGCTTTAAGAGGCGAGTGGACCTGTTATTGGAGGAGAGGGCTATCCATGGCTACTAGTTAAAATGGATAAATGGACCTTCCTAGAGGCACCTGGTTGGCCACTGTGCCAACAGACTGTTGGACTTGATGGACCTTGGTCTGATCCAGCATGGCCTTTCTTATGTGGTGAGGGCTGCCAACTTGGAAGGCTTTAAGAGGGGAGTGGACATGTTCATGGAGGAGAGGGCTATCCATGGCTACTAGTAAAAATGGATACTAGTCATGATGCATACCTATTCTCTCCAGGATCAGAGGAGCATGCCTGTTATACAAGGTGCTATGGAACACAGGCAGAACAATGCTGCTGAATTCGTCTTGTTTGTGGGCTTCCGAGAGGCAGCTGGTTGGCCGTTGTGTAAACAGACTGCTGGACTTGATGGACCTTGGTCTGATCCAGCATGGCCTTTTTTATGTTCTTATATCCATCGTGCATGCACATTTCTTAGAAATTTCACAGAACTGCCCACCACCACTACAAATTGAAAACAAGTCTGCAAAACCAACAGTACCAGCTGTGCTTCCTGGAGAAAGGGGTGATTGAAACGCAGCAGACAGACAGTGAGAGGCTGATGGCAAAAAGCTGTGAAGGGAAACTGCCAACAAAAATATCCAGGATTATAAAAGAAGAAGAAGAGTTGGTTTTTATATGTTGACTTTCTCTACCACTTAAGGGAGACTCAAACCAGCTTACAATCACCTTCTCTTCCCCTCCCCACAACAGACATCCTGTGAGGTGGGTGGGGCTGAGAGAGCTGTGACTAGCCCAAGGTCACCCAGCTGGCTTCGTGTGTAGGAGTGGGGAAACAAATCCAGTTCACCAGATTAGCGTCTGCCGCCCATGTGGAGGAGTGGGGAATCAAACCCAGTTCTCCAGATCATAGTCCACCACTCCAAACCACCACTCTTAACCACTACACCACGCTGGACATGAAGACAGGGTTTAGGCAAAACAGTAGGGTTGAGGAAGCTGCGCTTGGGGACTTTTCAGGAGCTTCTGTTTGGGCTTGTGTTTTATACCTCTACCATAGAGTTTCCAACAATTCCTAGAATACCTATGTCACTTTATTTTTTTGCCAGAAGTGTCATGGCACCACAGCCAGCATTGTGGACCCTCCCCATATCCCTGCCGACATCTCTCCTGCCGGTTGCACTGCATGGTAACCCTATCTAGGAAAGCTGATCTCATTGTGTAGTTGTGAATTTCCTGCGTTGTGCAGGGGGTTGGACTAGATGACCCTGGTGATCCCTTCCAACTCTATGATTCTATGATGGGTGGGAAAGGATAAGTGTCCCTTATGGAATCTTCCTCCCTTTCGTTGCCCCCAAAAATAGTAGTGGGAAAGGCTGGACCCCCCTGTGATTCAAGCATGATCTGGCAACCAGGAAGCCCTCTAGCTGGTAATTGGGGAGAGACACTCCAAACACTTTTCCCCGTGTCGACACCTCGCTTGCGAATTATTCCTCCCAATTTCATTTCAGCTCTCATATTTTATGCCAAAAATCAAGCCCCACTTGGATTAGCAGCTCTCAAGACCTGTCAATGTTGCACTTCTGATAGGTACTAAATATACTTAAAAGAGACATTTCAATTGCTGTTTAGCAAACATGCTCTTGGAAAGAGAGAGCGGGAGAGAGCGCATTACCGCCTGTTAGCATGCATTGTTCAATACAATTAATGAGGTCCCCTGCCAGAAGGAATGCTGAAGGAAGCCACCGGTAATAGACTGAGGTTACTTGACTCGTGTGACAAAAAAAAAAGTTAGGGAGGAGCTTCCATCCCCAGTAATTGTCTGTTATGCCAAAAAAAGTCACCGTCTGGAGGAGGACAGTTAGGGTTGCCATCATCCAGGTAAGGCCAGGATTACTACTACTTTTTAACTGACATTTGGATGTTCTAAGTATCCATACCTCTTGGGTCATATATGCATGGGTAGTTGGACTCCCATTCGCCCCCTGTCTGACTCGGTTGTTTTTTGGAACTCTGCACGAGTTTTCCATCCATTAGAAATGACCTCGCTGCCAGCCCTCACAATCTCCGGGTCTTCCCATTCCTCTGTTAACCCGACTCTTTCCTCTACCATGAACTCAGTCCAGCTCAAAACTCCATGCAGAAGGCAAAGCGGGGAAAACAGAAGCCAATCACAGCCAATCACAAAGCAGCATGTAAAGAGGCGGGGATTGAAATGCTTCCTGGGAGCTCTGTCTGAGCAAAAGAAAGGCTTTTTCAAACCAAGGCTTGGATGTCTCCCCCTCCCTTCTTTCAGATTGCTCCATTTTTTGTTCTTAAAATGCTTTTTTATGCGACAATTGGGTTTCGGAGGGGAAATCTTCTCGCACAGTGAGCACTGAGAAGTAAGCCTTTTACAAAGCAGCGTTTAAAGGGGCGGCAGTTTTGTTTTTGTTTTCCTTTGGGTGAATTTACTATGGTTGCAAACCTAGGACCATTTTTCCTGACAGTAAGCCCAACTGAATAACACGGTATCTGCTTTGGGTTGCTCCATGTGTTATATTTCTTCTGCAAATCTGTGTGGTCCCTTGAATATACAGAGAGCTCAGGTTGGGGGGGGGCAGCCAGCCAAGGGACCGGGGGGGGGGGGTAACCTTTCAACCTCCACCTGAGTTTTGCTGTTTCAAACTAGGCACCCTGCTTTGTTATAAGGATAAAGGAGTGGGGGAAAGTCAGCTCTAAAGCTGGCTAGCAAAAAGGCCATTTGGGGCATGGAGCAAAGAGTATTTCTTTTGCTTTTAGAAAAACACATGATGCTAGCGCTGCTTGTCTGGGCTCTGACCTGTTTCCTAGGGTTGCCAACAACCTAGAGAAAAATTGTTCTGTCCCTTTTTCAGAGGCTTCATGTATGAAAATGGACTTTTGAAGCTTTTCATGGGGTGGAGGTAAATAACATCACCTGGTTAAAAAAAACCTTTCCACTAAGCTTCTCTTAAAGAGACTGGACATTTCCCCCCTGCAAACTACTAGCAACCCTACTGTTTTTTCCATGTTCATTACACACAGAGATATACACACGCATACAAAAGAAATACACCCCCCATCACCTGCAAATCTTGGTTCTCTCCTCTAAGGAAATTGAATCTGCCATGGCTATTCCTGGAAATCCTCCTGCTCATAAAAGTAAGGATCTACACAGTAGGCTTGCCAACCTCCAGGTAATAGCTGGAGATCTCCTGCTATTACAACTGATCTCCAGCCGGTAGAGATCAGTTCACCTGGAGAAAATGGCCACTTTGGCAATTGGACTCTATGGCATTGAAGTCCCTCCCCAAAACCCACCTTCCTCAAGCTCCACCCCAAAAACCTCCCAATGGTTGCCAAGAGGGACCCGGCAACCCTGCTACACAGACACACAAAAATTGCCCTAGGGACAATTTAACACCATACAGCCAATTACATTAAACATCCTACTGTGGGGGGAGTGAATGAAACATTGCCGTTAAAGATCATGATGCTAAAATAATTGGTAGGAATAGATTCAGTAGTCTCTCAACCCTCTTTGGGGAAAGTGTAAATTCATTAAACTGCTATTAATTGCATGCAACGTTGCTTTAAACTGATACATGAAAATTGAATAAACACCGCTGCATCTGATTGCTTTTTGCATAAGACCCTGAAGCAGCTACCAGAACAGAGATGAGGGAGGTCAAATATCTGCTGTGCAGGATAAAATGGCATTCTGTTGGGACTTAGCAGCTGTATCAGATTTCAGATTCGACAAACGGAGGGATCAAAACAATTCACAAATAATCCAGTGAGCTATAGAGTTGCATGATCAAACCTTCATGCCTGCATTCTGCAAACATGGAGGTGTTCTTCCAGAATTTCTCAGGGCTTTGCCCACAGGTGTGACTATCAGGGCTAGGGAGGAAAGTTCCCCCCCCCCGAAATTCACTGTTTTAGATCTAGATGTTGATTCCTCTTATTCTCTTTTAATAGGGTTGCCAGGCCCCTCATCGCTACAGGCGGGAGATTTTTGGGGCGGAGCCTGAGGTGGGCGGAGTTTGGGGAGGGGAGCGACTTCAATGCCATAGAGTTCAATTGCCAAAGCGGCCATTTTTCTCCAGGTGAATTGATCTCTATCGGCTGGAGATCAGTTGTATTAGCAGGAGATCTCCTGCCACTACCTGGCAGTTGTAGAATTAAACCAGCAGTATGGAGCCTTTAAATAGAGAAAATATGCATCAATAGCACATGTAAGATAGGAGAATGATATTATATTCATATCATATACTTGGGAGCATATATTGTTCCTCCAAAATAAATCACAAAGTTACAGATATGATAAGTTGTTAACATTGACAGTAAACTAAACACTAGAGCACAACATGAAATGATGCGCGTATTGAAGTGGCTCTTAATGTCCGTAACTTTGAGGTTCCGATCTTCCCCTGTGTGTTAGGGTGTGGTTGTCACCCTGTTTCGGCCTTTGTTTGGCCTTCTTCAGGAACCACTATAATATTATGTTCATAGAAATATTAACACAAAAATGTACATAACAGCATAAAATAATAAATACAAAGTTCAAAGGCATTGGCTTATAAGGAAGTTTGCCTTATATTTTCAACTGTTAAGTATAACAATTTTGAAGTCATTGTTGCACATTAATGATACATTGTATAACTTAATAATATAAGTATAAGAAAAATAAAAAGGTACAAATACACATTACTTACACGCTAGCTGTTAAGTAACCTGCTTTCGCGTTGGTTAAGGACTGAAATCCTCACCGAGTTCTTAACTATTTCCCCTCAAGGCTTGAATGTTGATTGCATGCATCCGGTGAATAGTCTTAAAGGTAAAGCGTCTTCATAGGAAACAAGCCATGTCCAGTGCAGTATTATGGCCATGTGGATATAACGTATTGAAAATATGAATATACTTAGTCTCCTGGCGTCTCAATATTGTATCAATATCTACTTTATTGTTGTCACTTTTAACATATCTCCAAATAATAAAGAATGATAAATCATCTTCTGAGTGATTTTTCTCCAGGAAGTGTTGTGTAAGAGGTGCATCTAAGACCTGATCCTTGAAAGATGTTCACCAATGCGATATTTTATTGGTCTACTAGTTTTCCCAATGTACCAAAGTTGACAGCTACATTTAATTGAATATATCAATGATTTTGAATCAAAATTATTAAAGCTGTTAATAAAAAATTTGATACAATTTGACATTGATACCCTGTTTTATTGACAGACTTAAGAGGGTTGCTAGGCAATGCCTGGCAACCAGCAAGAGAGCTGTGGGCGAGGATATGGTGGGAAGGGGCGCAATGCCTCTTGTGGTACCTGTCACTTCCAGTAAAAAAAGGAAGTGACATCGTTTTAGGAATTGCGAGAGACCCTATGGCAGGGGTCCCCGAGGTTGTGCTGGTGGTCACATGGGTGCCCACCAACAACTTTCCTGGAGCTAGGGTTGCCAACCTTCAGGTACTAGCTGGAGATCTCCTGCTATTACAACTGATCTCCAACTGATAGAGATACGTTCCCCAGGAGAAAATGGCCGCTTTGGCAATTGGAGTCTATGGCTAGGGTTGCCAGGTCCCTCTTTGTTATCAGCAGGAGGTTTTGGGGGCAGAGCCTGAGGAGGGCGGGGTTTGGGGAGGGGAGGGACTTCAATGCCATAGAGTCCAATTGCCAAAGCGGTCATTTTCTCCAGGTGAACGGATCTCTGTCGGCTGGAGATCAGTTGTAATAGCAGGAGTGTCTTTTGCTATTACCTGGAGGTTGTATTCAAAAACAGCTAATAAGTGCTTACAGGAGGTTAGAATTCAAAATATGGCACTTAAACAAAAATATCCAAATCAGGACAGTCACAATGCAAAACTTGCAGTTAAAGCAATGTATTAGAACATTAGAAACAAAGCCACTTCTAACGCAACAAATACAGTTAGAACAGAGTTCCAAAACAATTACTAATATAATTTCTAAGGATATGCCGGCAACGCTCGGCTAGATTCAGTTCGTAATCTGTAGTGTGCTAAACAGTCACTTCATGCAGCACCAGGAACCAAGAGTAGAGTAGCAATGGATATCCGGTAAAATTCCATTTCGTATAGACTTTCTCAAGCCTTTTGAAAGTTCCGTGCAATATTCTGTGAAGAGATGCATAATTCCATAACAGCCCATCCGTTGTAGAGCACCAATAAATAAATAAATACATAGCAATAAATACATAGCAATAAATAGTTAAATAGTTAAAATAGGATACCATTCAGAATTTGAAGGAGTGTGCCTTTTCTTCTTTCTTGGAGGTTGGCAACCCTACTCTATGGCATTGAAGTCCCTCCCTTCCCCAAACCCCGCCCTCCTCAGGCTCCACTCCAAAAACCTTTCGCTGGTGGTGAAGAGGGACCTGGTAACCCTACCTGGAGAAAATGGTCGATTTGGCAATTGGACTCTATGGCATTGAAGTCCTTTCCCTCCCCAAACCCTTCCCTCCTCAGGCTCCGCCCCAAAAATCTCCAGGTATTTCCCAACCCAGAACTGGCAACCCTAAATGGGTGGCAGGAGGAGAGTCATCATCTCCTCCCTTCTACCCTGCATATTTTTCATTAGAGAAAAGGGGGAAAGGGACGTGATGATAGGCTGTTTGTTTTACTGCCAGAATGGCGCCCACCCACCCACCCATACTTTGCTGCCTAACTTCAGTCTGCTTCCAAACAAAAGGGATTAAGGGTTTCAGGCAGACTTCGTCAGCATATGCCATCTCTCTCATGGAGAGGGGAGAGGGCCAGCCACACGCTCCCACCAAAAAGATGAATTCCAGATTTCTGTCTCTTGGGTGAGCAGAAACTCCATAGCCCAGGGCACTCCATAGGCCAGTCTTGTCCCACTTGGCCCTAGCAAGTTATTTATGATAGTCTTTTTTAACAAGTATGAAAAATCTCCAGACAAAAAGCTTATGGCACTCCATTACTCTTGTTTTCAAAGTAGCAACTCACTTGATTAGAAAAAAAAGGAGCAAGCTTTCTGTTATTGGGTAGAAATGAAGGATATGAGTGGAAAATGGGAAAAGCATATACACCGACATCTGTGCACACATACACACACACTAGGGTTGCCAACCTCTAGGTACTAGCTGGAGATCTCCTGCTATTACAACTGATCGCCAGCTGATTAGGGCTGTCAATTCGGTTCGGTCCGAACTGAAAATCAACCGAATTTCCCCTGATTCGGCGCTTTTCTGTTCGGACGGATCCGAACGCAAAACTGGCGGGCAACCGGGGGGGCCGAATTCAGCGAGTTCGGGAGTTCGCGAATAAATCCGGCAAATTCGGCCGTCAGTAAGCAGCATAACCGTCAGTAAGCAGCATTCTCCTCCCCCGGCCAATCGGTGGGCAAGCTGGGTCTTCTTCTGGCCAATCAGTCAGGATTGAGTACTGGAGGAATCAGCTGATGTGCGGCCCGGCCAGGGAGAGAGAGAGAGAGAGCGAAATCCTCGTGTGTGTGTGGGGGGTGCTTGTGCACATTCGCTCCTTTCTGTGGCTGCAGGGGGCGCATTTTTTGGGGTGCAGACACAAAACTTTCACTGGAACTTCAGATGAAGCTTCTTAAGGTACCCCCCAAGTTTTGTAAACATTGGGTCAGCGGGTCCCGAGATATGGGCTCCCCCCTTTTTCTTTCCATGGCTGCAGGGGGCGCATTTTTGGGGGTACAAATCCCAAACTTTGAGCAGAGTTTCAGACCAGTGTTCTTAAGATACCCCCCAAGTTTTGTAAACATTGGGTCAGGGGGTCTCGAGATATGGGCTCTCCCCCTTTTCCCTCCCCCCCTTTCCATTTATGTGGCTGCAGGGGGCGCTTTTTGGGGGATATAGCCCCCAAACATTTAGCATAGCTTCAGTGAATTATTCTTAAGATACTACCCAAGTTTTGTAAAGATGGGTTCAGTGGGGGCAGAAATATTGCCTCCCCCCCTTTTTTCTTTCCATGGCTGCAGGGGGCGCATTTTTGGGGGTGCAGACACAAAACTTTCACTGGAACTTCAGATGAAGCTTCTTAAGGAACCCCCCAAGTTTTGTGAACATTGGGTCAGGAGGTCCCAAGATATGGGCTTTCCCCTTTCCCCTATTGGGATGAATGGGGCAGCCGATCCGATCCTGTGTGCATCTCCTCTCCAGAGCAAAACGTTCCGTGCCTAATTGGAATCATCTTGGATTACAGCCCCTCTTGATGGAACAGAAGACAGCCACAGTAAGACCCCTTTGGGGGCTTTAATCTATAATTTTTCTCCTGTGTATGTGTGTGTGTGTGGGGGGAAAGCAGAGTCTGTGTGTGTGTGTGGGGAGGGAGGGAGCAGTTTCTGTGGGTGGGGGGGAAGCCAAAGGGGGCTTTCGTCGGTTCTGCCTGGGGTGTGTGTTCCCCCTCGAGTCTCTCGCTCCCTGGTTTGAGGGGGGAGGTTTCAGTTGTGTGTTGCAAAGGTGTTGTTTAACAAGGTTGTGTTTGCAGTTGTTTTGCTAATTTCTCCGCTGTTGTCGGGCTGGGAGCTTTGTGCGTGGGCGGCAAGCTCTGCTGAGAGATGCACAACATTAAGGGTGGGGGGACCCCTTTCAGGGCCCATATCTCAGTCCCCCCTGACCCAATCTTTACAAAACTTGGGGAGTCTTTCAATATACGTCCTTTGAAGCTCTGCTGAAAGTTTGGGACCTCTAAGCCCAAAAATGCCCCCCCCCAGAGCCACGGAAAGGCGCGGTTGTGTTTTTAATGGCTTCATTCGGCCGAATTTTTTCCCCGAACTTTGAATTCCCGCCGAATTGAACGGATCCGAAGTGGGGGAGTTCGGACTTCGGCACGTACCGAACCCACAAGGGCCAAATTCGGCCGAATCCGAACTGTACCGAATTTTTTTTTTTTGACAGCCCTACAGCTGATAGAAGTCAGTTCACCTGGAGGAAGTGGCCGCTTTGGCCATTGGACTCTATGGCAGGTGTGTCAAACTCAATTTTTACAAGGGCTGGATATGACATACATGGGACTTGATTGGGCCGGGTCATGCCTTGCCAGCCCAGATTGAGAGTGGGGGTGTGGGGGCTGCCTCAGCTGGCTCTCAGGCTGGATGAGAGAGCTCTCAAGGGGCTGGATCTGGCCCACGGGCCTTATGTTTGACACCCCTGCTCTATGGCATTGAGGGCCCTCCCCAAACCTGCCCTCCTCAGGCTTCACCCCCAAAACCTCCCACCGGTGGTGAAGAGGAACATGGCAACCCTAACATGCATACATTGGGCTGGAAGGATTTTCACTACCTTCCAAGTAGACTAGAAAAGAAGAGCAGGAGGGAATAATTGGCCTTCTGAGATTGTGTCCACCATTCAGTTTCCTATACGGTGGTTTTTATCCAAGTTACATTTGCGGGGGTGGGGGGAGAGACTTTCCATGTTTATTACAGTGTTCAAATGCACATACTTGCAGTTTGCAGCTTTTCATTCACACTGACTGCATCAAAACCCGCTGGAGTATGCATATTAGCAGTTCAATAAATGCAACGTATACCTGCCTCCTATTCAAAATCCCAACAAATTAAGCTTCTCCAATTGCCCAAAGTCCTCAGCATTTTTTCTTTATCGCTACCCATGATAAAATTGAGGCCCAGAATATTATAATATTTTGTTCATTCAATTTCTAGCTGTAAGTTGAAGCTTGTTTAGATTCATCTCCTGCTTTGTTTCAGAGGCAGACAAAAAACACGGTTGTTCCGCTCAGTGCTTGAGAATTTAGGTGTGTGGCTTTTAGAGCTGAGCTCATTTGTTTCACCGTTGATTGATCTGTTCTTTTGGGGGGGGGGCTGATTGCATTGATTTTTGTGGATTGATTGTCTCTGATTGACAATTGATCATTTCATGCCGCAAACTTCCACATTGTAAAGTGACAGACAATATGGAAACGATACCCCCCAAAAGGAAAAATATAAAATAATGCTACTTTGTATGAGGTCTTGATAATTTTATGCTGCAAACTTCCACATTGTAAAGTGATAGAAAGGCAATATGGAAATGATGCCCTCCCCAAAGGAAAAATATGAAATAATGCTATTTTGTATGATGTCTTAACTGATCATTTCATGCTGCAAACGTCCACATTGTAAAGTGATAGAAAGGCAATATGGAAATGATGCCCCCCAAAAGGAAAAAATATAAAACAATGCTACTTTGTATAAGGTCTTAAGCTATCACCTGACAATAAGGGAGCCAGGGATTTTAAATATTTAAATAAATACAAATTGTAAATGCATATTTAAGATGGACAGGTAAGTGATTATTATGTGATGTGGCCATTTTTGAGCACCGACTGAGCTTTCTTCTGCCAGGGAAGCCAGTCTGCTCCAGATGTGGCCTGGTCTTGCATTTCACAGCCAGCTTTTTCGACAAGAGGAGAGGAACGCTGATGGAAAAGGACACCTGTCAACAGGCCTTCTCAGTACTCGGAGGGTCCTTGCCTCCCCAGTCTCATGGAGATGCTAGACTTCTAGTGCGTATGTGCCCCCTGGAGGATAGGAGGGGGCACTGCATCGATAGCCCATCCTGTATAAAAGAGCAAGAGTCCAGTAGCACCTTAAAGACTAACCAAATTTCTGACAGGGTATGCGCTGCTGCCTGGTCCTTTTAGCAGGAGATGCCGGGGATTGAACCCTGGGACCTTCTGCATGCTATGAAAAGCTGCATATTTCTGCACCAGACAGGGGATTTGACTGGATGACCTGCAAAACACCTCCCATCTCTATGACTCTGACTAGCAAAACAAGGGAAATTGCATTATCACTCATTACTGCTGTTGTGAAGGGTCCCTCTGCTTTTCTTGATTGCATTTGAATTTTACATAATTGCTTATTACCTATTTTCTGCATTTCATGGTCCTTTGGTCTTCTGTTTACAGCTTCTTTTTCTTTCATAACCTCATATACAAATGTCTGCTTAGCAAGGCCCAAGAATATTACCTTTGACAAAGTGGGCTCTAGTCCATATGACAATTAAACTTGAACGAAAACATCTCAGTCTTTAAGATATGCACAATTGTACCGATATTCTCTTGCATCTATCTGTAAAACACCATACACAAAGAAAATCAATCAATCTTTATTTTATGGTCATTTGACCAAAAGTAGAACATCTAATCAAGAGCTACATAAATTGTAATAAAACAATATCAGACAATCGAAAAGTCCGCAAAATAAAATATATCAATAAAATCCCATATCTAAAAAGGTAAGCAAACTAGCTTCTAAAATGTTTTATCTATTCAAATTGTACCTATTTGTACATTATATTCTTTCGGGCCTTATAGATAGCAGCACAGAATTCGGCCACACATCTCGAAGTTTGTGTGTTACTATCTTCCAGTAGGATACAGATTTTATCAGGTAGCCCTGTATTGTTTCTTAGAGTTTCTTGAATAGTCTTAGATCTAGACTCATGACGGAGAGGGCAGTATAAGAAGACGTGTTCACGAGTCTCAATTTCTTCACCATTGCATGGGCAGACTCTCTCGGAAAGAGGAATTTTTTTATATCTGCCTTCTAGGACGGCCGATGGCAAAGCTCCACATCTGGCTAATGTGAAAGCCCTTCTAAATTTGTTCACCTCCTGTGTCATCAGATATGGGGCTGCCGTCATCAGGTGTCTTAACTTCTGTGAGGCTATGAAACCAGGGGACCTTGCGAGGTCATGCTGTCTCTCAGTGTCTTCCACTCTCTGCCTTATTACTTTTTTAAACTGATCTCCACTCAGTGTCAATAGATCCTGGGGTGAAAACCCTAGTTTTCTTAGGTTTGATTGCACCTCCTCGGACCATTTGGACTGATATGCGTCCAGACTAATCATTGCAAGGAGGCCGGGTTTTTGTATACTTAGTTTGGCCCACATGTAAAAGGACATGAGATGAATTTTAGCTTCAACTCTCATCATGCCTGTCTCCAATCGGATCATAGAATTGGAGACACATCTCAGTACTTGTAAAATAGCACGTAAGAATTTTGACTTTACTTTTTCCAAGACCTTCAGGCCTGGGCCCACAGACCCCAAGTATGTACCATACAGTAGTTGTGCCAAAACCTTTGCCTGATACAACTTTAGGGCAGCCAGGATATATCGAACTCCTTTGGAATGGAAAAAAATTATTATAGCATGGGCTGAGCTCTCAGCACGATCAGCAATGTAGTTATAATGGGCCAAGTTTGATCCTGAGGCTTGTATTAGCACTCCCAGATATTTAAAGGAGTTTACTTGCTGGATGTCATTTCCGTCTAATTTCCATTTCCTAATTTTTGGGCCACAAAGAATATTGATGCAGTCTTACATACAAGGGTTTTGTGTGTGTGTGTGTAGTGTTTCATCTGTGTATGTGTGCTTTGGCATCACAGACAGGAGCAAAGATGGAAATAAAAGAAAGAATTCAAAGGGGAGACAAGTGATGGTATTACTTTACTCTGCTCTGGTTAGACCTCACCTAGAGTATTGTGTTCAGTTTTGGGCACCACAATTTAAGAAAGATGTAGACAAGCTGGAACGTGTCCAGAGGAGGGCAACAAAGATGGTGAGGGGTCTGGAGACCAAGTCCTATGAGGAAAGGTTGAAGGAGCTGGGTATGTTTAGCCTGAAGAGGAGAAGACTGAGAGGGGATATAACCATCTTCAAGTTCTTGTCATATAGAGGAGGGTACCAAGTTGTTTTCTGTTGCTCCAGAATGTCGGACCAGAACCAACAGGTTGAAATTAAATAAAAAGAGTTTCTGTCTAGACATTAGGAAGAATATTCTAACAGAACAGTTCCTCAGTGGAACAGGCTTCCTTGGGAGGTGGTGAGCTCTCCTTCCCTGGAGGTTTTTAAGCAGAGGCTAGATAGCCATCTGTCAGCAATGCTGATTCTATGACCTTAGGCAGATGATGAGAGGGAGGGCACCTTGGCCATCTCCTGGGCATGGAGTATGGATCACTGGGGGTGTGGGGGAGTAGTTGTGAATTTCCTGCATTGTGCAGGGGGTTGGACTAGATGACCCTGGTGGTCCCTTCCAACTCTATGATTCTATGACAAACTGCACAAGTTACAATTTTGGAATCAGTGTTTGAGATTCTCCTAGCTGAATGCAATTAAGGAGGAAGAAAAGAGGAATGCCAAACTTCAAAAATAATAAAAGATGAGAATGGGGAAAATCTGTTCACCCCAGTACAAAGCTGAAACTGACCCAAGTAAACGGGAAGGCCATGAGGACGTTAAAACTGACCAAAGCAAAGTTAAAGTCCATTTTAAAAGATTAAAAAAGTACATGAAGAATGAAAAAGAGCTGGTTCTGCATCAGATTCAGCAGGAAGCGCTCTGCCTATGGTGATATGCAACTCAATAGCTAGGGTTGCCAACCTGCAGGTACTAGCTGGAGACCTCCTGCTATTACAACTGATCTCCAGCTGATAGAGATCAATTAACCTGGAAAAAAATGGCTGCTTTGGCAATTGGATTCCATGGCATTGAAGTCCCTCCCCAAATCCTGCCCTCCTCAGGCTCTGCCACAAAAAACTCAAACCAGTGGTGAAGAGGGACCCAGCAACCCTAAAAATATCTCTTCTGCTTGGCTCTAGCTGCTGCTTTTTGGACTTATATTTATGCTAGCCAAAGAGTTCCAAGAATGTGTGTGTGTGTGGGATGTGTGTGTGTTATACTGGTGAGCAAGCAACAGAAATACCAGTAGCAGCTTTGTTTTTAGAAATTTGCATGGGATTCCCCCCCCCCTTTTTTTTTTTTTGTTAAATCCCAGGCAAATATTGTCTCTTGCTGCTAACAGAGTTGCTACCGAGCAGCTGGTCTAACAAGCAAGCTTTCAACAGCTAATATTTTTCAGGAACCGAAGGGCTTCCAACATCCTTTTGCTTGGAAAAACCTATTGATTGCGGCGCATTTGAATTTTAGATTGCCCAACGCCTCCATTTTTCAAGTGGGCTGCCGTTTGATGTTCAAGGTCAGGAAAGTCAATTGAAACTTAATTCGCCTCCGCTTTGATTTATGGCAACTCTGACTTTAAGTACCTGATTCAGGATGGATTCAATTGTTTCTTGCTGAAAACAAATGGAGAGAGCGATTTTTCTGAGGATTTTGCCTTGAATGATGGCCCAATGTGTTTTATCATATTACACTGCCGTATTTTAATAGAAAGTATTATTCACTCTTGTTTTCTCGCGTGGCACGCTCATATGTTACCAGAAAGCACCGTGGCTTGGCAAAGCAAAATGGCAAGGGGGTGGTCACTCTAAAAATTCTTTAGCTACTATAGTAACTACCATTTGCTATTGCTCTCATAATGCTAGCGTTGATCCTAGCAGTCGCCGTTTCAGTTCTGAACCATCTGCCACGAAATCTCCCAAATCCAGAAAGTTTGTTTTATTTTATTTCCTTCACCCACCTTTCTAGCTTGAGACTCTTAAGGGAAAAAATCAATTCAAGAAAACAGCAAAGACCTACAATAAACCATGCCATAGTACTAGGACTGCAGAACTGGAAAACCTGGCTTGAAGTCAAGGCCGCATCTCCAGTTAAGAGGACTACTGTGAAACTCCCCTGCCTGAGGTCCTGGGGAGCTGCTGCCAGTCAGAGTAGACCACACTGACCTTGATAGACTAGTGGTCTGACTCAGCAGAAGGCAGCTCCATGTGTTCAAGCAAACTAAAACATGTAGGATGTATAATAATCTCCTGTTCCCTCATCTTATGTAGGTCATTTCTTGACCGGATAACATAATCAGTTATGGCTTCCATAATTCCAATATTTTGAAACGCCCCTGCCCCCCCAAAAGTAAATCCATGTTTCTATTCTGTGACATTAATATTCAGGGGGCTGAAGTGAGAAATCCAAACAGAACTTGCTACTTCCACCATGGGGCAGAATCCACGGAGAAATTCAGCATGTACCACACTAATGGAGATGAATGAGAACTGCAGAAGAACCCTACTTGAGCAGGTCTCACTCCCTTCAATGGCCCTTATGCACATGATGACCTGGTGGATTGTCTCAGTGGTAGGCCTATATAAAACCCATCTGTGGAGATTTCGACTTTTTCCATCCCATGGCCTTAGATAGCCTCACAAAGTTTTGGATATCCTTGCTGCCAGGGGAAGGAAGTTCACCTGGGGATGCTTGGTCCCATCAGGTAGCTGTAGAAGAGGCAGCCATAGGGTTGCCAGGTCCCTCTTAGCCACCGGCAGGAAGTTTTGGGGCAGAGCCTGAGGAGGGTGGGATTTGGGGAGGGGAGGGACTTCAATGCCGTACAGTCGAACTAGGGCCTGGGAAACCCAGGTTCAAATCCCCACTCATCCCATGGAAGCTTGCTGGGTGACCTCGGGCCAGTCACGCACTCTCAGCCCTGACCCTGGCTATTATTTGGATGGGAGACCTCCAAAGAATACCAGGGATGTGACGTGGAGGCAGGTCATGGCAAACCACCTCCGAACGATTTGCCGTAAGTCAGCTGTGACTTGATGCCAAAAAATTTTTAAAAACAAATGAATAAAATACGTAAAGAAGCTAAATAAATAAATAGGATGAATTAAAAATGAGCCCATTTTGAACCGAGATGGGAAATGAGCTGGTAAACAAAGTACCATCTCTGCCCATTGAGAATTGGAGGCAGGCAGCTATCCAACCTCCCCAACTATGAAATGGAGTTTGCCCATTCGCTCTCAGCTTCCTTAGCAGATGGTTCTTCCTTTTCTGCTTCAATAGATCTTCATCTTCTCCTTTCTAGCCTCGAGACAATCTCTCCTTTTTTATCTGTAGGCTAACAAAATATATCGCTCTTACGAATTGTACTGTCATTCCTTCTTTGTGTTTCCTAATAAGTTGTCAGGGCTATCAGCTCGGAGCTCCAAAATGCTTGTTCTTCCCCTCTCCCCTATTCCCTTTGGGGAACGGCTTTCATCCAGGTAAACTGTCAGCGGTTCAGCCTCCCCTATTTCAAAAGCCATTCCCCTTTGTGTTGGGTTGCTTCTCCAAGTAGCTGTCCAAACATATAGTTTGGAACATGGGCGTGCATAAGAAGACTGGAGAGAAATGAAATCATCTGTTTGGTTAATAATACACAGGGCAGCCATTCCTTAGCTGCTGTTGCAACAATAGAGAGGAGCTCTGTCTTCACGTTTGCTGAAGCTGGCAACCACAAATGTCCCACCGAGAATCATGATTCTGTGCTGATTTCCATCAGAGTATAATCAAGACCATAGTTTATTGCTTCTTTGGTTCCTTAAAATTCGATTTTTCTTTCTTAAATGTCCGCAGGGCTGCTCTTTGCAAAAGCATCTGTAGCAAGCCGAGTTCTGATAAATTGGCATTTTAACGAAAGAAACCAATTGCGACACTCGGCTCTGTGATTGCTTTGTCTGCAAGCCTCACTTTCTTCGTCAGCTACGGCAAACAAAGGGCCTCAAAATGAGAGCTCAGGCCATTTATGTCGGGCTGTTTCCCCGCGGTGACCCCTGCCATCTGCTCTGGGGCTTCGTTTTGATTATGGCTGCCTTTGGGAGCCAGCGTGGTATAGTGGTTAAGAGCGGTGGTTTGAAGCAGTGGACTCTGATCTAGAGAAATGGGTTTGATTCCACAGGAGCGGCGGATTTGTTTTCCAACTCCTACACACGAAGCCAAGTGGTGACCTTGGGCTAGTCACAGCTCTCTCAGCTCCACCTATCTCACAGGGTGTCTGTTGTGGGGAGGGAAAGGGAAGGTGTTTGTTTATTTGTTACAGCCAATGGCCACCATAAAATTACAAAGGAAGCGAAGGTGATTGTAAGCTGGTTTGATTCTTCTTTAAGTAGTAGAGAAAGTTGCCATATAAAAACCAACTCTTCTTCTTCCTCTTCCTCTTCCTCTTCCTCTTCCCTGACCGTCAGAGGTCACCTCGCTCTCCCCGCATGTTTTGCCCATGTTTTCCAGATGCTGTTTTAGCAAGAATCCGGGAAACGCGGGCAAAACGTGCAGAAATGCGCAGGGAGAGCAAGGTGACCTCTGACGGTTGGGAAAGGCATGCATTATCGAAGTGAAGCACTGGGTCAGTTGGTGGGGGTGACCGTGAGGGAAACAGCCCTGCATAAATGGCCTTGGTTTCCATCGTGGTATGTCTACTGGAGACACGCAGCACAGTATTGTGATGAGTACATCTGACTAGGATCTGGACACCTGGGTTCATATCCCCACACTGCTATGAAAGCTTGTTGGGTGCCCTGGGGCTGGCTGGCCTCTCTCTTCTCTACCTCACCGGATTGTTGTTGCCAAGATAAAATGCAAGTGGGGAGAACAGTGTTGGAAGCAACTTTGGGTCCCTATTAGAGACAAAATCAGGCATAAATATCTAAATAAATGAATATAATAAATATTGGCCACGCTGACCAATTAAGCTCAACATGCTAGGCTTGTGCCTAGTTTTAAAATGGAATTATCTAAGGGTTTCAGGTCCCCGATGCTTCGATCTGAAAATACTCGTTTTGATTTCTGTTCTCCCTTTTGCAGACTGAGCCCATGAATGTTTTATCTTCATGTCTTTATCTTTCTGTTTCCTTGCACTGAATTGCCCTTATTAAATCATTGTTAAATAGCCATTTTCAGCATTAGGTACTAAATAGCCTTTTTCAACATAAGGTGCAAATGACAAGTGGGTATAAATACCATAACAACTGCATATTAAAAATGTTCAATTTGAGAATGCGAGGCAAAGGAATCTACAAAACCAACAATGGAAAGTGGGGAATTGAAACCAGTGAGAAAAATATAAATGAATATAATGAAACAGGGAACACTCATCTATCCCTAGAATTATCCCTTAAGTATCCCTTTCACCAGGTCACAGGCAAATGATTCATATGCTGCTTCACCAGGTCACCTGACTGGATCATGATGAGATACATCCATAGGGCAGCTGATCACCTGTCTGAGTCACATGATAACCCTGGTTGTATCTCCCCCACAAGATTACATCACAAGGTATTAAATGCTACTAAAATTTATTTGTTATTTTTAAAAAATGAACTATCACATATGCCACCTTCACCACATGTATGGCATGCCCTCTACATCACAATATCACTCAGTTGAGAGGTTGCACCCATATTTTGAAACATGGGAGAGAAACAGAAAGCCACGTTTCACAGGGCTACCAGCCCTGGGTTGGGAAATCCCTGGAGATTTTGGGGGTAGAGCCTGAGGAGGGTGGGGTTTGGGGAGGGAGATCAATGGGGTATCATGCCATAGCGTCCACCTTCCAAAGCAGCCATGTTCTCCAGGGGAACCAATCTCTGTCACCTGGAGATAATTTGTAACCACCTGGAGCTTGGAGAACGTAGTTTCACACCAAGCCCCTATGCTCCCCCTCCTGACACTGCTTCCGACAAGCAGCTTCGCTTGAAACTATAAGAGGTAATTAGGGTTGCCAGGTCCCTCTTCACCACCTGCAGAGGAGGGGGAGGGGAGGGACTTAGGAACACCATAGAGTCTAACGGCCAAAGCAGCCATTTTCTCCAGGTGAACTGATCTCTATCGGCTGGAGATCAGTTGTAATAGCAGGAGATCTCCAGCTACTACCTGGAGTTTGGCAACCCTAGGCGGCAAAGAGGGAGCTGGCCACCCTAATTATCAGAGTGCTTTTTCATCTCCATTGCACAGTATATAGGCAACATATGCACATACAACATACTGGGTGAAGAGGCCTGAAATGTACCTTACTTTTGCAAAGCAAAGAAACCCACTGCCGGCACATCCCCTTCACACTCAATTAGGATGGGAGTCTTGTACGATGCACCAGCAGGCAGAAGCATTTGTTCTACAGGCAGCATGCTTCCATTACGTCCTAATAAACTGCTAAGAAATTTAATTTGGATGCTTATCACTCGAAGTCCTTTTATGGTGACTTTTAAACTTCTGCAGCTCCAGGCCAAGATTTTTTCCTATAAACTGAGACATGCCAGATCTATTAAAGATACCCCCTCAGCATACCAACCATTTACTGCCAAATTCAACTACTCCCATAGATGCAAATCTCAGGGAATTCTTAAACAGTGTTTTTGAACTCACACTGGGAATATCTGTTCCAATGATCTATAATTACAAAAACAGTTTAAAGCTGTTTTCTTCTGTTCCTCAATATATTGTGTTGAATGTTTTGAACCTTACATATGACTCAACTAAAGCATGATTAAAGGTAAAAAGGTAAAGGTCCCCTGTGCAAGGACCGGGTCATTCTTGACCCATTGGGTAACGTCACATCCCAACATTTTCTAGGCAGATTTTGGTTACGGGGTGGTTTGCCAGTGCCTTCCCCTGTCATCTTCCCTTTACCCCCACCAAGCTGGGTAATTTTACCAACCTTGGAAGGATGGAAGGCTGAGTCAACCTTGAGCTAGCTACCTGAAACCAACTTCCGTGGGGATCGAACTCAGGTCGTGAGCAGAGCTTTGGACTGCATTACTGCAGCTTACCACTCTGCGCCACGGGGCTCCTTACATGATTACTGTACACAAACTTAAGCTGCACCAAATCTGTCATTTCGGATTTCAGGTTAGAATCATAAAGTTGGAAGGGACCACCAGGGTCATCTATTCGACGGTGGAATGTGCTGCCTCGGAGGGTGGGGGAGTCCCCGTCTTTGGAGGTCTTTAAGCAGAGGCTAGATGGCTATCTGTCGGGAGTGCTTTGATTGTGGGATCCTGCATGGTGGGGGGAGGGTTGGGGTCACTGGGGATGTGGGGGGAGGTAATTGTTAATTTCCTGCATTGTGCAGGGGGTTGGACTAGATGACCCTGGTAGTCCCTTCCAACTCTATGATTCTAGTCCAACCCCTTGTACAATGCAGGAAATTCACAGCTACCTCCCCACCCCACCCCACCCCCACACACAGTGACCCCTACTCCATGCCCAGAAGATGGCCAAGATGCCCTCCCTCTCATCATCTGCTTAAGGTCATAGAATCAGAATTGCTGACAGATGGCCATCAAGCCTCTTCTTAAAAACCTCCAGGGAAGGAGAGCTCACCACCTCCAGAGGAAGCCTGTTCCACTGAGGAACCTCTCTAATGGTTAGAAAGTTCTTCCCAATGTCTAGATGGAACAATAATAGTGATATTGTGAGGTAGAAAACTCCTCCCCCCAATAGATAATGCAATTATTTTCAATCCTGTTCAGAGGTATTCCCTCCAACCTGACTGCACCTCCTTTCTCTGTTTACTCATATGGTTGAGCCCAGCCGATCGGGTTAAGTATGGGCAGAAAGATGTCATGCAAATCTGACTGGCTGTGAGATGGTCTTTGAGAGCAACTCAACATGTGATTATATGGAGTTGCCTTCTACTGGGTCAGATTATTGATTCATCTGGATCACTATTGTCTACTCTAACAGGGGCTCTTCATAGAGTGTAAAGGCAACGCTTACTGCTTAGTCACATGATTTATCTCAGCCAATCATGCATCATACAGCAAATAAGGCAAGGTTATTGGTTGTCTTGAATCTCTGGAGAAAGGTGGGATATAAATTCTACAATAAATATATTATAATAGTAAAAGAAATTTGGCTACACGATTACTTCACTGACTGCAAGAGAAGTCAATTGAGAGCGATAGAAGGAGAGGGAAGTGTTAAATATTTTCAGAAGGTATTTGTGTTGGTCTGCAGTAGAACAGATAGATTCAAGTCCAGTAACACCTTAGAATCATAGAATCATAGAGTTGGAAGGGACCACCAGGGTCATCTAGTCCAACCCCCTGCACAATGCAGGAAATTCCAAACTACCCCCCACACCCCCAGTGACCCATACTCCATGCCCAGAAGATTGCCAAGGTGCCCTCCCTCTCATGATCTGCCTAAGGTCACCTTAGAGACCAACAAGATTTGGGGAGGGGGGTGTAAGCTTTTGAGAGTCAAAGATCCCTTAGTCAGGGAGGGACAAAGGGAGCTTTGACTCTTGAAAGCTTATACCCTGAAAATCTTGTTGGTCTCTAAGGTGCTACTGGATTCAAATTTAGCTGTTAGTAAATAGGCGGACATTTTTACATTGAATGCTAAAATGGTTGAAAATAAGGGTTTTTTTGTTTGTTTCTGTTTTGCTGCAGCAGAAAATGTACATGAAAAGCTGTGAGTAGTTCTGTCTCAGCCCTAATGCAAACAGATTGCTTTATTAAAAGTGCAAATCATTTAGGAAAACAAAAACAACAACGAAAAGCTCCAGCAGTGATGAAAACTAAACTAAAAAATGGGAAATATAGATAGTCTGGTTTGCTTCTAAAAACCAGTTTGCAATCACACCAGAGAGGCTGAAATTGGATGGTAAAGCCATATCAGCCCTCAACTTGATTACACTCGGTGATAGAATCATGTTTATGTATGAGGGCATTTTTGTATGCATAACTATGCTGGACCGGCTAGGGGAGGGGCTTTGGCTCAGTGGAAGAACCCCTGCTTTGCATGTAGGAGGTCCCAGGTTCAATCCCCAGCATCTCCAGTCAAAAAGGCCAGGCAATATATAATGTGAAAGACCCTGAGACCCTGGAGAGCCACTACCAGTCCAAGGAGAGAATACTAACATTGTTGGACCAATGGCCTGATTCAGGATAAGGCAGATTCATGTGTGTGAGAATCCCAATTCGGCACAAACGTTCTCACAGAGAGTCCAAACCTGTGTCTTGACTGTACCACCTCAGACGGAATGAGCATCTATAAAAAATATCCCTCCACGCTGAAAACCAGCATATCACTCAGAAGGCTAGACTGAGATCTTTGTTACAGTGCAATACAACCAGGGTGGATTGGGTTTCAACCAACCAATAAGGTTATTTGCACTGTTACAATATTACATTTAATGTTTTAAAAATATTTACCAAAGTAAATTGCAAAATCACCATTTGAAATCAAGTGCAAAATCTGTAAAGTCACATTCTGGAAATGTTACTGGATTTCCAGTTGATGAAAAAAAATAGCCCTTTCCTGCAGGAAAAAAACAACAGCTGCCATAGCTATGGATAGAGCCAAGGGGATTATTGCCCTAGTAAGAGCCTTTACTGTCTTGGGGAGTATTTATAAGGTCAAGAGAATCCAGTTACAATTCTCAGCGGGTAGATAATTCTGGAAGAGTTTATCAGACATTATAGCTACTGTCTATCATATTTTTATTCTACTTTTCCTCCAGAGAGTTCATGGTGGCACACACGGCTAGCCTCTCCTCACCTTTTTCCTAACTAATCTGTGAAGCCGTTGGGCTGAGAGAGAAGGACTCACCCATCGAGCTTCACGACAGATTGGCGATTTGAACCCCTCGGCATGGATTCAGCCTTCCACTGGCAGAAGAGAGGGAGGCTGATTTCTGACTGTTTCCCCTCCCACTCCAGCCCCCCCACTCTGCCCCCTATGCCGAGACTTTGCCGACCTTCAGGAGCAAAACTGCGGGGAAAAGTCTTGGTGTACTGCAGCAGGAGGGAACCGCGGGAAAGTTGCCCTGCACAAAGTCCATGGATGGACATGCTGCTACGTTTGCCTGTTCCTGAGAAATTTCACAAATAATATATCCCCCCCACTTTCTTCATTATTTTTACAGATGTATCAGGATGTAACAGGAGACTTACACAACTTTAAGGTTGACAATGAGGAAATTGAAATTGTTGAAGACTTTCTATTCCTCGGCTCCATCATCAACCAAAAGTGAGACAACCGGATGGAATAACGGCTCTGTTTTACCGAACATTTAAATCGAAGTTGCTGAATCCTTTTTTAATGGTTTGTAATACAATATTGGATACAGGGTATCACCTGAAACATGGTCACATGCTTTCATTTCATTGATTCACAAGACTGGAAGAGACGCGGGAAAAGTAACAAATTGTAGACCCATCTCATTATTGAATGTGGATTATAAAATTTATGCCTCTGTTTTATCAAATCGAGTTAAAAAGATCTAATTCATGAAGACCAAGTGGGTTTTGTTCCTGGAAGACAAATCAAGGATAATCTTAGAGTTTTATTAGATGCATTGGAGTATTAGGAAGATAATATTCAACATAAAGCAGCTTTTGTTTTCCTTGATGCTGAAAAGGTTTTTGATATGGTTTCTTGGGACTTCATGAAAAAGGTTTTAGAGAAAATGAACTTTGGTGAAAGATTCCGAAGGGGCATAACAGCTATATATACGAAGCAACAAGCTAAAATATTGGTAAATGAATCAATGTCGGATAAATGTAAAATGCAAAAAGGGATCAACCAAAAGGGAGACTGCAGCCAAGAAATCAGAAGGAGGTTGAGACTGGGAAGGGCAGCCATGAAGGAGCTAGAAAAAATCCTTAAGTGTAAGGATGTGTCACTGGCCACCAAGATCAAGTTAATTCATGCCATCGTATTCCCTATTACAATGTATGGGTGTGAAAGCTGGACATTGAAGAAAGCTGATAGGAAGCAAGTAGATTCCTTTGAAATGTGGTGTTGGAGGAGAGTGCGACTGATACCATGGACTGCAAAAAAAAAAAAAAAAGTGGGTTTTAGATCAAATCAAGCCTGAACTGACCCCAGAAGCTAAAATGACTAAACTGAGGCTATCGTATTTTGGTCACATTATGAGAAGACACGAGTAACTGGAAAAGACAATCATGCTAGGAAAAGTTGAAGGTAGCAGGAAAAGAGGAAGACCCAAGAAGAGGTGGATTGACTCAATAATGAATAAAGGAAGCCACAACCCTCAGTTTGCAAGACCTGAGCAAGGCTGCCAAAGATAGGATATTTTGGAGGACATTGATTCATAGGGTCGCCATGAGTCGGAAGTGACTTGACGGCACTTAACACATACACACACATCACCTGAGAAGGGCTTGCCAATATGTCTTGAATTTTGTTTTAGACATTTGGTGGCAAGTCTAGGTAGATGTGAGTGTGGGGGAGTGGAAATGTGGGTGGGAGGGGGGCCTTGGGCATGCGTGTTGCTCGGGCGTATTCGGTAATCAGGAAAACTGCAGCAGTATTTTCAAGGCACGCTGGCATCCTGTCTCCTCTCTGGTCCCTGTGGTTCAAAACAAACCAACAGTAAGGTGGTGGAGAGGCAGGTGGCATTTGATCACCTCTCCCTGGCCTCCCAGTCTCTCCATCAGATTTATTTCTAACAGCCAGATCCCCAAGTAACTCATCCTGAAAAGTTGCCCAACAGGAGCGTAACTGGAGGCACTTATCACAGTTCACCCAGCATATGGGTACAACGCTCATGTAATACACTGGCAGAGTAAAAAATTATATTGTATTATGGAACATTCTTTAGCTCAAAGACGGACTGATGGTAGCAGGTCAGGCATGATGGTTACATCTTCTCATGCTCATAACACACTGACCAATTCAGAGGGGGGAGTGGAATTGGAGACATGATATTGGAAAGCAAAGACCAGCAGGAGTCTTTTCTTACACATCAGCTTCTAAGCAGGGGTTGTCTGTACGAAGATTGAAAATTTCAGCAACAGGGTCTTGAAGAGCTCACAGTGATTCATCATTGCGTTCCTGGGAGCAGAAGAATGCAGAATTGGGAGTCTAAATATCAAGAGCCCCACCAGATCAGACCAACAATCCTTCTAGTCTACTAATCGGCTTCCCAGAGTGAGAGCAAGATAATATTTCTCCCCAGCAGATCATGAAGTGAGAACAGCCGCCCTCTTTCGTCCAAGCAACTAGTAGACTTCTTCTGAGCATAGAGATTCCATTTAGCTATATGGACAGATTACCATTGGCAGACTCATGTAATATGAATTTGGTTAATTTCCCCCCTTAAGGTCACCTGAGATAGTGGTTATCGCCACATCTGGGGTAGCCATGAACACCAGCAAATTATGTAATATGGGTAAAGTACTTTTGTGCTTCAGCTACTGCCAAGCCTGGTTTGATTCCCTACTCCTCTGCATGAAGCCAGCTGGGTGACCTTGGGCTAGTCACAGCTCTCTTCGAGCTCTCTCAGCCCCACCTAACTCACAGGGTGTCTGTTGTGGGGAGGGGAAGGGAAGGTGATTTGTAAGCCGGTTTGATTCTTCCTTAAGTGGTAGAGAAAGTCAGCATATAAAAACTAACTCTTTACCTTCTCCTCCTCCTCCTTCTCCTCCTCCTCCTCCTCCTCCTTCTTCATATTTTAATGAACTGTGAATTTTATAGGGATCTCAGAAATCACCTAATCTCGCCTCTGCTGTCCAGGTTCCCTGGATACACTAGCCACTCCAGTCATGATAGTGTTTTAATGGTGAATTTTGAGCTTGAAGACAAGAATCCCACCATCTCACATACAGTGGCAAAGTTTCGCTATATTGTTACCAGAATATGGCGATCGTTGTTGCAATGTGAAAGAGCTCACTAACTATACTATTGTACGATTGTGTACTATTGTGATTTTGCATTTATTTATTTTTTGCTGGTCAATGTGTTTAATAAATCTAGTGATCTAATATGTGTTTCTGTTTCGTTGCCAGGATTGCCAGGTCCCTCTTTGCTACGGGTGGGGTTCTTTTTTTGAGGCGTTGCGTGAAGAAGTACTTCCTTTTATCTGTTTTGAATCTTGTCACCCTCCAGCTTCAGCAGATGACCCTGCGTTCTCGTATTAGGAGAGAGGGAGAAAAGCTTCGCCCTGTCCACTCTCTCCAAACCATGCATGTACGTCAATGAAAAACAGCCTTTAATGTCTAACCCGAAACAGATGACATCAGTGTGGAACGTCTTTCCATATTTGTGTGCAAAAGACTCCTCAAAGAGAAACGCTTCCAAACGGTCTGCAAAGAATAGGCGGGGAAATGTTTAGCGTCTGATTAGAGACGTGTTCGGGTGAGCAAACGGGAGTCTGCATAATCTCCAGCTTTAATCAAGGAAAGGGCTGATTCAATAAACCCCTGGCCTGTCCCTTCTCTCTCCAATTACGCTCCTCTAAGTTGATGACTGGTAACCGGCGTTTGCGTCATTTGATATTTATAACAAGCTTCAATCAAGCGGCAAATAAATTTGCCCGGCGATTGATGCCTTTTTACCCTGTTATTACGATGAATGTTGCCATCAATTACTCCACGATGCTGAGCCGGCGAGAAATGGCCGCACCGGAAAACAGGCAGCTGAGCAGAATCACAATGATATCTGCTTTGGGCGGCGGCGGCAGGGGGATCATTTTGGCGCCTGATTTTCATAAGTGCAGTCCCCTAATTATGCTCATCTGTTTATTTTGGATTAGGCAGAGACTTGGGGGAATATCATCGGTTGACACAGGGATGATGATGCGGATCCACGCAAGGGTGATTTTGGCTTTGTAGTTTGACATGACGGAGGGGCAGGATTGGCACACGGGGAATACGACTGATTGATTTAGAACGTTTTTGTGTCGGCTTTCCACCCAGTTCAGGGTCCCCAAGACGGGGAACAATCGAAACATTAAAACGTTGAAATGCATTCATATAAAAAACAAGACAACAAATAGAGTTGCCAACCTCCAGGTACTAGCTGGAGATCTCCTGCTATTACAACTGATCTCCAGCCGATAGATCCCCTGGAGAAAATGGCCGCTTTGGCAATTGGACTCTATGACATTGAAGTCCCTCCCCTCCCCAAACCCTGCCCTCCTCAGGCTCCGCCCCAAAAACCTCCCGCCAGTGGCAAAGAGGGACTTGGCAGCCCTAGATATTGGGGCTTCCTTCTGCATATATGTTCAACCCCTGCCTCCCGAGCTATAGCTAATTTGGAGACTAGTCTCACTGTGTCTTTGGGGGTGGGGGAAGCCGTATTTATTATAGGAAACCAATGAATGTGCCTCTAACTATTGGTCATTATCTACACGGCCTCTCTAGGGGAGGAAGTGGACATGTGAACCTGCCTTCTACTGATCAAACCCCAAGCTCAGTATTGTCTGCTCTGACTGGCAGCAGCGCTCCAGGCTCTCAGACCAAAAAGATCTCCTTCCCATCACCTGCTACCTAGGGTTGCCGGGTTTCCCATCAGCTCTGGCAGGAGGTTTTTTGGGTGGAGCTGAGGCAGGGTTCATGTGCGCATGCGGCTGCACAGCCGCGATCATGTCACTTCCAGTTGACACCTGGAAGCACCGCACCAGAATGTGCCCTTTACCACTCAGACTGGGAATGTGAGTGGTAAAAGGCCTGTCGCGATGCGGCGTTTCTGGGCATAAACCGGAAGTGGCACGGTTGCATTGGCGAGGCTGCACTGCATGCAATCCCCACATCAAAGCTGGGCACTGGATTGGTGGGCTATTGCCCGCCAATCTAAGCAGCCTGGCAACCCTCCCTGCTACCGGATCCTTTTAACTGGAGAGGCGAGGGATCGAACCTGAGACCTTCCAAATGCAAAGGTACCAGTGAGAGGTGCAGAGGAAGTGCCAGTGGAAGCGAATTAAAAGTTCCCAAGCCTGACTTCCTTAGACAAGATCCCAACCCAGCAGGCTTGGGCTGGATGCCCAAAGGCCCTGGTCTTTGTAACAAAATGGACATCGGCTGACATCAGCATAAAATAACTTTGCTTATGGTGGAGTTTCTAACTTCAGTTCATCAGTCTGCTGAGCACAGGAACTGAGTCAACAGTAATTAGCTTCCCATCCCAAGCAGCATGAGAAATGAGCAGCAGAAGATGTGTGCCGGCAAAAATTTGGAAGCAAGCAACCGCTGCGCTTTTAATGAATAGCTGGGCTGCACCTTGCCTTTATTGTCCCCTCTCATCCATTACAGCGCATTTTGCAGCTGCTGCAGAATGGCCCTCAAGTGATACATCTCCATCGTCGGGTCGTCTCCAACATGCAAAGCCGTGGGATGCGTCTTCTGCTCCGCTTATGACAGTATGCTGGTTCGGGTGATCTTAAGCCTTCCTGAAATGTGCTGCAGGTAGCAGGCTTGTCCGATTGCACCTAAAGATCCACCTAAAAGTTGAAGTTTCCGCATGAATTAAAACATGGGCAGAACTTTCCAAGGGAGCCCAAATCAGCAATTGACAAGACTCCCCCAATCCTTGCAATCCAATAGGATTAATTTCCAGAAATTCATATTCATTATGCAGAGGTTCTTTATTGGGGTTGGTTTAAGATACTGAGGCAAACAGAGAGCTACACTCCCGTGTAACCTGGCTCTAGCAAGCTCTGAGTCATCCTAACATTGCCCAGGGGACTTTTCAAAGACATTTGTCCCTGGACCACCAAGGAATACCAGGATTGCTGTGCAGAGGAAGGCACTGGCAAACCACCTCTGCTCATCTCTTGCCATGAAAACCCCAAAAAGGGGTCGCCATAAGTCGGCTGCGACTTGAAGGCACTTTACACACACACACACAAAGGGGACCCTAACCTGTCCCATGGGATGTGGAGTAGTATAATATAGCCTGAACTTATCAGATCTCGAAAGCTAAGTAGGGTTGGTACTTGGATCACCAAGGAAGATTTTGCAGAGGAAAGCAATGATAAAACCATCTCCGCTTACTCACTTGCTTTGAAAATCCTACGGGGTCACCATCAGTCAGTTGCAACTTGACAGTACTTTACACACATAATCTGCCCCTTACTGTAGCCATAATCCAAATCAGGGGGGCACCTGACCCTCCTCAGACGGTGTTCCTGTCTTCTCCTCCAGCTCATCTAGTTCCTCCTCAAGCAGGGTTGCCAGGCTTCCTGCTGTGGTGGGAGGCCTCTCGCTGATGGTTGCCATTGCCTGTCCTGGTATGTCACTTTTGGGTACAACCTGAAAATGGCAAAGGGTAGCTCTAGGAATCGCCAGAAATACTATGATTTGACTATAGAGTTTTCGGCCCCTAGTAACTCCTAGAGTTAATATTTGTTACTTCCAGGTTGTACCCAGAAATGACATGACGACGTCGGTGATGTCACACTCCCCCCACCCATGTCCCCAGCCCTCCCACTGGTTGCCAAGCTTGGCCTGGAAACCCTACAAATGTCTGGGCCCTGGACTATGGCTGGCTCAGTGGGGGTCACGAAAGATTGGGAATATGGCTATGGGAAGAATGGATAAATTCCTTTCATCTTGCTCATCCCACACGCTGAAACACTGGATCCCCATTATGACTTTCTTTTTAAAAATGTGTGTTTTGGTAATCCAATGACAGATTTCCACCATAAAGTACAGCCACCAAGTGCCCATCACTTGAGAACTGTATTTTTTCTGCCACAGACCAAATGCGGTCGACATGAATTGCATAATTACATCTGCAAATACGTTTCTTTCCATCCCCTTTTCTGAATTCCCCTTCCCCCCTTCACTGTAGAAGCCGGTTGTGGGTTTTCTTTTCTTTTCTTTTTTCCCTGCAGAAAACGCCCCCCAAGACAGACCACAAAGCTAAGCAATCATGCACAAAGATTTATGACAGTCATTTGTATACACAAATATATTCATAGACATTTTGAGATCCCTCTTCTGTCTTCTCGTTTTATTTAGTGTGAAAGCGCAAGCTGTTCCCAAGTCACACTTATGCATTTTTCATAAATCAGATGCTACTGATATCATCATTTAAGAAACAGACATATTCTGGGGTTCCTACGCAGAGCGTTCTCGGGACTGAATTTTCTGGAGAGTATGACTCGTAATGGGAAGGGACGTGACACTAAGGGGAAACATTGATCTCGAAGCAAAATGTCCTTTGTTATGAGTGTTGGAGTACATGGGGAAGGAGAGCATCTCTACGGCAAAGACCTCTGGAGGCAGGGCGTGATGCATCTCTGCGCACATCCCATGACACCCATGGAAGAAGAAGAGGAGTTGGTTTTTATACCATGATTTTCTCTATCTTTAAGGCATCTCATGCCAGTTTACAATACCTTCCCTTCCCTTCCCACCCACCCCGCCCCACAATAGGCACCTTGTGAGGTAGGTGGGGCTGAGAGTTTGGAGAGAACTGTGACTAGCCCAAGGTCACCCAGTGGGCTTCATGGGGAGGAGTGGGGAAACCCACCTGGTTCACCAGATTAGAGTTAACCTCTCATGGGGAGGAGTGGGGAATCAAGCCCAGTTTTCCAGATTAGAGTCCACCGCTCTTAACCACTACACCAGTCTGGAATCCGTAACAGAAGAAGAAGAGTTGGGTTTTTTATATGCAGAATTTCTCTACCACTTAAGAGATACTCAAACAGCCTTACAATCACCTTCCCCTCTCCACAACAGACACCCTGTGAGAAGAAGAAGAAGAGTTGGTTTTTAAATGTTGACTTTCTCTACCACTTAAGGGAGACTCAAACCGGCTTACAATCAACTCCCCTTCCCCTCCCCACAACAGACACCCTGTGAGGTAGGTGGGGCTGAGAGTGTGTGACTTGCCCAAGGTCACCCAGATGGCTTTGTATGTATGAACTGGAAACAAATCCAGTTCACCAGATTAGCGTCCGCCGTTCATGTGGAGGAGTGGGGAATCAAACCCGATTCTCCAGATCAGACTCCACCGCTCCAAACCACCGCTCTTAACCACTGCACCATGCTGCACCAGCAAGACTTGGGCAGTCCAGCAAAAGTAGGGAGTGGGGTTTGCTGTCCCCATACCAGTGTCACTCTACAAATATTAAGGCGTATATTTCCTCATGGACACTCATGGCAATCATTTCCTTATTTCAAAGGGGAAAAAATAAAGGGGTACGTCAGGATAATGTTGGGGCTAAACAATCTCCATGGTTCTGTTGCCCTCAGCATGTGGGAGAGCTCCAGACATTGCATTTCTGGGGAAAGATACCTCCAGTGAGACTGTCCCACCTCAGGGAAAAGAGCTTCTTCTCCTCTGTGCCAACTAGAGCATACTTCAGTTTCTAGCCTTAATTTACTCTGTCAAAATCGTGAGTGTTAAATGAAAGTGAGATTCACCACCATGGGTGTTACTTCCTTATCATATAGAACAGGGCCACCCAATCTTTACTTTTCTATATTGTTATTATGGTCATTGGAAGGCTTTAAGAGGGGAGTGGACATGTTCATGGAGGAGAGGGGTATTCATGGCTACTAGTTAAAATGGATATTAGTCATGATGCAAACCTATTCTCTCCAGGATCAGAGGAGCATGCCTATTATATCAGGTGCTGTGGAACACAGGCAGGATGGTGCTGCTGCACTCCTCTTGTTTGTGGGCTCCCTAGAGGCACCTGGTTGGCCATTGTGTGAACAGACTGCTGGACTTGATGGGCCTTGATCTAATCCAGCAGGGCTTTTCTTATGTTCTTATTGATCAGAAAACAGGCCACCCAATTCCATATCGAATCTGAAATTTAAACCGGAGAGCTACTTTACCGAAGAAACTTAAATGGAGTTTCTATGTGCTAGAATAAGCTGTAAGCATCTGGGTGACTATAGCTACCTGCAGAGAGGCTCCTACCAACTCTCTTTTAGGTTGTTTATGCATGGGAGTTTTACCTGAGGTTCGTTGCTTGCTGAACCCACACTTTTCTGTTGGGAATCTATGCACCAGCAGCCTCCAAGCTCAAATCAAGAAGCATTTGTGTCCCCACCCCTTGAAATACTACTTTGTATTTGGATGTAGTGCTTACTGTGAGAGAAAGGGCCCCCCCGATGGAAACCCAATTGCCGCATAAAAAAAGCATTTTAAAAATCAGAGCTCTCTAAAAGGAACCAGGGCTGGGGGGCAAGTCTTGTTTCTAAAATCCTTTCCTCTGCTCAGACAGTACCCCGAGGAAGCATTTTAATCCCCACCCCTTAACATGCTGCTTTGTAATTGGCTGTTGTGCTTTCTGTGAGAGAAACCAAGCTGCCATGTCCTGCATTTTGCCTTATGCATGTGGATTTCACCCGGGCTGAGCTCAGGGGAGATGGAAGAATTGGGTTAATAGAGGAACGGGAAGTCCCGGGATTTGTGAAGACTGGCAGCGCGGTCATCTCTAATGGATGGAAAACTCATGCATAACTCCAAGGAACAACAACCGGGACAGATCAGAGGGTGAACGTGAGTGGAAGTACTCATGCATAAACGACCTTAGTGTCTCCACTTATCCACCCATTTGTTCACTCTCTCTTAATGCTGGACATCTCATGGCAGCAAAGAGGAACAAGGGAGGCACAGAGAAAGGTTTTCAGAAGTCGGACAGTTTTGAAAGATAAGTAGGCAGGTAGCGCTGGTGTTGCTGAGCACGCTAAAAGCGAATCTATGAGTAGCTGTAGCTGGTGGTACCTGTTACAGTCACCTGGAGGCTTCTAACCTTGTGGGCAAACTTTATTTATACGGCCTGCAATAATTGGCCCAGGCTCTCCAAAGTTCTTGTCCAAGTGATTTAAGAGGACCATGAAATGCCTTCCTATATTGGATACTCAGCCTAACCATTTGATATATATTGTGCCACAAGGAGTATTTATTTTAAAAAAGGATGTTCAGGCAGATGGAAAACAAACACAATAAACCATACATTGAAGCTAAAACTCCCAGGGTGACTTCATTTCTAATCACTGTTAAGTGTTTGTGTGGAAACATAATCAAAACCGGGAGCTTTCCTAGATCGAGGAAACATAAAGGAGTCTGAATATTTAATCAGGAGAACATTACCTGTCCAGCATGTTAACTGCTAGCCTAAATAATCTGTTCAAGATAAACATGCAATATTCTAATTAAAAACACTTCCTTTCGAGCAAGTCAATCAGTTTAAAGGGTGCTCCGGCCGATATGGCAGACATTTGCAAATGTGATCGCTCCATCCTGGGTCCATGCCAGTGCAAGGCTAGTATATAATTTAGTTTAATTGAGCAATTAAATTAAAATAATCCTTTAAACAAGCAATAATCAGAGTTGTATAATTTCAGTGCTACAGATAATTTTCCTTAACAACTTTATCTGAGCGTGCCCTCTCTCTCTCTCTCTCTCTCTCTCTCTCTTTCTCTCTCTCTCCCTCTCTCTCTCTCGGAAATATTCTTGGAGGCCTTTTTCTGAGTCATAAAAAGGCAGCCGTCATGTCCACAAATGGTTAGCATCAGAAGCGTTTGAGATGGATATGAGTTGGGGGGGGGGTTAAGTGCAAAAGCTTGTACATCCTTTTTTCCAAGCCACTGTAGCATCATGGATAGTTTCGACTAGTGGCGGAGCGTCTGCATTGTGCACAGAAAGTCATGGCTCTTGCAGTTAAAGAATCTCAGGTACATAAGAACATTAGAACATAAGAAAAGCCCTGCTGGATCAGGCCAAGGCCCATCAAGTCCAGCAGTCTGTTCACACAGTGGCCAACCAGGTGCCTCTGGGAAGCCCACAAACAAGACGACTGCAGCAGCACCGTCCTGCCTGTGTTCCACCGCACCTAATATATTCGGCATGCTCTTCTGATCCTGGAGAGAATAGGTATGCATCATGACTAATATCCATTTTTACTAGTAGCCATGAATACCCCTCTCCTCCATGAACACGTCCACTCCCCTCTTAAAGCCTTCCAAGTTGGTAGCAGCAAGTCTTCAGGGAAAAGACCTCTGCCTGCCTGGAGTCTTGAAGACTCACTGCCAAAAAGAGCAGCCATCAGTGGGCTAAAAGGAATGAAGTCCTGTGACAGCGTCAATATGGCTCAGTTTCATTTGTGGGAGATGCTGTGGCTCAGTGGCAGAGCCTCTGCTTGGCATGCAGAAGGTCCCAGTTCAATCCCTGGCATCTCCAGCCAAAGGGACTTGGCTGGTAGGTGATGGGAAAGACCTTTGCCTGAGACCCTGGAGAGCCGCTGCTGGTCAGAGTAGACAATACTAACTTCGATGGACCAAGGGTCTCATTCAGTATAAGGCAGCTTCATGTCTTCATGTTTTCATATGGTGGTCTATGGTGGGGAGGTAAGCACTACAGCCAATTACAAAGCAGTATTTCAAGGGGCGGGGATTCAAATGCTTCTTAATTTGAGCTTGGAGACTGCTGGTGCATAGATTCCCAACAGAAAAGTGTGGGTTCAGCAAGCAGAGAGGAACCACCGGGTTTGAATCTGGGACCTTCTGTAAGCCAAACAGATGCTCTCTCCTTCTCTCCACCTAGCCTACAGGGTGGTTGCAAGGAAAAAATGGAGGAGGGGGGTATGCATGGCACTCCTGAGCTCCTTGGAGGAAAGTTGAGCTAAAGATGGAGAGAACAGACAGAAACCACACATGCCCAGGGTGCTATATATTTAAATAAGATGATAGCTGGAAGCATCCCAAGACAGAACCAGTCCTTTCTTGCATGTGTCTCACTGTCATCGACATTTCTCCAAATGCTGCCAGAGCTGGAATGTAGCAAACGAGGCAGCTATTTCTGACCTGGCTCTTCCGGGCTCTCATGCTGAGATTTGTGCTGGAAGAGAGGCCTCTTCTACTTCATCTGTATTGACCCAATCTTCTTGTTATGCTGCCAGTGCCAAGAAAACACACAAAACATCTCAACAATTCAAAACAGGGACAAGGCTATTTTTAAATGGCTCCTGTACGAAACAAGCAAGCCAAAGGACACTCAGTTCCTTCGCCTGGTAGGGGAAGAAAACTTTTGTGCTGGGAATACGAACAATGGTTTCTTAATTTTCTTTCTCTCTCACAGCAGGAGTTCGTATATATAAAAAGAGAAGATACGTGGAAGAAAGGCAAAAAAAAAAAAACCAATGACATTGTTAAGATTTCATTCTGTTCTTATAAAAACATCAGGGCAATTCAAAACAGAGTTACCCCCTTCTAAGTCCATTGCGGCGATTCGGTTTCCGCGGGTGGGGGGGGACTTTTCTCTCACAGTAAGCACTACAGCCAATTACAAAGCAGTATTTCAAGGGGTGGGGACTCAAACCCTACCACAGAGGCTGGCAAACCAACTGCCCTGACCCCGATAGCCCAAGCTGGCCCACTGTTGTCAGATCTTGGCTGCTAAGCTGGGTCAGCCTTGCCTAGTACTTGGATGGGAGACCACCAAGGAAGTCCAGGGTTGCAGGCACTGGCAAACCGCCTCTGTTCATCTCTTGCCTTGAAAACCCTACAGGGTTGCCATGAGTCAGCTACGCCTCGACAGCATTTTCCACCACAACTAACTTTCAGGCTCTGGCCTCAAATAACCACTTGGCCCGTTAACAGAAGAGGAAACGACAAAAGAACTTAAAACGACAACTAACAGGGAGCAATGCGTGTGGGGGTGGGTGGGGGTGGGGGAGAAAAATGGGTTTTCATTAGTTTTCCATAAGTGGATTAAACCGAGCAGAATGTAAAGAGTCCCACCGGCTCCAATTAGGCAGCTTACTCTGCTCCCGAATTGTCCTAGGCAAGCACGAATTTGAATAGGAAACACTTTACGCAGCAGGAATTTAACAGAGGGCGGAAGGGTGGGGGGAAACCCCAACCTTCCTTCCCACCCACCCTAACATCAAGTGTGTTTGTCGTGGAATTCACCAAACATCCCTCAGAAGCCTCCGTTCCCCCAACTGCTGCCTGTGTATTCTCTGTGCAATACAACTATTTTGTACATAGCGCACCGTCAGCAGGAAAAAAAAACCAATGAGCCAAGAACTCTTAAGTCTCTCTTTAGTCCTCGGAGTCCTCTGCTGAATTACAAGGACTCATGCATCTGGAAAAGCAAGGGCTGCCTTGGATGCGAGACAAAGCGTTTGCATATTGTACAGAAATGCAGTCTCCAGTTGAGACATGTGGCACTACATTGGGGTAATGTCACAAATGCACAGCAGTTCCCTCGCAGTTCAATGCTAATGATGGCCAGTCCCACCCACCTCTAAATTTATTTGTTTCCTTTATACCTGTTGTTTTCCCCTCCATGGGAACCTAAAGTAACTTCTGTTGTTTTCCTCTCCTCCATTTTATCCCCCCAACAACCCTGTGAGGTAGGCTAGGTAGGAGAAGGGGCTGTGGCTCAGTGGTAGAACATCTGCTTGGCATGCATAAGGTCCCAGGTTGAATCCCCAGCATCTCCAGTTAAAAGGGACTAGGCAAGTAGGTGATGTGAAAGACCTCTGCCTGAGACCCTGGAGAGCTGCTGTTGAATCAATCTAAAATTTCAATGCAATTCTATATATGGTCACATTCTATATATGATTGTATCAAGGTCCAAACATGCATTAGCATGGGAGAGGTAGGGTTACCAGCTCCAGGTTGGGAAATACCTGGAGATTTTGGGGGTGGAGCCCGAGGAGGGAGGGGTTTGGGGAGGGGAGGGATTTCAATGGGGTATAATGTCATAGAGTCCACCTTCCAAAGCAGCCATTTTCTCCAGGTGAACTGATTTCTGTCACCTGGAGATAAGTTGTAATCGCAAAAGATCTGCAGCCACCATCTGGAGGTTGGCAACCCAAGGGGGGGATACAAATGATCTGAAGGAACTGAAAGTGGAGGTAACATGTATAGGGTTGCCAACATCCTAGACCAAAAATGTCCTTTTAAATGAGGCTTAATGTGTGGAAATGGGCAGTTGAAGCTTTTCATGGCATGTAGGTAAATAACATCACCTGGTAAACAACATCCCATTAAGTCTCTATTAAAGGGGCATAGCCTTTTGACTCCAGCTTTTGCCTGGGACCCTTGGGTGTTTTGAGAGGAGGGGCATGGAGAGCATCACATTGCACAAACCATTGACATCACTTCCAGGCAAAAACCTGGAAGTGACATCACTACATCGAGAGATGCTCTAGGAATCTCCCAGTCTCTATGGTAAATACCACAGAGATTGGGGAAACTACTGGGGAGTTGCTCAGCATGGTGACATTGTTTGTACCCCCCCTCCCATTTCCCCCATGCCACTCCATTGAGCGAGCACAGGAGATGAATACCATGGGTGGGAGTTTGCCTGCTGAAACCGGGCATCTAGTATGCTATTACCTGTCCATCCTCTGCTTCCCAAATACATTTTAGAAATGACCTTAATTTCACTGGAGCTACAAGGAAGCAGAATGCAATACTGAGGGGGAAATCTGTAACAACGAAGGAATGGAGAAAGCATGAGGATCCCTCATTTGGAATCAAGTCACATTGTCTGAGGCAGTCAGGACTGTGCGCTGTTTGTCATAATAAATTCATAAAGACTAAAGGGCAGGCACTCATTTCCACTCATAGTGCGGTCACCTTTGCCCCTCACCATTCCTCCTCTACTTCTTCTATTTTTCTTTCAACCTCAGCTTGTCTGATTCTTTTCCTTGGTTGTCTTCCTCAAGTCATTCCAAATTTAGACTGGAGACTCAGAGGGTCAAAGACCTGGGCTTTGCTCAAAAGGACCAAGAAAACAAGAGAAGAAGAGGAGTTGGTTTTCAAATGTTGACTTTCTCTATCACTTATCAAACCGGCTTACAATCACCTTCCCTTCCCCTCCCCACAACAGTCACCCTGTGAGGTAGGTGGGTCTAAGGGAGCTCTAAGAGAGCTGTGTCTAGTCCAAGGTCACCCAGCTGGCTTCATGTGTTGGAGTGGGGAAACCAACCCGGTTCACCAGAGTGGACTCTACCGCTCTTAACCACCACACCATGCTAGCTCTCATTTCCAGGATATATTTCCAGGATATATTTCCAGGATATACACATGGAGCCAGCTGGGTGACCTTGGGCTAGTCACACTCTCTCAGCCCCACCTACCTCACAAGGTGTCTGTTGTGGGGAAAGGAAGGGAAGGAGATTGTAAGCCAGTTTGATTCTCCTTGAAAGGTAGAGTAAGTTGGCATATAAAAAACCAACTCCTCCTCCTCAAAGTAATTGGCACTCAGAGCAAATAGCACATTCTCAAATTCCTTGGAAATTCTGCTAAAGTAAACTTCTAGTGATGTGGAATACAGGGCAGAGAAACTCCACAAATCCATAAAGGAACAGAACAGGAGAAATCTGCTACTCCTTAGTTCAGGGTCCAGTTATTTTTAAGCAAACTTTCAAACATTTGAAGTGGCAGTATCTTTCTTTACCTGGTTTTCTCTTCCATCAGCCACGGACAACGCTTTGTTTATCAAAATCTGTTCGTGGGTACCGGGCTACTGGCATTGATGTATTTCTCTTCATTTATAAAGCTCTCTGAAGCCTTTGTATGAGACAGGCAGAGAACATGAATAAGATTGATTTTGCGAGTGGAAGGAGGTGGTGGAAATGGTTCCAAATTGTGAATGGTGTGGAGAGAGAGATTAATGGGGGGTGGGGAGAGAATACCCTCTCAAGATATTAGAACAAGGGGTCATCCAATAAAAATGATTGGCAGGAGGTTTGGAGCAGGTAAACAGAAATATTTCACCCAAGACACCATTGCCCTTCGGGAATTCACTGACGAAAGAGATTCTGAAGGCCAGAGCACAGATGGGTTTTTAAAAATAAAGTGGGCAGATGTATGAAAGATAATTATCATTGGCAGGTATTAGTCACAATAGCCCAAACACAGCCTCAATATTCCGAGGCAGTGTGCCTCTGATTATCAAATGCTGGATGTGAAATCAGAAAACCGTTATCGCCAACATGATGCTGTACTTCCCTGGAGTTTATTGTTCTTCTTGCCAAATATTTCCTGTTAAGCGAAAAGCATCGTAATGAATGTTTCAATTATATATAAATGGTGTCTAATGTATAGATGGCAAATAAATGGCATAAAAGAAACCAAGGAATCAACAAGACTGGCGAGGAAAACAAGTTGATCAAAATCGATTACAATGGCAACGTATGGAATTTTTGAAGAAATCAATTACTTATTACGGTTGAAGACCAATTTTAAAAGTACATACAATAGCAGCACTGATACGTAAGAGGTTACATAAATTGTATTAAAATGAACAGGTAAAATCTATTAATTTAATATAGGAGAGAGAGGGGCTCTGGCGGTTGTACAGGATCTGGCCACTTTGCCCATGACCCCTGGATCATGGCCCAAGAGAAGAAAAGCCATACATGAATCTTCAGATCAGCCTGGCCTTTTCTGAAGAACAGGAATAATGAGACATTTTATGAGATTGCAATAAATATGGCAAGACAATAGTACATGCCCAAGAGTTTCACCTTCCTCACCTTCACAAGGGCTAGTGCGTTCCTGAAACGGAATTCCAGGGCATCTCCCCTGGTTCAATAAATGGAAATGGTCATATTGCTCCGGACATAGGTGATGAAATACCTAGGTGATGAAATGAGCTGAAGAGAATTTAAGTTCATTTTACTACGTCATGCAAGGCAGCGGACAGCTAAAATTCCTTTTCCTTTTTTTTTTTTTTGAAATTGATAACTATTTATTATACACAAGAAGACACACCAACAGCAGCAGATTTCTACTGAGGTGGCTGACCACGTCCACAGCCAAATCCACCTCTAAACTGAAATTCAGTAGCTGCCCCAGCACCAGCTTCAGCTTTCTTGTCAGTACCAGGAGGAACAGCACTGCGTCTGTATGTGTCCCCATCAACTTCGCCATGGATAAGGCGAGCAGGACGTTCACCCTCCAATCCTTTGGGCCTTGGCCTGCCGGTTTCAGAATGACTGCAACGTAAGGTGGCAGGCACAATTTCAGGCGGCAGGTGGAGATAACCCCGCAGGTACTGGATACCTTAATTGGTCAGATACCAGTAGAAATGTCTCCATGCAAACTGCTCTTTGACATAGCCACAAGATTTCAGCGACTGCATTAGAACATAAGAACATAAGACTTCCGGTAGAGACGCTGATCTAAGCGCCACGTACCTCTGGAGCTCCCGAGGGACCCAAGAAACGTCTGAATTTGGGGTGCAACACTGCACCCCCCCCCAGGTTCCTAAGCAGTGGACTGGGAAGCAGGATTACCCCTGCAGCCTTGAAGAGCGGTTTGATCGCCATTTTTTCTGAGAGAACTTCAGGAAGACTCTTGGAAACATTGGGCGAAGTCCCGCCGACATTGAGGGGAATACAATTCCGCGAACGTTTCTTTGGCATTAGGCTCAGATCTCCTCTATCTATTACCATCTAAGCAATTACATGGAAGCAAGAATACCTACTCTTCTAAAATCTGAGTAAGTTACAAAAACTCGTAAGTTACAAAAACCTGGATTTGGAAGCTCTGAAGGATTGTTCAAAATATCTATTGAATCAGCGTCTCACCACCTAATGTATAAATAACTCTTTGAAAACAAGAAAATATCTGATAAACCGGCAGGAACCTTATCAAATTGATCGGTGGGTAGACATAACAAACAGGATCTTTTGAAAGACGCTGCAACTACCAATCAGACACTACGACGCAGAAAGGGGAGGGAGGAGGAGATTCCCCCCACCGCAGAGGTGACGTCTTTCCGACTTAAGTAGGTCCTCCAGCCACGTTTTCCCTGGAAGTGACTTATCTTGGAGAAACGGAAGACAGTAAGAAACTCGTTGCTCTCTAAGGCATCTAATACCATCGCAGAATCATCGATCGTGGGACCGGAAGTGTGTCTCCCTTGTGCAACTGGCAAATATTTCCCAAGTTCCTGGATATCAGGAGGAGGTAACGGAAGGTCCACGATCTTGCAATTTCCTGTATATATCCTGTTTCCTGCAGTATCTCCGTGCTAGTCTTCAACTCTATGGTATTTCAATATTGAAGTACTACCCACAATACAAGAACCCTGCCAACTATTTACAAACTCTTTTTTTTTTTTTTTTTTGGTGTTTCTGTCTGCATTTTACCAACTAAGCTTTAACAGAATTTTTAAAATTAGCAAACATGGAATGTGCAATCAATCAGCTGGATCAACTATTTGCTATGATAAAATCTCAACATCAATCTATCAACCAAAAATTGGACATCATTTTGGATGAACTTAAAGATATAAATAACCAAGCTTCTACAATGAAGCCAGATGTGGGAGTAGTGGACTTTTTAACTGAGAAGACGGCTGAAGAACAGGAAAATCCTATAAAGGAACTGGAAAGCCATGATAAACAACTAGAGGTTGTATACCTTCAAGAAGACACTGCAATAGATCAGCTGGCCATAATGGGTCTGAATGTGAGAGACTTTGATTTCAGTCTTTGCAATCTGCCTGAAGAACTCTTCAATGCTGGCTTGAAGGACTTGAAGGGTGGAAAGGCTGGAGTTATTGGGATCTCCCTCTATGACTTTGGGATGGAAGAAACTACAACGCAGATTTACTATGAGAACCCTATGTCTGCAGAGGGAATTTTACCAACAATCTCCAAGGATGCTTTTCGACGATTAGTGTTAAAGAGGAAAAGTGGAAGACACTGGAAATTCCAGACAAAGGGACTGATTAAAAGAGTTTAGATTTTTTGGAACAAAAAAGGATCTGGTTAAAAGGCTTAGCTTTGGTGAAAATGGAACAATCTATTATATCAATATACTAGAAAGATAATTGGCAATTATGGGTGATTAGGAGACATGGAGGGTTTACAGAGAAATTGACTTTTAAAGGAGGTAATAAATGTTACCTAGTGTTCTAATCTATTTACTATTAATGAAATTTATTAATTTTTTACGTTAGTATTAATTAATTTTGTTATGAATATATTTAATGATTTATTTTTTAAACTGCATGTGACTTAGTTTAATGAATAAAATTAAAAATATTAGGATTGGAATTACCTATACTAAAGAGTACATAGGCTTATCGATGGATAGAGGGAAATGTTGGGGAAGTTTTCTTTTCTTTTCTTTTTCTTTTTATATTGAATATACTTTCAACAACAATATAACGTGTTCCTTTTTATAATTGTTATTATTTGTAGAAATGTATATGTTTATTTGATTTAGAAAAACAATAAAAATTATTCTAAAAAAAGAAAAAAAAAGAACATAAGAACCTAAGAAAAGCCCTGCTGGATCAGACCAAGGCCCATCAAGTCCAACCGTCTGCTCATACAGTGGCCAACCAGGTGCCTCTAGGAAGCCCCCAAACAAGACGACTGCAGCAGCACAATCCTGCCTGTGCTCCGCAGCACCTAAGATAATAATTGCTTTCATGACATGAAGGTTGGGCACATTCTTGTCTGCCAGCTCTGGGTGCTTTGGCATGTGAACGTCTTTCTTGGCTACCATCACTCCCTCCTTCAAAGGGAGCTTGTAAATGGCAATGCAGTTCTTAGGCATCAACATTGTGGCGGTAGCAGCATTGAAAAGGAGGGCCGCTAACATTTCATGGAGAAATTCGGTGATCAAGAATTTTGGGAGCAACCTTGGAAAACATTCTTTGAGACTTGTTGAAACGGTGGAACTGGTTTCACAGGTGAAGGTAACTTCTCACGTCTGGTCCTGTATCACCATCATCTTGATCAAAGAAGAAGAGAGTTTAATACGGTCCAAGACCAGCATAAAAACATACCAGATATACATACATAACATAACACATATAAAAGTGCATCAAGTGTGAGCCCCTAGAACATCTTACAATCTCTCACTCATAAAAGCCGTTAAGCGCTTAATTTAAAAAATATTACATGTTTGGAATTAGTATAAATATAAATCTATAATCGCTCAACCATTAAGTTCAACCCATGCACGCCTGATCCTCATTGCTTGCTACCCAAATTTGGCCACCTTAAAAGTTATCTCCATATCCTTGTCTGAGAGCATGTTAGAAAGACTAAAAGCTCTGGATCGCCCTGGGAGGTCCGATAATACAGAAAGAATGGCTTCTCGTATCTTGTTGTAGATTTTGCATTCAAACACAATGTGCTCAAGGGTCTCAGTACTCCCATCAGAGCGGGGGCATAATCGTCCTGCATATGGTATCTTTTTGTATCTCCCAAGACGGCTGAAGGGAGTGCGTTACAACGCATCAGGGTGAAGGCCCTCCTGTAGTCTGGACTATCTAAGTGGGCAAGGTAAGACATCGGGACCACGTTGGTAAGAGTGCTGTGATTGTAGCACATGTTTTTGATTCTACTTAGGTCATGCTTTCTTTCCACGTCCAGAACTCTTTGCCTGATCAGGGCTCTGGCCTGTGGATAGTCCATTGATAGGAGTAGATGTGAGAGACCATAGTAGCCTAGTTTATTCATCAGATTTCTCAACCAGGGGGAAACAAAAGTGTCATACAAAATTAAGTTAACAAGTCCTTTGGGACGTGAAGCTATTTTGAGCCGATAGGAGATCGAGAAAATCCATATCCTTGCTTCAATTGTTACTTCCCCTGTCTCCATTCGAATTGCAGCATTGGAGACACTGGGAGGGACTTGTAGTACAGCTCTCAAGAATTTGGATTGGATTTTCTCCAACCTGGAGTAATTTGCTGTGTTAATAAGAGGCCCCCCATATCACATTTGGGAAAGGGTTTTGGCTTTATATAACTTAACAGCAGCTGTAACCGAGCGTCCTCCCTTAGTCCAAATTTTTTTTAACATAGCTGCGGCAATTTTTTGGGCATTGGCGGAGACATGGGCTATGTGAGAATTCCTTAATCCTGTTGCCTGAAAGACCACACCCAGGTATTTATAGTAGTGTACCTGCTCTATCTTAATCCCATTCAGACTCCAGGAGTGCAGTTTTGGTTTATTGGCAAAGACCATTACTTTAGTTTTTGAGTGATTAACCTCAAGTTGATTGTCAGTGCAATAGATTGCAAGCAGGCGCAATGCCCTCCTGATGCCAATAGGTGTTCTAGAAAGAAGAACGGCATTGTCCGCATATAGTAACAGAGGAATGTGCCTGTCCACCAGTTTTGGGGGGTGCAGCTCTTGCTTGTTTAAACATGCTACCATATCATTGATGTAAAAATTGAACAATAATGGCGCTAGTATGCAGCCCTGTTTGACCCCCTTCCTTGTTACAATGGGATCAGTTAGCTGCCCTTGATGGTTACATCTTACCCGTATTGTGGTTCTTTCATATAGGGCTCGAATCAGGAACAGAAGCCGTCTGTCTATCGTAGAAGCGCTTAGCTTTTCCCAGAGAATGGATCTTGGGATTGAGTCAAACGCCAATTTCAAATCAATAAAAGCTGCATACAGTGAGACAGCAGATTTGGCCGCATACTTCGCAATAAGATGGTCTAGCAACACACAATGATCTACCGTAGAGCTGCCTTCTCTGAAACCCGCCTGCTCTTGTGCTAAGTAATTCCCTTGTTCCAGCCAATCTCTAAGTTTCCACTGAAAATGCTTGGTGTAGAGCTTGCTTATGGTACTAAGTAAGCTGATTGGTCTGTAGTTGGAAGGGTCTTCCCTATTACCCTTTTTATAAATAGGGACGATAATTGCCACCCCCAATCATTTGGAATTCTGCCAGTTTTGTCAATTGCAGTGAAGAGGCATGCCAGCACCAGGGCCCACCATTCCAGATTCCTTTTCAGTAAATCTGTGGAGATCTGATCAATACCTGGGGCTTTCCCTAGTTTCAGGGATTCAATGAGCTTCCTTATCTCTGAGGTCTCCACCACTGGCCATTCTGGAAGATTTCTAATGCTCTCAGCATGATTGTCATTGTGGTCATTATTCTTATATAGGGCCTTAAAATAATTTCCCCACGTAACTGGTAAAATAGTGCAATCAGGTGGCGAGGTGGGCCTTGTACCTGCTAAGATCAGGCGCCAGAATAGGGTGGAATTTTTCACAACGGTTAGAATGTTGACCAGGAACTGGGAGACCCAGATTCAAATCTACACGCTGCCATGGAAGCTTGCTAGGTAACCATGGGCCAGTTCCTCTCTCTCGATCTAGCCTTCCTCCCAGCATTATTGCTACGGGGATAAAATGGAGGACGGGACAGCAACACCACAACGCCACTCCGAGCTGCCATTGTGTAGAAAAACAGGCCATTAACTACCTGGACAAAATAAATCAAATAAAAATGCTTAGCAATAGAATGAGACCGATATAGAGGCACCTGATGTCAACAGTGACACTTCCTTAGTAACTTTCTCCAGGAATTAAAACCGGCGATGCTTCACTGACTCGATTTCTGGGCCATTTATCAGTTCATTAGCCCAGGCCCAGCGCCTCCCTTTCAACCCCTTTCAGGACAAAATGAGCAGTAAATTGTTGATAAATGTTCCAGCCCTGCCAGCATTTCACAGCCATGCTTATTTGAAGGAGCAATGGGCAATCACGCCGTTATTATATGCATTTATGTTGGGTCTGCAGGCACATCAGATGCTTATACATTTGCCCTTCAACAAAACTAGCCACTGGAACTCCATCCAGGGAAACAAGGCCTGGCTCTCAGCACTTTGTACGGAGGCATCCAATTATGCAGTCTTCCACCTCCAGAGCAAAGGAAATTAATTGTGCAGTTCATAACGCTCAGGTGTCTTATGAGTTGAGCAGCATCTCTCCCCCACCCCTGCGCTCCAAGGTCAGACTGTAAAATCAGATTCTGCACATGTGTGATCCGTATCTGCTTCTGTAGAACAGACCATTGGACAGTCTAGGTCAGCAGCTTTCTGATTGTAATGGCTCTCTAGGGACCCAGGGAGAGAACAGTGTGTCCCGGCTGGGATCTGGATACTAGCAGTGCAATCCTAAATTGAGTTAATCCAGACAATCATGTTGGGAAAAGTTGAAGGCATCAGGAAAAGAGGAAGACCCAACCGGGTTTGATTCTCTACTCTTCCACATGAGCGGCCGACTCTAATCTAGTGAACTGGGTTGGCTTCCCCACTCCTACACATGAAGCCAGCTGGGTGACCTTGGGCTAGTTACAATTCTCTCTGGACTCTCTCAGCCCCACCTACCTCAGAAGTTGTCTGTTGTGGGGAGAGGAAGGGAAAGAGATTGTAAGCTGGTTTGATTCTCATTAAAAGGTAGAGAAAATGGGCATATAAAAACCAGCTCTCCTCCTCCTCCTCCTCCAGCCTGGCTAGGGCCAAGGGATCTACAGTTCCCATATGATTTGGCATATGCATGCAGTACAATCTGGATATATATGTGTAAAGTGCCATCAGCCAGTTTGTGGCGACCCCACGTGGTTTTCAAGGCAAGGGACAGAGGTGGTTTGCCATTGCCTGCCTCTGCATAGCAACCCTGGACTGCCTTGGTAGACTTCCAACCAAGTACTAACCTGGACAGACTCTGCTGAGTGTCTGAGATCTGATGAGATCGGACTAGCCTGGGCCATCCAGGTCCGGGCTTGCATATCCAAACCTTAAAAGGTAGACGAGAACACTCAGAACGCAGTTCCCAAATGCTTGCAAAGCAAACTCTCAGTCACCAAGTTGATTCCAAACGGAGCTGAGGAGCATTTGCCCATCACAAGCCTGAACTGGAATAGCGTGAGAGTCGTTTTTATAACATGATAAGCTGTTTGTCTGAATCTGTTTGAGCCAAGGCCCCTTAGGGCATGGATTAGGGGAGGAATTGATCTCATGTCAAACACGTTCGCAGATTGCCTTTCCAAGGAGGCAGTGCTCGGATTCGTGCGGCTAGCCGGCGTAACTTGTGAATCGGTCCTTGGAAAAGCATTATTTCAGGTCTTCCTTTGAAGCTTCTTCCAGGAATGCTGATGACTTGTTAAGATGAATTTGGGGTGGGGAGAGGAGGCGAGGAAAGCAGGAGGATTGCCGAAAATTGGCTTTTAAATCTGACTTCCCTCGAGAAAGATGGTCATGCTCTGAGGTTTGTGGTATTACTTGATAAGCAGTGATTAAAACAGTAATCCTGAATTGTAATCAAAAGCAGTCGAGGCTCTGAAATTACTTTCTGCTAAGCTTCCCCTCTGTAACACCCCCTTCCGAACACCAGTCCTGTATAGCAAAAGATAATGGATGGACTGTTCCAATTTCATTCGGATATATTCAGTCCATTAATTTATGCTTTGGGAAGGCTTGTGGTCTGGTTTTTCAGTCCTCATTAAAAAAGACCTATTAGGGGACGGGAGACATTCCTTTTCACAGTTCCTATGTCAGGGTGAGCTGTCTGACATTTTCCATATGGGACTAATGTTGTTATCTGTATTGAACTCCAAGAATGCCAAGATGGGGGGAAGTAGGGGGACAACATTCTGGGAGCCCAGGTCATCTGGGGCAGGGGTCCTCCACATTTTTGAGCCTGTGGGCACCTTTGAAATTCTGACACAGGGTGATGGGCGCAGCTAGAAAAAGGCTGCCGAGGAGGTGGAGCCAATCACAAAATGGTCACCATGGGAGGCAGAGCCACACACATAGTGGAAGTGCAAGTGCAAGGGACAAGAGGAGTAATTTTTTTAAAAAATATACCGGGAAAGAGGAGTGAGAGAGAGAATAAAACCGGCACTGTGGTGGCACATTATTTTAATCTGCACAGCCAAACCAGTCTTCAATGGTCAGTCAGAAACAGTGCTGGAGGAGGAGGAGGAGGAGGAGGAGGAGAGGAGGAGGAGTTGATATTTATATGTCAACTTTTTCAACCACTTAAGGAAGAATCAAACCGGCTTACAATCACCTTCCCTTTCCCTCCCCACAACAGACACCTTGTGAGGTAGGTGGGGTTGAGAGACTTCGGAGGGAACTGTGACTACCCCAAGGTCATGTGGAGGAGTGGGGAATCAAACCTGGTTCTCAAGATTAGAGTCCACCACTCCAAACCACCACTCTTAACCACTACACCACACCGGCTCTCTTCATGAACACATGAAACTGCCTTATACTGAATCAGACCATCAGTCCATCAAAGTCAGTATTGTCTACTCAGACTGGCAGCGGCTCTCCAGGGTCTTACGCAGAGGTCTTTCACATGACCTACTGCCAAATCCTTTTAACTGTAGATGCCGGGGATTGAACCAGGGGCATTCTGCATGCCAAGCAGAAGCTCCGCCACTGAGCCATGGCCCCTCCCCATCTCCATGGTAAAGAAAGCTTCCTGAGCTCATTTTGCATGTGTCAATCTTCTGCTGAAGGTAGAGGAACAGAACCTGTTAGGAAAAGTGATATCATGTGACCCTAATTCTAGAATTAATATTTGTTCTTTTCCAAGCCTTATAGTATCTTTGACGGCTGTGTCACAGCTGGCTGGGGAAAGCTTTCCCCAACTGAAATGCTTTTAAAAAATCATTCAAAGAAGTGGCCTAATCTAAAATAGATTTCCTGAGTCCAAGTTTATGGTTTGATGCAAAGCTGCTTCTAGGTCCCCAGTTATGTGCTGAACATTCCCTACAAAGTCTGTGGTTGTTTCATTTTCACTGAGAAGTCACAATGAAGAAAAAGAAGAGTTGGTTTTTATACGCCAACTTTCTCTACCACTTAAGGAAGACTCAAACCAGCTTACAATCACCTACCCTTCCCCTCCCCACAATAGACACCCTGGGGGGTAGGTGGGGCTGAGAGAGTGTTACTAGCCCAAGGTCACCCAGCTGGCTTCACGTGTAGGAGTGGAGAAATCAACCCAGTTCATCAGATTAGAACCCACCGCTTATGTGGAGGAGTGGGGAATCAAACCTGGTTCTCCAGATTAGAGTCCACCGCTCCTAGCCACCAGTCTGAAACACTACACCATGCTGGCTCTCTGCAGGGAACAGAACTCATATCCACAAAGAATAGTTTTATTTTTGTAAAGACAAGGGAGGAACATTAACAATTTGAGATATGTCGATGATACTACATTACTGGCAGAAAATAGTGAAGACTTGAAACGACTACTGCTGAAAGTTAAAAAAGAAAGTGCCAAAGCAGGACTGCAGCTGAACATCAAGAAGACAAAAGTAATGACTACAGGAGAACTACACAACTATAAGGTTGACAATGAGGAAACTAAAATTGTTGAAGACTTTCTATTCCTTGGTTCCATCATCAACCAAAAAGGAGACTGCAGCCAATAAATCAGAAGGAGATTGAGACTGGGAAGGGCAGCCATGAAGGAGCTAGAAAAGTTCCTTAAGTGTAAGGATGTGTCACTGGCCACCAAGGTCAAGTTAATACATGCCATCATATTCCCTATTACTATGAATGGGTGCGAGAGCTGGACAATGAAGACAGCCGAGAGAGGAAGAAAGTAGATTCCTTTGAAATGTGGTGTTGGAGGAGAGTGTTATGGATACCCTGGACCGCCAAAAAAAAACCCAAATCAGTGGGTTTTAGATCAAATCAAGCCTGAACTGACCCTAGAAGCTAAAATGACTAAACTGAGGCTGTCGTACTTTGGACATACTATGAGAAGACAAGAGTCACTGGAAAAGACAATCATGCTAGGAAAAGTTGAAGGCAGCAGGAAAAGAGGAAGACCCAACAAGAGATGGATTGACTCAATAAAGGAAGCCACGGCCCTCAATTTGCAAGATCTGAACAAGGCTGTTAAGGATAGGACACTTTGGAGGACATTGATTCATAGGGTCGCCATGAGTCGGAAACGACTTGATGGCACTTAACACACACAAGGTTTTCTGAGTTGTTACCTCATACCCTAGCTTAGATTTATATAGTTTCCCCATTCAAATTACTTGCCAGTCTACTATAACACATAATGTTCAGCTGTAGCTCGCATTACAAAGTATTTAGAAGAAGAAGAAGAAGAAGAAGAAGAGTTGTTTTTTAAATGCTGACTTTCTCTACCACTTAAGAGAGACTCAAACCAGCTTACAATCACCTTCCTTTCCCCTCCCTATATCAGACACCCTGTGAGGTAGGTGGGGCTGAGAGAGCTCTAAGAGAGCTGTGACTAGCCCAAGGTCACCCAGCTGGCTTCATGTGTAGGAGTGGGGAAACAAATCCAGTTTACCAGATTAGCCTCCGCCACTCATGTGGAGGAGTGGGGAATCAAAGGTTCACCAGATCAAACTCCACCACTCCAAACCACCGCTCTTAACCACTACACCATGCTGGCTCCTTGTTGCTCTCTAAGGTGCTACTGGACTTGAATGTGGCTGTTCTACCGCAGACCAACATGGCTACCCTCTAAACCAAGCCGTGGTTGTAATAGCAATATTTCTACCAACCTGTGTCAATATGGTCAGAAAAAAAGGATGGCCACGGTCCCATCCGGAGTATGGAGAAAAATCTGCTAACATCCCGAATGAACATGGAACATCCCAGATCGCAGTTGTTTCTCTTATCTGCTATGCTGTCCAAGCTCAAACAGTAGAAAAGAGCAAGAGTCCAGTAGCACCTTAAAGACTAAGAAAAATATTTTCTGGCAGGGTATGAGCTTTCGTGAGCCACAGCTCACTTCTTCAGATACAGCTAGAATGTGAATCCATCTGTCTTTAAGTAGAGGAGAGTGAATTCAGACAAGCATTAGTATGTAAATGTTAACAGTATGTAAATGGAATAGCAGGTGTGATGGGATTAGGTGTGGTATGCAGAAGAGTCTGTGATGTCTGTGATGTCCAGGGGAGAGATGGGTGTGGAGAAATCAGCATTGGTAATGAGCCATGAATGCAAGGTCTTTATTCAGCCCAGGTAAATTCAGCAGAATTACAGTTGATATTCAAGCTAAAGACAATGCATTTACCTGGGCTGAATAAAGACCTTGCATTTATGGCTCATTACCAATGCTGATTTCTCCACACCCATCTCTCCCCTGGACATCACAGACTCTTCTGCATACCACACCTAATCCCATCATGCCTGCTATTCCCATTTACATACTGTTAACATTTACATACTAATGCTTGTCTGAATTCACTCTCCTCTACTTAAAGACAGATGGATTCACATTCTAGCTGTATCTGAAGAAGTGAGCTGTGGCTCACAAAAGCTCATACCCTGCCAGAAAATATTTTTCTTAGTCTTTAAAGTGCTACTGGACTCTTGCTCTTTTCTACTACTGCAGACAGACTAACATGGCTACCCACTGTGAATCAAGCTCAAACATTAAATTTTCAGCCTGGGAGTTAAGAAAATGGCAAAAATTCATAGTAGTTTTGCGGGATCACATTTCCCAGTATGTCCATGTTTGGCAGGTTTGCCAGGTCCCTCTTTGTCATCGGTGGGCGGTTTTTGGGGCAGAGCCTGAGGAAGGCAGGGTTTGGAAAGGGGAGGGACTTCAATGCCATAGAGTCCAACGGCCAAAGCAGCTATTTTCTCCAGGTGAACTGATCTCTATCAGCTGGAGATCAGTTGTAATAGCAGGAGATCTCCAGCTAGTACCTGGAGGTTGGCAGCCCTATTCTCTTGGCTTAATTTGTGTCGACGTGTTTTATGCAATGCTGAACTTCTTAGCCACCGTGATGAAGTTCCTGGAAAGGCCGACTCCAAATACATCTCTGATTCCCAATGCATATCGTTGTCACGGATTTGAAACACACTGGAGATGTTCTTCAGTTGATGTATACCAGCTTAAATATACATTAAGTGTTTAATGATTTGGGCTACTTGACTGTTCCCACCACCGCCTCTGGGTCCTTTCTCTTATTGCCTGCACGGTATTGAGTTGCTGTGTTTAAATCCCCTCTAACTCTGCGTAGCTCTTTGCAGGCCTTCTCTTGGTCTCCAGTGAAAGGAGTACAAGATAAACATCTTCTGTCTCAAAACAAGAAATCCATAGCGATGGACGCCAAACGGATCACCTGGCTAATCTCGACTTGTCGTATTTTAGCACCGGCTTTTCACAAATAACTATCGATCTCCTGCTAGCCGAATCACAAATCCTCATCTAATTCTCAGAGGGAAGGCGCAGTGGGAAGGAAGGAAGAGGGGAGACATGTTCCTCCTCTATTACAATCTCTTTCAAAAAATCTCTCCGCAATATTATCCCCTTCAGTCTCTCTACTTCTCTGCTATTTTGTAACTTTGTCTCCCATTACAGTCAAGCACATTCTCCCCCCCCCCATTTAGTTTTCCTCCTTCTGTTACCCTTCATGTCTAAACTGAATTTGTAAAGAGGAACTTGCATTGCAGCAAACTAAAAAGACTATCAGAAGGAGGGCACAAGAAGCCAAATACCTTTCCGTCCTATCTAGACACAGCTGTGGTTGAGAATACCCTTCCCTTCGGCTTCCAATCACCACCCCTGAGACCACCATGTGACCCTACTCCAATCATGAATAAAGCTGCATCCCACCTTCTTCCAGCTTCTAGTTGACTTTGGTGAGACCATCGAAGAGAAGGGAAGAACACACACAAAAACAGAGTAAGATTGTCAATCCACTTAGCTCAGCATTGCCTGCTCTGGCTGGTAGCATGTCTCTGGGGTCTTGACATGCTGTCTGAGATCCTTTAACTAGAGATGCCAGCGACTGAACCTGGGAGCTTCTGATTGCAAAGCAGATGCTCTACCAGTGAGCCATGAATCCACGCCTGACCAAGGAAGCAGCTATCTGAGAATCCCCTCTTAAAGCAACATAATTGTGTTGAAACTGGCATTTGGGTTTTCTCATGATTCCCCATGACTTGCATTTGGAGTCAGTTTTTGGCTGAAGAACAGGATAGAAACACAAAGACAGCCCGGTCCCCAGAGCCCTCCCTTCAATGCCTCTTGGTACTTTAGTAATCGAGAGCCTGACGTACCAAAGCCTATAGGATTCTCCTGTTATTTCATGCTGGGAGCAGACCCAGGAGACAATGTATATGTTTTTCCATGCTCATTTTAGCTGTGTTCACACCAATAGCCTTAAAAAAGAAGAAGAGTTGGTTTTTAGATGCCAACTTCCTCTACCACTTAAGGAAGAATCAAACCGGCTTACAATCATCTTCCTTCCCCCTCCCTACAACAGACACCCTGTGAGGTAGGTGGGGCTGAGAGAGCTCTAAGAGAGCTGTGACTAGCCCAAGGTCACCCAGCTGGCTTCATGTGGAGGAGTGGGGAAACCAACCCGGTTCACCACATTAAAGTCCACCGCTCACGTGGAGGAGTGAGGAATCAAACCCGGTTCTCCAGATTAGAATCCACCACTCCAAACCACTGCTCTTAACCACTACACCACACTGGCTGTCAAGCATGAAAGAGTTGTGCTCCCTGCCCTCCTCTAGGAGACTGACATACTTAGGAGGGTGGTTGCCCCCCACCCAACTCAAAGCCAGTCCTGTCTGAGCTGGAAAAGAGCTTGGAGCTGTAACATTTGCTCTCATATTGAAAGCAAACATCACATGCTGCCAAGTCACAACCTGCTTATGGTGACCCCACCAAGGGGCTTTCAAGGCAAGTGAGGAGGTGGTTTGCCTTCCTCTGCACAGCCTTCCTTGGTGCTCTCCCATCCAAGTACCAACTTTAGCTTCTGAGATTTGATGAGACTAAGCTATTCTGTGCCACCTTCCCAACCAGATGATACAAACTCAGGCAGCTCGAATCTTCTCCTCTCTAAGTACCACTGCCCAGAAGGTAGGACCAGAACCAACGGGTTGAAATTAAATCAAAAGTGTTTCCACTTTTCCTAGCTATTAGGAAGAATTTTCTAACAGTTAGAGCAGTTCCTCAGTGGAACAGGCTTCCTCGGGAGGTGGTAAGTGCTCCTTCTCTGGAGGTTTTTAAGCAGAGGCTAGATGGCCATCTGTCAGCAATGCTGATTCTAGGACCTTTGGCAGATCGTGAGAGGGAGGGCATCTTGGCCATCTTCTGGGCATGGAGTAGGGGTCACTAGGTGTGTGTAGGGGATGTAGTTGTGAATTTCCTGCAATGTGCAGGGGGTTGGACTAGATTACCCTGGTGGTCCCTTCCAACTCTATGATTCTATGAGATACAGCAGGATAACACCAAATTTCAAAAGCTGTCTGGTTCACTCTGAATATCACCATGTTGACTTTGCTTCTATCTCATGACATGAAAAATCTTCCAAGTCTCTCTTTGTGTTCCAGCAACTCTTTCCTATCACTGTTTTGCATCCATTGCGTATAGACTTGTGTAAAACGGCATCGAAACCGTCCAAAGGAAACAACAAAATGATCTGCGAGAGTGACAGCAAGGAGGTGAACCGAACCGACGACACAACGAATTGGCACGGAGAGCGGGGTGCCTATCACCACAAGGGGGGAGTGCCGGATACCTCCCACGTGACAGCCGAAGTTTTCAATTCTCACATCTCCCCATCCCGCAGCACGTCATCACGCCCCAGCAGACAGTCTGGGAACCGCTCGGATCAAGGCATCCGGCGTGTTTAATTCATAGGAAGCTCTCTGCAGAGCCCCACACTTAATTTTCATGTGGTCCCTCTCGGCAAAGCCTGGTTGCAACTTCTGAAGTTCTCCAGAGTGACACAGCAAAGCAGCGAGCCTTTAAATCCCGACTGCCCCAGGAGTGCATAATTTTATAATCAGACTTGCTATCAAAGGCAATTAGATATAAGTGCTTCCACTCTAGTTCACTACAGAAAGAAGAGCGCCTGTGCCTTTTTTTTTTTTTTAAAGAGCGCTAGAAACTGGAAGGTTTCTTAGGGCCAGATTACACGTGATGAGCAGTTCTGTAATCCCCCTTCCCCAATGGTTCCTTAAGAACAGAGAGTAGTCGGGGGAAGCTGAAAAGGGGAGCACAGGAATGGTGGGCAAGAGAGGCTGTTTCCTTCCCGGCAGTTTCTGCATTTCGGCTCAGCTCTGCTGTTTATTTAATACAAATGGAGAAGAAGCTATCTTCCCAGGCTAAGGCACCTGGATGACCTCTGTTTATATCAGTGGTTCCCAAAGTGGGAATTACCACCCCCCTGCGGGGCGGTGGGATTACCTAGGGGAGCACTAAGAGGCAAGGGGGAAGCATGGGGTGCTAGAGGTGGGCCCCTTCGACTGTGTTGTTCACTAATTTACAATAGATAAAGCTATGGCACCATGCTGGCAAATTTGGTGGAAACTATCGGGATTTTTTTCTCAGACTTTGAAGAGCTGGTACCACTGACTCAAGTTCATCCGTTTTGTTGAATAAATTTCAACTAAAAAGTTTTCATTGGATTTTGAATAGATGTGCAATTAATTGTGACTGTTTTGAAATTTTATTATCTTCTTTAGTGAGTCATGCAAACCCCTATTTTGAATAATGCTTATTATAGGATAGGGTAAGGGGCGCTGGGGTGGAGTTTGTGGAACCAAGGGGGCGGTGGCCCGAAAAGTTTGGGAACCGCTGGTTTTTATGAACAGGGGGTTCTCGGGATTTCGGCTGACTTTCTTGGGTCATTTACTGGTCACTGTGTATCTCTAGGGAACTTTAACCATTACAAGTGTTTTTCATTCAAGGTCCAAATGAGTCCTACAAACACCTGAGTAGATGCCATAGGGATGAATGCCCCTCTTTCCATTTCTTTGTCCTTTCATGCGTTGTCATTAAGAGCTTTGCGTTTCAGTCATTTTTGTTGCTGGTGATCCCAGGTTGTTTCTTTTCAGTTATTTTTTTACACTGCTTTATGACATCTCCACCCTTTCCAAATCATTTTTTATATTAAATGCTATTTATATGCAAACATGACATTAACAAGAGTTCAAAATAAAGGCTCACAGGGAGATGTAGGACCAAAATAGGGATTTTTGAGTCAAAATGGCAGACAGGATTGCAAAACTAGGTAGCATCCCAGTGGACGCCAGAGGGAAATAAACTGGAAGATGAGGGAATGGCAGACATGGGCTGTGAGCTACAGAGATATCATTTATTTATTTTTAAAATTCCATCATACGATAGTCCTAATGCCTTTATAAAAATGCCCTCCTGAACAGTTCTGTTTTACATAGATTGCAGAGATATACAGTAGATGAAGCCTTCCACATCACCCCCCTCCCTTATTTATTTAGTTACTTCATTCATACCCCACTTTTCTCTCCAACTGAGACACAAAGTAGTTTACAACAATCTCCCCTGCTCCATTTTATTCTCAAAACAACTCTGTCTCTTGTGAGGAATAACAACGAGTGGTAGGGTTCCCAACACTGTCAGCTAAGAGATGTCTAGGGTGGTACATGGGGAGGAAGGAGATTGGGGAAGATGTGATGTAGGGTTGCCAGGTCCCTCTTCGCCATCGGCAGGAGGTTTTTGGGGTGGAGCCCGAGGAGGGTGGGGTTTGGGGACGGGAGGGACTTCAATAGGGTTGCCAGGTCCCTCTTTGCCACCGGTGGGAGGATTTTGGGGTGGAGCCCGAGGAGGGTGGGGTTTGGGGAGGGGAGGGACTTCAATGCCATTGAGTCCAATTGCCAAAGCAGCCATTTTCTCCAGGGTAACTAATCTCTATTGGCTGGAAATCAGTTGTAATAGCTGCCGGGGATTAAAACTGGGACCTTCTGCATGCCAAGCAGAGGCTCTTCCGCTGAGCCACAGCCCCACCCCTAAGTCAGTGTTGCCTGCTCTGACTGGCAGTGCTCTCAATGGTCTCAGGTACAGGTCTTTTCTATCACCTGATCCTTCTAAATGGCAATGCCGTGGACTGAACCTGGTACCTTCTGCATCCAAAGCTGATATTCTACCACTCAGCCCGAGCCCCTTATTTCTATTCTGCTCTCATCAGAGCCAAAACAAGTCTTCTTCTATTGCCCATCAATTCTATCAGCCTGGAGCACAATGGCTGGGAAGTCAGGACCTGAAAACGTGCTTTCTGCATCATACAAAGAGAATGAAACTCCATTATATGTTTATGAACTGTATCAATAAAAGGTTTGCAATTACCCTTGAGATTTTATGGCCCTAATTATTGATTTCCTCCCAGCAAAGCTGATAATTGTTTCCAAGATGCCAACTCCACTCCTAATGAACAAGAACAGAGCAAAATGGAAAGGTTATACCTAAACTAACCACTTCTGTTGCCACGGATATACAGAGAATCAGGATGGCAAGTTATACCTAGAAGATGTTGGAAACCATAATGCTCAAAGCAATTGGAGCTTCGGGCAAATGTACTATCTGAAAAAAAGAAAGAGCCATCATAGAATACATATTCTAGTAAGCAATGAATGTGTGCACGTGTATTAGGAGGCAAGAGACAGTAACTTAAATAAATAATTAGATTTTCATGGTTGAATTCTAAGTCCATACCTCTGGGATTTTATGAATAGAAGAAGTTGGTTTTTATATGCCAATTTTCTCTACCTTTTAAGGAGAATCAAACCGGCTTATAATATCCTTCCCTTCCTCTCCCCACAATAGTCACCTTGTGAGGTAGGTGAGGTCAAAGAGAACTGTGATTAGCCCAAGGTCACCCAGCTGGCTTCGTGTGTGGGAGAGGCAAAACCAACCCGGTTCACCAGATTAGCTTCCACCGCTCATGTGGAAGAGCAGGGAATCAAACCCAGTTCTCCAGATTAGAGTCCACCACTCTTAACCACTACACCAAGCTGGCTCTTCAGAGTCTCTGCAGCATGGCAGACAGTTCTATGATTGGCTCATCAATTCTAACCAATAGAGGCACTCCTTAAAATGTAAGAATCACCCTGTTTCTCCCCCTCATATTTTAACATCAGAGAAGAGAGGCAGAGCAGATCCTTCTCATCCACCTCCCATCCTTCTCTAGATAAGCGTGAGGGTAGCCACAGTTGGCTGCCAAAATCTTATGCGCTCATGTGAACCATCCAGGTCTTTCTCAGCCATCTGCATTTTTGTGGTTGTCCTGCCAATGCACTCCACAAACGTTGCTCCTTCCAGGATGACACCAGCACATGAAGTTGCCTTACATTGAATTAGATCGTCCCTCTGGCTACCTCTTCTTGGCATGCGGAAGGTCCCAGATTCAATCCCCGGAATTTCCAGCTAAAAGGGACCAGGCAGAAGGTGATGGGAAAGGCCTCCACCTGAGACTCTGGAGAGCCACTGCTGGTCAGAGGAGACAACACTGACCTCTATGGACCAAGGGTCTGATTCAAAGTAAGGAAGTTTCATGTGTCTTCATGTGAGAAACAGAGCGGTGGTTTGGAGTGATGGACTGGACTCTGATCTGGAGAACCAGGTTTGTTTCCCAACTCCTCCACATGAAGCCAGCTGGGTAGCCTTGTGCTAGTCACACACTCTCAGATCCGCCTACCTCACAAGGCATCTGTTGTGAGGAGGGGGAGGGAAGGTGATTGTAAGGCGGTTTGCGTCTCCCTTAAGTGAGCCAGCGTAGTGTAGTGGTTAAGAGCGGTGGTTTGGAGTGGTGGAGTCTGATCTGGAGAACTGGGTTTGATTCCCCACTCTTCCACATGAGCGGCAGACTCTAATCTGGTGAACTGGATTTGTTTCCCCACTCTGACACACGAAGCCAGCTGGGTGACCTTGAGCAAGTCACAATCTCTCAGCCCCACCTACCTCACAGGGTGTCTGTTGTGGGGAGAGGAAGGGAAGGTGATTGTAAGCCAGTTCGAGTCTCCCTTAAGTGGTAGAGAAAGTTGGCATATAAAAACCAATTCTTCTTCTTCGTGTGTTCATCTGTACCTGCCCAGGGCCATCATAATGGCAGGCATGTTGCTCAAAGATGATTAAAAATAGCAGAAAATAAGAGGTGCAGATTTCCAGAGAGTTAGTTTTTTTTTCACAAAGGAGAAATAGGATGTTATTCTTAGATGGATATAGACACCCGTGTCTAGCACTGAGCTCCGGCGATACAGCAAGTGTGAATTTGCTGCTATACCCTCCGAGCTAACGATGCCAATCCCTTTTCTTGTTTCCTTCACACTTCCATTTACTCTTCTCAGCATCCTCTGCAAGAGCTAATGAGATTTCTGGGCTTCCTTCTAGGAGGAATTTCAGATGATTGCATCCCGCGCCGGGCATCTGGTGGCTTCACGTCGACTGCATCGTGTATGTTGCACCCACAACTTCCCGCTCACATCCAGGCGGCCGGGCACAAACCAGACAGCAGGAAATTCAAAAAAGCAGCATGTGCGTTTTAATAGCCTCATCAGCGGCGTTAGAGCTGGCTCGGCGCTGCCTGATGCTCTGTTTGTTCAAAAGGCAGGCTCCTCAAAAGAGACGCACACCCGGCCCGTAGGGTTGCCAGGTCCCTCTTCACCACCAGCAGAGCCTGAGGAAGGAGGGGTTTGGGAGGAGAGGGACTTCAATGCCATAGAGTCCAATTGCCAAAGCGGCCATTTTCTCCAGGGGAACTGATCTCTGTAGGCTGGTGATCAGTTGTAATAGCAGGAGATCTCCAGCTACTACCTGGAGGTTGGCAACTCTGCCGGCCCGCCTACCCAGCAACCCCTTGCGGAGACCTGTGGTGTAATTTCCAACCTAGTATATGCTGTAGCTATTTGGAGGATGGTTGCATTTGAACGTTTGCGACTGGATTTCAATGAGGAGTTTAACTGGAGGTGGGTGAGTGCTCTGTTGCCTTGCTGGTTTGGAAAAAAAGAACTTGAAGGGGAAAGACTACTCCGGCTAGAAGGGCTGTAAAGCCTGTTCATGCTTTAAAAAATTAAAAAGTGGCTAAGCTATGTGAGCCCTGACCTGGATAGCTCAGGCTAGCCTGATCTCGTCCGATCTTGGAAGCTCAGCAGGGTCTGCCCTGGTCATAAGAACATAAGAAAGGCCCTGCTGGATCAGACCAAGGCCCATCAAATCCAGCAGTCTGTTCCCACAGTGGCCAACCAGGGGCCTCTAGGAAGCCACAAACAAGACGACTGTAGCAGCACCATCCTGTCAGTATTTGGAAGGGAGACAACCAAAGAATACCAGGGTCATGATGCGGAGGCAGGCAATGGCAAACCACCTCTGAACTAGTGTTGCCAGGTTCCTCTTCGCTACTGGCAGGAGGTTTTTGGGGCAGAGCCTGAGGAGGGTGGGATTTGGGGAGGGGAGGGACTTCAACGCCATAGAGTCCAATGGCCAAAGCAGCCATTTTCTCCAGGGGAACTGATCTCTATCGGCTGGAGATCAGTTGTAATAGCAGGAGATCTCCAGCCACCACCTAGTGGTTGGCAACCCTACCTCCAAACTCCCAATACGCATACCACCAAGCCCAGCACTTTCCAGTCTCGGGGAGATCGTTTCCTGCTGTTAGCTCCAATTAAAGAATCTGCAAATGGCCAGTCTGGATTATTAGCCCAGCAAAGGGATAATCAGCTAGCAGCTGTAATGTCAGTTTATCCGCTTTAACCAACAAATGCCTCGGTCTATGAGCAAGCCTGAAAGAAAATTCTGTACCCTACTTTTACAGGAAACTGTGCCACAGGATAAAGGATCAGCCCTCTCTGAACCCCAAAGACTTCATGGTCAGGTGAGGTTAAGCCTCCATCGGATTAGAATAATTTTGCTTTGCATAAATAAACTAAGGATGAGGTGTGTGTGTGTGGGGGGAAGAAACATAATTTCACATATCCCTATTCACACATCAAGGAGAGAGGAAGCCAAGAGAAGAAGAAGAGTTGGTTTTTATATGCCGACTTTCACCACCTCTTAAGGAATAATCAAACTGGCTTACAAGCTCCTTCCCTTCCCCTCCCTGCAACAGACAGCCTGCAAGGTAGGTGGGGCTGAGAGAGTGTGACTAGCCCAAGGTCACCCTGCTGGCTTCATGTGTAGGAGTGGGGAAACAAACCCGGTTCTCCAGATCAGAGCACACCGCTCCAAGCAGCCACTCTTAACCACTACACCATGCCGGCTGCTGCACAAGCAGGAGGTCAAAAGACATACCAAAGCTTCCACAAGAACATCTCATTACAGCATGTTTAATGCCAATCATTCATTCTTTACATACATGAACATACATACGAAGCTGCCTTATACTGAATCAGACCCTTGGTCCATCAAAGTCAGTATTGTCTACTCTGACCGGCAGCAACTCTCCAGGGTCTCAGGCGGAGGTTTTTCACATCGCCTACTTGCCTAGTCCCTTTAACTGGAGATGCCGGGGATTGAACCTGGGACCTTCTGCATGCCAAGCAGATGCTCTACCACTGAGCCACAGCCCCTCTTTGGTGAAGGCTGTTGCCTCTGTGCTCTATTTGTTGGGTCTTCCTGGTCAACTGGTTGGCCACTATGTGCAACAAGATGCTGGACTAGATGTACCACTGGCGTGATCAAGCAGCATCTTCCTATGTTCTTACCACTTCCATGAAGCAGACAGTGAAAAAAACTTTGGTTGGGTTGTATTCAGTGGCTTCCTTCCATCCCAGTGGAGAACAATCGAGAAGCCTTGGCCAAAAAGAGTAATTTAATTTGATGGAAGAGGGTCGTGGGATTTAATCCAGTATACATATGGAATCCCAAAGGGAGGGAAAGTAAAGGAAGTTATCAAGATCTGAGTGGGGATGCCCTTGCAAGTCAGGTGAAATGGGAAGTATAAGTCATGTTCTATTTAGGTGTATGTATTGTGAAGGAATCCATCAGAAACTAATTCTTCCTCTCATTAACACAATGGAATCCAATCTGGAGGAAGAGAAAATGAAATTCCTGTTATGGGAGGGAGACTCTCAGTGTTATTTGCAGGTAGCCAAGGATTGTTCTGCAGCAATTAACATCCGCTCAGAAAAGGTTATTAGTGTTAATAAGGTTAATTTTAATTGATATATTTTTATCTGTATTTTGTACAAAGAGATTATTTTATCATGTAATCAGTTTTATTGACAAGGTTTGTATCTTTTCTGGCTAATAATAAATCTATCTCTCTCCCTCTCCCTCACTCTCTCTATCTCTCTCCCTCTCTCCCTCTCTCTCTCTCCCACTTCCATGAAGCAGCTCTCTCTCTCTTGGCCAAAAAAGTGATTGAAAGCCTTGGCCAAAAAAAGTAATTGAATTTGATGGGTCGTGGGATTTAATCCAGTATACATATGGAATCCCAAAGAAGTCAAACAATTCCTCCAAAGAGCTCATGATCCTCCATTTCAGACCCACAATTACCCCTGTGAGGTAGTTTAGGCTGAAAGTTATAGAGGGGATTTTTCTCTGACAAGATTTCCAAAGTTTTCCCCTACCTCCATGGCTTTGGTCACATTATGACGAGAGTCACTGGAAAGGACAATCATGCTAGGAAAAGTGGAAGGCAGCAGGAAAAGAGGAAGACCCAACAAGAGATAGATTGACTCTATAAAGGAAGCCATGGTCCTCAATTTGGAAGGTCTGAGCAAGGCTGTTAAGGATAGGACGTTTTGGAGGACATTGCCTCAGAGGGTCACCATGAGTTGGAAGCGACTTGATGGGAGCAAACACACACACCCCTCTATGGCGGCTGAAATAAGCAGAGAATTCTGCATTTGAAGAAATAGTATGAAGGTGGAGCCCTGACCTGGATGGCCCAGGCTAGCCTGATCTCGTCAGATCTCAGAAGCTAAGCAGGGTCAGCCCTGGTTATTATTTGGATGGGAGACCACCAAGGAAGTCCAGGGTTGCTGTGCAGAGGAAGGCACTGGCAAGCCACCTCTGTTAGTCTCTTGCCATGAAAACCCCAAAAAGGGGTCGCCATAAATCGGCTGTGACTTGACGGCACTTCACACACACACACACATGAAGGTGGAATGTCAGACCGCAATGCTTCTAGTGGCTTGCTGGTTGCAGCAGAGAGTAAATCCTGTTTGTGACTGGGAATGGTTGAGCACAGGTGAACTCATTGAAGTCTAGCAGCTTTAGACGGAGGCTATCTGAGTAAATCCCTAATTCCCTGTGGTAACGACAAGGGCCTGCAGGGGCATCACTCAAGGAAATAGCAAATTGCGTGATATAAAAGAATCAGGGGTTCAAATTTCACAAGAGAGAACTAAAATCAACATAGGAATTTTTGGACTAAAACAGTAAAAGGAATATACAGTGTAAGGAATTCAGAATATTCCCAGTGAAGCAATAACCAAATGTATCCTTTTTTTTTCAAGTGGTTTCAGTTCTCTGCTTTTTTTCTGTTGGTTTTGCACTGTGTAGGATTGTTATATGGATTTTTATATGCATAATGCACATCATTATGAGAATAATACATGTTTAATGGACAATACTGATTTATTGATGGACAAATCATGTTGATAAATGGGGGGATGTGTTGCGAGGAAATAGATCGCAGCATAAAAATAAGGAATCACGGGCTCAGTTTTGCACAATGGAAATGAGAATTTTTGGATCAAAATAGCAGGGATGAGAAACCCAAAGCCATCCTTACTTCTGAGTGAGTGATTTGAAGCAAAACAGAAGAAGAAGAGTAGGTTTTTATATGTTGATTTTGTCTACCTTTTAAAGAGAATCAAACTGGCTTACCATCTCCTTCCCTTCACCTCCCCACAACAGGCACCTTGTGAGGTAGGCGGGACTGAGAGAGTTCGGAGAGAACTGTGACTGGCCCAAGGTCACCCAGCAGGCTTCATGTGTAGGAGTGGGGAAACCAACTCGGCTCACCAGATTAGAGTCTGCTGCTCATGTGGAGGAGTGGGGAATCAAACCCAGTTCTCCAGATTAGAGTCCACCGCTCTTAACCACTACACCACTCTCTCAGCCATGAGTTGCATGTCTCGAACTCAGGGGATCTTGCTCTGCTCTCCAAAAGACTTCTAAGACAGATTCTCCCATTTTCATGCCCTGAGAAATAAGTGACTATGAGAGCAAGCCTAAGCAGGTCTACTCTGAATCCTTCTCAGGTCTTTTCAATAGGGTTTACTCCATAGGATTGCGCTGAAGTCCTTGTGCTGAGATAGGTCCAGGAAAAAAAAGAGCTGGAAATTGCCAAGGATGTTCCACTTCCACCCTGCTAATTGCACTGACTTATACTGTGTAACTCTCTTCAAGTATTAGTGAAAAAGTTGGACAATTAAACACACAGAGAGGTGATATGATAACCATCTTCAAGTACTTGAAGTGCTGTCATGTAGAGGAGGGTGCCGAGTTGTTTTCTGGTGCCCGAGGTCGGACCAGAACCAACGGGTTGAAATTAAATCAAAAGAGTTTCTGGCTAGACATCAGGAAGAATTTTCTAACAGTTAGAGCAGTTCCTCAGTGGAACAGGCTTCCTCGACAGGTGGTAAGCTCTCCTTCCCTGGAGGTTTTTAAGAAGAGGTTAGATGGCCATCTGTCAGCAATGCTGATTCTATGACCTTAGGCAGATCATGAGAGGGAGGGGATCTTGGCCATCTTCTGGGGTGGAGGTAGTTGTGAATTCCCTGCATTGTGCAAGTGGTTGGACTAGATTACCCTAGTTGTCCCTTCCAACTCTATGATTCTACGAAACAAACCACATTCAGGCTCCTGGTGGTCATGGGTCATGGCTCCTGTGAATGCTCATGTGTCAATCAAGCATAACATGCAAGCCTTATTATAGCTGAAAACTAGATAGAAATAGTAATGGCAAATCAATGCTGGCTATTGAGTGGTGTGTTAATAGATCTTTAAAAATATCAGCATTGAGAGACTTACTAGGCAACAAAAGTTGAAACAAGTCTTTTCTAGACAACAGGCTTAGCCTGGGGAAAAGGAGACTATCCTGCTAGTCATAAGGTGTTTTCAGATTGGTTTTTAATAAGGTCTTAATGCCTTTTATATCTACTGTTTCATTGTTTGATACAACTGTTTTTCTACTGTTTTTTTTTTTTTTTTCATTTTGTTGTGCTCCTTGGGTCCTGAGATGCCTGGGAGAATTATAGAATCAAAGAGTTGGAAGGGGCCATACAGGCCATCTAGTCCAACCCCCTGCTCAATACAGGATCACACTAGAGCATCCCTGACAAGTGCTTGTCCAGCCTCTGCTTAAAGACTGCCAGTGAAGGGGAGCTCGCCACCTCCCTAGGCAGCCAATTCCACTGTCAAACAACTCTTACTGTAAAAAAATAATGCCGTAATATTCAGCCAGTACCTCTCAACCTGCAATTTAAACCCATAATTGCTAGTCCTATCCTCTGCTGCCAAAAGGAATGGCTCTGTGCCCTCCTTTAAGTGACAGCCCTTCAAATACTTAAAGAGAGCAATCATGTCCCCCCTCAACCTCCTCCAGATCAAACATTCCCAACTCCCCCAGCCTTTCCTCATAGGGCTTGGTCTCCAGGGCCCGGATCATCCTCATTGCTCTCCTCTGCACCAGCTCGATTCTGTTCACATCCTTTTAAAAGGTGGGCATGTAAATATTTTTTTAAAAAATAAATAAATAACATGCAACTACCTCCTTCCTTCCCACTTTACTTCCTCGCAAAAGAAGCTTTTCACGACTGCTTATCTTCATCCTCTTTCACTGCAGTCATGACATTTTGCTCCCTGTAGACTCTGTACTAGATTCCTGTTGTGTTTCATATTCACTGCCGTCGTTACATCTGGCAATTTCCATTATCTAAAATGGATGGCGCTTGTGATGGTGAAGCTTCTGAAACAGATTGAGTGAGATGGCGTAATGATGGAGAATGTTCACAAACATTCCATCTATTTAGGGAGCAAAGCTCTCAGAACGTATGCAGTCCAGCTTCTGTACAGCAAAGGGAAGTTGTCAGATTGTAGGGAAAGATTTAGCTTTCTGAGACCTAGAGAGAAATCTCTGGGTGAAGGGAAGCCAAAGGAATAAGAGGTTTCCAACTGGATGCTCCCTGCAGACACAAAGTGGATGATGCCTTCTGGACAATTCTGAAGCACTCCTTCATGTCCAGAGGAGGGCAACAAAGATGGTGAGGGGTCTGGAGATCAAGTCCTGTGAGGAAAGGTTGAAAGACCTGGGTATGTTTAGCCTGAAGAGGAGAAGACTGAGAGGTGATATGACAGCCATCTTCAAGTATTTGAAGAACTGTCATATAGAGGATGGAGCAGAGTTGTTTTCTGTTGCCCCAGAAGGTCAGACCAGAACAAATGGGCTGAAATTAAATCAAAAAGATTTAAACATTAGGAAGAACTTCCTGACAGTTAGAGTGGTTCCTGTTGCATGCCCAGGGTAATGACAATCGACACCTGGGGGGTCAGAAAGAAATTTTCCTCCAGGTCAGATTGGCCAGGGATCCTAGAGTTTTTGGTTGTTTGTGGTTGGTTGGTTTTTGCCTTCCTGTGGGCACAGAGCCAGGGAAGTAGTTGTGAATTTCCTGCTTTGTACAGGGGGTTGGACTTGATGACACCTGAGGTCCGTTCCAGCTCTATAGTTTATATGTTTCCTTAATCAAGTGAACTGGAGCAAAGCCGGGTTGTATGGGGCAGAAGCAAGCGGACACCAGGAAATACATTGTGGTTGCAATGACACCCCATGGGCAATGCTCTGCACTGAGCACTTGTATAGGACCTGAGCCCCAGGAAAGGCTCTGATTGGCCACTGTGTGAATAGACAACTGGACTTGATGGGGCTTGGTCTGATCTAGGGTTGCCAGGTCCCTCTTTGTCACCGGCGGGAGATTTTTGGGGTGGAGCCTGAGGAGGGCGGGGTTTGGGGAGGGGAGGGACTTCAATGCTATAGAATTCAGTTGCCAAAGCGGCCGCTTTTCTCCAGGCAATCTGATCTCTATCGGCTGGAGATCAGTTGAATTAGCAGATCTCCTGCTACTACCTGGCAGTTGGCAACCCTAGTCTGGCCCAGCATGGCTTTTCTTATTAGGGTTGCCAGCTCCCTCTTCACTACCAGTGGGAGGTTTTTGGGGAGGAGCCTGAGGAGGGTGAGGCTTGGGGAGGGGAGGGACTTCAATGCCATAGGTTCCAATTGCCAAAGCGGCCATTTTATCCAGGTGAACTGATCTCTATCGTAATAGCAGGAGATCGCCAGCTAGTACCTGGAGGTTGGCAACCTTATTTCTTATGTTCTAATGAGCTCATTCCTAAGTGGGGGTGGGGGAACTCCTCTGGAGCCGGCATGACCTCATGCTGGCAGAGGTGCCACTTTATCACAAAATAAGGTGGCACCTATGCCAGTGTGGGGGCAAACACACCGGTGTCTGGGTGCCACCTGCCCCACTGCCAGCACAGCCACAGCGATGGGGCTTTCCTGGAAGGGAAAACCGGCTCCAGCTTGGGGGGGGGAGCATTTCCAGGGGTGGAGCTGCCCCAGAAATGCTTCCTTGAACAGCAGCAGGCCTGCGCCACTTTTTCTTGTGGTGCACCCCTGTTGTCGGCAATGGGGGATTTCTATTTTATTTTCTGTAGGTCTCCTTTTCCCTGCAAAGTGGCCAGGAAGCCTGGGAGGAGGCGGCACGGCGGCGCTGCTCCCGCCTGCTGCGGAGCTGCCCCCCTCCTTCTGCATTGGGCTGCCCGTTCTTAAAGGCTGCTTTGTACTATCAGCCTTCATCAGTCTATGCCAATTTGGCTAGCTCATGTTCTATATTAAATGCTTGACTCTCCAAACGTTATTGCCCTATATGAAAACAGCTTGTGTAAAACTTAGCTGGGCATTTTGCCCTTGTGAATTGTTCCAGGAAAACCTGCTTAGGGCCTCCATAATTAATCCCTTCAACTTGTTACCTAATTCCATTAAGAGGCAGTTGTTTATTACCAGACCTGCCAATTTCCTGTATTAGGAGCCCATCTGCCAGGGAGAGGCCGTGTCTTGCTGGGGGTGGGGGCTGCGTTGCCTCTGGAATAACAGAAGAAGCGGGTTATCAACCTGTGGCTCTTAGGAACAGTTACTGCGGAGGAATGGATGCATCCCTATTCCATATTTTCACACGGTCCTATGTTATGTTCCTCCTGGATTGTTAAGTACCACAGTTTGAGAGGCAGTGAGATATAGTGGTTAAAATGTCAGACTAGGACTTGGAAGACCCAGCTTCAAAACCCTGGTCAACCAGGAAGTTTATAGGGTGACCTTCAGCCAGTCCCCATTTCTCAGCCTAACCCAGGGGTCGGCAAACTCATTAGTCAAAAGAGCCAAATATCAACAGTACAACGACTGAGATTTCCTTTGAGAGCCAAATTTCTTAAACTTAAACTATATAGGTAGGTACACTGTTTATTAACTTAATAAACTTTAATTAAAGTTTTAAGTCTTAATTAAACTATAGGTACACTGAATAAAACTTGATATCATACTTAATAGTGATCTTATTTATTGATAAAAATTAAATTGTAAGTCCCTGCCATTTTCCCCTCCTCGCCAAAAAAGCCTGTTGGTAGACCTGGCCTCCGGCTGAGTCCCACTGGGAGGCCAGGTCTACCCATTGGCTTTCTTGGCAGTAGACCTGGCCTCCGGAGGCCCATAGAAGCCAATTGGTAGACCTGGCCTCTGAAGGGGGACTTTTTCCCCTCCTCGGAGTCCAGGTCTACCGCCAAGAAAGCCAGTGGGTAGACATGGCCTCCCAATAGGACTCAGCCGGAGGCCAGGTCTACCAAAGGAAGCCCGCACCGCCCAACAGTTGAGCGGGCGCAAGAGCAGGGGCTCCGAACCAAGTTCGGAGAGCCGCACTCAACTGGCCAAAGAGCCGCATGCGGCTCTGGAGCCGCAGTTTTGAGACCCCTGGCCTAACCTAACTTGCCAGACTGTTGAGAAGTGGAGAACCATGTACGCTGCCCTTTGTATGAAGGGTGTAATAAAAATGTGACAGATAATTTCTGAGATTTCTTCTGAGGAAGAAGAAGGAAAAGAAGAGTTGGTTTTCATGCGCCGACTTTCTCTACCACTTAAGGCAGAATCAAACTGGCTTACAATCACCTTCCCCTCCCCAAAACAGACACCCTGTGAGGAAGGTGGGGCTGAGAGAGCTCTTAACAGAGCTGTAATTTGCCCAAGATCACCCAGCTGGTTTCTTGTGTAGGAGTGGGGAAACAAATCCAGTTCACCAGATTAGCATCTGCCGCTCATGTGGAGGAGTGGGGAATCAAACCTGGTTCTCCAGATTAGAGTGCATGCCTAACCACCACTGTTAACCACTACAACACGCAGGAACTTGAGCATATGATAAGGTTGCCAGGTCCCCCCAAGCCACCGGCAAGGGATGGGGTGGGGTAGGGTTCAAGGTTGGGAAACTCTTGAGGATGGCGCCTGGGAGGATAGGGACCTCAGTGGGGTGCAATGCCAAGGAGTCCACCCTCCAAAGCATCCATTTTCTCCAGGGGAACTTATCTCTGTAGTTGGGAGATGAGCTATAACTCCAGGTCCCACCTGGAGGCTGGCATTTTTCGGTTCAGTTTAGACAAAAGAAAACGGGAGGGGGGATATATTAGAAGCTTATAAAATGATGCACAGCTTGGAGAAAGCGGGTGTGATTTCTTTTCTTCCTCTCCCCAATACTAGCAAGGCACCAATTAAGTTTATTCAGGACAAAAAAAATGATGTACTTCACATAGTGCATCATTAACTTGTGGAATTAACGGCTACAGGAATGGAGTGATAATCACAACTTTAGTTTAGGAAGAGATTCATTCCACATTTGGAAATGTTTAGTTTAAAGGAAAGGAGAGGAAATCAGCTTCAGATTGTCACATGCAATTCCCTCCCCCCCCCCAGTGCATTGAATTATTAGTTACGCAACAGCTGATGCAATTTACACAACAGGCACGAAAATGACAGCTATAAAATAGTCAGCTAAAAGTTGGCACAGCTGCCAGACTCAGATTTTTGGGAAAAGAACTTCAGGAAGGAAGGCTGTGGGTCTTTGAACATTAAAGTGCCCCAAAAGAATGGAAAAATTGATTAGTTCGTGCATTCCTAGTTTGCATCGCAGAATCCTAAAACAGAGATGTGAGAGAACTCCTTGGGTTACGAAATCCTTTGCCTGAAGACCCAGCAGTGCCAGAGTTCTGTTTTGGGAAGCTAATGCCACTCCTTGAATGGACTTTCATGTCACTTTGATTTATAGCAACTGTAGAACTTTGAACGATGTGTCCAACTGAGTACAGAACAGCCAGGTCTGCGGAGAAATGCTAGTCCTGCCAATATACAAAAGAAAGGAAAAGTTTGAAGAAATGCAAAAAAAAAAAAAATTAAATTGAAGCGGCACTCTTGCCTACTTCTCATGTTATTTATTTACTTTATTTACACCCATAGACTCAAAGCATCTTATATCATTCTGTTTTTCTCCATTTTATCCTCACATCTACTCTGTGAGGTAGATAAATCTGAGAGTGTGTGACTGGCTCAAGGGCACCCTGCAAGCTTCCATGGCTGAGTGGGGATTTGAACATGGCTTTCCCAATTCCTAGATGGATACTCTAACCACTACACAAGACTGGCTCTCCACCTGTTGAGGGTCTGGTCCTGCAATCTCTATCACGAAAAGTTACCATTGTGATTTTTCTCTCTCTCTCTCTCAACACTGTGGGCAAAAACACATGGGAGGTTTTGCCTTGGATTAGCCGCTCTCTAGATGCACATTTCCCCCATCTGAATTCTCAAAACTCTGCATGGGGGCTTATTTTTGAGTTTTGAGAATTTGGCTGGGGGAAATGTGCATTTAGAGAGTGGCAAATCCAAGGCAAAACTTCCCATGCATTTTCACCCTCTATCCTCCTTAGGCTATAAATGGAAGTAGGCTGCCGAACAAAGTCATTATTGGTTGCAAAACCACACAGACGCAGAACTCATTGCCACAAGAGCTATCTCCAAGAACCTAAGACGAACTGTGAAGTTAGCCGCTAAAGAAAACGTTAGTAATTTCTTACCGTAGGGGAGCTTCTCAAGAAAGAGCAACCGATCCTTTTGGCAGGAACAGAAAACCCAGGTGCTTCGAGATGTAAGCCAATTAAGGGCTAAAGGCTTTGGAGGAACTTTTCCCCCCATGGTGCATTTTATCCTTTAAATACCAATCACTGTGTTTTCCTCCCGCCCCCTACCTGTGAGACAGCTGCTGGAACAAGGCCTTCTAAAGAGATGTTTGAGCCAGTGGGGCAATTTCTACGCTCTTAAAATGCAATCATTACTGGCAGAATAGTTTGTCAACTGTATATTAGTCCTTTAGCATGCTTGCAGCAAATGTTCGATATTTGGCATATAAAGAAGTAATATACAGTTGATTATATATATACACACACATGCATGTACTGTATACACTATCAATATATCTTATTCTCAACATGGCCCTATTTATGGATACCTAAATCTGGAGATTGTGCCACGGACTGACAACACAAATCTTTTTACCAACCTTGGAAAAGCCACAGGTTTGCAGAAAAATCCGAAATCCAAAAAAGATTACATTGAGAGTTTTAAAAACAACCCAAAATAACAGGAAAAGCACCCATAGCTTTAAGGATCAAATGAACTTTTGCAGGCCATTATAGAGGTAGCTAGGCAACCACAAAAGTAATGCCAGCCTTCAAGCCTTGGTTTCTGATAATTAAAGGTGGGGGGAGGGGCATGGTTCCTTTCAGGGCTATTTTGGTGGGGCACCTTTGCCTCTTAAAGCTGGCCCTGACTCTACGGCATCAAGCCTCTTAAAAGTCCCTCAAAGTCTCTGATGACAGGTGATCCCGTATCTTCTTATCTTTTTGGATGGGGAAGGGGGAAATAGGGAGAGGGGACATGTGGGGAGGGAAGGGCCCTTTTCAAGCTCCACCCCCAAAATCTCCAGGTATTTCCCAACCTGAAGCTGGCAACCCTGTCTCCAGGGCAGGTTAGCTGGTGCTCATGTGAGCCTCGGACTTGTATTATCCACTGCCCATTGCTTATAATGGGACACACATCTAAAGTCTATACAATAGGTATATTCTTACAATAATAGAATGCTAAGGGTACATGTTGTTTTTTAAAAACTTTGTACTGATTATTAGTTTGGGCAACTATGAAGTCAAAAGGCAGGATATAAATGTTGAAAACTTGATAATAGCAAGGAAGGATTACAATGTTAGGTTACAATCCAGCAGATGTTAAATGTCTAGATCAACATTGAGCATTATAATGGTATTCACAGTGTTATTATTTAACTGCAATGCTCAACCATACTCCTCTAATTAACTGTGTTAGGGTTGTTATAACTAAATGTAGTAGCTATGATCAATTAAATTATAATGGGTTAGTGGTTTGTAATGAATAAATTGTGTCTGTCCTGTGATTTCAGATCTTCCCAATGCTTTGTTCACTTGTGAAAGCTGAAGACGAGTTTCATTGCAGCTGAGACTCACAATTCATGGCATTTGTGTTTGACTACAGTTTTAGATATGACTCATACAGACTGCTAACAACCTTTCCCTGGGAGCTGCCCCCCTCTAAGTCAATTGAAGTCAAGGATTCTGTTTTGCCCAGTACCCACAGAACACTAGGGAGAAATGGACCACGTTCCTCCCCATTCCTTGGCTTCTCTTCTGCTCAAGTTGATGAACCTCACTGGAAGATCTTGAGACTAAATCCCCAAGAATAGAGAGGGATCGAACTGCTGGAATCCACTCATCCCTACTACAACTTTTGAAGGGCTGAAGCTAAGGGTTTTGAAGGGTTGAAGCTAAGTCCTCACTCTACTACCAAAGAGACTTGCTTCCCAGATATGAAAGAAAGACACCACACAATTCTATACAGGTAAACCAATCAACTTTATTGAATGAACTTTCAAAGAGGCAGCCCTCAAACACCACACACATGTTCTCATATGAGCCTATCTACACATGACACTGTTTCCAGGTCGGCTCTGGGTCAAACCTGGAAACAGTGTCAAGTGTAGGTAAGTCCTGAGTTTAAAAAGAAGGCAGTGCAGAGAAGGCGAAAAACCTGCGTCCACCAGAGCCAATCTGGGGTCACAGGGAAAAATTCCTTCTCGGCTCCAATTCAGGCAACCAGCTGCAGCCTGCACTGTCCGGTTAACATGGTGGGTGGGGTACTTTTGCCTCTTCAAGCTGGGCCTGACCTTACCTTATCAGGCCTCTGTAAGTCCCAGTTTTCCCTGAGGGGTTTCACCTCTGTGTGTCACCTCAGTGAGAACAATGGACCTGATTCTGAGATAGGATAGCTGTGGTTGCATTGGTTACTGTGTCCCCCCCACTCAGGATGATCTTCTAGTTGCACCTGCAAACAATGAGAGAGGTGTACGTGATGAGAACCAGATATCCAGAGTATCAGGAACAGAGCAGGACCAGTCCACAGACTTCAGAGGAGTGATACCTCCAAGTAGCTTTTGTTATATCGAGGGTGGGGACAGGGAGCGATGTCTGTCATCGTTATTAGTGCCATCTTCTCCAGCTTGTCCTCCATGCAGTTTGTCCTTCATCCTCTGCTGGGATATGAACGTGAAACAGAGAATGAGATTGAGACCTTATGTCTCATTGTGGTAGTGAGAGGGATGGGGAGAAAGAATCACAAGGATAGAGGTAATGAAACCACTGGTGATAAGTGACAGACCATTCTTTTGTCAAAGGCACTGTTCCGTGGGGAGCAGAAAGTCCTCTTTCCAGAAGGGATGCTGTCTGAGGTGCTTCTGCGTGGTCTTATGGGTCACAATCATCTCTCCTCTGTGGGGAAACGCATGTGAGACAGCAAAGTCCTTTACGGATGTGACATCAAGGGTGCACATTAATATTTTGTTTTCAATGTGACTGTAAACTTAATTATTGCAATAACTATACTGATTTCAAGGTAATGTTGTAATGGTGACAGTAGAGAAAATGTTGACCTCAACAGAGGCTACTCACCAAGTTCGTGCTTGAAATTCCTGTATCAGGCTACAGCCAACAGGGAGAGCCCTGTTCCTGTACCTGAAAAGAAGAGATCTGATTTGAACCAATCAGGAAGAGGGGATGGATACCCCTCCTGAATGGGACTTTGTCTTTGGCACTGGCCATTGGGATCAATAAGGAAAAGTTATACCTTGTTGAACTCCAATGGTCAAGGCCTTCAGTCGATGGTCAAAGCCCTGCTGCCTCTGCCGCTTGAAACTGAAAAGAAAAATGTCCTCTGGTGAATGACTGTGCAAGAGTGGGAGGGGTTTGGGGAAGGGGACCGACATCCACTTCAAATGTTTCTCACCAAGCGGTTCCTCGATTTCTGTCAATGGCTGTAGTTCTGCACCTGGCCTGGATAGATGATACTTACCATGGGGGGATTGGATATAGAGGGTGGGGTATAAGTTTAATCATAATCTAGAGGACGGGTCAAGATAGAGGATCTAGATAAGAGGGAGATGATGTCGGGGGAAGAAAGAGGGAAGGAAATGAATAAAGAGATTGGGAGAGAAAAGGGGAAAAGTGGGGGGAGAAAGAAATGTAAGGGCCTTGCCTCTCTATGGGAGGCTCCAGGCCCTTGAGGAGTCTGAGCTGGGGCCAGAAATGGTGGCATTTTTATAGGCAGCCAAATAATGACTTAGGAGGGCATGGAGAGTTGTGAGGTTGGGGAGGGGGGTGGCTTGGATTCATTGTGACTGGCCATAGAGGCTGGGCAACCCTCTGACCACACTGGCTTAGGTTGTGGTGAAGCCTCTTGATGGCCATCTATGTAGGGATGCCAGATCCCTCTTTGCCACCGGCGGGAGGTTTTTTGGGTGGATCCTGCGGAGGGCGGGGTTTGGGGAGGGGAGGGACTTCAGTGCCATAGAATCCAACGGTCAAAGCAGCCATTTTCTCCAGGTGAACTGATCTCTATCAGCTGGAGATCAGTTGTAATAGCAGGAGATCCTCCAGCTAGTACCTGGAGGTTGGCAACTTTAAATCTATGGTTGAAAATGGGAGAAGAGAAACCTGGGAGGAGGGTGGAGATTGAGAAAAGGGGAGGGGGAAAGGGAGATTTAGGGAAGAGGTGTGGGGCGTTCCCTCTCCTAGCGAGAGGAAGCTGTCTCCCCATGAAGGGAGACGGCATGAGAATGCAGCCCCTCCACGGAGAGGTTGCGGGATGATGCTACCTCTCCGAGAGCTGTTTGCTGTCTCAGAGGAGAGGCCAGAAATGGTGGCCTTTTTGTAGGCGGTGGTCTTATGACCTAGGAGGACATGGTGCCTTGTGAGGTTGGGGAGGGTGGCTTGCCTTCATTGTGACCTAGAGTTGCCAATCTCCAGGTACTAGCTGGAGATCTCCTGCTATTACAACTGTTCTCCGGCCAACAGAAATTAGTTCCCCTGGAGAAAATGGCCGCTTTGCCATTGAACTCTATGGCAGTGAAGTCTTTCCTTTCCCCAAACTCTCCCCTCCTCAGGCTCCAGCCCCAAGATCTCCAGGTATTTCCCAACCCGGAGCTGGCAACCCTAGCTAGACCATTGGTCCAACTCACTAAAACCCCTTGGGTTTACATAGGGTTACCAACTCCAGGTTGGGAAATTCCTGGAGATTTGGGTGTGGAGCCTGGGGAGGGACCTCAGTGGAGTATCATGCCATAGAGTTCACCCTCCAAAGCAGCCATTTCCCCCCCAGCGCAACTGATTTCTGTAGTCTGGAGATCAGCTGTAATTCTAGATCAACACTGAGCATTAAAGATAATAGTATTCACAGTGTTATTATTTACTGTAACTGCAATGCTCAACCATACTCCTCTAATTAACTGTGTTAGGGTTATTATAACTAAATGTAGTAGTTATGATCAATTAAATTATAATGGGTTAGTGGTTTGTAATGAATAAATTGTGTCTGTCCTGTGATTTCAGGAGATCTTCCCAGTGCTTTGTTCACTGGTGAAAGCTGAAGACGAGTTTCATTGCGGCCGAGACTCACAATTCATGGCATTTGTGTTTGACTACACAGTCTTCGCCATCATAAAGACCGCTAACAACCTTTCCCTGGGAGCAAGCTCCATTGAATGAAACGGGACTTCTGAGTTAGGCCGGCTTATGTTCCAGATACTTGCAATGCAATTCTCAATAGAGCTGCCCCCCTCTAAGTCAATTGATGTCAAGGGTTCTATTTTGCCCAGTACCCACAGAACACTAGGGAGAAATGGACCATGTTCCTCCCCATTAGAATCATAGAATCAGAGTTGGAAGGGACCACCAGGGTCATCAAGTCCAACCCCCTGCAGAATGCAGGAAATTCACAACAACCTCCCCCCCCCACACCCCTAGTGACCAGAAGATGGCCAAGATGCCCTCCCTCTCATCTGCCACAGAATCAGCATTGCTGACAGATGGGCATCTAACTGATGGCCATCTAACCCTCTTCTTAAAAACCTCCAGGGAAGGAGCACTTACCACCTCCTGAGGAAGCTTGTTCCATTGAGGAACCGCTCTAACCGATAGAAAATTCTACTTAATGTTTAGACGGAAACTCTAGACGGAAACTTTTGATTTAATTTCAACCCGTTGGTTCTTGTCCAGCCTTCTTGGGCAACAGAAAACAACTCAGTACCATCCTCTATGACAGCCCTTCAAGTACTTGAACATTCCTTGGTTTCTCTTCTGTTCAAGTTGATGAACCTCACTGGAAGATCTTGAGATTGAATCCCCAAGAAAAGAGAGGGATCGAAGCTTAAATGAAACGGAACTGCTGCAACCCGCTCACACTACTGCCAAAGAGACTTGCTTCCCAGATAATGAAAGACACAACACAGATCTGTACAGGTAAACCAATCAACTTTATTGAATGAACTTTCAAAGAGGCAGCCCTAAAACACCACACACATGTTCTCATATGGGCCTATCTACACGTGACGCTGTTTCCAGGTCTGCTCTGGGTCAAACCTGGAAACAGTGTCAAGTGTAGGTAAGTCCTGAGTTTAAAAAGAAGGCAGTGCAGAGAAGGCGAAAAACCTGCGTCCACCAGAGCCAATCTGGGGTCACAGGGAAAAATTCCTTCTCGGCTCCAATTCAGGCAACCAGCTGTAAGCAGCCTGCACTGTCCGGTTAACATGGTGGGTGGGGTACTTTTGCCTCTTCAAGCTGGGCCTGACCTTACCTTATCAGGCCTCTCTAAGTCCCAGTTTTCCCTGAGGTGTTTCACATCTGTTTGTGTGTCACCTCAGTGAGAACAATGGGCCTGATTCTGAGGTAGGATAGCCGTGGTTGCCTTGGTTACTGTGTCCCCCCATTCATGATGATCTTCAAGTTGAACCTGCAAACGATGAGAGGGGTGTGCGTGAGAACCAGATATCCAGAGTATCAGGAACAGAGCAGGACCAGTCCACAGACTTCAGAGGAGTGATACCTCCAAATAGCTTTTGTTGTATCGAGGGTGGGGACAGGGAGCGATGTCTGTCATCGTTATTAGTGCCATCTTCTCCAGCTTGTCCTCCATGCAGTTTGTCCTTCATCCTCTGCTGGGATATGAACGTGAAACAGAGAATGAGATTGAGACCTTATGTCTCATTGTGGTAGTGAGAGGGATGGGGAGAAAGAATCACAAGGATAGAGGTAATGAAACCACTGGTGATAAGCGACAGACATCAACTGACCATTCTTTTGTCAAAGGCACTGGTCCGTGGGGAGCAGAAAGTCCTCTTTCCAGAAGGGACACTGTCTGAGGTGCTTCTGCATGGCATTTTGGGTCACAATCATCTCTGTGGGGAAACGCATGTGAGACAGCAAAGTCCTTTACGGATGTGACATCAAGGGTGCACATTAATATTTTGCTTTGAATGTGATTGTAAACTTAATTATTACAATAAATATACTGATTTCAAGGTAATGTGATAAAGGTGACAGTAGAGAAAATGTTGACCTCAACAGAGGCTACTCACCAAGTTCATGCTTGAAATTCCTGTATCAGGCTACAGCCAACAGGGAGAGCCTTCTTCCTGTACCTGAAAAGAAGAGATCTGATTTGAACCAATCAGGAAGAGGGGATGGATACCCCTTCTAAAGGGGACTTTGTCTTTGGCACTGGCCGTTGGGATCAATAAGGAAAAGCTATACCTCGTTGAACTCCGATGCTCAAGGCCCCGTAGTCGATGGTCAAGGCCCTGCTGCCTCTGCCTCTTGAAGCTGAAAGGAGAAATGTCCTCTGGTGAATGACTGTGCAAGAGTGGGAGGGTATAGGGAAGGGGCCCGACATCCACTTCAAATGCTTCTCACCAAGCGGTTCCTCTATTTCTGTCAATGGCTGTAGTTCTGCACCTGGCCTGGATAGATGATACTTACCATGGGGGGATTGGATATAGAGGGTGGGGATATAAGTTTAATAATAATATAGAGGATGGGTCAAGATAGAGGATCTAGATAAGAGGGAGATGATGTCGGGGGAAGAAAGAGGGAAGGAAATGAATAAAGAGATTGGGAGAGAAAAGGGGAAAAGTGGGGGGAGAAAGAAATGTAAGGGCCTTGCCTCTCTATGGGAGGCTGCAGGCCCTTGAGGAGTCTGAGCTGGGGCCAGAAATGGTGGCATTTTTATAGGCAGCCAAATTATGACTTAGGAGGGCTTGGAGAGTTGTGAGGTTGGGGAGGGGGGTGGCTTCGATTCATTGTGACTGGGCATAGAGGCTGGGCAACCCTCTGACCACACTGGTTTAGGTTGTGGTGAAGCCTCTTGATGGCCATCTATGTAGGGATGCCAGATCCCTCTTTGCCACCGGCGGGAGGTTTTTTGGGCAGAGCCTGAGGAGGGCAGGGTTTGGGGAGGGGAGGGACTTCAGTGCCATAGAATCCAACGGTCAAAGCAGCCATTTTCTCCAGGTGAACTGATCTCTATCGGCTGGAGATCAGTTGTAATAGCAGGAGATCCTCCAGCTAGTACCTGGAGGTTGGCAACTTTAAATCTATGGTTGAAAATGGGAGAAGAGAAACCTGGGAGGAGGGTGGAGATTGAGAAAAGGGGGAGGGGGGAAAAGGGAGATTTAGGGAAGAGGTGTGGGGCGTTCCCTCTCCTAGCGAGAGGATGCTGTCTCCCCACAAAGGGAGACGGCATGAGAATGCAGCCCCTCCACGGAGAGGTTGCGGGATGATGCTACCTCTCCGAGAGCTGTTTGCTGTCTCAGAGGAGAGGCCAGAAATGGTGGCCTTTTTGTAGGCGGTGGTCTTATGACCTAGGAGGACATGGTGCCTTGTGAGGTTGGGGAGGGTGGCTTGCCTTCATTGTGACCTAGTGTTGCCAACCTCCAGGTACTAGCTGGAGATCTCCTACTATTACAACTGATCTCCAGCTGATAGAGATCAATTCCCCTGGAGAAAATGGCCGCTTTGGTCATTCAACTCTATGGCAGTGAAGTCCCTCCTTTCCCCAAACTCCGCCCTTCTCAGGCTCCAGACCCAAAATCTCCAGGTATTTCCCAACCCAGAGCTGGCAACCCTAGCCATACCATTGGTCCAACTCACTAAAACCCCTTGGGTTTACATAGGGTTACCAACTCCAGGTTGGGAAATTCCTGGAGATTTGGGTGTGGAGCCTGGGGAGGGACCTCAGTGGAGTATCATGCCATAGAGTTCACCCTCCGAAGCAGCCATTTTCCCCCCAGCGCAACTGATTTCTGTAGTCTGGAGATCAGCTGTAATTCCGGGGGAACTCCAGGCCCCAACCTAGAGGCCGGCAACCCCAGGTTTACGTGTTCCTCCAGCATGCCTTTTTCCTTAACAAAAAATTCCCCCTTGCTAAATGGGCCCACTTTGCTGTTAACTGCACACAGAACAGAGAGACTGGCGTAGGAGCTCGGGGTTGAAGCTTCAAATGGGCACAGGGGAAGCAGAAAAGATATCACATGAATCCCCTGGAAATGTCTGATCCCCTCAGATCAAATGTCTTCTGCCGGCTCACTCTGTATCTCTGAGTCTATATCGCTTTCCCCGCTGCGTCAACCAGACACCAAGGATGTCTTAAGGAATCCCAGATCACAGCAGCTGGGCAAAGCTGCAGAAGCGATCAAATGATCCCCATTAAAAGACAGAACTTCAAGTGAGAATAAACAAGGTCTCTCCCCCCCCCCCAACCCACCACCCGTCCTGTGTTGCTTAGCTGTAGGCTGATGCTTTGGTATTCATACCAATCTCTGAAGTCTCTTATCTGGGACTGTGCAGCAGAGAACTAAAGAGAGAAAACGCCGCCCGAGTTACCTTTGAATGCACCTGTTCAGTAACAGAAACATCACTTTGAAATTTTCCCTTCCTGCTTGGACCGCCACCCTTTTGCTTTTAACTGGAAGGCAAGAAAAGCCGCACAAATGTTTCTAGAAATAGACATTTCTAGAGTGAGAGACAGGGTATAGAATTGACAACAGATATTAACCTTGGAACAAAATGACAGTGGGTCATGGGGACGAAAAAGTGAATGCGAGTAATTGGAGTCACCTCTGGGGAGGCTAAATGTAGAGCCAGACAGGACAATACACCCCACCCAATGCAGTGGGGAAGCAAAAGTAAGAATGTGCATTTCCTCCTTGCCGGTCCAATGGGCCTACGTCGCCTCCATTCCCACCAGCTGTCCATGTGAGTCTATGAAGTTCTAGTTGTGCCAAAACATGTTCAGCTTCTACATGCACGGTTGTTTCCAGGATAGAACCTAGGATTCGACTGGTGGCTCTCAGCACTCTCACATTCTTCTCAGGTTGCAAAGACACTGGCATTGAAAGCCAGTGGTTCCAGGTGAGCAGGAGGGGTGACAGATGTTCTCCCCTTCTTCCACATCATGTGCATGGGAGCATCATCTTTGATCTGGCTCGCAGACCTGCAGAGGGAGAAGACAGGAATTCCAGGTGTCCATATTGGGTTGGCCAGCTGCAGCTTGGGGGTAAGATCCTGTCCACAGGACAAGTTCTCTGGCACATTATGCCACAGTATTGAAGTGTGGTTAAAAACTCTGCTGATAGGTAGGTGGATAGCTAGTTAGATAGTTGAGAGATGAGAGAGAGAGAGAAAGAGACAGACAGACAGACAGACAGACAGACAGACAGACAGACAGACAGACAGACAGATAGATAGATAGATAGATAGATAGATAGATAGATAGATAGATAGATAGATAGATAGATAGATAAGGTGCTGAGGAACACAGTCAGGATGCTGCTGCAGCAGTCTTGCTTGTGGGCTTCCTAGAAGCACCTGGTTGGCCACTGTGTGTACAGTCCGCTGGACTTGATGGGCCTCCATCCATGTCTAGATGCATAGCTAGACAGAAAGACAGATAGATCAGTGCTCTGATTACCTTGCAGCAGGACTATTATGACTTGACAGCATAAACATATGTATGTTATGGTGGGGAAGTGGGAACACACATGAAGCTGCCTTATACTGAATCAAACCCTTGGTCCATCAAAGTCAGTATTGTCTACGCTGACCAGCAGCGGCTCTTTAGGGCCTCAGGCAGAGGTCTTTCACATCACCTACTTGCCTCGCCCCTTTAACTGGAGATGCCAGGGATTGAACCTGGGACCTTCTGCATGCCAAGCACAGGCTCTCCCACTGAGCCTCCCCGAATGCTTTGACCAGCTCTGATTCTATGTCAATTAAACTGCCTTGTACTTTGTTTCTTTTACAACCTGACAGATATCGTTGGTGGGTTTCAGTATTTGAAGAATGCAGAACTGCATTTTGTATTAAAGAGGCTTCTGATGATGTTTGATTGCTCTTGGCGAATCAATGGTAGTCCAGCATGCTGCTTCCTCAAAGAACAGGTGTACGTGTGCGTGTGTGTACTTTCTCCCCACACTCCAAGTGCTACTGATCAACATAGAGGATGCAGAGTGGAACAAAAGATGCTTCTGGCTGGCAAGAATATTTTTGGTTTTGGGTTTTTTTAAGATTGTTAATTCTGGGACTTTTAGTAAAACACAACAGATGTTCACAGGTTAGCGACAGAAGCTTTCCACTGCAAACTGAGCCGATCATCTCGATTTAGTACCTTTGGAGGCAAGTGCAAACAAAGAAAATGGAATAAAATGGTTTGCTAAATCAATATTAAGGATAATTTCTAATGGCTTGTCCCCCCCCCCCCGTTTGACCTCCAAATGCCATTTTGGTTTTGCTTCCCTACTAGGGTTGTTGAATTTTTTTTGGGGGGGGGGGATTCGGGTTTGGGTTTATTGGCCTCCTCCCCCCGCCAGGAAAACCCACATACCAAGTTTCCTATACTAGTAAAGGTAGGAATTCGGCTTTAAATTCGAGATTCCTGAAAAATTCGGCCATTTAAACACATTAAACCAATTTTGGGGCTTTTCGCAGCTCCTGGGGGGGCATTTTTGCAGGTAGAGGTCCCAAATTTTCATGGTAGCTAGAAGGGACTCTCCTTGCAAGAACCCCCAAGTTTGGTAAATGTTAGGTTAGGGGGTACGGAGTTATGGGGTCTAGAAGGGGTTGCCCCGTCCTCCTCCATTGAAATGCATTGGCAAAGAGGCTGTGTTAAGATGCTTTAGTGTGATCTTTGCAATGTATCTCAATGGAAAAGCTAGGCTTTAAACAGTGGGAAAGTTCACCCCGTGCCTCCATAGAGATACAATGTATCCAGATACATCTGAATCAACAGCCCTATTCCCTACCATGCCAGTGCCCTGACCTGGATGGTCTAGGCTAGCCTGATCTCATCAGATCTTGGAGGCTAAGTAGGGTCAGGCCTGGTTAATACTTGGATGGTAGACCACCGAGGAAGACTTTCAGCGTATTCCTCAAATGCGCTGGTGGCCACGGCGAAAGACCTTAGGAGGCAGACGAAGGCCTCCGCCGGTGCAGTGGCCCACACCGCTGGCACCCGGACAGTGCACGCCGGCGTGAGTGGCCCCAGCACCGGTGTGCAGGCCCAGACGCCGGTCCCCAGCTGCGGCTTTGGCAGCGCTGGTCCTGGCCGCCGCCGCAGCCTCCAGCCGGCCTCCGGACGCTGGGACAGGCCGCAGCGGCTTGCCAGGAGGCGTTCCGGCACCCCGGAAGGCATTCCCGGGGCGTAATGGCACCAGGCGGGGGGTGGGGCTGACGTTAGTTGGCCTCCCAAGCCGTTTTGGCTCAGGAACGCCCCTTTTTGTTTTTGCAAAGATATGCCAGCTTTTTGCTGGCATATCTCCTGTGCAACCCTATGAGGGTTGCACAGGTTTTGGCACCAGGCAGAGGTTTTGGCAGTGCTGCTGGGTTGCCTCCTAAAACCAGCGCAGGCATTCCTTTCAGGAATGCACTGTAAGGTTGGTAAGCACAGGAAGGCAAATCACCTCTGTTTGTCTCTTGCCTTGAAACCCCTACAGAGTCGCCATGAGTTGACTTGTAGGCACTGGATAACAGATTGGGTACCTACGCGGAGGTTGAGGGCAGCAACAGAGGGTAATCCTGACCCACAATTTTTCACATGTCCAGTAGTCATTTCCATTCTGACTGGGGTGTTGGTGGGGGAGGAACAGATTACTGCAGCTGGAAAATAAGTTCCCACCATCTAGATTTTTTAATGGACCTCTGGTTGGGCTAGGCAGCACTAACAGTGAAATCCTAGCTGTATCTGAAGAAGTGAGCTGTGGCTCACGAAAGCTCATACCCTGCCAGAAATTTTGCTAGCCTTTAAGGTGCTGCTGGACTCCTACTCTTTTCTATTGCTAGTGAAATCCTACGTATGTGTTCTCAAAACTCCCAGGTAAGTGAGCATAGGAGTGCAGCCTCAGTAATTCTTTATCTCTAAGTTAAAAGATAGAAAAGTAATACAATAGAAGCACTGGAAGAACATTTTCATAAATCGGGGCATTTTGAAAAGAAGTGTCGAATAAAATATGCCCTGCATAGTATATATGCACCGACAGAGACACATTTCACTTCTGAAACAAGCACTCTTGGTTTCCACAATCTATAATAAAGGAGCCAATTACCACTTAATGGAGAGAGTATTGAAGAATAAGAACATCTACCATTGTGAGAACTTTCCTTTATTTGCCAGTTAGATTGCTTTTTGGGGGGGGGGGGAGAGAAACACAAAATTAAATCCTGATGTTTGACTGTCTGCATTAGATTGTTTAAACTCTTAATGGATTTGAGCTGTCTTTGGGTGAGAATTGAATAAAGATAACTGGATGGAGCTCTCTTTTGAAGTATATGGTTGGCAGTAACACCATGTGAAATACAGAAGCTTAGCAGGTTTCAGTCTAGTCGGTGCAGTCGCAATTCAAACTACTGGTTCTTACTTTTAAAGCCCTAAATGGCTTGGGGCCTGGTACTTGAAGGACTGCCTCCTCCCATATTGGCCATCTTACCAGTTAAGATCTTCCTCATGATCCCTGCTCTCTGTGGCCCTGCCTTCAGAGTTGGGTGACGAGTAGAGATAGAGTATTTTCTGCGGTGGCCTTCTGGCCTAACTTCTGCCTGAAGATGAAAGGACTTGAATTTAGGACACCTGTCAGCCATAGGCCTAGGGCTGTCAATTCGGTTCGGCCCGAACTGAAAATCAGCCGAATTTCCCTTGATTCGGTGGTTTTTAGTTCGGACGGATCCGAACTCAAAACTGGCGGGCAACCGGGGGGGCCGAATTCAGCGATTTCGGGAGTTCGGCGAATAAATTCGGCCAATTCGGCCGTCAGTAAGCAGCATAACCGTCAGTAAGCAGCATTCTCCTCCCCCGGCCAATCGGTGGCCAAGCTGGGTCTTCTTCTGGCCAATCAGTCAGGATTGAGTGCTGGAGGAATCAGCTGATGTGCGGCCGGCCGGGGAAAGAGAGAGAGAGAGGGAAATCCTCATGTGTGTGTGAGGGGGTGCTTGTGCACATTCGCTCCTTTCCGTGGCTGCAGGGGGCGCATTTTTTGGGGTACCGACCCCAAACTTTCAGGGGATATTCAGACAGGTTTTTTTAAGAGACCACCCAAGTTTTGTAAACATTGGGTCAGGGGGTCCCGAGATATGGGCTCCCCCCCTTTTTTCTTTCCATGGCTGCAGAGGGCGCATTTTTGGGTGTGCCGACCCCAAACTTTCAGCGGAGCATCAGACTAGGCTTCTTAAGATACCCCCCAAGTTTTGTAAACATTGGGTCAGGGCCCCCCGAGATATGGGCTCCACCCCTTTTTCCTCTCCCCCCTTTTCCATTTTCGTGGCTGCAGGGGGCGCTTTTTTGGGGGTTCAGCCCCCAAACTTTTGTCATAGCTTCAGAGAATCCCTCTTAAGAGACCACCCAAGTTTTGTAAAGATGGGTTCAGTGGGGGCTGAAATATTGGCTCCCCCCCTTTTCTCTTTCCATGGCTGCAGGGGGCGCATTTTTGGGTGTGCCGATCCCAGACTTTCGGCGGAGCTTCAGTCAAGGCTTTTTAAGAGACCACCCAAGTTTTGTAAACATTGGGTCAGGGCCCCCCGAGATATGGGCTTTCCCCTTTCCCCTATTGGGATGAATGGATCACCCTCGAGAGATGCATACATATGGATCTTATATTGGATACAAATGGAATCATATTGGATTACCCAGCCTCCCAGCCCCTCCTGCTGGAACAGAAGACAGCCACAGTAAGACCCCTTTGGGGGCTTTAATCTATATTTTTTCTTTTCTGTGTGTGTGTGGGGGGGAAAGCAGAGTCTGTGTGTGTGTGTGGGGAGGGAGCAGTTTCTGTGGGTGGGGGGGGGGGAAGCCAAAGGGGGCTTTTGCCGGTTCTGCCTGGGGTGTGTGTTCCCCCTCCAGTCTCTCTCTCCCTGGTTTGAGGGGGGGCTTCATTTTTATTCTTCAGGTTTTTCCTCATTCATAAGATCAGTTAGGTTATTGATGCTTGCTCAAAACTGGTTTTCAAATGGTGACTTAAAGAATGCATCTGCCTGGTCCCAAGTCCAATGCAAAAGGAGACATTCCACCCCCTCCTGCTCATTATGCATAGCTAGCTGCCTCTGTCCCTTTCCATGGTATGCAAACTCCCAGGTGTCAGGTGTTGCTATGCACTGTTGCAAAGGTTTTGCATTGCGTGCTTGTGTTGCTTTGCAGTTATATTGTTTTGCAAAATTCTTCACACCTGCCCCGCCCTTTGCATATTTGCAAAGGGGTTGCTCTGCAGTTGTGTTGCTTTGCAAAGTTCTTAGCACCTGCCCCGCCCTTGCTCTCATCAGCTGTTTGTCGGGCCGGGAGCTTTGTGCGTGGGCGGCAAGCTCTGCGGAGAGATCCACATTAAGGGTGGGGGGGACCCCTTTCAGGGCCCATATCTCAGCCCCCCCTGACCCAATCTTTACAAAACTTGGGGAGTCTTTCAATATACGTCCTTTGAAGCTCTGCTGAAAGTTTGGGACCTCTAAGCCCAAAAATGCCCCCCCCAGAGCCGCGGAAAGGCGCGGTTGTGTTTTTAATGGCTTTATTCGGCCGAATTTTTTTCCCGAACTTTGAATTCCCGCCGAATTGAACGGATCCGAAGTGGGGGAGTTCGGACTTCGGCACGTACCGAAGCCACAAGGGCCAAATTCGGCCGAATCCGAACTGTACCGAATTTTTTTTTTTTTTTGACAGCCCTACATAGGCCCCTGTGGCTGCCACCTCTTTCATAAGGTCTTGGAAGTTCAATGCAATCATAGTCGAGGCAAATTAGTTTAGAGAAGGTCCTACAAATGGTAACAGAGCTGGACTGAATCTGCCGAACTCTCATCACAGTTTTTTGGGAAAGGAGATGAGGTGCCTTCTGTTTCCTTACATGGAAGAATGTCCTTTTGCATGGCAGGTTGAGATTAAACATTCCTGATTTCTGTTTTCTGTTTGACACACACACGCTCCTTGACATGTCGATACACTTCTAAGGTTCCAACAAAGCTATAAAGATGGGCTTAGAATCCTTCAGATCCATCACCTCATCTCCAATAATAGGCAGCCTTGGTCAGAAATGTGTCTTCATTTCAGAACTTCAGAAACATCTGTAGTGAGAAGAAAGTAAACCATTCACAATAGCAGTCACCAGGGGTAAGTCTGTCTTCAAAGCCAGGGAACCTCTCTTTGAAGTCCTGGTTGGAAGATCATTCTAAGCAAAAAGGTTTATTGCTAACTGAGCATTTGGGGTAACTGCTGCTTTGCTCAGATCCTCACAGTGCTGAGAAGGGCTCCCTCCCTTACAATGTAAAGTATTCACCAATTGCATGATCCACTGGCGTCCAGATGCTAGGGAGTGCAGTAGGCTCTCTGGAAAGCAGAGCAGTGGATGTATTTTTAATCTTAACATTCAGCAGAATATTTAACAACGCATTCAAGATGCTCACCCCATCTCAAGGTGAATGGCCCAGGCTAGCCCGATCTCATCAGATCCCAGAAGCTAAGCAGGGTCAGCCCTGGTTAGACCAGCAAGGCAATGGAAGGTTGCTAGGCAGAGGCAGGCAATGGCAAACCACCTCTGAACATCTCTTGCCTTGAAAACTCTATGAGGGGTCACCATACGTTGGTGACCACCAATAGTCCACCTGTCTATGTGGCCATTTGCTGGGCATTTGCAAGGTTCCACCTACAGAAGGCTTTGCAAAGTGGTCACAGCAGAACAGAGCAGGAGAGGTGGTATGTGGCTCAAAGGACATTAAAGGGTTTTTAGGTGATAAGTAGAGAGCATTACAATAGTCCAGTTGCGAGGTAACCAGAGCACTGATCTATCTGTCAGTCTATCTGAGAACATAAGAAAAGCCATGGCAGATCACACCAAGGCCCATCAAGTCCAGCAGTCTGTTCACACAGTGGCCAATTAGGTGCTTCTAGTAAGGGACGAGTTAAAGCCCTTATGCACATACAGAAAGAGGTGGAGAGAGACAATCAGATGGGGTGGAGAAAAAATGCTAGCCAGCTTGTACCTAGAATCATAGAATCATAGAGTTGGAAGGGACAACCAGGGTCATCCAGTCCAATCCCCAGGTTCATCTAGCCCAATGCAGGAAATTCACAACTACCTCCCCCCCCCCCAAAAAAAAAAAACCAGTGACCCCTACTCCATGCCCAGAAGATGGCCACACAAAAAAAATCTTCCAGGATCCCTGGCCAATCTGGCCTGGAGGAAAATTACTTCCTGCCCTCAAAGTGGTGATCGGCATTACCCTGGGCATGTAAGAAAGGGCCATGAGAGTCAAACACTGAAGCAACCCTTCCTGCCCTCCCTCGCACGATCTGCCAAAGTTCACAGAATCTGCATTGCTATTCATCAGTTGCTAATATGGAGCTTTAAAAAAGGGTATGAATGAAACAGCTGTTGTGGCAGTGTGATTTGCCAGAAGACCTCTGACTAATATATACTCCAATTATAACATTATTAATATTGTGTTGTGCTAAATATAGGGAAAGCCATCTTTTGTTGGGTTTAAATGTTGACCTTTTTGGTTTTCGTCGAAAAAAAGATTTCACTAATGACGATGGAAATGCAAATCTATAATGGCCGGCTCAACTGGTTAAGCCTTTCTGGTCAAGCCATCATTCTTCTTTTGCTCTTTAGCACTGGGTCATTATGTTCCTTGCTAGCAGACATGGCCCATTAGAAATCTGCATGTTCCTATCTGCGTGGTTGGTTCAGCTTGAGTCCAAATGTGTCAGAAGACTAATCTCAGCCTGGCAGTGGTGTTCAGTACCACGGACCACATTATTCCTCTGGAACATCTCTGCCAAGAAGAACGGGACCACTGATTTACATTACCTCCACTCCTTTCCAGCAGATAGTACTGGATATACTTATTACAACATGGGGTCTTTCCTCATAGGGGTTGCCTATGAGGTTCCTAGAGGATCAGTTTTGATACCCACATTTGCTAAAACCTGCTGGAAGAGTTAGAATCATAAGAACATAAGAAAGGCCCTGCTGGATCAGACCAAGGCCCATCAAATCCAGCAGTCTGTTCACACAGCGGCCAACCAGGTGAGTTGGAAGGGGCCACATAGAGTTGGAAGGGGCCGCATAGGCCATCTAGTCCAATCCCCCTGCTCAATGCAGGATCAGCCTAATACATATCTGACAAGTGTTTGTCCAGCTGCTGCTCGAAGACTGCTAGTGAGGGGGAGATTGGCCAGAGTTATAAGCTACAGTGTCATCAACATGCAGATGACATCCAGCTCAATTCCTCCTTTCCGTTCTCCACAAGGAAAGTTGACGTCATACCTGAACAGATGCCTGAGCTCTGTATGTAATGGATAACAGTCAACAGCTTAAGCTCAGTCCAGCCAAGATCCCGATCGCTGGGGACTGGATGGAAGAAGAAAGTCATGTCTTATGATAGGGGTGGCTCACACTTTTCTTAAATGATTCACTTTTCAGGTTAGGACTGCTTTTTGACCCATCTGAACTCCCAACTGCCCATTTTGGGCCAGTACACCAGTTGTGCCTTCTGCTGGAAGATACAGACCAGGCCAGTGTGGTCCATACTTTTCTTAAATGATTTGCTTTTCAGAGTAGGGCTGCATTTTGACCCATCTGATCTCCATTTTGGGCCAGTACACCAGCTCCATTTTGGGCCAGTACACCAGCTCTGCCTTCTGCTGGAATATGCAGACCACGCCAATGTGGTCCATACTTTAGTAATGTTAAGATTGGACCAACAGGATCTGCTCAGCTCAGACCTGGGCCGTAGCAATGATGTCAATGGGTGCCATTGTCCTAATCATAGTCCAGGTCCAAGCCAAGTGACCCCTGTGGGACTGCCAGCCTTACAGGTGACTCTTGCCTCAGCTTCTTTTAACCTCCCAGTCTTCCTCCCTGGTGTGTGTTGAGTGCCATCAAGTCGCTTCAGACTCATGGAGACTCTATGAATCAATGTCTTGACCACGGTTACACAGCCCGGATAACCTACAAGAACCAATGAACTCTGACCGTGAAAGCCTTCGACAATATTTTTTTCCTAGCATGATTGTCTTTTCCAGTGACTCTTGTCTTCTCATAATGTGACCAAAGTTCGATAGCCTCAGTTTAGCCAAAGCTTGATAGCCTCAGTTTAGTCATTTTAGCTTCTAGGGTCAGTTGAGGCTTGATTTGATCTATAACCCACTGATTTGTGTTGTTGTTTTTTGGCAGTCCACAGTATCCGTAACACTCTCCTCCAACACCACGTTTCAAAGGAATCTACTTTCTTCCTCTCGGCTGTCTTCATTGTCCAGCTTTCACACCCATATATAGTAATAGGGAATACGATTGCATGAATTAACTTGAACTTGGTTGCCAGTGACACATCTTTACAATTAAGAATCTACTTAAGAATCTTTTCTAGCTCCTTCATGGCTGCCCTTCCCAGTCTCAATCACCTTCTGATTTCTTGGCTGCAGTCTCCCTTTTGGTTGATGATGGAGCCAAGGAATAGAAAATCTGGAACAATTTCAATTTCCTCATTGTCAACCTTAAAGTTGAGTAATTCTCCTGTAGTCATGTATGTAGGGCTGTTGGAAGAAAAAACATTTTAATTCGAATTCGGGGTTAAATGGCCTTTTTTTTTTCAGGGGACCTCAAATCCCGAATTTCCCTATAACTGTATAGGTAGGAATTCAGGTTTAAATTCAGGCTTCCCAAAAAAATCGGCCATTTAAAACCATTTGCGGCTTTCCGAGGCTCTAGGGGGGGCATCTTTTGAGATGGAGGTCCCAAATTTTCAGGGTAGCTTGGAGGGACCCTCCTTGCAAGAACCCCCATGTTTGGTGAAGATTGGTCAGGGGTTTCAGAGTTATGGGGTCTGGAAAGGGTCCCCCCATCTTCCCATTGGAATTAATAGAAGCCAGCTTCATCCCATGCAAGAGGCTTGGATTTTAAAAGGACATTTTCCTGTGTGCTTGAAGCTGGCTCAATCTGCATATGAATCCCAAGGAGATTGCCTATTTTGCATTTGTATATGCCTCCAGCTTACCCTCTGCAACTAGCTATTGAGAAACTACCTTCCAACTAGCTGAAGAAAGGCGACGCAAACAGATCTCCCTGCAGTTTGAACATACTGCAACTTTTAAATCACAAGAAGAGACCACAGGCCAGGCCTAACTCTGGCCTATGCCAACTCCAGGCCACAGCAGAGATTAGAAAGCCAGAAGTCTTCTTCAGAGACCAGTGCCCACTGCCCAGCCCAGCCCACAGAAGTTCAAATCGTAAATTGCCCTGGAGGGGAGCTCCAGCAGACCTTGCCAGCAGAAAGAACTTAACTCCCTGGTGTCAAAGAAAGCAGGAAGGCGTGGGGGATTCCCCCCGAACTCGCAGAATTTAATCAGTGTTTCCCTGAAGCTGCTTAGTTCGGCTTTGGGAATCTCCAGTGGTTTTTGCCTTCGGTTCATCCCAAACTTGGAAGACACGAATCAAACTGGATTCGGCTGCTTTCTAGTTCGGGATCAACCGAATTGACAGGCCTACATGTATGTATGTGGCATCAAGTCAGAACCAAGTTATGATGACGCCAGAAGGGGCTTCCAAGGCAAATGAGAAGCAGAGGTGGTTTGCCATTGCCTTTCCTTCCAAACTCTTCCTTGGTGAGGAAGGGCTGTAGCTCAGAGGTAGAGCATCTGCTTGGCATGCAGAAGGCCTCTGGTTCAATCCCCGGCATCTCCAGTTAAAAGGATCTGGCAGTAGGTGATGTGAAAGAACTCTTCCTGAGACCCTGGAGAGCCACTGCCGGCATGAGTAGACAATACTGACTTCGATGGACCAAGGGTCTGATTCAGTATAAGGCAACTCCATGTGTTCATGTGTTCAAGGTGGACTCCCATCCAAGCACCCACCCTGCTTAGTTTCTGAGATCTGACGAGATTGGGCTACACCATACCATTCGACATCCCGTGTGCTCCCTGGTAGCCAAGGGGAAAGAATAGTGTGGAAAGTAGCAACCAGGGGGTTCAAATGTACTAAGTGAGTCTGAAAAGGATAAATATTTCAACAATCCAAGTGTTTTTCAGGAGGAAATAAAATCTATCCTGCCAAATGTGTTAATATCTGCTTGAATGCATAAATGGGGGGATGTTCAGCCCGTGCATTGGGGAATGATTTCGTAAAGTCTGAAAGCATTTGCTCGACCCAGAACAGCCCGCAGGGCCTCCCCACTCCGTATTTTCCTTCTGCATTCTTCAAGGCATTAAGCATCTGGGTGGAAAGTTACTGTATAATGGTATTTGTGTCAAACTGCTGAATCAGGACATCTCTTCAGGTTACTTCTGCCACTGTTTGAACATATGTTCCCAACCATTATTGATTTCTTGGATGATGAGTTAATTTGTGCAAGCCATTGCCATTTGCTTCTGCAAGCTGAAGTTATCATCGGCTTTGCCTTCACCTCTCTGAAGAAACATGTTTTCCAAAGAACAAGAAGGGCTTTTTCGAGCGCTTGGCTGTGGAGGGTGCCAGGCAGTTTGCATAGCCAAGGCCAGTTAACACCGATCGCCTCCAGCTCAGCAAAACTGACTAGACTCTCTTCTCTGCGTCTTCCTCTTAAATGGGGGCCTCTCTGGAAAGGTCCATTCAAGTCTCCCTTCAGTGTTTGGCCTTCACTCCTGCCAGGGTGAAACTGAAGATACGAAAACATCAAGTTGCCTTATTCCAAGACAACCCATTGGTCAATCTCATTTTGTGGCTGTGGGTCTCTATGATCTCAGGCACAGGCTGGTCTTCCCCAGTACCTGCTACCTGAAACCCTTCACCTAGAGATGTTGAGGATCAAACATGGAATTATCTGCATGTAAAACAGGTGCTCTGCCACTTAGAAGGAAGGGGAGGAGGAGGAGGGGAAGAAGGAAAAGAGTTGGTTTTTATATGCCAACTTTCTCTACCGCTTAAGGAAGAATCAAACCGGCTTACAATCTTCCCTTTCCCTCTTCACAACACCCTGTGAGGTAGGTGGGGGTGAGAGAGCTCTAAGAGCTGTGACTAGCCCAAGGTCACCCACCTGTAGGTGTAGGAGTGAGGAAACAAATTCAGTTCACTAGATTAGCCTCCACTGCTCATGTGGAGGAGTGGGGAAATCAAACCAGGTTCTCCAGATCAGAGTCCACTGCTCCAAACCACCGTTGTTAACCTCTGCACCAAGCTGCTTCCTGTCATGACTCCTCCCACTGGGCATCCTGCATCTGGATGTGGAAGGTGTGTTCAAGGGCCCAGAGGTCAGTGAGCTACAGATATAGGGTTGCCAAGTCCCTCAGCACCACTGGCAGGAGCTTTGTTGGGTCAGAGCTGGAAGGTGAAGATCCATGTGCACATAGAGTGTGGGGCATGATGATGTCATTTCCGGGTTTACCCCCAAAGCACTGCAAACAGAGGTGGTTTGCCATTGCCTTCCTCTGCATAGCAACCCTGGTATTCCTTGGTGGTCTCCCATCCAAGTAGTAACCAGGGCTGACCCTGCTTAGCTTCTGAGCTCTAATGAGATCAGGCTAGCCTGGGCCATCCAGGTCAGGGCGAAAGCATCACTCAGTGGAATTAATTCTGGGTGCCTGAGGCAATGGTCAAGCCATGTGGCCCCACAACAGTGAGATAAGGAAGGAAGACAGCTGGCCTTCCAAGCACAGGGAAGGAAAAGCTGGGAAGGAAAATTCTTGAATGTTTGGGCTCCCCCAAAGAACCTTATTTGAAGGGAAATAAAGTGAACAGACGAGAGAGACGGCGTAGTGTAGTGGTTAAGAGCAGTGGACTCTAATCTGGAGAACCGGGTTGGTTTCCCCACTCCTCCACATGAAGCCAGCTGGGTGACCTTGTGCTAGTCACAGTTCTCTCAGAACTCTCTCAGCCCCACCTACCTCACAAAGTGACTGTTTTGGGGGGAAGAAAGGAAGCAGATTGTAAGCTGCTTTGAGACTCCTTAAAAGGGAGAGAAAATCGGCATATACAAATCGGTATATGTTTTTTATCGGTACATAAAAAACTTCTTCTTTCCAATGCCCTAAGCACAGAGTTATTTTTCAAAACGATTCTGCACCCCAAAAAAAGCATTCCAGAACAGCCCTATAGTAATTCAAGCTGTTACAACTCTGCAGTCTTAAGAGAACAGTGTTTTTCCAAAGCATAAAAAAAATGTGACAGCTGTGCCCTTAGCATATGCTTCTCCTATAAACAAGACAAGTTGAAGGGATGGTTGACATTAAACGGGGGCGTTTGTACAGTTGTACGAGCCGATCTGGCGCATGGCAATTAACGCTGATTTGGGTTTCCTTCCCCTCCCCTGAACTGAGTTGCTGATGTCAGCACACATGAGATCAAATTATTTTCACTTAGAAGAATAAACCTATAAATATCAATGCTCCGCTTAGTTCTGCGCCACTGAACGTAAAGTGGAGGCCGTCTCTTGTATCGTGTCTAGCATGTAATGACAGCAATGGGATCTGGGTGGACAGGACATCTGTTCCGCATTGCTCACCATCATTTGGCCTCCTCCGACTTCACATGGAGGCACCCGTCTGCTATGCTGCCATTGCTTCATTATCTTTGGACCCACTAGAGATCAGCTCTGGGCAGCTTGATGGTGTACAAGAAGGAGGACTGAAGAAGGAAACCGTAGGGCATTGGGATCCAGAAGACAATGGTTGGATCTCTGCTTCTTGGGGTTGACAGCTCCAGGTTGGGAAATACCTGGAGATTTTGGGGGTGGAGCTTGAGGAGGGTGGAGTTTGGTGAGGGAAGGGACTTCAATGCCATAGCGTCCAATTGCCGGCTTACAATCACCTTCCCTTCCCCTCCCCACAACAGACACCCTGTGAGGTAGGTGGGGCTGAGAGAGTGTGTCTAGCCCAAGGTCACCCAGCGGGCTTCATATGGTGGAGTGGGGAAACAAACCCAGTTCTCCAGATTAGCCTCCACCGCTCACGTGGACGAGTGGGGAAATCGAACCCGGTTCTCCAGATCAGAGTCCACCGCTCCAAACCACCGCTCTTAACTACTACACCATGCTGGCTTTGGGTACTCTTAGACAGCATCCTTTTACCCTTCAAGCAAAGCAGTAGCATGAGAACTGGAAATCCCATTGGTGCAACTGATATTTGTCTGGGGATCTGGGCTTTTAAAAAACAAAAGTCCCCTGCAACTTCCCGATTGGCCCATGGGTTCCTTCCTGCTTATCAGCCTCAGGTTCTGGCTAGACAGGTGCTTCCAAAAGCAGTATCACTCTCGCTTTCCGAGATGAAAGAATACCCAGCTTCCAAATCAGCTTAATCTTATTAATGTGAATGGAGTATTGATTCTGGCTTGCTTTATCGGCACTGCTCCTGACGCCTGCTAGATGCCTGGGTGTCATTAGGATAAACAGCTACGGAAGCCTGGCTGAAGGGGAAAGATGCAAAGGGTTTCTTCACCTTTCAGGAAGCTGTTTGCAAATTGGTCAAAAGGCCTTGTCAAGGCCCTTTCATCGCAGATAACCACCGGTGATTAAAAAGGACATTCAGATAGCATGGTTGTGTTTCATAAGGACAGGACGAAGAGAAAAGAACAAAGCCACATTCACTCTTTTGTTTCAGTTTATATTTTTGTTAACATTTTTATTCTTTCAGTGTTTATATGAACTTTATATGGTAATTATATCTGGATTGTATATCACTCCTACATGTATATATGCACATATAAAATTGATTTATTGGTGCAAAAATAATGTTCAAAAAGTTCATTTTATGAGGGAATGATAGAAGAAGAAGTATTATTATTATTATTATTATTATTATTATTATTATTATTATTATTATTGCTGGCCTCCCTACCCCCCCCTTATGTATTTTGCCAGTTTGGTCTGGGGGGGGTGCCTGCCTGCCTGTTTGCTTGGCCAATGTGATTTGATATTGAGCACTATCGTGGGACCTTGCTGAATTTTAATTGGGTTTTATTGTTTTAAGTTTTTAATATTATTGGTGTAAAATTGTAAATGTTGTAACCCGCTCTGAGCCAGGCTTTGGCCGGGGAGGGAGGGAGGGAGGGAGGGAGGGAAAGAAAGAAAGAAAGAAATGTTTTTATACCCACTTTTCTCTACTGTAAGGAGTCTCAGAGCAGCCTACAATTGCCTCCCCTCCCCACCCCCACAACAGGCACCTTGTGAGGTAGGTGGGGCTGAGAGAGCTCAGAGAGAACTATTGCTAGCCCAAGGTCACCCAGCAGACTTCATGTAAAGGAGTGGGGAAACCAACCCTGTTCACCAGATGAGAGTCCGCCGCTCATGTGGGGGAGTGGGGAATCAAACCCGGTTCTCCTGATTAGGTGAGAGAAGGAATGTGTATGCTGCTTTGGGTTTCCATTGGGAGAAAAGCGAGGGGTAAATATCTAAATGGGATGTGGAATGGTATATTATAGCCCAATCTTGTCAGATCTTGGAAGCTAAGCAGGGTCAGTACTTGAAGGGAGACTTCCAAGGAAGACTCTGCAGAGGACGGCAATGGCAAACCATCTCTGCTTAATCAATAGTCTTGAAAACCCCACCAGGGGTTGCTATAAATCGGCTTGACATCCCTTTACCCACACACAAGTATCTAAACAAATAAATAAAATATGCATGCCCTCAGCAGCTAACACATGAGCCCAAACTGCCACCTTACACATCAATAAATAAACTAAAATTAAATTTATTCATCTCCCTACTTTTTGATAACGATTTAGAAAACAGATTGAGGGAGACTGCCCGGAGGGTGGGGGTGGGAAATGAACCAAGTTGTCCATAAGTTTTCATTCAAAATCTGATGGGAAGCACAACAAAATGCACTGGGCCGAAAAGTCGAGAAGCTTCGTAAGCATCTGAACTCGCGGTGCCTTTCATCTCCCGGCTTTTTGTTTAATACCAGCTAAGATCAAAGCGGCATTTCAGCGAGAGAGATGGGCGGCCCACAGGACATGACAGGAAGCCTGCCCATAGCGCAGCATGTCGCTGAGCAGAGGGTAGACCCCCCCCCCCACTGAGCTCCATCAGGAGAGTGCTCTTCTCACTCGCTAAGCTGGGATGTCTTTGCAGCTCTGCGCTATAAACTGTCGTTGACTCTGGTAGTGACCCAGAAACATAAAGAAGTGAACAGACAGTACCAGTGAGAAATGCAGCTCTCGCATGTCTTCTGTGGTGCAAGGGGATTCCAAGGCGAGGGTTTGTAGGAATGATTCTGCCTCTCTCATGATACTAGAAATCAGGGTCCAGTCCATGATGATTGGGTTGGGTCCAGCAGATTTTTCACTATATCTCACCTAATTCCCCTCCTTGCTACCGCCCCTCTCCCCTTGGTTTGTTTATCCATGTTGTTCCGACGATCATCAGCACAGGATTTATTTGGGTCATAAGAATATAAGAAAGGCCAAGCATGCTGGATCAGACCAAGGCCCATCAAGTCCAGCAGTCTGCTCACCCAGTGGCCAACCAGGTGCCTCTAGGAAGCCCACAAACAAGATGACTGCAGCAGCATTGTCCTTCCCGTGTTCCACAGCACCTACGATAATAGGCATGCTCCTCTGGTCCTGGAGAGACTGGGTATGCATCATGACTAGTATCCATTTTGACTAGTAGCCATGAATAGCCCTCTCCTCCATGAACATGTCCACTCCCTTCTTAAAGCCTTCCAAGTTGGCAGCCATCACCACATCCTGGGGCAGGGAGTTCCACAATTTAACTGTGGTCAAAGGGGATCCCTTTTTGCAGAAAAAAAAAATCTGGTCGGATCCAACCCACTGATTTGAGATAGATTCTGGACTGACAAAAGGAAGCCATTCTCTAAGCAACATCTAATCAAGGCGGAATTCACCACTCAAGATATGTATGGGGATGTCCACCAGCTTAAAAAATGCATGGAGTACCTTTGGCTATTCGCTACTAGAGGTAAACGGAACACACAGGGATATAGTGTTGCACTTTGCACAAAGCATTTTATCTCCCTACCTCTTCAATCTGTATGCAGAACATATCATTAGGAAAGCTGGATTAGATTTAGAGGAAGGTGGGAGGAACATTAACAATTTGAGATATACTACATTACTACATTACTGGTGGAAAATAGCGAGGACTTGAAACAACTACTGCTGAAAGTTAAAAGAGAAAGTGCCAAAGCAGGACTACAACTGAACCTCAAGAAGACAAAAGTACCATAATGACTACAGGAGAATTATACAACTTTAAGGTTGACAAGGAGGAAATTGAAATTGTTGAAGACTTTCTATTCCTTGGTTCCATCATCAACCAAAAGGGAGACTGCAGCCAAGAAATCAGAAGGAGATTGAGACTGGGAAGGGGAGCCATGAGGGAGCTAGAAAAGATTCTTAAGTGTAAGGATGTGTCACTGGCAACAAAGATCAGGTTAATTCATGCCATCGTATTCCCTATTACTATGTAAGGGTGTGAGAGCTGGACAATGAAGAAAGCTGATAGGAAGAAAGTAGATTCCTTTGAAATGTGGTGTTGGAGGAGAGTGTTACGGATACTGTGGACTGCCAAAAAACAACAACAAATCAGTGGGTTATAGATCAAATCAAGCCCGAACTGATCCTAGAAAAGAGTCCAGGGTATCCGTCACACTCTCCTCCAACGGCAAATGAGATTCAATGTGAGTAAGTGTAAAGTGATGCATATTGGGACAAAAAATCCCAACTTCACCTATACACTGATGGGATCTGTGCTGGCAGCAACAGACCAAGAAAGGGATCTTGGGGTGGTCGTGGATAGCTCAATGAAGATGTCAACCCAGTGTGCTGCTCCTGTAAAAAAGGCAAATTACATGCTGGCCATAATTAGACGAGGAATAGAGAATAAATCTGCTGATATCATACAGCCCTTGTACAAATCTATGGTGAGACCACACTTGGAATACTGTGTCACCACACCTAAAAAAGGATATTACAGAGCTTGAGAAGGTGCAGAAAAGAGCAACCAAAATGATTAGGGGACTAAAGCAACTGTCCTATGGAGAGCAGTTAAGACGCTTAGGGCTGTTTAGCTTGGAAAGAAGGCGGCTGAGGGGAGACATGATAGAAGTCTATAAAATTATGCATGGTTTGGAGAGAGTGGACAGGGAGAAGTTTTTCTCCCTCTCCCATAATACTAGAACACGGGGTCATCTGCTAAAGCTGGAGAGCAAGAGATTCAAAACAGATAAAAGGAAGTATTTTTTCACACAACGCATAGTTAAATTGTGGAACTCCCTGCCCCAAGATGTGGTGATGGCTGCCAGCTTGGAGGGCTTTAAGAGGGGAGTGGACATATTCATGGTGGAAAGGGATATTCATGGCTATTAGTTAGAATGGATACTAGTCATGCTGCATACCTATTCTCTCTAGCATCAGAGGAGCATGCCTATTATTTTGGGTGCGGTGGAACACAGGCAGGATAATGCTGCTGCAGTAGTCTTGTTTGTGGGCTTCCTAGAGGCACCTGGTTGGCCACTGTGTGAACAGACTGCTGGACTTGATGGTCCTTGGTCTGATCCAGCAGGGCCTTTCTTATGTTCTTATGAAGCTAAAATGACTAAACTGAGGCTGTCGTACTTTGGACATTATGAGAAGACAAGAGTAACTGGAAAAGACAATCATGCTAGGAAAAGTTGAAGGCAGCAGGAAAAGAGGAAGACCCAACAAGAGATGGATTGGCTCAATAAAGGAAGCCACGGCCCTCAATTTGCAAGATCTGAGCAAGGCTGTTAAGGATAGGACACTTTGGAGGACATTGATTCATAGGGTCGCCATGAGTCGGAAACGACTTGACGGCACTTAACACACACACACACACATATTCAAAAAATGAACTGACCCCACTCACCACAGCAATTTTCTTCTCAGCTGAGCAACCAACCTCCAGATCTTACACAGCCTAATGTCTCTAGGGTGAAGTAACTCTTCATAGGATTGCATAGCTCACATTAGGGTTGCCAGGTCTTTCTTCACCACCAGCGGGAGCTTTTTGGGGCGGAGCCTGAGGAGGGCAGGGTTTGGGGAGGGGAGGGACTTCAGTGCCATAGAGTCCAATTGCCAAAGCGGCCATTTTCTCCAGGTGAACTGATCTCTATCGGCTGGAGGTCAGTTGTAATAGCAGGAGATCTCCAGCTAGTATAGGGTTGCCAACCTCCAGGTCTTAGCTGGAGATCTGCTATTACAACTGATCTCCAGCCGATAGAGATCAGTTCCCCTGGAGAAAATGGCCGCTTTGGCAATTGGACTCTATGGCATTGAAGTCCCTCCCCTCCCCAAACTCCTCCCTCTTCAGGCTCTGCCCAAAAAACTCTCCAGGTATTTCCCAACATGGAGCTGGCAACCCTAAGCTAGTACCTGGAGGTTGGCAACCATAACTCACATAGATAAATTTTTTAACAATGAAAGATGAGTCAGTTTCTGGGTTTATCAGCAACTATGTTGCTTGGGGCATTCATGGTCACACAGGCCACTGGTCAATAGCAGCTGTTGGTACTTGCTCAGAATTTACTGGGCGACTCAGAATGAGTGAAATTGCAATTTGGGATGATTTTGGATTTTTCATATGGATGCCTGAACCCTATTTTTGATAGTACTTGCTGGAATCAAGCCCAAGATTCATTTATTTGCATGGCATCTTCTGTTTTCTTGCACTGATTTCCCCCCAGTAAATTGTACACATTATTCAACATTCTTCATGCATCAATAAATCAGCATTTTACATGCACACACACACAAATGATGTACACTGTACATCATTTATGCCTGCCTTTGCCAGGGATGGGGCGGGATAGAAGCCAAATAAACAAACAAATAAATAGTGTATAATGACTGTACAGTATGGGTACAGAATGCAAAGAATTCCCTCAGAGCCAACTGTGAAAAACTTAAACCATTGATAACAAATATACACAAATATAAAAAGAAACAAAAGAGGGAGCAATTAATGCTTATTCCGAAGTTTAGTTTCCTCACCCTTCTGCAGCAATTCAGTAGTATGCAAAAACTACAACTCCCATCAACTCTGACAAGAAATCACTCTGGGGAAGAATGGAAGAGTAATGTATGGGAAAGACAGGCTGCTGTCAAAGCCTAGTCTCTCTTCAAAGAGTCATACCAAGTGGTTTGTTTTGAGTGTTTGAATGGGATTCCCCGCAAAAATACATTTCAGGATCAGCACAAGGAAATCTGCCCACCACTACTACCCTGTGCTCATCTGGTGGTCTGCTTTTGGCAAAAGACCCCTGGGTTAGATGGGCCAAATTTATGCTTCTTTAGTTTTTTAAAATTCTTAATTCACACATTTTTTCATATCCAGCCCCATCATTTTTGCTTAAACATCCTCAATATGCACGTTTAATATATTTCTGATAGTATCGTAGCAGCTCAAATAGGATTGCCAGGTCCCTCTTCGCCACCGGCAGGAGATTTTTGAGGCGGAGACTGAGGAGGGTGGGGTTTGGGGAGGGGAGGGACTTCAATGCCATAGAGTCCGATCTCTATCGGCTGGAGATCAGTTGTAATAGCAGGAGATCTCCAGCTAGTACCTGAAGGTTGGCAACCCTACACTCAAACCTTATATATATATATTTTAATTAAAGATTTCCCCGGTTCTCTTTGTAAGGAATCTTGTAAGGAATTGTAATGGAGAACAAGCATCATTTTCCAGCCATGACAAAGTATATTTGAAAAAAAATCTAAATTGATTTGTTGAACACTAGTGTTGGATAATATACGCCACTGTAACCCAACAGCGAAGACCATATATGCTCGCTAGTTTAAATGTATTACAATCTGCATTACTATATGGAAGATTTAATAAAGTTCCATATCAGGATAGGCTCTGTCCATGTGGGGAGGGCGACATAGGGCAAAAACGCATGGTCGCTTTATCCTCCTTTAATCCCTGTTTCAGCCAGGATTCAGCCAGGATCAAACGCATGCGTTTCGCCTAATGTGCGTTCGATCCTGGCTAAAACAGGGATTAAAGGAGGATAAAGCAACCATGCGTTTTCGCCCATAGAAACAGTTTCACATATCCTCCTTAAGTGTCTGCTCTATGATAGGGGCTGTTCTAATCTCATAGACCCATTACTTGCTGATAAGGAATGGTTACCTACCCAATCTAAGGTGTTCCCCTTATGACCACGCAGGATCCAATAATTATTGACTTGGGGCAAGGTTTTTCCAGCTCGTAATTGGAGAACACGGTTGTTACTCTGCACCAATAACCAAGTAACCAATTTAGCAGGATTTGTATGTTCTTACAAAAATGATTTTATCGTAAATTTTATCGTATGATATCTGCATGCCCTTGTATCATGATATTACTGTAAACTTCACTGTACGGTTTCCTTTTGATGCCAATAAAGGCTTTTGTATTCGATAATATACGACGCGTACTTACAAATAACCAGGACCGTCCTTGAAAATACCAGTTCTCGGGACAAAGTCACCCAAGTCTTGGTTTTAATAGAAACCGTATCGAGCAATCGGTGGAGCGAACAGAACATTGAAGTGCAGCCCTGGCACCAAAAACCATGACAAATGTCTGGTTGCCAAAGAACACACACAGGCAAGGAGTTGTCATCCACATTGGGCTCCAGCGTAGATATTTATGGGGACACAGTGGTGGTGTTACAATATACCATCAATCACCGACGAAAGGCATTGTGGGATCCAACTAGAATGTGCGAGTTATAGGAATCTTCTGCAATCATCAGGGTGCCTCCTTTTCTCAAAAGTTGCTATTTATTGTTGACTTGCATTGTGTCTGGAGCTAGGCATGACAGCAGACTCAGAGGATGCTAAAGAAAACAGCAGTTTGTACAAAAATCACACCTTCCTATGCCCTTTACTTAACTCATAGAATTAGCTTAGCATAGCCTCAATATTTTATAAATACATTGTATTCAGCACATTTACACATACACAATAACACCAGTGACTGCCCCTTTACCACATGAACTATGTATTGATTGTGTTGATAGAAATCAACACTCTTGCTCTTAATACAGCTTGCAGCTTGTAAGACAACAATATATGTGGTTTTCATAAATGGCTATACAGCCTGTATGTGATAATATTGTAGTCCCAATATTGCCCTGGTCAATCCAAACTTAGGAGTCCATTGATGTGATAAGCAAGTTAGAAGTCCATAGATATGACAAACAAGACAGACATTCTCCTCCTACATAGGAACATAAAGACTTGTAAGCAGCAAGCTGCACTGATAAAATCTGGCATAGGAATACATGCACTTGAGAATTGCGAGTCAAGAAATTAACTACACAACTGAAGAAGTTGGCTGTACGAAACGGCCTGATGAGCCTCTGGAGGAGAATGTCTGTCTTGTTTGTCATATCTATAGATTATATAGCCATTTATGAAAATCACATATATTGTTGTTTTACAAGCTGCAAGCTGTATTAAGAGCAAGAGTGTTGATTTCTATCAATACATAGTTCATGTGGTGAAGGGGCAGTCACTGGTGTTATTGTGTATGTGTAAATGTGCTGAATACAATGTATTTATAAAATATTGAGGCTGTGATGTGCTAATTCTATGAACAAAAACAACAGGCCATTATCCTGTCATATCACTGGTTCGGGGACTGATTCCCCCATCACCGGATGCCCTTTAAAGCCCTATACGGCTTGAGACCAACATGCCTGAAGCACTGTCTAATCCCTTACAAGACCACCTGACTACTGCAGTCATCTTCTGAGACCCTGCTTCAGGCACCCCCACCTTCTGAGATTAGTAGGGTTGCCAACCCTAACCACCAACGGTTCTCCTGCTATTACAACTGATCTCCAGCCGATAGAGATCAGTTCCCCTAGAAAAAATGGCCGCTTTGGCAATTGGACTCTATGGTATTGAAGTCACTCCCCTCCCCAAACCCCACCCTCCACAGGCTCCACCCCAAAAACTTGCTGCCGGTGGCAAAGAGGGACCTAGCAACCCTAGGCTAAAGAGATAACATTGAAACCCATCATAGTGTAGTGGTTAACAGTGGTGGTTTGGAGCGGTGGACTCTAATCTGGAGAACCAGTTTTGATTCTCCACTCCTACACATGAAGCCAGCTGGGTGACCTTTGGCTAATCACAGTTCTGTTAGAGCTCTCTCAGCCCCACCTACCTCACAGGGTGTCTGTTGTGGGGAGGGGAAGGGAAGGTGATTGTAAGCCGGTTTGATTCTTCCTTAAGTGGTAGAGAAAGTAGGTATATTTCTTCTTCTTCACCAAGTGATGCAAGAGGGCATAGATACCATTGTTTGGGATAGCATGCTTAGCTGGATGGAAACTTGAAACTCCATGAGAAGGAGACAGGAGTTGGAGGGGAATTGTCCAGTTTGCTAAGGCCTATTTAAATGCTCTCATATCTACAAGCCTGGCCAAGGCCAGCTCAGGACTCAAAAAGAACTCAGTGAGGGGGACTTGCTCCCATATGGCTGACTGTTTTCCCCTTTGCTTTGAGCTTTGTATTTGTATTTTTGCAAACCCAGAATAACACAAGTCCCCCTTTACCCACTGTACTTAAATTACTTCAAAGGCAGTGACTCTCTCTCTCTTAAATGGCCCCAGAGGTAATAAGCACACTGAAAATGCAAATATATAGGTCAATGTATCATTATTATTATTATCGTTATTCAGATATGCCCAAAGAGTTTTATTCTGTGCTGTAATTGCATTCCCAGGGAAATTCTCAAGCATAGCCGTAAAAAGCAATTAACAATAGCAAGATTACCTCTTGCATGGTACTTGACCACTGTAAACCATTACATGAGTACTCATGTGTTAGTACTTGTTCCTTTGTACATGGGGCAGATAGATACAGTGGAACACTGTCTCATAAGATGTAGCCTATTCACACACATAAGGAAGAAATTTATTTCTCCCTGTCTGCAAAGAGTTACTGGCACACCTATAGGCGACAAATTGAAATTTTGCTCATTAAGTCAGATCCTAGTGTAACCTTATTAGTTGCAACAACAAAAAATCCAGGGTAATAATGGATAGAAAATAAATGATTTAATTTTATCGCAGGGGATTTTATTGTGACTTAGCTGATGGTCTTTAGGCCGACAGAGCTGCATCATTAAAGTAAAGTAGTACTTGTGATGCTCTCTTGAGAAGGCAGTATGATTAATTGATAAGTCATACAATCATAGAATTGGAAGGGACCAGGGTCATCTAGTCCAACCCCCTGAACAATGCAGGAAAGTCACAACTACTTCTCCCTACATCTCCAGTGACCCCTTCTCCACGCCCAGAAGATGGCAAAAAAACAAAAACAAAAACAACCCTCCAAGATCCCTGGCCAATCTGGCCTGGAGAAAATTCCTTCCTGACCTCCAAGTGGTGATCAGCATTACCCTGGGCATGTAAGAAAGGGCCACGAGAGCCAAACACTGATGTAACCCTTCCTGCCCTGCCTCTCATGATCTGCCTAAGTTCACAGAATCAGCATTGCTGACAGAGGGCCACCTAGCCTCTGCTTAAAAAACCTCCAAAGAAGGAGAGCCCACTACCTCCCAAGGAAGCCTGTTCAACTGAGGAACCACTCTAACTGTCCCTGGAAAGTTCAACATCAGAAAGCCCAAGGACCTCTAAACTAGATTACCGTAACATGGGGTTGCCCATGAAGACAACATGGAAACTTAAGTTGGTATAGAATGTCACAGCCCACCTGTTGATCCACCCCAGTGTCCATCTAGATCCAATGTTAAAACAGTTGCATTCGCTCCTAATATGATTGAAAGCTCTAGATACAGAACATGACCTTTGGAGCGCTCTTCGTGGCCTAAGACTTACACATCTGAAGGATTCTACGCAGATGAATCTCTGTGTTGGCTTTGTTTGGCCCACTCGGCTGCCACCCACTCAAGAGCTTCTTCCATTGCTGATCCCATCCTTCAGAATAGGGTTCATGGTCATGGATTATTTTTATTTTTTTTTGAGAAGGCCTTTTGCTGAGGACTAGGGTTTTAGCTGTTTTTCAAGGCTATATTTTTGGAGGAAAGCAACCACCGGCATATGAGACAGGCATGGGCGTGGCTCATGCTCATCAGCACTTGACAAATTCTTGATGCCACGACTTCTCTGATCATCCAAGTTGAGTCCCTGTTATGTTGGGGAAAGGGTTGCCAGCTTCGGGTTGGGAAATACCTGGAGATTTTTGGGGTGGAGCTTGAGGAGGGTGCGGCTTCGGGATGGGGAGGGACTTCAGTGCCATAGAGTCCAATTGCCAATGCAGCCATTTTCTCCAGGTGAACTGATCTCTATTGGTAGGGTTGCCAACCTCCAGGTACTTGCTGGAGATCTCCTGCTATTACAACTGATCTCCAGCTGATAGAGATCAGTTCCCCTGGAGAAAATGGCCACTTTGGCCATTGGACTCTATGGCATTGAAGTCCCTCCCCTCCCCAAATCTCCTCAGGCTCCGCCCCAAAAATCTCCCACCAGTGGCAAAGAGGGACCTGGCTACTCTATCTATTGGCTGGAGATCAGTTGTAATAGCAGGAGATCTCCAGCTAGTACCAGGAGTTTGGCAACCCTAGTTGGGGATCAGATCACTTCTGCAGCAGGTGAGGCAAAATACCTTAAAAACCCCTTCTTCGCTCCAAGTGCCAAATGGCAAAATACCAAAGTTTTAACGAAAGAAGGAACACCGAAAGGACAGAGTAGGATGAACCTACTCATCTGCAAGTCCATCCTCAAAGCAAACATACAAATGCTTTTTTAAAAGGAAAAAAAAACAGGTTTCAATCCCCACTCTTTCTAGAAGTTTGCTGGGTGATCTCTGGCCAGTCGTTCAACCTAACCTACCTCACAGTGTTGTTGTTCCGAGGATAAAATAGAGGAGGGGAGAATGTTGTTGTAAACCATATTGGGGGGGGGGCATTGTGGAGGAAAACAGAATAAATACGTACCTACATAAAAATACAGAATTTGAAAATGCAAAGTCAAAAGCTCCTCCCCGTCCCAGATGTTTCCACCCTTACTGCAAACATTAGCCTAAATTCTCTGATGTTTGATTAGAATTGTCAATGTTAGACATTTCCTTTAATAAGCAATTTCTTTTTCTGACAGAGAAGAAGAAAAGAGAGCAAGAAAGCGACATCTAGACAAGCTCCAGTAATTAGCAAACATTTTCATAAACCCTACTGGGCCTGCTCCAGCCGCATTCGAAATGCTGCAATTGTCAATAAATGTAATTGTCACAATGCAAAGTTTAATTTACGGCATCCAGCTAAGCTAAGGGCACTTAAGTGTGACACGTTTTCCTAGGGAATCCCTTTTCTTCCTGTCATTGCCATCAACAGGCTTGTCTTGCCATGAACAGTGAGTGATAAGTCCCCAATGCATATTGCCGTTACAAAAAAAAAAAATTAGCATGTTTTAATTATGTCTTCATCAAAAGCAATCACAAAAGCTTGAACTTGTGGTCCCTGCTTCCCCATGCCTGGGACTGAATATAACCCTCGAGGCAATGCATTCACTTCGCTGAATAACCCTGATTTCTGGCAATTGAACGTCCTATGGAAAATTACGAATCGTGCCGCGGAGGAGACATTTGAAGCCGCCAAGACAAAGACGCTGGAATGAGTCAGCCAAGCTGTGTGAGATTTTTGAATATTTGATTTGTGTTGTTTTCCTTACAAGAATGAGAGACCGAGGAGAGAGACGGATGGAGAGAAAAGCGGAAAATAAAACTATTGAGTCAACGCTCCACATGGGCCAAAGCAGATAACGGGTTGAATGGGCAACGGACATTAGAAAAGAGAATCGTCATGGAGAAAACTGTTGGGTGGCCACTTTGTTTCCTGCCGACTTCCACTTTGGTTTGTTGAGTAGATTGAAGTGGTTGCAGAAAAACAACCACCCCACACAACAAAATCCCCCTTTCCAAAAGCCCCGAACAAGCTTCCCCTCAACACACACACAAAATCCCAGTATGATGGGCTCCTCTTGCGTAACGAATGTGTTTTCTTTCGAAGCTAAGCCCCACAAACTGGCTACCCAGAAAGAAAACAGAAGGCACAATTATGCATATGGATCATCTCCAGAAAAATCGACCGTGAGCCTCGTGGTGGTCAGCCAATGCAGGCTGCGCATTTTCTGCTTTCGTCAATTATCGGCTGAATTACTGACGCCGAGACACAGGGTGGCTCCCTGAGGGGAAATCCGGTATTTGTTAAGGCAGGGAAGGAAGCCACTGGGAATGAGTCGAATGAGGAGGCCCTGTGGTTCCTAGATGGCAGCAGGGAAGCTGGCAGACTACTCTTGGCAACGGATTGAGTTTCCAAACCTCATGGCACCAAAGTAAACCTGCTAAAAAAATATTTCAGTTTCTTAAAACCGACAAGCAGCAAAAGGAAATACAAAATATAAAGACACAAAATATATAACCATCTCTTTCCCTTTTACAACCATGGTCATACACATCCTTTAGCAGCACAGGGCAATTATTAGGGTTGCCAACCTTAGGGTTGCCAACCTCCAGGTGCTGGCTGGAGATTTCCTGCTATTACAACTGATCTCCAGCCAATAGAGATCAGTCACCTGGAGAAAAATGGCCGCTTTGGCAATTGGACTCTTCCCAAACTTCGCCCTCCTCAGGCTCTGCCCCAAAAACCTCCTGCTGGTGGCAAAGAGGGACCTGGCAACTCTAGCCAACCTGCAGATGGTGGCTGGAGATCTCCCACTATTACAACTGATCTCCACATGATAGAGATCAGTTCCCCTGGAGAAAGTGGCCACTTTGGCAATTGGACTCTGTGGCAATGAAGTCCCTCCCCTCTCCAGACCCTGTCTTCCTCAGGTTCCATCCCCAAAATCTCCAGGCATTTCCCAACCCTAGCAATTATGGTATAAATTAAGTCTTTTCTATTGCTAATTCCATCCTCTATATAGCCCCTGAACATAGCAGGTCTAATCTAAATGTGTCTCTGCTTTTCCGGCATGTTGTTAATTTCACAAGAGTATAGATCTCCTTCGTTTTCAACTATCAGTCTTGTAACTTAGGAGTATTTTTGTGTTTCCATTGCATTGCAAAGACCAACCTGGCAATAGTAATTATGTATAAGGCAACCATTAACAGGGATATCAGGTAGATGGTTTAGCAGCAGCGTCTCTGGCTTGTGTGTGTGTGTGTGTGTAAAGTGCCGTTGAGTTGCAGCTGACTTATGGTGACCCCTTATGGAGTTTTCAAGGCAAGAGCCTAACAGAGGTGGTTTGCCATTGCCTTCCTCTGCATAGCAACCCTAGTATTCTTTGGTGGTCTCCCATCCAAATACTAACCAGGGCTGACCCTGCTTAGCTTCGGAGAACTGATGAGATCGGGCTATTCCATGCTGCTTTCCCTCCCCTCTGGTTTGTACAGTATCTGTTTTCTCAATCCAGCTGAAATCCATTTCACAACTTGTTTCTAATAGCTGGAGGCACATGAACATGTTCACCACATATGAAAGAAGTCCTCATTTTCTCCACAGAACCAGCACTCGCAGGCTTCAGTCTTATAGATCTTAGCCAACCTTAAAGGAGTCAAATGCCATCTGTGAATCATTTTGTGAATCATTTTCAGCAGATTTTCTCTGAAGGAGAGACAAACTGTAGTACCATGGATGCAAATACATTTCCATTTTAAGTCATCTAAGTCATTGCCTAAGTTTTTGGCCACCTTATGCGGATGTTTTGATCAGATTTCAGCATCAAAACCCTTTTTCAACTTCTAATAGCCTCTTAAATTCAGTTATAGATCTCAACACAACACCATTCCATTTCAGATCACACAGATAACCCTTAACTTGTAAATACTCAAATATTGTATCCTATACAATCTTTGATACTATTATACGGACTGCTTGGTTGTTAATTATCAGATTTCTATATTTACCAAGTACCAAAATCTTCCACCTTCCCAAGGGGGATAATTCGAAATAGCTGAAAGTAAACCTTGACAGAAACTTTGAAGCTTTGTTTCAGAGAGTAGCTGTGTTGATCTGCAGTAGAACAGCTAGATTTGAGTCAGGTAGTACCTTTGAGACCAATAAGATTTTCAGGGTATAAGCTTTCGACAACCAAAGAGGTAACTTTGTCTCTTGAAAGCTTATACCCCAAAAATCTTGTTGGTTTCAAAGATGCTACGGGACTTGAATCTAGCTATCTGAAGCTTTGCTAAGCTTTGTGTCTCAGGAGAAGGCTAAGACTGGATTTCACCCTTTTTACTCGCCAGGAGGGGGAATTTTTCCTGCATTTTCCTTCTCCTGATGACCTGTCTGGAAGTACATCAGTCAGAAAAGACTCTTACAATACAAGGGTATTTTGGGTACTAAAAGTTCCTTTCCTCTAATAAGAGGATAGCTGCTCCATTCCATTACTGACATGTCTTCCGTTACCGATGTTTCTCCATTCTTTCCCATATTTTTATCATATGTTGAGTAATTTAACTGATAATGCCTAGAATATTTTTGTTAAGTCCGCGTGGGAAGGATTCACGAGGTCAGAGACGGAGTTCAAACAGCAACACTTTATTGTGGTACAGAACAGAACTGGATAACTGTGCAAAGGGGCTCTGCTTATATGCCCCCCTGGCCGCCTGCGGCCACTCCCCCCCCAATCCGTGATAGGGGGGAAACAACCCCCGTGGTGCCAATAGCATGTCCCGGCTTAGGGCCAATTTGGCGCTCTGACAAGGGCCAATAGCGTGAGCAGGGGCCAGGAGCCTTCGTTGGGGATTCAAGCTCCTGGGTTTCCCCTGCTTACTATCCCAACTATTTACATACATAACAATTTTGCCCTTGGATGGCTATTTTAGCACAGAGATAGCCAACTGGCAAACTGCAGTTTTCCTTTGTTGGAATTTTGATATAAGTTGCCAAGGTAGCCAGCGATCAGAGTCAGAAGTAGGCATTACAAACAGGCGTCCTACAAACTCTGCTGTTGCCCTCATCTGGATGAACAAGGTTAGCCCAATTTTGTCAGATCTTGGAAGCTAAGAACGGTCGGCCCTGGTTAGTACCTCCAAGGAAGTCCAGGGTTACATCTTAAAATTCTAGACCTCTAAGAAAAATGCCTTCTCACTTTGAACGGGGGGGAAATTCTGAAGAAAACATGAATGAATCAGGCTGCGCGGGGTTTTTGAGAAGTTTTTGTACTTCTCCAAAGGCACGACATGAGCAGATAAACCACATCAGAGTGGGAGTTGAACCCAGGCTGCCCCCATCCTCATCCAATACTCTAACCACTATGCAACACTACCATTCTGTTCCTTCCCACCCCATGCTGCATTAGCTAAAACGGGGACATACCTCACAGCATCTTAGTGAAGTTCACTGGGACTCAGCTGATAGAAATACTTTATTCTCATTCCTTACACCTGCACACATCTCCAGAACATGTTGGTAATCACAAAATCCATAGTGGGGGAGATTAACATAAGAGCATTAAAAACTCTATGGATCTGGAGATTGTAATGATAACCTGCATTTATCTGATTTCAAGAAGATAAGTGCAGTCAAAAGTAAGCTAAATCCTTTCATTGTTATTGCAGCGCAGCTTATTAAGAAAAGCAAAAAGCTTAGATCGACGGCAGACAGCTAATACTTTGAAACGGAGCATATTAAGCTGAGTTATATATGTGCATTAAACGCAGCTGACTTGACGGCATACTTATTTTTAAAAAGCTGATATCTCTGATCCTGTATCAGGAATTCCTCCTCTCACAGTGAGCTTCAGGGACATACTGAAAGTTCTTTGCAGCTAATGTCAAAGTTTGGGGAGTCCTGCCCTAGGGTTGCCAACTTCCAGGTATTGCTGTGTTCCATAGGGAAAAATACCGAAACAATGAACAAAATTTACAACTAAACCTTGTTTGCTTTTACTGCAGTCATATGGCTTATCTCATACACATATATACAGATTTACATATCTGAATACACAGGCATAATATGCCCTTGCAATTTTTCCAAATCTGGTGTAATTGCCAATTTTTCTATGAACATTACTTGCACTTACAATCTATGCTGTGCCTACTTTCTTTCCCGGGATTGGGTAAAGTTTCAATAATCTTTATCAAGGCATCAACCTAAAAAATAATAATGAAAACATTTATAATCGAATACAAACATCACAGATTAATTCCTTTTACCTTTACCATACTTACTGAATTGGAGGCAACAGCCTTCCCCTGCCGGTCACAATTGAAAAGTGCCGGACCTAACATGAGGTCCCTATACTTTTTATTCATCTTAATGCATTTAACTTTTTCAAAAAGGGGGACAGATCCTTTCAGTACTTAAAGAAAAGCTGACAAGCCCAGTGCACTGTTTAATCCCTGTGGCTCAAGAGTGTTATATTTAAAAATATATTTTGATTCCATTTTGGATAACGCCTTTTCAGCAGAAACTTATGTAGAACACCTATCTACTGAATCCAAAACACAAAACCTAATTTTATCACAATCATGATTATTATCCAAACAATGTTTTGTTAAAGGAGCTGACAGTTTCTTCCTTCTAACGCGAGACAGGTGTTCCATGATTAAGATTTAACTGGGCGTGTCGTTTGCCCAGTATATCCCTTTGAACATTTACATAATACATAATAAATTACATAGGCAGAGTTACAATTGTAAAAATTAGTAATATAATGTTTGCCATATCCCGGTATCTCAATTTCATGCCCCTCAAGAGTATTTGTGCATATTTTACAATTTCCACATTTGAAGAAACCTTGTGGGAAAGACCTATTTGTCATTTTCACATCTGATTCCTTGGTTATATCTGAGTTAACCAAGCTATCTCCAAGTGATCTTGTTTTCCTTAGTGCTACCAAGGGTTTCTGCATACACCCTGAAACCTCTGATATAATTGGCCAAAATTTAGTTATAATAGACCTAGTTTTGAAGGCCAAGGGTGTGTAATCAATTCCCCAACATAATCTTTCAGAAGGTTGTTCCTTATTCTGTTTAGCTGTTAACATTAATTTCTTAGGTTTGCCATCACATTTCTTTCTGGCTTGTTTGATTATCCCAGTTGGGTATCCTCTCCAGATGAGCCAAGCTTCGATCTGTGCTGCTGCTGTTAGATAATTCTTCTTAAGGGTACAGTTCCTTTTAGCTCTTGTGAACAGCTATTACAATTTTTGCTATTACAACTGATCTCCAGCCGATAGACATCAGTTCACCTGGAGAAAATGGCTGCTTTGGCAATTGGACTCTATGGCATTGAATTCTCTCCCCTCCCCAAACCCCACCCTCCTCAGGCTCCACCCCAAAAACCTCCCGCCGGTGGCGAAGAGGGACTTGGTGACCCTATCCTGCCCTGTTGAGTTAACATTAAAATTCCACAATGGTCTCTGGCATACTAGTCAGGCCTTAGCCACATCAGAAGGTGAATTATGCACACAAACATTTTAGATCACTTTTTAAAGGACAATTTTGAGTGCTTGATTAAAAAGTGAAGTTTTTTTTCTCCCGGGTGGTTGAAGGTACTGCTTGCAATCTATGATTCAAGCAGAGTCCTGATTGCATATCATCAAAAACGACCCACAGAGCAAAAAGCGAGGATTGCTCCTGAGATATTTGGGGATCCCCCTCCCAACTCTTCCAATATTAGAAGAAGAACAAGAAGAAGAGTTGGTTTTTATATGCTGATTTTCTCTACCACTTAAGGAAGACTCATACTGGCTTACCATCACCTTCCCTTCCCTTCCCCACAACAGACACCCTGTGAGGTGGGTGGGGCTGAGAGAGCTGTGACTAGCCCAGGGTCACCCAGCTGTCTTCGTGTGTAGGACTGGGGAAACAAATCCAGTTCACCAGAGACCACCACTCCAAACCACTGCTCTTAACCACTACACCACACTGGGTCTCAGCACCACTCTGGCAACTCACCCAAGTCACTGATTCCATTGTTTAGCTGCAGACGTTGTTTCCTCCTCATATGTTGTGTTTTTGTTTCTGAAATGGGTGCTCGTGGACATTTCTTTTATTTCCAGTGGCCAAGCTGAATAAGTGCTCTCCTTCCCCTTTATGACACTTCTTCTGTCTTTGAAAACTGCTATTTGCATGAATATCAGACACAGCAGGACTTCTTTTTTAATTAAAGGGTGAAAATCTAAAGTTAATGTGTACTGTCCCTAGGGGCATTTGGTAATGATTTCCCACTGAACTGTAGCAAGGCCAAAGAAAACAGTCCAAGAAGATCCTTCTTCTGCTGTAATAAAATATAAGACAATCAATGAAGGCACCGCTATGGGGGGGGGAATGGTCATTTAAACTGAGGTGCACCATCCATGTCCTTGCATAATGGAATGTGATTTTAAAATGCAGCTATGCGCATCTGTGGTGTCCAGAGGCAATGAGGGTTGCCAACCTCCAGGTACTAGCTGGAGATCTGCTATTACAACTGATCTCCAGGCAACAGAGATCAGTTCCCCTGGAGAAAATGGCTGCTTTGGCAATTGGACTCTATGACACTCAAGTCCCTTCCCTCTCCAAACCCTGCCCTCCTCAGGCTCCACTCCCAAAATCTCCAGGTATTTCCCAACCTGGAGCTGGCAACCCTACAGAGAGCGGCCTCTGATTGCTATTGGTTGTGTAACTCTGATCCAAGGGAGAGATGGCGGAGGCAGGAGAGATTAGTGGATTTCTTCTGGATGGTGTATGTGCCCTCATCCATTTTATCCTCACCTACAACCTTGTGGGATAGGCTACCTGAAGAGAGCAACTGGTCTAAAATCATCTGTTGAGGATCTAGCCAGATGATACAATCAGAGTTCCATGTGCAGAGCTCCCAGAAATCTTTGAATGCCTACCAATCCTGTGGAGACCTCATCTGGTTTTTGACTATGATGCAAAGAAAAAGGAATGCAATGCCCCCCCCCCCCAATTTTCCCTTAAATAGTCCCAAGGAACTGCAGCTTGCCCCACTGGGAAACCTTCCATGCAATCATGCTGGAAAAATGGCATAGTGGAGATCTGATTCTGAAGCCAGGTTAGGGTTGCCAGCTCAGGTTGGGAAATACCCGAAGATTTTGGGGGTGGAGCCTGAGGAGGGTGGGGTTTGGGGAGGGGAGGGACTTCAATGGGGTATAATGCCAAATAGTCCACATTCCAAAGTGGCCATTTTCTCCAGGGGAACTGATCTCTGTTGGCTGGCAATCAGTTGTAATAGCAGGAGATCTCCAGCCACCACCTGGAGGTTGGCAACCCTAACCCAGGTCCAACAGCCCAGCCACTACCCCTCCATACCTTACTGGCTCTGTAAAGTGCAGATTTAAAATAGGTATTTTACCAGAAAGGGTGGGAAGGATCACTTGACTGAATGAAAGAATGGAAGCGCCAAAACAGGGGAGACTCAGGGAACTGAAAGGAGGAAATCGATCCAACCCTACCGAAAACTTCTCTTGGACTTTCACCTTCCTGTTTTGCTGTTTTCTCCTAGAATGGGGTCACGTCTGCTAAGGCCCAAGGCTCAGTGAACATGAGTCTCAGCCGACTCCTTTCAATCTGCAGGTTCACTGAGGCTAGACGTTCTTTCCTATCAGACAGGAGCAGCTCACACAAATGTAAACGCCTCTGTCCTTGTCCCCTTGAAGGGCAAAACCGTGCTTCGCCTCTGTTGAACTACAGCTTTGGTTCCTCCCTCCATTGCCAGGTGGGCCCCCTCCTTGAGGAAGCATACGCTGTTTCTCGCTGACACACCAGCTCTCCCCAACCCCCTTCCTTCATTCCTCTTTATTTTCCAGGCAACCTCAAAGACACACACTAGGGTAATTTATGCATGGGTACTTTCACTCACATTTGCCCTCAGTCTGTCTCGGTTGTTCCTTGGACTCTTATGCATGAGTTTCCCCTCCATTAGAGAGGACCACGCGGCCATCCCTCTCAAATCCCGGGGCTTCCCGTTTCTCTAATAACCCAACTCTTCGATCTCCCCTGAGATCAGTCCAGGTGAAATCCCCATGCATAAGGCAAAGTGTGGGACACAGAAGCTTGGGGGACATTTCTCTCACAGACAGTACTACATCCAATTACAAAGCAGCGTGTCAAGGGATGCAGATTCAAATGCTTCCTGCTTCCTCGGAGTTCTTTCTGGGCAGTGGAAACGATTTTAGAAACGAGGCTTGGGTCCCACCCCCGGTTCCATTTAGAGACTTCCGTTTTTTAAAATGCTTTTTTATGCGGCAGTTCGGTTTCCGGGAGACGACGACACTTTTCTCTCACAGTAAGAACTACAGCCAATTACGAAGCAGTGTTTCAAAAGGCAGGGACTCCAATGCTCCTTGATTTGAGCTTGGAGACTGCTGGTGCATAGATTCGCCACAGGAAAGTGTGGGTCCAGCAAGGAATGAACCTCAGGTTGCATAAACAACCCAGCTATGTGATGTTTAGTGGTGCACTACTGTGGTTAAGAGGGTCAGAGGGTCACCCTGAAAGCTTTTGGTGGACTCTGCAAACTTGGCCACCTCACTGTTCACCCCCAACTCCAGATCATTGATGAACAGGTTGAAAAGCACCGGTCCCAACACAGAGAGCCAGCATGGTGTAGTGGTTAAGAGCGGTGGTTTGGAGTGGTGGAGTCTGATCTGGAGAACCGGGTTGGATTCCCCACTCCTCCACATGAGCGGCAGAGGCTAATCTGGTGAACTAGATTTGTTTCCCCACTCCTATACATGAAGCGAGCTGGGTGACCTTGGGCAAGTTACAGTTCTATTAAGAGCTCTCTCAGCCCCACCTACCTCACAGGGGGTGTCTGTTGTGGGGAGGGGAAGGGGATTATAAACTGGTTTGAGTCTCCCTTAAGTGGTAAAGAAAATCGGCATATAAAAACCAACTCTTCTTCTTCATCATCATCATCATCCCCGAGGGACTCCAATGCTCACATCCCTCCATTGTGAGAACTGATCATTGATTCCTACTCTCTGCTTCCTATTTTTCAACCAGCTCTCAATCCATATGAGGACTTGTCCTCTTATCCTTGTTATATATTCAAATGGAGGGAATGGCTCTTCTGAGATAAAGTCTGCCACAGCTAAAAAAAACAGGGGGAGAAAAATCTGTCTTCAGAACTACTGTCATATTCATGTGCAGATTCATACAGGTCTAACAATGGCTTTTGTTAAATTGTACGCTATTTTTAGGGACAAGCCAATGTGGCTATTTTCATTCCTCTTTATTTTGTGTGTCCTCATTGTTATAGGTTCTGGTTCACTTCATTTTCATTGATGTCAACTATTCTATTGTTTCTCTTATGCAACGTCTGCATACACGTCAGTTTTACACCATTTAGAAACAAATAGCACAAAAGTAACATTACAAAATGCATTATTTTTTAACAGGAAAAAATTCAACATGATGGAAAAAAAACTGGAGTGAAAATAAACAGTCCTGTGGCACCTTAAGATTTACAACGTTTTTATTCTAGCATCACCTTTGCCCACTTTGTCGGGAGCATGTGGCAGGTCCTTAATAGGCAGACTTTTATATAAAAGGGTCTAAAGAACCGTAGTGCAGACTGGTAAATTGTAGTACTGCAATCGAAGCTCTGCTCATGACCTGAGTTCAATCCTGACGGAAGTCCGTTTCAGGTAGCCCGCTCAAGGTTGACTAGCCTTCCATCCTTTGAGGTTGGTGAAGTGAGTACCCAGCTGGTTGAGGGTAAAGTGTAGATGACTGGGGAAGGCACTGGCAAACCACCCCGTAAACAAAGTCTGCCTAGTAAATGTTGGGATGTGATATCATCCCATGGGTCAGGAATGACCCGGTGCTTGCATGGAGGATTACCTGTACTTTTAAAGGAAAAAAAAGTTCTATCTATATTGTATATTTTTCCTTCCCTTCAAGGAACTTAGGGTGGCATACCTACCTTAAAGATTTATCTCTCCCATATGAACCTACCTGTACACTCCGGTCACCTTCAGAGGCTCTACTTCAGTTGACCTACCATCTGAAGCTAGACAGGTGACAACCACCCAAGAATGGACCTTCACAGTCATGGCACCAAAAGTTTGGAATTCCCTTCCCAGGGAGGTTCATCTGTCTTCCTTTATCAATCTTTGGCCAACAGGTGAAGACAGGGCATTTTACGGGGGAAATGATGTAAAACAAAAAAAGGCGTGAAAATAAAGATTTGTGGGTACAGTTTGGCAATGGGGAAGCTGAAATAAATACGAGGACTTTCAAGTGGTAACAACAGGCATAAGAAATTCAAAATCATTGCTCTCATGTCCATTTTGTTATTTTAAAAAAATCTTATTTTAGGCTATATTTGTGATAGCAATCCTCTTATTTCATCCCTGTGCTTCAACTCACTCTTCCTTAATTCTAATTTCACTAGAATAGTTTCTAAAATTAATTCCACAACAGGAACATGCTTAAAATACACATGAATGGGTATAATGAAAATGAATAGCACCCTGAACTCATACTACACTCTGTACATAATTCAGAAATGTAAAAAAACTCAGCCACACATAGGGTTGCCAGCTCCGTGTTGGGAAATACCTGGAGATTTTGGGGGTGGAGCCTGAAGAGGGCAGGTTTTGGAGAGGGGAGGGATTTCAATGCCATAAAGTCCAATTGCCAAAGCGGCCATTTTCTCCAGGGGAACTCTTCCCTGTAACCTGGAGATCAGGTGTAATAGCGAGAGATCTCCAGCCTCCACCTGGAGGCTGGCAACCCTAGCCATGAAAGATTTCTCATGCATCCAGCCAACGTCAGAACAAGGGTCCGATCCTTTGTAATGCAAAAGTCTGTGAGAAACTTGGATAAGGTGGATTTTAGAAGCATCCCTAAATCGCACTTGCATAGGGGAGGAATTTTGGCCAGAGGAGCAGGTTGGAAAGGAGGAATCAGAGAAGCTGTACCTTCTAAAATTAAATCCCCTGTTCGACACAACACAAAGGAACCTTCTTCAACATCCTGATTTGTCGGGTGTTTTAAAGCCATTGTTTCCTTGCCTTCTCTTCAAAGAGATGAAATATTCTTTATCTGGTAATGGAAAAATTCTCCCAGTGAATAAAAGCTTCAGAGAGATGGGGGGAAACAGACATTGTGTGTTAACACAGTAACCCTTACATAGGAAATTTGGTGCTCCACAATGTGGCACAGAGTAAGCTGCAGTACTGCAGTCCAAGCTCTGCTCACCACCTAAGTTCGATCCCAACAGAAGTCGGTTTCAGGTCGCCGGCTCAAGGTTGACTCAGCCTTCCATCCTTCCGAGTTCAGTAAAATGAGTACCCAGCTTGCTGGGGGTAAAGGGAAGATGACTGGGGAAGGCACTGGCAAACCATCCCATAAACCAAGTCTGCCTAGGAAACGTTGGGATGTGACGTCACCCCATGGGTCAGGAATGACTTGGTGCTTGCACAGGGGACCTTTACCTTTTTAATGTGGTAATGGTCATTAGTATAAACTGATGGCTTTAAAAGGGGAGTAGACGAAGGCATGGAGGCCTAGCCTGTCAATGGGTGTTAGCCACAAAGGCATAATGGAGCTTCTGTGGTCAAAGGCAGTCTACCTGTCAATATCAGCTCTTAGAGGACAACAATGGGAAGAGCGTTGCTTCCATGCTCAGCTTGTGGATTTCCTGGAAGCATTTGCATAGCCACTATCGGAAACAGGCTGTGGGACAAAGGGGACCTTTGGTGTGATCCTGCAGGAGTTTCCTTATGTTCTGAAACTTCACCGAAATTTCATGCATGTTGCCAAAGTAGAAGAAAGGCAGGGATGTAAATTAAAGATTCAGTCCCAGGGACCTTAATTTTGGAACCTGAGAGATCCAAGTTCAAATCATCACTCTGCCATGGAAATTTACTGAGTGACCTTGGGTCAGTTACAGATTCTCAGCCAGCGTGGTGTAGTGGTTAAGAGTGGTGGACTCTAATCTGGAGAACCGGGTTTGATTCCCCACTCCTCCACATGAGCGGTGGACGCTAATCTGGTGAATCGGGTTGGCTTCCTCACTCCTCCACATGAAGCCTGCTGGGTGACCTTGGGCTAGTCACAGTTCTCTCTGAACTCTCTCAGCCCCACCTACCTCACAAAGTGTCTGTTGTTGGGAGAGGCAGGGAAGGTGATTGTAAACTGCTTTGGGACTCCTTAAGGTAGAGAAAATCAGCGTATAAAAATCAACTCTTCTTCTTCTAACCTACATCACAGGGTTGTTGTGAGAATAAAATGGAGAAGGGGAGAATGATGTAAGCCGCTTTGGGTCCTTATTGGGGAGAAAGGTAGGATGTAAGTGAAGTAAATGATAAATAAATCCACTTACCTTCAGAGGGACTTGTTTCTGAATTAGCACTACAGGCCTTGGCTGTTCAGCTATTCATTGAAAATACTGGAAGGGAGAATTTTTGTTATTTAACAAGCTGTAATATAAACGTGTAAAGCACTGGTTCCCAACCTTTTTTTGACCAGGGACCACTAGGACTTTTTTGTTCGGTGCAGGGACCCCAAGGTTCAAAATAAAAATTCTGAGAATTTGAAAATAAACTTTAATCATAACTGTTAGTTAAACATTAAACTTAGAATAATATTTGAATATATATTTTTATAATAGATAACTTTTAATTGAAAATATTAATTTATTATGGGTTTATAACTTTGTTTCGCGGACCTTAATTTAGTTCTCGCGGACCCCTGGAGGTCCACAGACCCCTGGTTGGGAACCAGTGGTGTAAAGAGAGGACTTGGTTTTAGGGGGAGACGAACATGCCCTTTTTCATGTCTGATATGTAATTGTTCTTTTCATTTCTCCCATCTTTGTTGCTGGTAGCCCTGATTTATTTGTTTCATTTATGCCATTTTGACACCATCAAAGCACCATTTACACATAAGTGATGCAGCAATAACATTTAAAACAGTGTAAATTTAATGTGGAAACTGAATGCAAAGGAACGGGAGCATCGCAGAGTTTGGTTTTTCGCAAGACAGTAGCAAAATCCAAAGAAGGATTTTTTGCATTAAAACCAGGGGGAAGGGAAATTTGAAACTGGTTCTTTTTGTGTTTTATGCAAAAGCCGTCTGTGTCTTTTATTGCAGAAGATACCGGCGCGTCCTTTGAGTCAACCTGCATTTCTGCGCTCACGGAAGACCATTGTTTTTGCGCTTGCATAAAGCAACAAACAAACAAAAATTAATGACTTTTTTAAAAGACAGAACACACAACCTTGATTTCCTATTTTTATGTGAAGTGTAATTAAGCAGATAGGTCTGGGGTGTAACTTCACAGGGCAGCGCTGGAAGCCAGCCATAAAGGACTTGGAACGGCAGACCTAATCGCTTGGATTCATGTCATAAAACAACAAGGGCCCAGAGAAGCCTTTTCAGGGCAGAGCCCAGACTTTAGGAGGGGGGAGAAACGTCACTCAAGCAAAATGACACCCTCCGAGAGAACCAGAACTCCCCAAAACACATAGGCCATTTATGCTTGGTAATTAGCAGCGCGTTCCAGGCTGAAGTGCCCCACGTATTTTTTTGAGTTTTTCACGCTGAACCGTCATTCAGGAAGTGACTGCGAAGCCGACACATACCTGCTTTGCATTTCTTAAGAATCCCTTTAACGCGACCTTTTGTGTTTGCTCCTCCCCCACCTCAAAGAATCCCCTCAAGGAAGCATGCAAAATCACAGCCGCACATTAGCTATGCAAATGGTGGTTGCTAATGGCAGGAACGAAGGAGCAGGCGAGCGGGGGTCTGGAATTTCTCCTTTTGTGTCGGGACCGTGAAAAGGCATTTTAAAGGTCGCATATAAAAAAGAGCTTTGAGTGAGCATCAAAATTGACCCTGCATAAATGGCCATACACATCATTTCAACAATTCAAAGCAGAGCTAAAATTAACACTGCAAAGAAAAGCAAATCAGGTTCTGCTTCTGATGCAGAGTGGGAATTCCACTGGTGTACAACCATATCCTGGATCTACCTCAAGTCCAATTCTATCCAATTTAGTTTCTGTTAAGCGGGAGGGGAAGCGACTGAATGCAAAATCTTTTGTTAATGCTGCTAAAGAGAGAAGCCAGGGAGGAGGGTTGTTAGATTTGCAGCCTCTCACACTGGGAGAAGATTTGTATAGAAAGGTTTTAGAGAGTGGCAATGAAACTGACAAGTTTTCTTCCCTTGCTTTCAGCCAGTCCCCAGAAATTCATGCATTGCAGAGGTGAAATTGACAAGAGGTTTTAAACTCATTGTCAGTTTCACATCTTTAGTGGAGATGTAAAGGAGTAATCTCAACCTCCTCCTTATCAAGGAAAGAGCTATCTCCTCTTCTGGAGGAGAGCTGCTTTATTTATTTATTTACCGATCGGCCATTCACCAGCAACAAGACCGAGACAGTGGAATTTGTAAGGTGCTGAACCACCATCACTCAGACCGGGTGTGATACTGGAAGAAGCCCTGAACTGTCCCGAGTGCCTCCCTTTTCCTTTTATCCCATTGCTTTCCCCCTCCAGAGCCAGTGTAGTGTATTAGTTAAGAGTGGTGGACTCTAATCTGAAGAACCAGGTTTGATTCTCTACTCTTCCACATGAGCAGTGGACTCTAATCTGGTGAACCGGGTTGGTTTCCCCACTCCTCCACATGAAACAGCTGGGTGACCTTGGGCTAGTCACAGTTCTCTCTGAACTCTCTCAGCCCCACCTACCTCCCCTACCTTGTGGGGAGAGGAAGGGAAGGAGATTGTAAGCCGTTTTGATTCTCCTTAAAAGGTAGAGAAAATCGGCATATAAAAACCATATCTTCTTCTTCTTCTCCTCCTCCTCCTCCTCCTCCTCCTCTTCCTCCTCCTCCTCTCTCTTATTTCAGTATAGCTACCAGTATTGAAGCCATGGTCTTCCCATCTCTACCGCCCCTGACAGGCAAGTTATCCAAGCAGCTCGGCAGAACTGTCCTCCCGCTCCCATTTCCACAGAAGGGTCGTGACAAAGGGATGCTGCCCTTTGGCGCCACCTTGCAAATCAACCCTCTTGTTGGATGCCACTGGCACTATTTTCATGAGGGTAGTGGCAATAAAAGGAGGGGCCCCTATAAAAAAATGCCAGTTCCCCTATCAATCTGGGGCAGTGTTTCCTTCAGCATCTGGGTTTGGGATTCAGGCCTCTTTCTCCTTGTGCTCTTCTCTCCCTATCTAACACAGACAGGTTCTTTTAAATGAGAGCTACTCTTCACCACTGGCATAGCAAGAGATTACCTCTCACGTATATTTTTCTCCTAGACTCCTCTGCTTACAAGTGATGTTTTGATATTATTTAATATTGATATTTGATCGCTCGGTAGGATATTGTTTGTTCCCGTGCGGTTTGCCCTTCTTTCCTCATAAGCTCATTTGTTGGTTCATATTTAGCCCTGTGGATTTTCCAAAGCTCACAGCAGCAGCAATTAAACAGAAGGGAAAATGTGGTTTGGACACAGCTCCCCTCTAGGTGGTATTCATTACATCCAAACAGGAGGGGAGCCAGGCAGAGTTTTGTTCTCCATAGTGATTTCATTTCTACCTCTGCGATGGATTTATTTATAGGCCAAGATGAATAAATATGAATGCAAGCAGGGGTAACAAAGGGAAAACTGCCAACACCCAGCAAAATGCAAATAACAACCCTTCCTAAATTATCTCTTGCACAGAATGGATGCTCATTCCCTTCCTCCTTTGGAGGTCTGCTGAAGTCCTGGAATAGCACATGCTTTATTTAGGCGTGATGTTCGGGGGGGGGGGGTTGCGTGGTGTGCAGTGTAAATTATTAAAATCCAGACAACTAGGGCGTGCTGCAAACCTGGGCCATGGGTCTACAGTAAATATGGTTTGAGTGCCAGTTTTACGCAGACAGTTTGCTCACAAGGGCTCAGGCAATTAGATGATAAGACTCATAGCAATATTCCCCATCTATCTAATTGGCATTCCCCCCACCCCCACCGGAAACAGAGAACATTAAATTCAGCTACGTAGCAGTGGAGTCTGATCTGGAGAACTGGGTTTGATTCCCTACTCCTCCACATGATTCCTTACTCCTCCACAACTCTCGGGAATTGTGCTACATTCTCCAGTATATCGATTGAGTGATTGTTCAATAGAAAAAGAACATTTAAGAGCATCAGAAGAGTTTAAACTTTTTGTCAAAATAGGAATTAAAACTATACTGCGGATTTCTGCACAGAATCTGCAATAGTCTAAGAAGCTTTCCTCCAAATTAAGTGGCTCTTCTGTTGGAGGAAGAACCATTTAAGTTGGAGTAGACTCCTTGGAGGGTGGCTCTATCCTAGGGTTGCCAGCCTCCAGGTGTGGCCTAGAGATCTCCTGGAATTACAACTGATCTCCAGACAACAGAGGTCGATTCCCCTGGAGAAAGTTGATGCTCTGTGGCCACTGAAGTTCCTCCCCTCTCCAAACCCCACCCTCCCTAGGCTCCACCTCCAAAATCTCAATGAATATCCCAACCAAGACTTGGCAACTCTGTAGCATCTACCCGAATAATCTTATAAGGGAGGTCGGTATTATCATCATCACCAGCTTCAGAAGGAAGTTTTGAGCAGATGACTTCCTCCCTCTGCTTGGCAGCAGCACTCCAAGGTATCTCGCCTTCTTTCTCAGCCCTGCAAAAGATTGAACCTGCAATATTTTGCATACAGAACATGTGCTTTCAAGGTGAAAGTTTCTTCCCACCCGAAGAGATGTGTGTAGGAAAGGGGCAGCGAGGTGTAGTGGTTAAGGGCGGTGGTTTGGAGTGATGGATGTTGATCTGGAGAACCGGGTTTGATTCCCCACTCCTCCACATGAGCGGCGGACCCTAATCTGGTGAACTGAATTTGTTTCCCTGCTCCTACACATGAAGCCAGCTGGGTGACCTTGGGCTAGTCACAGCTCTCTCAGTCCCACCTACCTCAAAGGGTGTCTGCTGTGGGGAGGGGAAGGGAAGATGATTGTAAGCCAGTTTGAGTCTGCCTTAAGTGGTAGAGAAAGTCAGCATATAAAAACCAGCTCTTCTTCTTCTTCTTCTCTGCAACCAGCTTGCCATTGAAAACAAATGAAGGGGCCGTGGCTCAGTGGTAAAGCATCTGCTTGGCATGCAGAAGGTCCCAGGTTCAATCCCTGGCATCTCCAGTTAAAGGGACCAGGAAAGTAGGTGATGGGAAAGACCTCTGCCTGAGACCTGGAGAGCCACTGCCAGTCTGAGTAGACCGTACTGACTTTGATGGACCAAGGGTCTGATTCAGTATAAGGCAGCCTTGTGTGTTCATGTGAAGCTCACCAGAAGAAACGGTGTAGTGTCTACTTTGGTCTCTTGGAGAAGATCATGCTCAGAGCGAATCACGCATGGTGTCCTTCAAACTCACAATCTGCCCAGTCAGAGGCCACGGCTGGGAGCACGGCAGCTCACCCTTCTGCTTTATAAGGCGAGCAACATAGCACGGACTTCAGCACGTCGGAGACTCAAGTTCAAAAACCATTAATCCTGAACAAATGGTTCCTGGCAGGTGAAGTGAGCAGACTAAATTACCCTAACCGGACTCTTTCTCCCCTCCCTTCCTCCAGCTCTGAGCTTCTGCTAGTCCCTGACATTCAAGGGAATGAAGTGCTAATCACAGTACGCTTTAGTGGGCTTTTGCCATATGCAGTAATTTACTGAGCGCCCAGTCAGAACCACAGAAGGAAAACATTTCATTGTCCTCCCTGTTTTGTTGGTTGGCTGAAAACGCTCATTGCTGCAGTCCCTGCAAGAAGACATCCAGCATGTGGTGGGGGTGTGGGGGTGTTTTCAAACCCTACTCTGGGATGAGGCCGAATCTGAAAAGCAGGTTAGGTTCAACTGCTCAACCGGACTCCACGGTGGCTACTACTATCCTTCTATGCGAACACCATCTAGATTTTGATAGTAATTTTATGATCATTTTTGTTTTAAGCTGAATTTTTGTGGTTTTACGTCGTTTAAAATGTTACCTGCCCGGGCAGCATGGTGTAATGGTTAAGAGCGGTGGTTTGGAGCAGCGGGCTCTGATCTGGAGAACCAGATATGATTCCCAATCCCCACTCCTCCGCATGAGTGGTAGACCCTGGTGAACTGGGTTGGTTTCCCACTCCTCCACATGAAGCCAGCTGGGTGACCTTGGGCTAGTCACAGCTCTGTTAGAGCTCTCTCAGCCCCACCTACCTCACAGGGTGTCTGTTGTGGGGTGGGGAGGGGAGGGGGATTGTCAGCCGGTTTGATTCTCCCTTAAGTAGTAGAGAAAGTTGGCATATAAAAACCAACTCTTCTTCTTCTACCCCATTGAGGTCCCCATACTCCCCAGGTTCCACCTCCAAATCTCCATGAGTTTCCCACATGGAGCTGGCAACCCTATGTGTTCGGGGGGGGGGGACCTGGCAACCCTACTCCGGAAGCAGGCTTGTGGCAGCAGTGTTAGCTCCAGCCCACCTCGCAGGGGGTGAGGGCCATCTCTTGCTTGGGCCCTGTGTGGGCTGGCAGTGAGGGGGCCCCATCCTGGAATTTGGCCTAAGGCCCCTGAATCACTATGACCACCCCTGGGTGAACACCCACCTGAAGCTGCCTTCTACTGAATCAGACCCTTGGTCCATCAAAGTCAGTATTGTCTACTCAGACCGGCAGCGGCTCTCCAGGGTCTCAGGCAGGGGTCTTTCACATCACCTACTCTAGTCCTTTTAACTGGAGATGCCAGGGACTGAACCTGGGACCTTCTGCATTCCAAGCAGATGCTCTGCCACTGAGCCACAACCCCTCCCATTACGTGGTCTGTGTTCAATTTGGTGAATCACAAGTTATTCTGGCACTGGTGAAGAAGATTAAAACATGACCTTCAGTTAGCATGGTCAAGTGCCTGATGCACTGCATAAAATCCAAGTGGAAAAACTGATCCTGTGCAACCCAAGGCCAAGTTCCCTGAGCTGTGGCTCAGTGGTAGAGCCTCTGCTTGGCATGCAGAAGGTCCCAGGTTCAATCCCCGGCATCTCCAGTTAAAGGGACTAGGAAAGTAGGTGATGTGAAAGACCTCTGCCTGAGACCCTGGAGAGCCGCTGCTGGTCTGAGTAGACAATACTGACTTTGATGGACCAAGGGTCTGATTCAGTAGAAGGCAGCTTCATGTGTGTTCAAGCCGAGCCCTGGCAGAACGGCATGCCATGACGATGACAAACGGCAGGCCTGGCGCTCCGCAGGATATTGTCTGAGGCATGCCTTCGAACATCTGTCATGGGATGGTTGTGCCGAACGGCAAGGCTTTTCCTTGTGGTCTCAGCGTGGCTGTATACAGGGCTGCGAACCCCGCAAGTGCCCCGCTGGTACCCCCCCCCCCCCCCCGCAGCTGGCGAAAGGAGGACAAGCCAGATGGCCCGTTGGGCTCCTGACGCAGATGGCTGCTTGGGAAGGCAGCGGGGAGCGGGAGGGGAGCTCTCCCACCGCAGCCGTAAGAGGAGCAGGGGAAGGGAACGGATTCCCCACAAGTGAAATCTCAATTTATTGCTTGAGGAAATACGACGCAACGGAGCTTCTCTTCTGCCGCCTGCCAGAGGAGAAATTCATCTGCAGCAGCAGATCAATGCAAGCAGCTGGGGTTGGTGGGGGCCAACTCCAGCCTCGTGCGGTCTTTTTCTTTCTTGTTTCCCTTCCCTTTTTTTCTAGAAATCCTGCAGTGCGCTGATGTGCCTTAAATTTGCAAAGCAAAGAGTGCAGACCTGGGACCGCTTAACAGTTAAGGCGCAACTAATCTCTCTTAAGTGATTCTGAGCAGGCAGCCTGGCTTAAGGACCTGAGGAAAGTCTGGCTGGATCAGAGCCATGTTATTCATGCCCGGCAGGAGAGCGGGGCACCGTCAGAAAGCTGCTGGGGCTTTCGGGGACTGCTGACTGGGCTGGGCCCGCTGCCAATCCCAGATCTGTAGGGTTGCCAGGTCCCTCTTCCCTACCGGCGGGAGGTTTTGGGGGCGGAGCCTGGGGAGGGTGGGGTTTGGGGAGGGACTTCAATGCCATAGAGTCCAATTGCCAAAGCGGCTATTTTCTCCAGGTGAACTGATCTCTGTCGGCTGGAGATCAGTTGTAATAGCAGGAGATCTCCAGCTAGTACCTGGAAGTTGGCAACCTTACAGATCTGCTAGCCTACAGCAGCTGGCCCACTTTTTAAGGGCAGGAGGCTAGGCAGGGCTGAGAGCCCTGGACCCAGTGGTTGCAAGCAACTGCCACAGACTTAGGGTTGTCAACCTCCAGGTACTTGCTGGAGATCTGCTATTACAACTGATCTCCAGCCAATAGGGATCAGTTCACCTGAAGAAAATGGCCACTTTGGCAATTGGACTCCCTCCCCTCCCCAAACCCCACCCTCCTCAGGGTCCGCCCACAAAATCTCCCACCGGTGGCAAAGAAAGACCTGGCAATCCTACAAAGATTCCCCCTGGGTCCCCAAAACAGGAAGACGAGGAGTTCTGTCCTGTAGCTAGGGTTGCCAACCTCCAAGTGGTCCAATACAATGAGCATATTCAGTTTGATTTTCAGACGGGTCATGACAGTCTACCATTTCTTGATGTAATTGTTAATGTTGACTCAGTGGGAAAGCTTTGGGTAGCTCCCTATAAAAAACCCACAGATAAGGGAGCCTTGTTACATTATAAGTCTCATCACCCCTCCTTTATGAGGAATAATTTACCTTATGGCCAGTTCTTAAGGTTAAAAAGGAATGCAACACGCATAGAGGACTATACAAAAGCAGCATCAGAAGTGGAAGACACCCTTTTAAGCAGAGGTTATCCACCCCATATCATCAATAATGCACGCCTTCAAGCTGATGGGATAGATACGTCTACTCTTTTTACTTGCAAGAAACGTGATAAACAGAATTTAACAGCTTCTTTACAATATACACATTTGGCAACTAAGATAAAACGGATCATTTATAAACACTGGCACATAGTACAGAGCATTGCAGGATGTACAATACCACCCTTGATTGGTTTTAAAAGAACGGGCTCTTTAAGAGACGCGCTAATACATACAGATCTTAATGTAGCACCTCCCACCACAGGGGCTGTTGGACATCACCGCTGTGGATCATGCACAGTCTGCCGGTTCTCCCTCCCAGTAAAGAGTTTCACAAGGGAAGACACTGGCTTCACATATGTACTGCGGCAATTCACAAACTGCTCCTCTGCAAATGTTATTTATTTAGTCATTTGTACGTGCAAATTAATTTATGTTGGAAAAACCACACGCCCCCTTAAATTAAGAATTGGGGAGCACAGATCCAGAATAAAAAATCAAGTATTAGAAGCGCCCCTAGTGGAGCACTGGTTGAAGTGCAAACATACAGATAGTGACTTTCAGTTCTTTGCGGTTTGGCAAGCAACACCTAAGAAGTTCCAGAGATCTAACATAGAACGAATTTTAAGTCAGGAGGAAGCACGCTTTGTGCAACTCTTTGACTGCATATCCCCTAAGGGGTTAAATATGGCCAATGATCTTACCTCCGTCTTGTAAATTAACACCTGTACCTGGGATCAATCCTAATGAGTAATGCAGTAAGCATTTAAGTATACCGCCTGTATGGAATTTAATTGACTGGAAACAAGAAAGGATTCTTGTCGGGTCGACACCACACAAGTCACTGTGTATGAAAATTCATTTATGATTGTAAGTATAATTGTAATTATATTATATATGTGTAAAATAATTAATATTATAATGTTTAGAATGTCAATTTATAGTTTAATTTAAATGCTTTATCAACAGACCAGCATTCTGACATTACAGACAAATGCTAAGGATATAAGGGACGTTCTGAGAGAGGATCCAGACGTCATAAAAATATATGTCCTTCAGGGTAGCTGAAGAAATATTGAAACAGGCAAAGATACCGGAATCCTGTTCTACCCAACTGGATTCAAGGACATTTATGGACAATATATACATAACTCAAGAAAGAAAGACACCACAAGTCAATTGCTAATTTCTGTTGAATTTTATTTCTTATGAATTTTGCCTTGTTGTATATATAATACTGTACATTTAATTTTGTTGTTTGAAAAGGCACTATGAAGCAATAGTGCAATCTGAGGAAATTATATTTATAAACATTGATATAAGTGAATTGTTAGCCTACATCTGTGATTTTTGAATACTACCAATTTACAGTTGAATTTACATTTTTTTGAATAAAACCTCCAAGTGGTGTCTGGAGATCTCCTGGGATAACAACTGATTTCCAGGTGACAGAGGTCAGTTCACCTGGAGAAAAGTGGCCACTTTGGAGGATGAAATCTATGCCATTGTACCCTGATGAGTTCCCTCCCCTTCCCAACCCCCCCTCCTCAGGCTCCATCCCCAAAATTTCCAGGTATTTCCTAATCCAGAGCTGGCAGCCTTAAACCAAATTTTTATCCCAGAACTTTAGGAGTAACTGGGATTTGGGGGGGGGGGCGGTTAATTGTAGGGTTGCCAGGTCCCTCTTCGCCACCAGCGGGGGATTTTGGGGGTGAAGCCTGGGTTTGGGGAGGGTACTTCAATGCCATAGAGTCCAATTGCCAAAGCGATCATTTTCTCCAGGTGAACTGATCTCTATCGGCTGGAGATCAGTTGTAATAACAGGAGACCTCCAGCTAGTACCTGGAGGTTGGCAACCCTAGGTAATTGTGAATTTCCTGCATTGAGCAGGGGGTTGGACTTGATGATGCTGGTGGTCCCTTCCAAATCTATGATTCTATGATTATCCTGGTTGGTATCCCTGGTGTTGTGGAGAAGGTGGCAAAGTAGTGTCTGGTGAAGTGATGTTTATAAAAAGGACTCAACCCAGGAAATTGTCATGCTCACTTTGGTCATTTATCCATGGGAGTTTTACCTGAGGTTCGTTGCTCCCTGGACCCACACCTTCCTATTGGGAATCTATGCACCAGCAGTCTCCATGCTCAAATCAAGTCCCTGCCCCTTGAAATGCTGCTTTGTAATTGGCTTGCTTTGTAGAGCTTACTCTGAGAGACAATCCCCCCAAACCCAATTGCCAAATAAAAAAAGCATTTTAAGAAGAAAAAACAAAAAAACGGAGCAATCTGAAGGGGGGGTGGAATCCAAACCTCATTTTTAAAAAGCCTTTCTTTGGCTCAGAAAGAGCTCTGAGGAAGCAGGAAGCATTTGAATCCCTGCCTCTTCACACACTGCTTTGTAATTGGCTGGATGCTTTCTGTGATAGAAACCAAGCTTCAGTGTCCTGGCTTTGCATTATGCATGGGGATTGCACCCGGGCTGAGCGCAGGGGAAGAATCAGGTTAACAGAAGAATAGGAAGACGTGGACATTGCGAGGGCCGGCAGCGAGGTCATCTCTAATGGAGGGGAAACTCATACATAACTCCAAGGAACAACCGAGACAGACAAGGGGCGAACATGGGTGAAAATACCCGTGCACAAACGACCTTTCTGACTTTTCTGTAGTTTGTATGCACCAACGGGAGAGCCTATGTAGTATAGTGCTAATAGCATTGGACTGGGGATATCCCAGTTCAGCTCGCTGCTCAGCCACGAAGTTCACTGGGGGGGACTTGGGCCAGTCACACCCTCAGCCTAACCTACCTCTCAGAATTGTTGTAAGGGTAAAGTGGAAGAAGCATGCACCACTTTAAAGGAAGGGTGGGGTAAAAACGTAATAAACAAAACCCTTAGAGACCCAGGAACGCGAGTGAAGAAGCCTACTTCTATGCCTGTATGTGTCAAAGAAAATAAACGGGAATCAATACCGTGCATTCGCAGCCGTGTCCTTTGGAAAGTCAAGATTCAAACAAAGAAACCAAGGGAAGAAACAACTTGGTTTCTCCCCGTGTCCAAATGTTAGGACAAGCTGACACCGAGAATAAATAGCTCTGCTCTTCATCTCCCGGAGTTCTCCTCTGGCTCCCTTTGCTGAAAAGACTGTAAATAAAAGAGAAAGTCGGAGCAAACCAGCTCAGCGGTTAATGTTAGCAGGATTTACAGGATGCGCTTCTCATATGTAAAGTGCAGCAGCCTGTCACATCCCTTAGTTACAAAGATTTGTAATAGGGAAGACGCTGACGCTGAGTCGCTTCCCAATCTTGCCGACTCAGAGAAGGGATGCAGGCAATGATCATATTTTATCATTAGGAGGGGCGGCTCTTTTATTGATGTGATTTAAGAGTGTGGCTGCATCCCGCCCGGTCTTCAAAACCAACAGTAAAGCACCAGCACCTTTGGTTGGGGTGTTTTGTAGGGAGTGATCTTTTTGGAGAACAGGTCAGCCCCCCCAAAAGGGAAGGGAAGGTGATTGTAAGCCAGTATGATTCTTCCCAAAGTGGTAAAGAAAGTCGGCATATAAAAACCAACTCTTCTCCTCCTCCTCCTCCTCCTCCTTCTTCTAATTCTTCTTCTTCGCCAGCATGGTGTAGTGGTTAAGAGCAGTGGCTTGGAGCAATGGAGTCTGATCTGGAGGGTTTGATTCTTCTTTAAGTGGTAGAGAAAGTCAGCATATAAAAACCAACTCTTCTTCTTCTTCTTCTTCTTCATTGTCTTCTTCTTCTGTCTCAAAAAAAATGGTTTCCTGTGACATTTCAGCTCAGCTGTGCACAGGAGGCTTCCAGAATTACAAAGGAGGTGTTGCCAACGTGAAAGCAAAGCCTGGAGCACGTCCACAGTTCAATGGCTTCATGTCAGCATGTCACATTCTATGTGTGTCGCGGACAGTTTCCCTGCCCAATTGGAAGCAGACCAGAGTAAGCCAGACGGCATCAGGAAACGGCTGTCTGTTCTTGGGCCAGGCTGGCCGGCGTCAAGCACTGGAGGTTCACTGATAGCTGCCTGCCAGGCACAGCTGCCAGCTGCACCTCTCTTTCCAGGCTCATTACCATGCCTTGGAATCAAAAGGCTTTAGCCAATGGGAGGAGAGCTGATGAAGAGCTCTTTCCAACAACCCTTCCACCCCATCGGGGCATCCCTGTGCGCAGCGTGTTAACTACCTATTTGTCTTCTCCAAATCAGAGCTGTCAGCTGCGCAAACACAGACATGCTCACCAATATGGTCTTCTCAGAAAATGCCCACCAGTTCTTTGTGACTGCAACGGATGGTCACATTTTGCTTTGCCTGGATTGAAGATCCAGGGAAGAAGGAGGAGCAGGAGAAGGAGCAGGAGCTGGGTTTTATATGCCAACTTGCATATTATCTGGAGCCCTCATTCAAGTACATGCCTGTACATGAGCACAAAGAAGAAGAAGAAGAGGAGGAGGAGGAGTTGGGTTTTACATGCCGACTTTCTCTACCACTTAAGGAAGAATCAAACCAGCTTACAATCACCTTTCCCTTCCCCTTTCCACAACAGACACCCTGGGAGGTAGGTGGGGCTAAGAGAGTGTGACTACCCCAAGGGCACTCAGCTGGCTTCATGTGTAGGAAGGGGAAACAAATCCAATTCGCCAGATAAGCATCTGCCACTCGTGGAGGAGTGGGGAATCAAACTCGGTTCTCCAGATCAGAGTAAGTTGCATTGCTCTTTCAGAGGTGTCCAGGGTCTCAAAGAAGGGACCCTGATGAAAGCAGAGGGAAGTGGGCACCTTCTGCTCCATGCTACTGTAATATGTGGCCACACACTAAGCCATGTGCAAGAAATGGCTTACGCCAGTGAGCTCCCCCTCACTGGCAGTCTTTAAGCAGAGGCTGGACAAGCACTTGCCAGGGATGCTCTAGGCTGATCCTGCATTGAGCAGGGGGTTGGACTAGATGGCCTGTATGGCCCCCTTCCAACTCTATGATTCTTTGATTCAGTGGTTTGCAAATGGCGGACATGAGACCTCTAAAAGTTCAGCCCAAATTTCCAGGGAGGGAGAAGATCTTGTGGCAGATGGAATGTTCCTCCCCCCGTAAGCCAAAAACATGGATGGGCTGAATGCTGTCTTGCAGAGGAGCCTGGTTAATTTGTGTTGCATATGTGAGGCTGATGGCTTCCCAGTTTGGAAAGAGCTCTGCTGTGTTCTGATGTTTCCCTGTATGTGGCTTTTTGGAAGGACCAGAAATGTCGTGTTGTATTCCCCTTCCAAATGCCAGCGTTGGGTTAGAGCTCCAATCTTTACACACAACAGCAGGCTGGGCCCACAGAACTGCGTGCACGGATCTCAGAACATTCTGCTACGGAACAGATGGTTGGTATTGAAGGGAGGCAGGAGATAGAATAAGTTTAGAAGGAAGTTTGAGAAACTCTCGTTGATGGCAAAGAGCCACAGGAAACATTGTGTTTCTCGGTAGAAGCCAACCCAGGTAGCCATTTCAAATGCATTTCCCACAGCCCTGCTGAAAGATGAGTGGATTTCTCTAGTTGCTCGCAGATTCCACTCCCTCTCATTGTTTCACTAGGGCCATTTATGCAGGGTCAATTTTGATGCTCGCTCAAAGCTCTTTTTAAAAATGTGACCTTTTAAATGTCTATTCACAGTCCCGACACAAAAGGAGAAATTCCACCCCCACCCCCACTCGCCTGCTCCTGCGTTCCTTCCATTAGCAACCGCCGTTTGCATAACTAAGCGCAGCTGTGATTTTGCATGCTTCCTTGAGGGGATTCTTTGAGGCGGGGGCGGAGCAAACACAAAAGGTCGCGTTAAAGGGGCTCTTGAGAAATGCGCAGGTATGCGCCGGCTTCGCAGTCACCTCCTGAATGACGGTTCAGCATGAAAAACTAAAAAGAATATGTGGGACACTTCAGCCAGGAACGCGCTGCTAATTACCGAGCATAAATGGCCTAGGAGTAGTTTCAAATTAATTCTGGAATTTAAAGCCTATGCAGTTTGCTATAGCTTTCAGCTCATTTGCATTTTTCCCTGCTGTGCATGACCAATGCATGTGTGTCCATTCATAAAACACAGCAAAAAAGCAATCCGATTATATATATGATTCATCAAGGCTTCTTTCTTGAGGTGGTGTTTTATTAGGATGTGTGCACCTTCATGCCAATACATTTCACATTCACATCAGTCCAGCAGAAGAACTGTAGTGCAGTCTTACATATGATCACATCTAAATTGCGTTGTTGTTTTTTGCAGTGTTTTGTCAATGTGTATGTGCACTAGGGCTGTCAATTCGGTTCGGCCCGAACTGAAAATCAGCCGAATTTCCCCTGATTCGGTGGTTTTTAGTTCGGGAGGAACCGAACTCAAAACTGGCGGGCAACCGGGGGGGGCGAATTCAGCGAGTTCGGGAGTTCGCGAATAAATTCGGCAAATTCGGCCGTCAGTAAGCAGCATAACCGTCAGTAAGCAGCATTCTCCTCCCCCGGCCAATCGGTGGCCAAGCTGGGTCTTCTTCTGGCCAATCAGTCAGGATTGAGTACTGGAGGAATCAGCTGATGTGCGGCCCGGCCAGGGAGAGAGAGAGAGAGAGCAAAATCCTCGTGTGTGTGTGTGGGGGTGCTTGTGCACATTCGCTCCTTTCTGTGGCTGCAGGGGGCGTATTTTTGGGGTACAGACACAAAACTTTCACTGGAGCTTCAGATGAAGATTCTTAAGATACCCCCCAAGTTTTGTAAACATTGGGTCAGGGGGTCCCGAGATATGGGCTCCCCCCTTTTCTTTCCATGGCTGCAGGGGGCGCATTTTTGGGGGTACAGATCCCAAACTTTGAGCGGAGTTTCAGACCAGTGTTCTTAAGATACCCCCCAAGTTTTGTAAACATTGGGTCAGGGGGTCTCGAGATATGGGCTCTCCCCCTTTTCCCTCCCCCCATTTCCATTTATGTGGCTGCAGGGGGCGCTTTTTTGGGGATATAGCCCCCAAACTTTTAGCATAGCTTCAGTCAATTATTCTTAAGATACTACCCAAGTTTTGTAAAGATGGGTTCAGTGGGGGCAGAAATATCGCCTCCCCCCTTTTCTCTTTCCATGGCTGCAGGGGGCGCATTTTTGGGGGTGCAGATCCCAAACTTTGAGCGGAGTTTCAGACCAGTGTTGTTAAGATACCCCCCAAGTTTTGTGAACATTGGGTCAGGGGGTCCCGAGATATGGGCTTTCCCCTTTCCCCTTTCCCCTTTCCCCTTTTGGGATGAATGGATCAGCCGATCCTGTGCATCTTCTCCAGAGCAAAACGTTCCGTGCCTAATTGGAATCATCTTGGATTACAAGTCCTCTTCAGCCCCTCTTGATGGAACAGAAGACAGCCACAGTAAGACCCCTTTGGGGGCTTTAATCTATAATTTTTCTCCTGTGTATGTGTGTGTGTGGGGCGGGAAAGCAGAGTCTGTGTGTGTGTGGGGAGGGAGCAGTTTCTGTGGGTGGGGGGGAAGCCAAAGGGGGCTTTCGTCGGTTCTGCCTGGGGTGTGTGTTCCCCCTCAAGTCTCTCGCTCCCTGGTTTGAGGGGGGAGGTTTCAGTTGTGTGTCTTCTGGTTTTTCCCTGTTGCAAAGGTGTTGTTTTACAAGTTGAGTTGCTTTGCAAACTGTTGTCGGGGCTGGGAGCTTTGTGCGTGGGTGGCAAGCTCTGCTGAGAGATGCACATTAAGGGTGGGGGGACCCCTTTCAGGGCCCATATCTCAGCCCCCCCTGACCCAATCTTTACAAAACTTGGGGAGTCTTTCAATATACATCCTTTGAAGTTCTGCTGAAAGTTTGGGACCTCTAAGCCCAAAAATGTCTCCCCCAGAGCCGCGGAAAGGCGCGATTGTGTTTTTAATGGCTTTATTCGGCCGAATTTTTTTCCGAACTTTGAATTCCCGCCGAATTGAACGGATCCGAAGTGGGGGAGTTCGGACTTCGGCACGTACCGAACCCACAAGGGCCAAATTCGGCCGAATCCGAACTGTACCGGATTTTTTTTTTGACAGCCCTAATGTGCTCATCATTAATATGAAGGAGGGTGAAATATATGGAAGAGGATTTTTTTGTTTAATTTTTGCACATGTTTGGGAAGACCATTTTTATCCTCATTTATTTTCTCGGGCAAATATTCCACTTCTGCTACTTTCTTTTATGACATTGGATGCCATTTTTAATGCAACTGACCCAAATACGGGCCTCTATTTTAACAGTACAAATTCTATCAAATTTCACTGGTTTGCTCAGGGGGGCGGGGAAGGACAGCTGCAGTTTTGGCCCAAGCGGGCTGAAACCGGAAACTAAACCGGAACTTTCGAATCACAACAAAATGTCTTCTCAAAATTCAGATGCATCTTCAGAGGAGACACAAAACGAAACTATCCAACTGAACACTGTGGCAAACCATGCGTGCCCAGCGCCCGGTACACATTTCAGAACCATGGAGGATTCCTAATGTATCAGTTCCACTTCAGCAACAAGCTCAGGTAATTCAGAACTCTGAAAGCTGGGGAGAAATTCAGAGAGTTTTGATAGCCTCCCTAGCTGTTACATCTCCAGTGGCTGTGTTAATAAGCCTTGGCCTGCATTGCTAACTCCTTGGTCCGTTTTTCAATACCCTTGGTTTTGTTTCCAGCCAGTCCTTTCCAGCTTCTTTCATGGCATTCCAAGTTCCTCCGCTCTTCATCCTTTTATATTTCAGTCATTGCTGTGTGTCATCGCCTGCTTTCTAATGAATTCCAGACTCATTCTCCTAACCTCTTCTTGCAGCCAGACCCTGGAGGCCTTTAATTGTGCCAGTTACCCTTTCTGACACTTCTAATTCTCCAGTATGCTTGCTGTAATAAGAACAAACTGCTCACAGCAAAAGTCACTTGCCTCGCAAGCCGCTGGAGATGGCTTCAGCTCACACACTCCCATCGAGTGATGCCCGTTTACCAGCTGCTATTTAATAGCCCGCTCTAGCCCGATCTCATCAGATCTCAGAAGCTAAGAAGGGTATTTTATTCCATGCCCTGACCTGGATGGCCCAGGCTAGCCTAATCTCGCCATATGTCAGAAGCTAAAAAAAAAGAAGAAGCTAAGCAGGGTAAGCTCTGGTTAGTACTTGGGTGGACGAACACCAAGGAAGACCGAGATTGCTGTTAGGGTTGCCAGGTCCCTCTTTGCCACCGGTGGGAGGTTTTGGGGATGGAGCCTGAGAGGGAAGGGTTTGGGGAGGGGAGGGACATCAATAGTATAGAGGCCATATGCCATTTTCTACAGGGGAGCCGATCTCTGTCACCTGGAGATCAGTTGTAATAGCGGGAGATCTCCAGCTAGTACCTGGAGGTTGGCAACCCTAGTTGCTGTGCAAAGGCAGGCAATAGTAAACCACCTCTGCTCATCTCTTGCCTTGAAAACCCCATGGCCCTGGGGTCGCCATGAGTCAGTTGCAACTTGATGGCACACTGTTGTTGTTGTTGTTGTTATTGTTATTGGGGAAGTATTTTATTCCACACCCTGACCTGGATGGCCCAGGCTAGCCCGTTCTCAGCAGATCTCAGAAGCTAAGAAGGGTCGGCTCTGGTTAGTACTTGGTTGGAAAACTACCAAGGAAGTCCAGGGTACCTGGATGGATGATCACCAAAGAAGACCGAGTTTGCTATGCAAAGACAGGTAATGGCAAACCACCTCTGCTCATCTCTTCCCTTGAAAACCCAATGGCCCTGGGGTCGCCATGAGTCAGTAGCAACTTGATGGCACACTATTGTTGTTGATGTTGTGGAAGTATTTTATTCCACACCCTGTCCTGGATGGTGTGGAACACAGGCAGGATAATGCTGCTGCAGTCATCTCGTGGGTGGGCTTCCTAGAGGCACCTGGTTGGCCACTGTGTGAACAGACTGCTGGACCTGATGGACCTTGGTCTGATCCAGCCGGGCTCTTCTTATGTTCTTATGTGGTGATGTCTGCCAACTTGGAAGGCTTTAAGAGGGGAGTGGACATGTTCATGGAGGAGAAGGCTATCCATGGCTACTAGACAAAATGAATACTAGTCAGGATGCATACCTATTCTCTCCAGGATCAGAGGAGCATGCCTATTGTATTAGGTGCTGTGAAACACAGGCAGGATAATGCTGCTGCAGTTGTCTTGTTTGTGGGCTTCCTGGAGGCACCTGGTTGGCCACTGTGTGAACAAACTGCTGGACTTGATGGGCCTTGGCCTGATCCAGCACGGCTCTTTTTATGTTCTTATGTTCTTATGTGGTGATGGCTGCCAACTTGGAAGGCTTTAAGAGGGGAGTGGACATGTTCATGGAGGAGAAGGCTATCCATGGCTACTAGTCAAAATGAATACCAGTCATGATGCACACCTATTCTCTCCAGGATCAGAAAAGCATGACTATTGTATTAGGTGCTGTGGAACAAAGGCAGGATGCTGCTGCCCTCTTGTTTGTGGGCTTTCTAGAGGCGCCTGGCCGGCCACTGTGTGAGCAGACTGCTGGACTTGATGAGCCTTGGTCTGATCCAGCATGGCTTTCCTTGTGTTCTTACGTTCTTATGACAAGGGCTGAACCTCCCAGCCCCCTAGTCAGATCACCAACAAGCCTCTTTAACATAGCCCCTTTTGAATTCCACCCACTATGACGCTCCAAAGAAAGCAAAATGGGAACTCAAACCAAAGTCCTCCTCACTTCAGAAGCACAGCATGTGTCAAGCAAGAGTGTGGTCATCACAACAATCACAATGTTTTCTAATGTATTGATTCGGATTCCATTTGATCTTCCCTGTTTGCCTGGTACTTGAAAGGTTACTGCGACATTTGCTGATCCTTATGCAGTGTACACATTCCCGCACCTACAGGCCCACTTTCTTGCATCTCCCCTCCCCCATTCCTTGCCCTTTCATCCGCCTTTCTTGGTAATCCATCATAGTCCAAGCAGGTAATTGAGTAGGGGCAAAGTGGAAGTTCCACATCTCTGGGGAATAGGGTGGAATGCTTGGAAGAGCTGGTTTAGTGAGACTTGCTGTGCTGGTGACCAACAGTACCCAGTTAAAGGTGTAAAAACAACTTAGTTACACCTTTTGCACCTTGGGCTGATGATGCTTGAAAATAGCCCTCGATCAAGTTACATTATTATAAGACGAAGAAGAAGAGTTGGTGTTTATATGCCGACTTTCTCTACCTTTTAAGAAGAATCAAACTGGCTTACAATCACCTTCCCTTCCCCTCCCCACAACAGACACCCTGTGAGGTAGAGCTGAGAGAGCTCTAACAGAGCTGTAACTTGCCCAAGGTCACCCAGCTGGCTTTGTGTGTAGGAGTGGGGAAACCAATTCAGTTCACCAGATTAGCCTCCGCCACTCATGTGGAGGAGTGGGGAATCAAACCCAGTTCTCCAGATTAGAGTCCACCACTCCAAACCACCGCTCTTAACCAGTATACTACACTGGCTCTCTTATTTCTCTTCTAACAGATTGGACTAGTACCTCTGTCTGAATTAATACCCTGTTTATTAAGTGACAGTGATCCTAACGTGACATTGGCAGTGGCAAAATTTCTCTCTGTCCTTATATACCTTAAACAATAGATTTAGAATTATGCTCCTCAAGATTTATGAATCAAGGCACTTCTAAGGGAGAAAGGAAAAGAAAATAGCCCAGATCCCATGCCCTTCTCTCTTCCCCCGCCCCCCGTTCCCACACCTCCACCCGTCAGAGGTGGAGCGACCTCCACCCGCCGCCAGGGTGTAGTGGTGGAGTAGAGGAGCACAGAGTGGTGGCAGCTCCTACCGGCGCTCCTTTGAACTATGCGTTCGGTTTTTAGAATGCAGGATCAAAAAAATGTGAGAGTGAACAGAGACAAAACAAGTGAGAACCGAGCCATGCGTTAACGGCCTATAAGTCCCATGTTCTCAAAACTTGTCTCTCATTCCCTATGGACAAGGCAATTCCTTCTGACCACAGGTTTGGGCTATGGTTGCTGTTCCGGGATGAGACACCTCTATCACTGCCTGTAAGAATCTAAGCAGGGTTCAATGGGTTTTCCTTCTTCTGCTGATTTACTGCTAGGGTTTCATTACACTTTTCCTGTAATTTGCCTCGCTGGATCACCCGTTTCTCTGAAGTCTAGAAGTTCAAACTGATTATTCTTTCAGCCAGTTTTTCTTCCCCTCTTTTGCTCTTTCACATCTACTTTCTTCCCCACCCCCTACCTCTGAACCATTCCCGAGAACCATCATTCCGTCCCTTTGACATTTTCAAGATGTATAGCTTGTGGATTCTGGGCCTCTTGGCAAGGGATTGCTGCATTATTCACCATGCCAGGAACCACTTTTGGTGATAAGTCAGGAAGGAAACAGAGTTTTCAGCCAGCCGGCGTGACCTGCCCATAGAGACAAATAATGCATTTCTCTTGTATTCATTATACGCACTGGCGCAAAACGCTTTCTAAATGCTCTTTTTAAAATAATCAAGGGAGGGGGAGTTCTGGAATGTGCATCTGGATTGATATCCCTGGCTGTGTCTGCATCTTATATTTGATATTAAAGACAACTGTGACCTTCTGACTTGGCTGTTCGGCGTCTCGACTGCAGGCAGAAGCTTCTAGTTCTATTTGCTGAGAGGCTTAAAGGGTGTTATTACGTAGAGTCAGTGAGAAGTTCATTGCCTGTTATAATAAACGAAACCCAGAGTGGCAAAGTATTTATTTGTTTATTTATTTATGTATTTATCTACTTATTTTTTTTATTTATATCCCACCCTCTATCGCCGGCTTAAGCCGGGCTCAGGATGGTTAACATCATCATCACTTAACACACAATATATTTAATGCACAACAATTAATACACAATAAAATTACAATATACTTAGTAGAAAAGAGCATGAGTCTAGTAGCACCTTAAAGACTAACAAAATTTCATGCAGGGTATCAGCTTTCGTGAGCCACAGCTCACTTCTTCAGTTAATGACAGACTAACACGGCTACCCATCCTGCACAATAGACATAGAACATAAGAACATAAGAACATCAGAAAAGCCCTGCTGGATCAGACCAAGGCCCATCAGATCCAGCAGTCTGTTCACACAGTGGCCACCCAGGTGCCTCTAGGAAGCCCCCAAACAAGACAACTGCAGCAGCATTGTCCTGCCTGTGTTCCAAAGCACCTAATATAGAAGAAGAAGAAGAAGAAGAAGAAGAAGAAGAAGAAGAAGAAGAAGAAGAGTTGGTTTTTATTTGCCGACTTTCTCTAAGGGCGAAAACGCATGGTCGCTTTAGTCTCCTTTATTCCCTGTTTCAGCCAGGATTCAGCCAGGATCGAACGCATGCATTTCGCCGAACCTGCGTTCGATCCTGGCTGAATCCTGGCAGAAACAGGGAATAAAGGAGGTTAAAGCGACCATGCGTTTTCGCCCTAAGGCAGAATCAAACCAGCTTACAATCACCTTCCCTTCCCCTCCCCACAACAGACACCCTGTGATGTAAGTGGGACCGGGAGAATGTGACTAGCCCAAGGTCACCCAGCTGGCTTCATGTGTAGGGGAAACAAATTCAGTTCACCAGATTAGCTTCCACCACTCATGTGGAGGAGTGGGGAATCAAACCTGGTTCTCCAGATCAGAGTCCACTGCTCCAAACCACCGCTATTAACCACTATACCATGCTGGCTCCTCTGATCCTGGAGAGAATAGGTATTCATCATGAGTAGTATTCATTTTGAATTTGGTAATTAACAGCATAGAAGTGGTAACGGAATGATGGGCAGTGTTGGGAAGGGTAGTGCAATCGCCCCAGCATTTCCTTCTCACTTTCCTTCTCACTTTCTCCAACTCCGAGTTCATTGGGAACAACTTTTAAGCATCTGCCCCATATACATATTGAAAATACAGGCCATAAAAAGGAAGCAGGACAAGCACCCTTCATCACCCGAAAGCAGCAAGTGATAGAAGGACTGTGAATAATGAGAGCGCCGAAATGTCATCTTTCATAGGGCAGGTGTCTCAGTCAAGGGCTTTCTTTGTGCATTGCAAAAATAATGAGATTCAAACTATGGACAGAGAAGTAAAAAGAAACCATTCACTTCTTGCACCAGTCAAAACTGCAATGTAGTTTGGAGTTCCGGGCTCGGTATTAAGAGCCAGCGAGGTGTAGTGGTTAAGAGCAGTGGCCTCTAATCTGAAGAAGCGGGTTCGATTCCCCACTCCTCCACATGAAGCCTGCTGAGTGACCTTTAACCGGTCACAGTTCTCTCAGAACTCTCTCAGCCCTCAAGGAGGCAGGCAATGGAAAACAACCTCCGAATGACTCTTGCCTTGAAAACCCTACGGGGTCACCATAAGTCAGCTGTGACTTGATGGCACACACCAGGGTTGCGAGGTCTCTCTTCACCACTGGTGGGAGGTTTGGGGGGTGGAGCCTGAGGAGGGCGGGGTTTGGGGAGGGGACGACCGTCAATGCCATGGCCAAAGAGGCCATTTTCTCTATCAGTTGAAATCTATCAGTTGGAGATGAGTTGTAATAGCAGGAGATCTCCAGCTAGTCAAAATGAGTACTAGTCATGATGCATACCTATTCTCTCCAGGATCAGAAGAGCATGCCTATTAAATTAGGTGCTGTGGAACCCAGGCAGGATAATGTTGCTGCAGTTGTCTTGTTTGTGGGCTTCCTAGAGGCACCTGGTTGGCCACTGTGTGAACAGACTGCTGGACTCGATTGAGCCTTAGCCTGATCCAGCATGGCCTTTCTTATGTTATTACAGGGGGAACATCTGATTGGCATGGAGATGGTCCCAGTTTCAATCCCTGGCATCTCCAGCTGAAAGGGTCAAGTAACAGATATGTAAGACCCTAGAGAGACCCTGAAACCCTGGATAACTGCTTCCAGTCTGGGTAAACAATACTGACTTTGATGGACCAAGGGTCTGATTTAGAATAAGGCACCTTCATGCGTTGATGTGTTCTCAGTGCTCAAGGAAGTAGGACACTCATATCAATATGTTTGCATGCTCCCTGCAAGTACCAGTCCCACCACAGCAGTTACTGAGAACCACAACTCCGATCCACTGAAAAGCCAGTATCTTGTTGAGAAGACTCTTCTCTGATAGGGGGGAGGGACAGCTGCCACGTTGGTTTCCACCCCTTTCAACCACAGGTTGGAACAGCTATGGGGAGGGTTTCCAGGTCCCTCTTCACCACCGGCGGGAGGTTTTGGGGAGGAGCCTGAGGAGGATGGGTTTTGGGGAGGGGAGGGACTTCAGTGCCATAGAGTCTGATTGCCAAAGCAGCCATTTTCTCCAGCTGAATTGATCTCTATCGGTTGGAGATCAATTGTAATCGCAGGAGATCTCCAGCTAGCACATGGAGGTTGGCAACCTTAACTATGGGGCACAATTGACAGTGCCAGTATGACCCATGCCCACATGGAGTTTCTTTTGGTGCTGTTTGTAGAACTGGGTGAGGAAGGAACATCGATCCCCATCATGGGAAAGAATTCCAGCTCGATGCGTTCATACCAATGGGAGCATTTTTAAAAACAAATCAAGCACTTAGGCCATTAAAAAAAGGGTAAAGGTCCCCTGTGCAAGCACTGGCTCATTCCTGACCCATGGGGTGACATCCCATCCCGACGTTTCCAAGGCAGACTTTGTTTACGGGGTGGTTTGCCAGTGCCTTCCCCAGTCATCTTCCCTTTACCCCCAGCAAGCTGGGTGCTCATTTTACCGACCTCAGAAGGATGGAAGGCTGAGCCAACCTTGAGCCGGCTACCTGAAACCGACTTCCGTCAGGATCGAACTCAGGTCGTGAGCAGAGCTTTTGACTGCAGTACTGCAGCTGACCATTCTGCGCCACAGGGCTCCTACTTAGGCCATTAGGCTTCTTGTATTCCAAACCAGTTACTTTGGCCTTCTTTCCTCCCAACTGCTTGAGCTTGGCAGATCGCTATCCCCCCACCCCCCGGAATCCGGAGTGGGGTTTAACCTAAAGTTCAGCAGCAGCTCAAGCATGTCAGCAAAGATCCGTGGGATGGCAAAACAATATTGACAACGCAAAGTGGCCACACCTGTCTTCGTGGATTTTTTGCTCGGGCATCTGTCGGAATTGAGGAATGCTTAACAGAAAACACCATGGGCTGAAGGGATCCCAGCACTGAGGACATAAAGGCTGACAAATCGGGCAAGACTGTTGTGTGTGCCAATGAAGTATGCCTGCAGTGGCAGAACTCAGAAACCATTGGAGAGGGAGGGAGACCTTTCATGGAGGGACCATAAGTCACAGTCACCCCCGCTGACTGCTTTGGGGCTTCCTTTTGACTATCCATGCCTTTTCTGCCCGTCAGAAGCCGCCTCGCTCTCCCCGCGCGTTTTGCCTGCATTTTCCAGATTCTGGAAAAGCCCCGAGGCAGTCGGCGAGTGTGACCATGGGGAAAAGTCCCTGCATTAAAGTCCAAAGGTGGGACAAAATATGTTCTATGGTAGATGGGACAAAATATATTCTATGGAGGGAACCTTCATCTTGCACTTATAGGGAATTCACACACTGCAGTGGGAAATTCAGTCTACCCATTACACCCTTTCTTTGACCATCCAGTTCTTCAAATCCCTATCCTTTATCTTTTGCACTTCCTGGAATCCATGTCCAGGATTCCACATAAAGCTACTACTGCTCCTAGCGCCTATGCTGTTTTTTTTATATCCTCGCCAAGCTCGAGAACTTCCCCTTCCCTCACAGAAATTAGACTACAAATAGTCTGACATTTTTATTCCCTGAAAATATGTGACATTGCGTTCTATCACATCAGCTCAGGTGGATCAGAAATTGCATTCTCATTAAATGCGATGTAACATATATTGCTTGCGTTGACAGCAGGTGATGTGAAAGTCCTGTCAATATGGATTAAGCAGTGACAGCGTATTTGTACATACAAGTTGCTAAACAATGTAGACTGGAGTCTTTAAAATTTCTGCAAAAATTGTTTTTCAGGTTCACGCCTCCCTTCTGCAAACTGATCCCACAATTCTTTACTATCAAAATGTCTTCTGTTTCCTCACACTTAACATGCACACATTTTTTTACTCAAATGGAAGACCCTAAATGTAAGATAAACGTCTTTAAAATGTTATGAATGCATTAAATTATTATTGGACATAACTGTAACTGGTATGAGAATGTAAGGCAAACCCCTGTTTTTATGGCATACTTGTAGGACTGCCAACCTCCAGGTACTAAGTTAATGAAACCACAGCACCAGCTCTATTAATTAACAATAACGATGAAATGCCACAAATGATTGTGCGTCATTAAATAATATTATTGAGATTAAGTCAAAACCACAAAAGTATAACAAAATACACGGTTGCTTCACCCTTGACAAGTTCTTGGTCAGAATATAATGCAAAAGAAAAACGGTGATTCAACAGCGTCCATAAAGTCAACTGAAATATGTAACTTCCAAGTGCAAAGTCCAAAGAATCGAAACTGAGAGATACAAAACGTCACTTCCGGATAAGTAGGCGTTTCGCAATTATGATTGCTTCATCAGTTGTAAATGTCCAGATATTCTTACCCCAGTGGGGTTATCAAACTTGTAAGCGGGTACAACGACCTCTGTAACAAATAAACCAAGATCACATATACACACCGTTGAGCATATTAAACATTTTTAACATTTTTAACTTTTTTAACTTTTTACATACAGTTTTAACCTTTTTAACTTATCAATCAACAAGCCAAGAGAGTAATAAACATTACCTATGATGACCAGTAGACCCTCACGGTTCCTAAGGCTTCTGCCAAAACTGGTAAGGAATGCTAACCCTGACCAACACTTTATTCCAAAGAAAAGTAACAGCTGTGTTACCTTGTTAATTAATTAAATAGGTAATTACGTAGGTGGAAACCCACCAAAATTTTCTTAAAGAAAACAAGAAAGGTCAAATTCGTTATTAAGACCCCATGGGGTCATAGTTTTAAAGAGATGGATGAACCTCATTTCATTCCTATGCATGATTTTGGCTACATCCTCTAGGATATGGGGACGCGGTTTGTACTGCCACAGCGCAAAGAAGAGAAGGTCCCTGTCAGAGTGAGCCTTCTCGAGAAAGTGTCCCATTAGTGGTGCCTCCAGGGTCCTAGTGCGGATCCTCGTTCTGTGTTCCCCAATACGGACTTTAAGGGGTCTCAATGTTGAACCGATGTACATTAAAAAACAGGGACATAAAATTGCGTACACCACGTTTGAAGAGGAACAATTGGTGAACTGTTTCAGTCTAAATTTAAAATTGGAATTTGTGGAACCAACTTCCTTGATCGGAAGAGAGAATGCGCACATCGCGCATGCGCCACATTTAAAGTGGCCGTGCGGCTTGGTGTCCGATCTGCCCTGTAGGAGGTCAGTTTTTACTAGAAAATTGCGGACAGATTTAGTCTTCCTTAATCCAAACAGAGGATATTCATGGCAACCCGGAACATTATACAAAACGTGCCAGTGTCTTCGAACAATCTTTTGAATATCAAAAGTTAAGTGATTGTATTCCAGAGATGCAAAGATTCTAGATTTCCCAGGTTTGCTCTGATTGGAAGGTCCCGCACTAGGACCCTGGAGGCACCACTAATGGGACACTTTCTCGAGAAGGCTCACTCTGACAGGGACCTTCTCTTCTTTGCGCTGTGGCAGTACAAACCGCGTCGCCATATCCTAGAGGATGTAGCCAAAATCATGCATAGGAATGAAATGAGGTTCATCCATCTCTTTAAAACTATGACCCCATGGGGTCTTAATAACGAATTTGACCTTTCTTGTTTTCTTTAAGAAAATTTTGGTGGGTTTCCACCTACGTAATTACCTGTTTAATTAATTAACAAGGTAACACAGCTGTTACCTTTCTTTGGAATAAAGTGTTGGTCAGGGTTAGCATTCCTTACCAGTTTTGGCAGAAGCCTTAGGAACCGTGAGGGTCTACTGGTCATCATAGGTAATGTTTATTACTCTCTTGGCTTGTTGATTGATAAGTTAAAAAGGTTAAAACTGAATGTAAAAAGTTAAAAAAGTTAAAAATGTTAAAAATGTTTAATATGCTCAACGGTGTGTATATGTGATCTTGGTTTATTTGTTACAGAGGTCGTTGTACCCGCTTACAAGTTTGATAACCCCACTGGGGTAAGAATATCTGGACATTTACAACTGATGAAGCAATCATAATTGCGAAACGCCTACTTATCCGGAAGTGACGTTTTGTATCTCTCAGTTTCGATTCTTTGGACTTTGCACTTGGAAGTTACATATTTCAGTTGACTTTATGGACGCTGTTGAATCACCGTTTTTCTTTTGCATTATATTCTGACCAAGAACTTGTCAAGGGTGAAGCAACCGTGTATTTTGTTATACTTTTGTGGTTTTGACTTAATCTCAATAATATTATTTAATGACGCACAATCATTTGTGGCATTTCATCGTTATTGTTAATTAATAGAGCTGGTGCTGTGGTTTCATTAACTTAGTCTAAGTCAGCATACGTATTTTGGATTTAGCTAACCTCCAGGTACTAGCTGGAGATCTCCTGCTACACAACTGATCTCCAGCCAATAGAGATCAGTTCACTTGGAGAAAATGGCTGCTTTGGAATTGGACTCTATGACATTGAAGACCCTGCCCTCTCCAAACCCCGCCCTCCTCAGGCTCCGCCCCCAAAATCTCCAGGTATTTCCCAACCCAGAGCTGGCAACCCTAATAAAGATAGATAGGAGCCAATGCAGCCATTTTGATGACATAGGATGTCATTGCATTTGGTTCACCATATTTGTGTTGCTGTCATTAATTATTCTTGTGCTTGTTTTATGTCATTTTACACTTATAATGCCATTTACACATGTGTCATTATATTTTTATCCCTTCATCTGAAAAGGCTTTTTGTGTATAATTCATCTCTTCTCCATTTTATCCACAATAACCCTGAAAGGTAGACCAAGAGAGAGTGATTGGATCAAGATCACCCAACAAGCTTGTTGGCAGAGTGGGTTTTCCTGATCCTAGTTTGATGCTCTAACCACTACACCACTCTAGCTCAGAATACATTCTGTTTGGGCGCCCACTGCTACACATTTATACACACAAGAATAATGATGATCCACGCATTAATTTTAGGGGGGGGGAGCGCATGAGGAAAAAAGAAGCTGGTGTGAAAATAAAGAATTTAACAAGGGTGAAATGAAATCAAAATCTGGATGTTCCAGTCGATCTAGGCCAAAGACATTTTCCTCCTCTGGCACTCGATGAGTGATTAATCTGGAAGTTTCAAAGTCCATTTCTTCTCCCCAGGTGCAAAATCATCCCTGTTCTTCAGGTCTGCATTTTCAAACAGAAATATTTAAGGAGGGTAAAAACCCACGCACCGTGAAGGAACTACCATTTGATGGTAAAATATTACTTTAGTCGGAAGTCTGCATTCATCACAATGTAGCCATCATGATTTATGGGAATGGTGTTGCTTTACTGGCCACTGCGAATGTAAGAAGGACAACGGTGTCATTATCGGCGGCTTTATCACCTGATGTATGAACATGTCAGGCCATAGCAAATGAATCTTAATGTTCCATGGACAATGGCGATGAAGGGAAAAAATGGTACTTAGTCGAGGATAGTGAAATGGAGGGAGCCATTTCCCAAGTGGTGGGCTGCGTCGAGCATTTAGAAGGCCATCTTTGGGAGTTAGTAGGGTTGGGTCCCTCTTGGCACTCAGGGCCTAGCAAAGATGCTTGGCCCATCGACTCCTATGCACAACCGCACATTTGACAACACATCACAAAAAAAGCAATCCTGATGTGATGTGTGGATGCACAGTTGCGTGAAGGTTCTGTTTGTGCTGTGTTTTACCAATGAGCAGGAGTTCAAGTGAGCTTCAGTGAAAGAAAGAAAGAAAGAAAGAAAGAAAGAAAGAAAGAAAGAAAGAAAGAAAGAAAGAGAGAGAGAGAGAGAGAGAGAGAAAGAGAGAAAGAGAAAAAGAAAGAAAGAAAGAAAGAAAGAAAGAAAGAAAGAAAGAAAGAAAGAAAGAAAGAAAGAAAGAAAGAAAGAAAGAAAGAGGGAGGGAATAAGAATAAGAAGTGGTTTTTATACCCCACTTTTCTCCACCTTAAGGAGTCTCAAAGTGGCTTACAATCACCTTCCCTTCCTCTCCCCACAGCAGGCACCTTGTGAGGTAGGTGAGACTGAGAGAGCTCTAAGAGAGCTGTGACTAGCCCAAGGTCGCCCACCTGGCTTCATGTGTAGGAGTGGGGAAACCAACCCGGTTCACCAGATTAGAGTCTACTAGGGCTGTCAAAAAAAAAAAATTCGGTACAGTTCGAATTCGGCCGAATTTGGCCCTTGTGGGTTCGGTACGTGCCGAAGTCCAAACTCCCCCACTTCGGATCCGTTCAATTCGGCGGGAATTCAAAGTTCGGAAAAAAATTCGGCCGAATAAAGCCATTAAAAACACAATCGCGCCTTTCCGCGGCTCTGGGGGGGCATTTTTGGGCTTAGAGGTCCCAAACTTTTGGCAGAGCTTCAAAGGACGTTTATTGAAAGACTCCCCAAGTTTTGTAAAGATTGGGTCAGGGGGGGCTGAGATATGGGCCCTGAAAGGGGTCCCCCCCACCCTTAATGTTGTGCATCTCTCAGCAGAGCTTGCCGCCCACGCACAAAGCTCCCAGCCCGACAACAGCAGAGAAATTAGCAAAACAACTGCAAACACAACCTTGTTAAACAACACCTTTGCAACACACAACTGAAACCTCTCCCCTCAAACCAGGGAGCGAGAGACTCGAGGGGGAACACACACCCCAGGCAGAACCGACGAAAGCCCCCTTTGGCTTCCCCCCCACCCACAGAAACTGCTCCCTCCCCACACACACACAGACTCTGCTTTCCCACACACACACACACATACACAGGAGAAAAATTATAGATTAAAGCCCCCAAAGGGGTCTTACTGTGGCTGTCTTCTGTTCCATCCGGACGGGCTGTAATCCAAGATGATTCCAATTAGGCACGGAACGTTTTGCTCTGGAGAGATGCACACAGGATCGGATCGGCTGCCCCATTCATCCCAATAGGGGAAAGGGGAAAGCCCATATCTCGGGACCCCCTGACCCAATGTTCACAAAACTTGGGGGGTTCCTTAAGAAGCTTAATCTAAAGTTCCAGTGAAAGTTTTGTGTCTGCACCCCCAAAAATGCGCCCCCTGCAGCCATGGAAAGAGAAAAGGGGGGGAGGCGATATTTCTGCCCCCACTGAACCCATCTTTACAAAACTTGGGTAGTATCTTAAGAATAATTCACTGAAGCTATGCTAAAAGTTTGGGGGCTATATCCCCAAAAAAGCGCCCCCTGCAGCCACATAAATGGAAAAGGGGGGGAGGGAAAAGGGGGAGAGCCCATATCTCGAGACCCCCTGACACAATGTTTACAAAACGTGGGGGGTATCTTAAGAACACTGGTCTGAAACTCCGCTCAAAGTTTGGGATTTGTACCCCCAAAAATGCGCCCCCTGCAGCCATGGAAAGAAAAAGGGGGGGAGCCCGTATCTCGGGACCCCCTGACCCAATGTTTACAAAACTTGGGGGGTACCTTAAGAAGCTTCATCTGAAGTTCCAGTGAAATTTTTGTGTGCACCCAAAAAAATGCGCCCCCTGCAGCCACAGAAAGGAGCGAATGTGCACAAGCACCCCCCACACACACACGAGGATTTCGCTCTCTCTCTCGCTCTCCCTGGCCGGGCCGCACATCAGCTGATTCCTCCAGTACTCAATCCTGACTGATTGGCCAGAAGAAGACCCAGCTTGCCCACCGATTGGCCGGGGGAGGAGAATGCTGCTTACTGACGGTTATGCTGCTTACTGACGGCCGAATTGGCCGAATTTATTCGCAAACTCCCGAACTCGCTGAATTCGGCCCCCCCGGTTGCCCGCCAGTTTTGAGTTCGGATCCGTCCGAACAGAAAAGCACCGAATCAGGGGAAATTCGGTTGATTTTCAGTTCGGACCGAACCGAATTGACAGCCCTAGAGTCCACTGCTCTTAACTACTACACCACTCTGGCTCTGTTAATTCTTAGAGTGTCGTGTTTGTTTGTTTTTACTCATCTGGTATTTTAAAGGGACTGAAGTATAATTGCTGCCATAGATTTAACTGTTGTTTTCCATTCTGCAGTTGCTTTAACTCTTTTTAATCAAGTTTCACTACAGACTGCCTGGAGGCCATGACTATGAAGTGGTGTATAAATGTGAGAAATAGTAACAATTGAAAAACACCAAACTGTATAAAGAGGAAATCTGCCTCCGGTACCAAAGCTCCCTTCAAAGGTTTCCTCTGCTTCTCGGCCAAATTCTACGTGCCTACAGGTACCTCCAGCTATTCCCTCGGTAATGACTGCACAATCACAATGCCTGCACTTTAATTTCAAAACCATCCTGGATCATTAAGTTGGCTGCACCATAAAGATCCAACAGGGGATTTTCAGTTGTTGCAGATTCCAGGTCTTTCAAGTTCTCCGTCAAGACCCGGAAGGCTAAACCACATTGTCCATGACAGATCCATAATTGTGTCTTCTCATTTAGAAGCAGACCCAAGAGGGGGTGTTGGATTTACCAGATTTTTACCCCTTCCTCCCTCTCATGAGCTCATACAAAGTCTTCTCCCCTTTTAAATGTCTTAGCAATCCTTTGAAGTAAGTTATGCTGAGAGGGACTGACCTGATGAGCTTCAGCGTAGTGTAGTGGTTAAGAGCAGTGGACTCGAATCTGGAGAACTGGGTTTTGATTTCTCCACTCTTTCACACGAGCGGCAGACTCTGATGTGGTGAAGTGGGTTGGTTTCCCCACTCCTCCACATGAAGCCAGCTGGGTGACCATGGACTAGTCTCAGTTCTCTCTGAGCTCTCTCAGCCCGCCCTACCTCACAAGGTGTCTGTTGTGGAAGGGGAGGAAGGGAAAGCTATTGTAAGCTGGTTTGATTCTCCTTAAAAGGTAGAGAAAATCAGCATATAAAACCCAACTCTTCTTCTTCTTCATGGAAGAGGAGGGAACTGGACTGCCAACTCTGAGTTGGGAAATTCATGGAAATTTAGAAGTTGATCCTGGGGAGGGTGGGGGTTTGGGGAGGGGAGAGAACCTTAACCCGGTATAATGCCATAGAATTCATCCTCCAAAGCAGCCATTTCCTCCATGGGAACAGATCTCTGTAGTCTGGAGATCAGTAATAATTCCAGGAGGCCTCCAGGAGTCCAGGCCCCACCTGGAAGCAGGCAACCATAGTGAGGTATTGAATCTGGGACTCCCCAGACCCAATCTGATTCTGAAGGTGAAATCAGTGGTGCTGGGAGAGGGGGTAGTGTTTAACCATTTCTCCCTAGACTGTTCTTCTGATCTACAGCCCCCTCCCCAAACAGCTGATACTTGGCTTGGAAAACATACAGGTAGTGTATTTTTCCTCCATTAGGGCCATATGAACATATAAAACTGACATATTGAGTTATACTATGAGCCTACTTTGCCCAATATTTTCTGATTTGACTGACAGCAGTTCCCCAGGGTCTCAAGCAAAGAAAGACCTCCCCTAGAACTTTCTAGCTGATTTTGCAAAACAACAGAGATGCTGGGGACGGAATCTAGGATGTTCCAAAGGCCAGGCACTGGGGAAATGACACATGGAACATGGAACACATCCCAACACTGCCTTGGCAAATTTGGGGGAGAGGGCAGGGGAGGGTGGAGTTTGGGGAAGATGTGATGTCTAGATTGCCTCCCCTAGTCTCTGTGACCTTTAGCATAAAAGCAAGGGGATATTCCTAGAGCATAGGGTTGCCAGGTCCCTCATCGCAACTGGAGGGAGATTTTGTGGGTGGAGCCTAAAGAAGGTGGGGTTTGGTGAGGGGAGGGACTTCAATGCCATAGAGTTCAATTGCCAAAGCAGCAATTTTTATCCAGGTGATCTGATCTCTATCTGCTGGAGATCAGTTGAATTAGCAGGAGATCTCCTGCTACTACCTGGCATTTGGCAACCCTACTAGAGCGTCTCTATGTGGAGGCCCCTTTCTCTTCCATTCCTCAGTTTTTCAGAGGTAGGGATTGGGGCTGGGGGGTAGATCAACTCCCTGGGTGGGTAAATAGGAGGCCTAACATTGGGGGAGGTTTTAAACTGCTCACTGTTGCTCAGTTCTAAGTTGCAGCCCCTGGTTCTATTTTCTGTGTCTCTGAGTCAGTCCACAAGAACATAAGAAAGGCCATGCTGGATCAAACCAAGGTCCATCAAGTCCAGCAGTCTGTTCACACAGTGGCCAACCAGGTGCCTCTAGGAAGCCCACAAACAAGACGACTGCAGCAGCATTATCCTGCCTGTGTTCCACAGCACCTAATATAATAGGCATGCTCCTCTAATCCTAGGGTTGCCAGATCCCTCTTCACAATCGGCGGGAGATTTTGGGGGCAGAGCCTGAGGAGGGTTGGGTTTGGGGAGGGGAAGGGAAGGGCTTCAATGCGATAGAGTTCAATTGCCAAAGCAGCCATTTTCTCCAGGTGAACTGATATCTATCAGCTGGAGATCAGTTGTGATAGCAGGAGATCTCCAGCTAGTACCTGGAGGTTGGCAACCCTATCTGATCCTGGAGAGAATAGGTATGCATCATGACTAGTATCCATTTTTACTAGTAGCCATGAATACCCTTCTCCTCCATGGACATATCCACTCTCCTCTTAAAGCCTTCCAAGTTGGCAGCCCTCAGGGCAGGAAGTTCCACAATTTAACTATGCGTTGTGTGAAGTCCCTAAAGGAGGATTCTTTTCAGTGCTGAAGAACAGGGTGTTTCTTTCCGTTTCTATCCCGTGACTTTTTTCTCAAACTCTTTCCTCACCGATCACTGCTTTTCGCAAAGTTCAAGGCTGAAGCATGCTAGCGGGGTAAAGAATCCCCTGGGCAATCCCTGGCCCCCATCCCTCCTCAAGACCACCTTCCGAGTAAATTCAATAGCGGTCCCAAATTGAAACACCGCATGATGGATGGGAAAGGTTAACTGAGTTTGATCAGTGCTACGAAGTACATTTTACACTCAATACGTTTACAAATGAGCAGCCGCATTAGAAGCATTCTGTATAGGGCGGCCCGTTCCACTCTGCTGACTGCCTGCCACCTACCAAACAGATGAGAATTAGTCCGAGGACGTCGCTCCTTTTCTTCCCTTGCTTGCATCGAAAGCAACATAAATCCTTTAACCTTCGCACAGGACCGTCCATTTGCATTAATTTCACCCTTTTGCACTTGCTTTCCCTTATCGGCACTATCGACAGATTTCTGTTCAGCCCATCGATCGTTGCTTTCCGCGGGCCTGATGCTGCTGTTTCCCTGACCTGCCAAGGCCATAGAAAGCCTGTCTCTAAATGGTCTGCCGCATTTCCCAGTGGGTGCTTCAAAGCAAAGGACTCTTCCTATGATCCTTCAGGTGATGGTCTCCAATCGTATGGGCTTTCCCCTCTCTCCAGCAGTCGTTTCTTTTTTTCTTTTTTTTACTAAAATTTTATTGGTTTTTATAATAGAAATTTTCCATAATAACTAAGAACATATAAACATTACAAAGAAAGAAAAGAGATAAAGGAAATTTCTTTGACTTCCCCATCACCTCTGTCCGCTTCTTAATAAAGTATTTTTATCCCAACGTAATATGGTCTGATCTTAATTATTCTTAAACTCATTTAAGTTTCATTTAACTTTCATATAACATACTCTATTGATATAAATGGTTATAATTCTTAGTATTAATAGTGTCATCTAGATCAGATTAAAATATATTCTTCCATTTTTCCCAGTTTTAATTCATATTCACAATATTTCATCCAAGCCTCCCATTCCCCCATAAATCGAACATTGTCTTTTTGATTTATAGTAGCTGTAAGTTTTGCCATTTCCACCAGTTCAAACATTTTCATAATCCAGTCTTTTTTCCCAGGAATATCTGCCCCTTTCCATTTTGCTGCATAGAGCAGTCTTGCAGCTGTTGTAGCGTAGATCAAAAAGTTTCTTTGTGTTGACAAGTCATCAGGTATCATACTTAGTAGCATCATTTCTGGTATTTTGGGTATATTTTTTTGTAGTATCAGTCTTAGTTCATTATAAATCATATCCCAAAAATCCTTGGCTTTGTCACAGGTCCACCACATATGGTAGAAGGAACCAACTTCCTTGTTACATTTCCAACATTTAGGGGACGTCATTTTGTAAATCCTTGCAATCTTCTTAGGTGTTAAATGCCATCTATACATCATTTTATAGATATTTTCTCGAACTGACTGGGCATTTATTCCTTTCAGGTCTTTCGACCATAGTCTTTCCCATTTATTTAAAACAATATCATGCCCCACATTTTGAGCCCAATCAATCATTGTTGGTTTAATTGTCTCCTGCTCACAATATATTGTTAAAAGAAGATTATACATTTTAGATATTAGTTGAGTGTCGTTGTCTAATAACATCTTATGAAAAAGCGATTTTTCTTTAGAAAATCCATTTCTCATATCTTGTGTAAAGACTGATTTAATCTGACAACCAGCAGTCGTTTCTAATAGAGCTGCCATTTGTCCACCTGTGGCAGGTAAACCCCTGCCCTTGGAGCCAATCCCCCGTTCTCAACAAACTCAGGAGCAGGTGGAAAAATGCCCAGTCAATGGACTCCATAGTCCATTGCTCTAGGCGTTTCCCCATGTCTCTATCATATTTTCCATAGAGATTAGGGGAGATTCCTACAGCATCATCTGGAAGTGATGTCATATCCTCTTCACGGTCCACCTTCCCAAGGCACCACCCTCAAAATTTTCTGGCATTTGCCAAGGCTGTGTTAGCAACACTACTTTCTGACCCTGGGAAAGTTTATTCCTGGGGCTGTGGGAACCAAGTGGAGTAATAGTTATGTAGGTCAGGAGACTGCAGTGGAGAGGGAGAAGGGGTCAAAAATCATTCTTTCGGGCTTCTTGACTGAGTTAAGCTCCACTGGCAGAAGAGGACGAAGGGAACCATTTCACCCCCTTTCCCCTCCTTACTGTAGCCTCCCAATACAGTTATTACTCCAAGTTGGTCTCTTGACCCCAATAATAAAGTTTCTCAGGACCGGCAATGGCTGATGGGGGGAGGGAAAGCCTGAACAAATGAAGCTTGTTATGAATCGAGGCGATGGAACTGGTATTGAGTTTGCATGAGTCAGATAAAATTGCACAGAACAAAACAGACTGAGAGTTTCTGTTTTAAAAGAATCAAAAACTTTACTAATAGGGAGGGAAAACTGGGATACATAAAATAATAAATCCTGTCTACATTGTTAGTTACCTACAAACTTGCTAGATTTCTCTAGCAGGAATCTATGGCTTAAAGATGGCCCTCTCTGCTCCTGAGAGAGCAGAGATGATCCATGCTACTTCTGTGAAATCCAAAAGGTGTGTATTGGACTGCCTGGGACAGCTTCTCTTCCTGTCCTTAACAAAGGAGAGCAATTAAACACATTGAGCCTACGTGACTTGTGACATGTAGTCAATGGTGATCTACTGACCATTTACTTAAGGTTGCAATGAAATGACATCATAATCTTGAGTCTATCTAAACATCAACATAAACAAAGTTAACCCTTTTCTATCTGACAGAAACGAAACTCTCTTCCTCTACCCAACGAAGCTGCCTTATACTGAATCGGACCCTCGGTCCATCAAAGTCAGTATCATGTACTCAGACTGGCAGCAACTCTCCAGGGTCTCAGGTAGAGGTCACCTCCTTGCCTTGTCCCTTCAACTGGAGAAGCCGGGGATCGAACCTGGGGACCTTCTGCACACCAAGCAGATGCTCTACCACTGAGCCACAGCCCTCCCTACCCAGCGTGGGGGTCGGCTTCTTTTTAATTCCAGTGTAGGCACGCCAACCCAAAGGTGAGGCAGGCTTCATCCCCCCACTCCCAGCCCATGCCAGGCTGAAGGAAGCTGATGATGCTTTGTCCTTGACAAAGAGATACTATCTAAGCAAATGAGAGAGTCAAAGAAATGCATTGTCTAGACGTAGAGGGAGATTACCCAGCCCAAGGTCAGGCAAGGAGAGCCGACAGGGACTGGCTCAGCTTCGAGATCCCAGAGAACAATCTCAAAGGGCCTTAACAACAAAACTTGCCCGCCTCTCCTCGTCTGCACTAAGTCCCTGAAAACTCCAAAGGCTCTTATCTGCTTTGCTCGAGTTATCCACTTAAATTTTTTCAACTTACTTCCAATTGTATTTTGTGGCTTTTGTGCGGCGTAGATGGCTGTGACTTGTGTAATCAATTTATATTTTTTTTTTATCTGTGTTCTTTGGTATCCCTTATACCCTTGAGATGCCGAATCCGCTGCTTTTCAGCCTGTGACTGAAATGAAAATGAAGGGGAGAGGGAGGAGGACGCCGGAGAGGAACATCCCCTCCTTTTGGACATTTTGAAGCGAGGGAAGGTGGGGGGGGGGAACAGATGATTGTCGAATGTGTTCAGCAAGTGGGGCGGGGGGATAAGTAGCTCTCGGGAGATAACGTCGGTAAGCCGGAGAGGAAATAAGATTCGGTCAGGACTGAGAACTCTCGTCCTTCGCGAAAGTCCTGATGAGGTGATAAATAAGGTTAATTTTCGGTTTTATTTGGCTATCCTTTACAAGAGGTAGGCAGGGAAGAGGCTCCCTCCGACAGCCTTTCACGCGGAGATAGCATCTCTTGCTGCCCATCCGGTTCATAATTATTCATGGATACAGTGGACGTCAAGGGCAGGCAGAAGGGCTGTGCTGAATCATGACAAGGATTAGTCACTTTAATAATTCCATCTCCATCCATAACCAGAGCTAAGGCAGAATTTTACTTTCAAGAGGTTTTTGTTGGAATGAGTACATGGCAAGAGAAGGAAAGAGATCGCTCTGATGCTTTCTTCACAGAAGGCTTCAGTCCTGAAGGGTAAAGCCTGAAAGGGCTCTGCTTATCTTCACCACCTCAAGACTGGAGAGCCAGTGTGGTGTACTTGTTAAGAGCAGTGGGCTCTAATATGGAGAACCAGGTTTGATTCCCCACTCCTCCACATGAGCTGCAGACTCTAATCTGGAGGACAGGGTTGGTTTCCCCATTCCTCCACAGGAAGCCTGCTGGGTAAGGTTGGGCTAGTCACAGTTCTCTCAGAACTCTCTCAGCCTCGCCTACTTCACAAGGTACCTGTTGTGAGGGGGGGAAGGGATCGTAAGCCACATTGGGTCTCCTTAAAGGTAGATAAAAGTGGGTTATAAAAACCAACTCTTCTTCTCAGATCGAAACCTTTTGCACCTGGCATTGGCAAGCAGGTGGCAAAAACAGCCAGATATTAGCAAATCCAAACATGAATAATCCTAATTCTTCTGGTGCCTTACTGCTGTCGTTCCAGTTTGCTGAGGATAATGGGAGCAGAGGATGGAGATAGCAACTCAGCAGGTAATGAAACTCATGAACACATTGGCCAGCATGGTTAAGAGTGGCAGACTCAAATCTGGAGAACCCAGTTTGATTCCCCACTTCTCACCGAAAGCCTGCTGGGTGACCTTGGGCTAGTCACAGTTCTCTCTGAACTCTCTCAGCCCCATCTACCCCACAAGGTTTCTGTTGTGGGGAGGGGAAGGGAAGGCAATTGTAAGCCGCTTTGAGACTCCTTAAAGGTAGAGAAAAGGGGGGTATAAAAACCAACTCTTCTTCTTCTTCCAATAGCAAATGTTTGGAGAACAAATGATATTCAGGCGTGTGGCCCAATGGCCCGAATCAGTACGAGGCACTTTCTTAGGCTCTCCTTCCCACCCGGCCCAGCTACCCAAAAGCATTTTAGACTGATGAACCACCATCCTCCCGTTCCCATCCTTCATGTTGTTGCTGTTGTTTTTGCTTCGCACAAATTCAATAAACACTTAAGACTACACTTTGCATAATTTAACACCTTTCCAAAACATGAGCCCTGAATAATTAATGTTAGACAACATGCTAATCACCTTGGAACACAAACCGAGAGGTAACTCCCCCCTGCGTGCACATCTACTTTTTATTGGAGACGGGACTGAGGTTTGCAGAGGACCACAGAGGGTTTTTCCTTTTGTCTTCCCCATTCACAGCTCAGCACGAGGATAAAACGACGGCTCCCGCTGAAAGCCGAATGCATTATTGATGTCAAACCCAGAAATGATATTTTTCCTCATCACCTTTGGCTCCTCCGAAAGCAACTGACTTGCCAAGCCCTTGGCTCAAGGCTGCGGGGGTGGAAGCCCCCTTCTGCAGCCCATTGACGGGGACGAGGGTGCTTGAGAAACAATCCCAGAACTCACCTCGGCAGCCTCGTCGATTCATATATCAAAGGGATGAATCCAGGTAAACGTGCTGTTTGTGTGGCAAGGTACCTTTGCCAGGTTCGCTGGTGGGGTTTTGCAGCAGTAATGAAAGTGTGAGACAGAGAGGAACGTTTGCAAACACTCAATGCTCACAATGAACAACAGCTAGGGAACCCCAGTTGGCTGGAACTTATGGTGTTTTTGTAATATCTGTTTGTTTACACATACAGAAATGGAGCAAAACAGACAGGTTTGCCAAGAGATTACAGAATACAGGTGTGTTGGACTCTGAGCCAGAGTGTGGTCCCTTTAAGAGAAACTACTTCTCATTGAGAGGGGTGGGACCAGAGGTGTTCTACAAAGCCTCTATAGCTCTGTACAGTTCAGTTTTCCTTTGGTCTGAGGGCCAGAGTCGTGAGACGTGGTCAGGAGCAGTCCAAGTCAAATGCTTGGTTGTCTCTAGGTTCAGGTTCCAAGCAGAAGTACCGAAAGCATAATCCAAATGAGGGATCAGGGTCTGGGGTCAGATTCACACAGTTTCAGCCAAAGTGCACAACCAACATGGAATGGTAGCAATAAGTTGTTCCCACAATGAGTCAGCCACAGTAGCCACCTTAAATAGCCCTGAAGTGGATTAGCTGCTGTGCTTTACCCTGACTCAGCATTCTCTGCTTGGTGAAGCTCATTAGCCTCATTACAATAATCTGGGAGAGTACTTAGCTGTGCTTGTAGTCTGGCACTTCTTCTCTTATCATGCAGTTGCGACCTGAGTCTCTTGCACCTCTGCTGCAGTGGCTCTAGAGGGCTTTCTGGTGGCACCACCTGAGGCTGAGCTTCTGGCACAGGTAAGTCCCCTGCGCTGGGCAGCTGCAGACATGGGGAGGCCCTTCTGCCTGTGTTTGCTCAGCCTGCTGCAACTGCTCTGTTCCACTGCCTTCCTCTGCTTCAAGGAGGCCTCAGCAGGCAGACTCATGACACTTACCCTGGACATGGCTGATCTGGCCTCCTGGATCTACTCCAAGTTAACATAAAGACTAGACTACTGCAATGCATAGGCCTCCTCTTGAAGTCAGCCTGGAGACTCCAGCTGGTAGAGAACACCATAGCTCAGTTATTATCAGGAGCCAGGTGAAGCATGCATACTACTCCCATTTTCAGTCACTCCACTGGCTGCCCATCAGTTACCGGCCTCAGTTCAAGGTATTGGCCTGGCCATACAAAGGTCTTTGCCATAGAAAGCCCTCCATGGGCCCATCATATCTGGAGGACCCCCTTTTCCCATGTGCTCGGCCACAGCAGCTTTGCTCATCAGGTGCAACCCTTCAACTGGGAAATATCAACAGCTGCCCATACATATGCCTTCTTCGTTGTGGCCCGCACCTTATGGAACGGCCTGCCTGAGGAGATTCAGAAGGCTCCCATTCTCCAGGCATTCCACAAACTACACACAACTGAATTATTCAGGAGTGCCTTTTTACACAGCCAATAGAACTATAATGTGTTGACATGTTTTCAGAAAGATGTTTTGGTAAAGGGACGGGGACTGTCGTCCGTACTGTGGTGTCTAATCTGTGCTGTCTGTTGGTATAAGTATCTTCCTTCTATGTATCTCCTCCGTTTAACATGTCATGTTAATGCTCATGCTTTGTTTCAGCTTGTTTTCAGCGCTGTATTCAGATTGTTTTTTCATTTTCAAAGGGTTTTTGTTTTGTTTTCAGATTGCTGCAATCCTAATCTGTATTGTAGTGTTTATTTGATGTCCCACTTCGGTTGATTTAAATTGCTGGTGGATAGCAATCAAAAAGGTCAAGCAGAAGTGTCGTTTCTACGTTCTGTTTGCAGGATGAAAGGAAATCTTTGTGTGTGTGTAAGAGAGAGAGAGAGCGCACTCATACGTGTGCGGTGCATATTTGTAAAAGAGAGGATAAAATGGAAGGGAGATGGAAAGATGGACTGAGCAGGGCTGAAATGGGTAGCGGTTATTATGCTATCAGAGAGCACAAATTCATCGCCAAGCCAGATGGAGTGCGGAATGCCCTCAAGTATGAACTCCAGATATCCAGCAAATCCATCTGGTGGCTACAACAAGGAAGTCCTTTTGAAGCAGATAAATTAGAAATACTATTCCATTGGAGTTTGCTTTTTTTTTCCCCAATCCACACTAAAGAGAATGGTATTTAGACGGGCATGGGCGGGGGGATAACAGATAGTAAATGGGCTAAGGTTATATTCAAAGGAACATTGGCCATTTATGCATCGTCATTAGCAGCACGTTCCAGGCTGAATTGCTCCGCATATTTTTTTTTAATTTGGAACCGTCATTCCGGAAGTGACTGCGAAGCCGGCGCATACCTGGTTCACATTACTTAAGAGCCCATTTAACCCAACCTTTGGTGTTTGCCACGAAGAATTCTCCTCAAGGAGCCATGCAAAATAACAACGGCACTTTAGCTACGCACATGCTAATAGCTATGCAAACAGGAACAAAGGAGCAGGTGAGTGGAATTCCTCCTTTTGCGTCAGGACCGTGAATAAGCATTTTTAAAGTCATATTTTTAAAAAGGGCTTTGAGTGAGCGTCAAAACTGACCATGCATAAATGGCCATTGTTTAAACCGATAACTTGCTGTGGAAATGCACTCATCAAGTTTTGGTCAGACATACATTCTTCTCCCTTGGACTGAGGTCAGGGAAATTCTGCTCTGCTGAAGAAGCTGGCTGTGTGCAGGGCTGATTGGCTATCACTAGTATAATCACTAATCTACACCCCTCTTCCCAAAAGGGTTTTCAACATAGTACACATTGTTGTTGTTTTTAAAAAAGGAAGACAAATGTACATTTAATCAAATTAATAGACATACAGCTATAACAATGAAGGCTGGGATACAGAGCCATCTTGATTTGCTTCGATATCTATCATTCCTACTGCCACAGTGGAAGCCATAATCCTCAGTTCTAACTGAACTTCCTCCCTACAGACAGTGGCAAAATTCATCTCATGGGCACTAAAACACCCTGACCAAGTCCTGAATCTATCTCGGCTAATGAGTCCTGAGGACTTTGGTCTAATTCTTATAGTAGGCAAACTGATATTTTGGCTCAGTTTTAAAATGTACTATTTCCATCCTATTATTATGTCAACCTTTTGATTCCAAATAGTGGTTATCTGAATGCTGCATGTTTCTAAACAGTATTAGGCCCAGCCTGAGTTAGTTCAACCAGCCATTGTGCTTGATGAAATATTTTATTGAGAATAAACAAGTTGAACACGCATGAAGCTGCCTTTTACCAAATGAGACCCTTGGTCCATCAAGGTCAGTGTTGTCTACTCAGACTGGCAGCGACTCTCCAGGGTCTCAGGCAGAAGTCTTCCACATCACCTATAACCTGATCCTTTTTTAAAACCAGAGGTGTCAGGGATTGAACCTGGGACCTTCTGCAAGCCAAGCAGATGCTCTACCACTGAGCCACGCCCCCTTCTATATTACACTTTCAGGTACCCACTCTTTGTCCAGGCCTCATCTCTTGTTTCCAAGTGTACCTGCTGGTGCCCAAATGTCTTTTGATGCTTGCTTCCCCTAGACCAGGGGTGTCTAACTCAATTGTTACAAGGGCCAGGTATGACATAAATGTCACTTGGTCAGGCCAGGTCATGCCTTGCCAGGCCAGATCAAGAGTTTGGGGGGGCTGCCTCGGCTGGCTTGCAAGCCGGATAAGAGCTCTCAAGGAGTAGGGGGAGGAGGAAGAGGAAGAGGAGAGGAAGAAGAAGAGTTGGTTTTTATATGCCGACTTTCTGTACCACTTAAGGGAGACTCAAACCAGCTTACAATCACCTTCCCTTCCCCTCCCCACAGCAGACACCCTGTGAGGTAGGAGGGGCAGAGAGAGTGACTTGCCCAAGGTCACCCAGATGGCTTCATGTGTAGGAGTGGGAAATCATACCCAGCTCTCCAGGTTAGCCTCCGCCACTCATGTGGAGGAGTGGGGAATCAAACCCAGTTCTCCAGATCAGACTCCACTGCTCTTAACCACTCGACCATACTGGCTCCAGCCCTTGGGCCTTATGTTTGACACTCCTGCCCTAGACTCTAGTGTTCATCAATCCTTCTGACCCTCAGCTGCCCACCGCTGCCCCTGGCAGTGCCTCCATGTCACATGCAGACAGATGCATCAAATGCACCAAATCAGGATGCTTGACATCTGCCACACGGGGCTGGTGGGCATTCTGGTGCTCCAGTCTACATGGCTGACGGAGGTTCCAACTACAAAAGCAGCAGTATCCTCTACAGCAGTGGTTCCCAACCTTTTTTTGACCAGGGACCACTAGGACTTTTTTGTTCGGTGCAGGGACCCCAAGGTTCAAAATAAAAATTCCGGGAATTTGAAAATAAACTTTAATCATAACTGTTAGTTAGACATTAAACTTAGAATTATATTTGAATATATATATATTATAATAGAGAACTTTTAATTAAAAATATTAATTTATTATGGGTTTATAACTTTGTTTCGGGGACCTTAATTTAGTTCTCGCGGACCCCTGGGGGTCCATGGACCCCTGGTTGGGAACCAGTGCTCTACAGTAATTGGAGCATGAAATGTCTAGTGTGATGTGCTTCATTCTTGGAGTTCCTTTCCCACTGCTTCCAGCTTGAACCCCACAGCGCTCAGTCGTTCAGGGGAGGGGGGAGGCTGTGGACTGCCGAAGCCTGAAGATCCCCCCCCACACACACACACACACACAACATTAATTACTGGTAGGTTCTCTGAACTTGGTAGTGGTTACAGTCCTAGTTACAGTCCTAGGTTACAAACATTGCATGTTTGTGTAACCATACTGTCACCTAATGGTCAAACGTAGTTTCTACTTCTTTTCAATGTGGCTTTTGTGTTTCGAAATGCTCGTTCGTTTCAATATGAGTAACAGTGAATCGAAAGCTCATGGGAAGAGAAGGAGAATATACATATGCAACTTTTAAATTAATGTTTTAGAGCCTTTCTCAGTAAACTAAAGATTTTTGTTGTTGTAAAATGTATTAATTTAGTGGCAGGATCTTCTTCCCTCTTCTCTTTTGTAGGCAAGACATTGCTGTATTCCAACACAAAGTCCTATTGAACCCAATGGGATTTATAAACAACTTGTTTCCTGGTAGTCAAGGAAGCATTCCTTTAATAAAGGAAAGGCACTCTGCATGTGATCAGAGAGAATGACTGGCGCAAAGTCACCTAGTGAGCTTCTTGGCCCTCTGGAGGTTTGAACTCTGGAGATCCTGGTCTAGGACTGTAACCACTACCGAGCAATCATTTTGAACTGGGATTTCTCATGCCAAGGACAGGAATGGGGGTGGGTTATGGATTGTCTGAAGGGGAGCATTGATATGCCATGGAAAAACATATAGCCTAATATGTTTAAGTGATGCTTATTTGTTAAAATGCAATAGAATACCATTTTAATAGTATGTACAATAACGTAAAACACAATTACAGGGACTCAAGTACTCGTCAATCACTGCAGCCCTTGGGAGAGTCATTCTCTCCGCCTTGCCTAACTCACAAGGCTGTTCTGAAGATGAAATGCAGACACAGGAAAGGGGAATGTAGCTATTGGCTACAACACCAAAGGACAAAATTGAATTAAACACTGGAGAGCCACAATCACATCTCTTGTCTCTTTACATTTCTTTAAACAGAAGTCACTGGAGGGAGGCTGGTTTGGGGCCATGTTGCCAGTTCCTCCTCCCACTTTTTCACAGTTTAAATCAGTCCTCTAGGTAGGGTTGCCAGGTCCTTTTTCGCCACCAGCGGGAGGGGGCCCCAAACCCCATCCTCCTCAGGCTCCGCCCCAATAACCTCCCACCAGTAGCGAAGAGGGACCTGGCATCCCTACCCATCTAGCTACTGAACAGACCCAGGCCACTGCAGCTTGCTATATTAAAGATCATACCTTGGCTCGATGCAGCTATAGAGGTTTATCATCCAGCGTGGTGTAGTGGTTAAGAGCGGTGGTTTGGAGCGGTGGAGTCTGATCTGGAGAACTGGGTTTGATTCCCCACTCCTCCACATGAGCGACGGAGGCTAATCTGGTGAACTGGGTTTGTTTCCCCACTCCTACACACAAAGCCAGCTGGGTGACCTTGGGCAAGTTACAGCTCTGTTAGAGCTCTCTCAGCCTCACCTACCTCACAGGGTGTCTGTTGTAGGGAGAGGAAGAGAAGGTGACTGTAAGCCGGTTTGAGTCTCCCTTAAGTGGTAGAGAAAGTCGGCATAGAAAAACCAACTCTCCTCCTCCTCTGGAATCAATGTACCAACCACAGACTGAGAAGGGATTGGATCTATTAATTTTTTTAAATTCCATCCTTTCTTTCATTTAAAAGAATTGTGTATATAAATTTAACAATAATTCACCCTTTCTTTAACGAGCTGAAGGCAGTCTATATGGTTCTCTCCCTACTCCAAGCAGTTAGGCTCCCTGTCCAGAATCCCCAATGATAATGTATCTCAGGAAGCAGAAATGCAAGTTACTTTCTGCTTCGGTGGGCTGCTGTATGCCAGCCTAGAACAAAGATACTAATAATGGCTACCTCTGAAAGTCTGCCTTGAACCACCAGATGTCAGACTTGGTCTTTCAGTCGTATGTGAGAATGTTCCCTTTCACAGTGCATGAAATAAAAGTTATTTGTCTGCCACAATCTGCTGTTATTTCAATTCAGTGGTTCTGCAGTAATTTCCTACTCTGTCTGCCTTCAGGAGAATCCTCAAAAATTCTGTCTCTCTCTCTAAAATCAAGAAGAAGAAGAGTTGGTTTTTATATGCCGAGTTTCTCTGCCACTTAAGGCAGAATCAAACCAGTTTACTATCACCTTCCCTTCCCCTCCCCACAACAGACACCCTGTGAGGTAGGTGTGGCTGAGAGAGCTACAAGAGAGCTGTGACTAGCCCAAGGTCACCCAGCTGGCTTCGTGTGTAGGAGTGGGGAAACCAATCCAGTTCACCAGATTAGCCTCCGCCGCTCATGTGGAGGAGTGGGGAATCAAACCAAGTTCTCCAGATCAGACTGCACCGCTCCAAACCACCGCTCTTAACCACTACACCACACTGGCTGTTTGGATCAGTGTTGGATCTGTTTGGATCAGTGGTTCCCAAAGTGGGCAGTACCACCCCCTGGGGGGTGCTAGAGGTGGGGCCCTTCAACTGTGTTGTTGGATAGGGTAGGGGTGCTGGGGTTGAGTTTGTAGAACCACTGTGGCCCGAAAAGGACTTCAATGCCATAGAGTCCAATTGCCCAAGCGGCCATTTTCTCCAGGTGAACTGATCTCTATCAGCTAGAGATCAATTGTAAAAGCAGGAGATCTCCAGCTAGAGGTTGGAAACCTTAGCTATAGGCAACAGGCATGATAGAACAGAAGGAAAAGGGATCTTGTGATGCCTTACAGACTAACAGGGCTGACACCACTGAGAGCAAATGATGCTAAAAAAATTATTTTAACACATTAATAAATGCATTTATATTATTTATATAGCGCTTTTCTCCCTAGTTGGGACTCAAAGCAGCGTAGGACATCGTTTCTCCTCCTCCATTTTCTTACAGCAACAACCCTGCTAGGTAGGCCAGTCGGAGAGTTTGTGACGGGCCCAAGGTTACCCAGTAAACGTACGTGGTAGAAATGGCTCTGCCGGCCATAGTATATTGCACTGATGCAGCACTACAACTGAATATAAATCAAGTGGGTACTGAGATGGATATTTGGGAGCCTTTTGGTTCTCCTAGGAAACCTCTCTTTTTCTCCTTTTTAAATATATTTTTATTTTTCACACTAAATGTGACAAACTAAAACTACAATATATACAATATCACATAGCCCACACGCTGTACACTACAGTATACCAATACATACTTTGTCAGGGTGCACGTAAAACAGTTGATTTCATTATAAATTCGCCTAACGTAAAAAATCTACTGTACTATTAATTATTAACAACCTTTCCACGGCAAAAATGCTCAATAGAGAACATTCAGCTTTGCCCCTAAATGACCTTTGCGTAGAATCATCTGATTTTCTGTAGACGGTACACATCATACTAGAGCAAAAACCATATACAGAGTATCTGTTGCAGTTCATGCTGAATCCCAAACCGTCTCGCGTGCGACAGTGAGCCCTCCGAGAGCTATCCCGCGAGCATCCATACTGAGCAGGCTTACCCATTCTGAAGCCTCGCATTTCCCGATCATGCTTAACATAGGGGAGAAACATCTTAAGGGAGTTTGAAGTGGTAATGGGCCATGAAGCATATGGCAATGTTCTGCCATCTCGCGAGCCATATGTACAGGCAGGCCTACAGACTGTCGGGATGTGATACGCCACAGATAATATCCGTGATAAATTATTCACTTAACCAAAAATTGTACATCAAACCTCAGCAGCTGGTAAAAGCTGGAGTTTTGCCCAGTACATTAAGGGAAGTTTGCTTCCTCAAAGCTCAACTGTTCTTTGGGGGATTTGAATTATGCATGTTACCCTGAAAGCTAATGCCGTACATACGCATTCAAAGTTATTATTAACCTCATCAAGAAGGGAAGAAATCGAGGAAGCAGCTGGTTTTCGGCTAACGCATTGAGGACAGGGGGATGTTTTTAAGGAGCTGCTGATAAAGGGCTCAGGTATTCGTTTTTGACAAGGGTTTCATTCTGGTAGCCGAGCCAGGCCTTGTGGCTTTGGAAGCAGGTGAGCTCAAATTGGTTTCTCTTGGTCCTAAGCCACGGCAAAACCCAGGATTCTAAAACGTCTCTTGTCCCTTCCAAAGGATGCAGGAATGCAAATCCACTGAAGAAACGTGCCGAGCCATCAAGCCATTGGCTCAAAGACTCCATCGCGGAAGGCAAGCTCCGCTATCAAATTTTCAATTCATGGTATGAGTAGTTAGAAAACTAGGAGTACTTAGAAAGCTCCGGAGAGTTTTAACTGCTGCCTAAGAAGTCGGAGCAGCCACTTCCATTCAAAGCGGCAATGCAGGTGACAATTTTTATGTATTTTATTTTGTTTATTGAAAACATTTATATGCCGCCTTTCAACCAACATAGGGTTCCCACGGCAGCAAACACCAGGCATCAAAACATTTAAACATTAAAATGACATTTAAAATGCATATATAAATATTTAGCAATACAATAAAAACATATAAGCATGCAGACAAACAAACACAGCCAATAAGAGTTCTATGGGGGGGTATGCCAAACAAAAGGGGAGGAAGTCTTCACTCATTGGTGACAGACAATATCAGAGGGAGGCAGACTAATACACAAAGGTCATTTATGCAGGGGAAATTTGCGTTTGGTTTGCTGCACGGTTTTCTGCTCCGAATTCTCAAACATCATATGCATGAGGGATTCTCTCCCCGCCCCCATCCCAGGAGTACCTTGTGATTAATCTTGCATCCCAGTGAATCACGGAACTGAGTCCCTCCCCCTGAAAATGCAGCCGTGTTGCACTTTACTTGGAGGGGCGGGTCAGCTCTTAAAGGGACTGCGTGTGTTTTGCTGGGTATTCCTCCCCACCTTTCTTCAACAGCTCCCTGCTGGGAGCTGCCTTCCAACTTTTGCAGCCTTCTTCAGTTTCCTCCTGAAGGTTGAACTCCCTCTTTTGTGCTTTGCTTTGAGGGAAGGGGTTGGATGGGAGGATGCAGCCAAAATGGGCATGGGGAGAGAAACCCGAAGTTAAGAGCTATGCATGGAAATAGGGGGAATCTGCATTGCTCTTGCCTCGAAGCAGTATTTAAATTCGTCCTAAAACAGGATCCTAGAACTGCAGGGGAAGAATGAGGCCAGAGCGAAATCACGACTGAAGGTTGGTAAAATCATGAATAATGCAAAAGAAGCCTTGAAGCAGTCCAGCAGGGACTGCGAAGTAAATACCCCTGCATAAATGGCCAAAGAATCCACAATTGCCCCTAATAACCAAGGATGAGATTTTAACATAGAATCATGGTTCTCCTTCAATTACATGTTCCGCTTGGGCCTACAGTGGAGCATTCACACAACAGGACAGGACAGGAAAGAAGCCATGTGAATAGGGTTGACAACCTCCTGATGGGGCCTGGAGATCTCCTGGACGTACAACATATCTCCAAGCTACAGAGATCAGTTCCCCTGGAGTAAATGGCTGCTTTGGAAGGTGGACTCCAGGGCATTATACTCTGCTGAGGTCCCTTCCCAGGTTCTACCCCCCACATGTCCAGGAATTTCCCAACCTGGAGCTGGCAACCTGATTTGAATCAGCTTTCCTGTTGAGGGCTGTGCATTATCTACCTCACAGTATGACATTCTAATGGAAAACACACGTCTCAGTCTTCACTGTCTGGTCCTTTCCCCCTCCTCACCGCTTGACAGAATGCAGCTGGCAGGATTTGGAGAGGCAATAAAGGAGGGGAAGGAGCGCTCTGGGCCTGCTGAGCTGAGAGGGAAGAGGAGCGCAAATAAATATTTCACTAAGACTTAGCACATGAGACAGGGCAGCATAAATAAAGCAGAAGTGCGAGGGGAACAGCTTCAAATGCCAATTGGCTTAAGTCATCTGTGTCCTCAGTAGGAGAAAGAGGCCAGGAGATTTATTCCAAAGTGAGAAAGGAGGTGGTGGCGGGGGAGATATTTTTTATTATCATTGGCTTTGTGCAAGGGGGAAAGGGAGAATGAAGGAAGGGCAACCGTCCTTCACCTGGGTTGGAGAAGCAGATCTCATGATATAACCTTTATACTGCTGTGATGGTTAAATAAATAGAGGTGAGTCTAGGGTTGTCAACCTCCAGGTACTAGCTGGAGATCTCCTGCTATTACAACTGATCTCCAGCCGATAGAGGTCAGTTCACCTGGAGAAAATGGCCGTATTGGCCATTGGACTGTATGGCATTGAAGTCCCTCCCCTCCCTAAACCCCACCCTCCTCAGGCTCCACCCCAAAGAGGGACCTGGCAACCCTAGGTGAGTACAATGCTAGTAGTACTGCCCTCATAGTATTGGAAAGTTTTTGTGGAGCAGGGAATGAAGCCACTCCACTCCACCCTGTCTGGAGTGGGTTATAAGATCTGGAATGAGTTCTGACTTCAACTCTGGTATGCACTAGACATTCCTGGCACAGGTAAATCTTTCGACACTAGGACTCCCATATCCCCTCTGGCCATTGGGTTGCCAGCTCTGGGTTGGGAGATACCTGGAGATTTTTGGGGTGGAGCCTGAGGAGGGCAGGGTTTGGGGAGGGGAGGGACTTCAATGCTATCGAATCCAATTGCCAAAGTGACCATTTTCTCCAGGTGAACTGATCAGTTGTAATAGTAGGAGATCTCCAGCTACCACCTGGAGGTTCAACCAAAGGGGAAAAAACAACAACAACCACTTGTGCTGTATCACGTAAGTGCAAAGAAAAACCAGCACACAGGCTCACCATAAATCACAAGAAACTATGATCTACATCACAATGGATAATTATTATTGTGTTCTATCACTATTATTTACATATATACTTACAACATACAAAATTGTGTGCAACAATGTGCATTATATATTCAAAAATTCTTATATAACATAAAGCAAAAGAGACCAAGATTTTAGAAGTTCCCAACGAATGGTGAAAGGTTGAAGCTGTGATAAGACACACAAGCAAGTGACTATGCCGCTCTTGCTTGTGCGTCTTACCACAGCTTCAACCTTTCACCATTCATTGGGAACTTCTAACATCTTGGTCTCTTTTGCTTTATGATATATAAGAACTTTTGAATATATGATGCACATTGTTGCACACAATTTTGTATGTTGTAAGTATATATGTAAATATTAGTGATAGAACACAATAATAGTTATCCATTGTGATATAGATCATAGTTTCTTGTGATTTATGGTGAGCCTGTGTGCTGGTTTTTCTTTGCACCACCTGGAGGTTGGCAGCTCTATCTGGCCACCGGCAGGGGATGGGGGGTAGGGTTGCCAGATCCAGGCTGGGAAACTCCTGGAGATCTAGTGATGGAGCCTGGGGAGGACACGGACCTCAGTGGGGTACAATGCCATAGAGTCCGCCCTCCAAAGCAACCATTTTCTCCAGGGGAACAGATCTCTGTAGTTTAGAGATGAGCTGTAAGTTTAGCGCTGTAGTTTAGAGATGAGCTGGTAAATAGGCTTCCCTTGCCCTTAATAGTATGAACACAAAGCGAGATCTCTTTAGCTACGCAAAGTTGTGATGTCATAAAATACATGATCCCTGATTGCCTGGGACCATTCTAAAAAAGAGCTTGGGGAAATAGAATAGAAATTTTATTGTACCCCGCTCTCCCCAGCAGAACCGGGCTCAGGGCGGCTTACATCATAAATACATATATACATAGTAAATACAATTTTGAAATACAGTTATTCCCGGGGCCATTTTACTTGTGGTGGAGTTGATTTCCCACACCAGCCATTTTGCTTAGCTTGGTATTGAAGTCGCAATCCACACATGTGCCCAGAACTTTTATTTAACCACTGAATTCCCATCCCCAGTTCCTAAACTACAAGAATTCACAAGTATACCTGGGATCAGAATCAGAATCAGATTTATTAATACGGCATACGCTAGACAAACACTTATGTCATCTGTACATAAAAGATTACATAGATTTTACAAAAACAGTACCTAGTTAAAATTCTTGAATAATATATAATAAACTAAAATTCTCCAAATATTAAAAGATTTTGTAGATTTAATCTAACTGCCATGACCCAACTTTAAGCGGTGGACTTTGTATGCAACTGCACAGAATTTAGCTACCTGTTTTACAGCCTGGACATACCTGGGATCGCAGATTATGTTTTCCATCTCACTTGTTTAAAAAAAGGCTCCTTTGCTACAATCAACACAATGCTACAATCAACACTTGCTTAAAATAAACCATCGCCCCATATTAAAATCATTCATTCATTTCCCCCACCCCTTCCCCATCATTCTCATCATAAGTTCAACCAAACAATCTCTGGCAATTCAAATCAGCTGGGAGAGACAAGTATTCTTCTATTACAAGTCATAATTTATGGCCCCCCTGCATCCAGAGAGCTTCTGCCGCCCTCCGCTTCACCTCCATGAATCTTTATTTTGGACTGGAATCTAGCAGTCGATAGTATTTACTTCCTATTGACTTCATTCTTAACACAGCAGGGCAGGGAGGAGGAGGAGAGAACTGAACTATTATCGACCTCTCCGTCATGCTTCTAATCACAACAGTCCATCAAAAGAATCGAGAAGTCATCTCTCTGGGTCGCGGACAGTGTATCAGCAGCCTCGAGCGATCAGCAACAAGGAAACATTTCCCACTAAACAATTGGGGATGAGATAAAATTTGTCATCCCTATCGTTTCAATCTAAAAATCCCCTTTACTTCCCTCTTGCACATATCAAACCAGGGATTCTTTCTTTGGTGCCATTTTCTGTTTCCTTGCACCCGATTGCCCCCCCTAAAAAGGACTCTTTTTTTCTCCCAGTGTGGCCCTTGCAACAATAAACTAGCGCTGTATGCATGAACGGTACATATCGTATGTTTAAAGGCTGTCTGAATGGTGTGTAGAAAATATACAACATGAGGACACTGTAAAAGTAAATCTGCAAGACCGAACAGCAGGAAGGGGAGAAGGGGAACAAAAAAGAGGCACAAAGGTAAACAGCAATAAAATCGGGGCTAGAGATCCATCCCTATAGAGCTTCTGCGAATGGTAACGCTTTCATCCTCCTCACTTCCTCAAGTGGTAGGAATTTTCTGAGGAGGAGGAGGAGGAGAAGAAGAGTTGATTTTATATGTCTACTTTCTCTGTCACCTAAGGGAGAATCAAACCGGCATACAATCACCTTCCTTTCTCCACCCCACAACAGACACCTTGTGAGGTAGGTGGGGCTAAGAGAGTGTGACTCGCCCAAGGTCACCCAGCTGGCTTTGTGTGTAGGAGCAGGGAAACAAACCCAGTTCTCCAGATCAGACTCCACCGCTCCAAACCACCGCTCTTAACCACTACACCACGCTGGAGAAAGCATAGTCAGAATGTTTGATATTAAATTACCCATTGTACAGGTTGGCCTGATGGGAATGAAACAGACCCGCAGGCAACAAGAGCTTCAAATAGTCCAGTACCCCAGATACTGAAAGCTCTTCCGACCATCAGAAACATTTTGGGTGAGCAGATACCATTCCTTTATTGCTCCAGAGGTTCTTCAGCCCCAAGGGCCACTCTTCCTGAATTCCATTTTAACGTAAATTTCTAAAATTCATTGCAGAAAGGGTTTGTTTGCCACCGTGTACATGAAGCCTGCTGGGTGACCTTGGGCTAGTCACAGTTCTCTCCAAACTCTCTCAGCCCCACCTACCCCACAAGGTGTCTGTTGTGGGGAGCAGAAGGCGATTGTAAGCTGGTTTGAGACTCCTTAAAGGTAGAGAAAAGCAGGGTATAGAAACCAACTCTTCTTCTTCTTTTAATATCCAGCCAGTACTTTCGAGTCTTCGTTGCATATACATCTGGCAGAAGCCCAAGGGTCTCCAGAGAACAGGGACCAGGTGCCCGGCCGGGGAGCGCCCTACACAACTAGGCACTAGTCTGGCAACCCCTTTTTGTGAGTCCTATCCTCTGCTGCCAACAGGAACAGCTCCCTGCCCTCCTCTGACAGCCTTTTCAAATCCTTAAAGAGAGCAATCATGCCCCCCCTCAACTTCCTCTTCTCCAAACTGAAAGTCCCTCAGCCTGTCCTGGTAGGGCTTGGTCTCCGGTGTTACTGATAGACACATGTGCATTGAAGAGGGGAGGGAGGGAGAAGCAATCTGGATATTATTGTTGCATGAAGATTCTGTTTATGCTGCATTTTTCAGATATGTAAACACTTTCCTATACATTGGATCTAACACGACATGAAAAAAAAGAAAAACATGACATAGTTGTACAAATGCAACAAGCTTAACTACCAGGGTCCATCAGTGGCTACTAGCCAATCTGATTTAAAGGAACCTCCACGTTCAGAGGGAGTAAACCTCTCAATACCAGTGCCAGGAGGCAACATGGGGGAAAAGGCCTTGGCCTCAGACTATGCCTAGGGTTGCCAGGTCCCTCTTCGCCATTGGCAGGAGTTTTTTGGGCAGAGCCAGAGGAGGGCAGGGTTTGGGGAGGGGAGGGACTTCAATGCCATAGAGTCCAATTGCCAAAGTGGCCATTTTCACCATGTGAACTGATCTCTATCGGCTGGAGATCAGTTGTAGCAGCAGGAGATCTTCTGTTATTACTTGGAGGTTGGCAACTCTAGACTATGCCCTTCTTTTGGAATAACTGGTTGGCCACTGTGTGAGACAGGATGCTGGACAAGGTGGACCACTGGTCTGATCCAGCAGGGCTCTTCTTATATTCCTATTTTGCAGTGTCTTATTAATGCACATGTGTACCTTGGTAATGTAAACGGGCACAATGAGTGGAAGGAACCATGATAAATTGCACAGTATTCTGTACAATATTAAGAAATTAAAGAAATTGAGGAGAACAGTGTCAGCCGCTGAAAGGCAGGGTAGAAATGAAGTAAATTAAAAATTAACTAATTAATTAAAAACAGAGCAAATGAAGGATTCCACATTGTGAAGAAGTCAGAGGAAGCCAAGTCTCCAAAATCTGGAGAGTAATTTGAAGAAGATAAATCTCAGCAACTTCTGCAGAATCAGTCAGTTTCCTGACTAGTTTTGTAAGACACTAAGGGGCACTGAGCTAAAGATGGAATATTTTTGACAGGCAATGAGGTAATGGGAAGTCAGGCTGAAAACAAAGGAAGCCTTTGGAGAATTTTAAAGGGAAAAATGGACCGGAGAGATTGATGGAGAAGAGTTGGCCAGGAATGCTTTTTGGGGAAGAAAGGGAAGAAATAAAAGCTGAAGGAGGAACAAGAGGTAAGGAAGACAATACGAAGAAGAGTAGAAAACAGAGACAATTCAGTTTATCTTGGGATGAGCAACTGGAAACACCTGCAAAGAACGGGACGACGACTCTCCCTTGTGGTTCAAGGTGGTTTACAGGTAGGATTGCCAAGCTCCAGGTGGTAGCTGGAGATCTCCCGCTATCATAACTGATCTCCAGGCAACAGAGATCCTGAGGTAGCTCTAGGAATTTTCAGGAGCCTTTCTGGAGGTACAACCATTGTTTCCTGGTTTTCCATGGAAATGACGTCGTCATGCTTGCTTGTGGCACCAGTGAGTTTTATAACCACACCACCACCACTCCCCGCAGCCTCGGAGTGGCAGTGGTAGGATTGCCAACCACCAGGTACTAGTTGGAGATATCCTATTACAACCAATAGATATCCTGCTATTACAACCAATCTCCAGCCAATACAGATGAGTGCACCTGGAGAAAATGGCTGCTTTGGCAATAGGACTCTATGACATTGAAGTCCCTCCCCTCCCCAAACCCCGCCCTCCTCAGGCTCCGTCCCAAAAACCTCCCGCCATTGGCAAAAAGGGACCTGGCAGCCCTTGGCAGTGGGCAACAGGTGACAGATGCCCCACCCTGAGTGGCAGACAGCCCTAGTTTGGATACAGTTTTCATGAGGCTTCCACATGCCCTTTAGAGTGAGCTCATAACAGCATGATTGTCCCCTTCTTCAAAAGTGCCAAAGGGCCCCTTTCCCTTGCTCTGCGTTCTTCATTGCCTCCTCTGGACTCAAGTTGTTGAATTGGAATTGTCTGCTTTTTTTCCCCCTCCACCCCTGGATCACTTAGGCTCGGAGAAGCGATTCCAAGTTACCTTTCATTCGGCAGATGTGCTTTGGATGATTTATGGCTCTTTCAAGCTTGATATCCCCACAGAATATTGTTAGTGAAAAGCCCAATGTAATCATTTGGAATTTGGGATTTATGATGTTTAACTCAGCTATCCTCAGCAGGCTCTCTAATAGGATGGAGATGGGCTGTGGGCGGTGAAAGGTCAGTCCCAGGAGAGGGCAAATGCAGCACAAATAGGAATCTGGAATCTGGCTCTATCTGACTTGGTGGTTAGCCTTAGTGGAGGAATAGGGCAGGTTTTTCACCGAAGAGGAAGAGGAAGAAGAAGAGGAGGACGACGACGAGGAGTTGGTTTTTATATGCTGACTTTCTCTACCACTTAAGGGAGACTCAAACCAGCTTACAATCACCTTCCCTTCCCTTCCCCTCCCCATAACAGACACCCTGTGAGGTAGGTGGGGCTGAGAGAATTGTGACTAGCCCAAGATCACCCAGCTGGCTTTGTGTGTAGGAGTGGGGAAACAAATCCAGTTCACCATGTTAGTATCCACTGATCATGTGGAGGAGTGGGGAATCAAACCCGGTTCTCCAGATCAGAGTCCACCGCTCCAAACCACCACTCTTAACCACTACACCACACTGGCTGTAAGGGACAGAGGGTCAGTGCCAGAGCACATGGATTTGCCTGTAGGAATTCTTCAACACAAAGAAATGACGTTACCAGTAAAGAATATTAGATAGCAGGGCTGGGGGAAAGCATTTGTTGCTGGAGACCTAGCACTCCCTGTTGCTTCTTGTTCATGATTAGGGTTGTCAACCTCCAGGTACTAGCTGGAGATCTCCTGCTATTACAACTGATCTCCAGCCGATAGAGATCAGTTCACCTGGTGAAAATGGCTGCTTTGGCAATTGGACTCTATGTGATGCCATAAAGTCTACTCGCCAAAGTTGTCATTTCTTCCAGAGGGACGGCTCTCTGCAGTCTGGAAATCAATTGCAAGTCCAGGAAAACTCAGGCCTGGAGGTTGGCAACCCCACAGTTGCTCCACAAGTAGGGTTACCAGCTCTGGGTTGGGAAATACCTGGAGATTTTTGGGGAAGAGCCTGAGGAGGGTGGGGTTTGGGGAGGGTAGGGACTTCAGTGCCATAGAGTCCAATTGCTATCGGCTGGAGATCAGTTGTAATAGCAGGAGATTTCCAGCCACTACCTGGAGGTTGGCAACTCTACTCTCTAGTTTTGCCAGACTTGGCCTGGCAACCAAGAGAGAACAGGTGTGGGGGGGGGACACCGGGGGAGCATCAGCAACAGCGTGACAACAACACTTCCAGGAGAACATGGAAGTTACATCACACCTCTCTAGGAATCGTCCCACCTCTCTAGGAAACCTCCCGCCAGTAGCAAAGAGGGACCTGGCAACCCTATGCAAGAAGAGGAAGAGGAAGAAGAAGAGTTGGTTTTTATATGCTGACTTTCTCTACCACTCAAACCGGCTTACAATCACCTTCCCTTCCCCTCCCCACAACAGATGCCCTGGGAGGTAGATGGGGCTGAGAGAGTGTGACTAGCCCAAGGTCACCCAGCTGGCTTCGTGTGTAGGAGTGGGGAAACAAATCCAGTTCACCAGATTAGCCTCCACCACTCATGTGAAGGAGTGGGAAATCAAACCCGGTTCTCCAGATCAGAGTCCACCACTCCAAACCACCGCTCTTAACCACTACAGCAACAGGGCCCTAAATGCCTCTAAACTGCTTGGACCTCACAGAGAATCCCATCCTGTTTCAGACCGCCAGCGTCATGTGCTCCTGTCGCCCAATTTTAAAATAAGTGGTGAATTAAATGCAACAGGCCTGGGCTCATCTTCCAGTGTTGCGCCTCGTCCCTTCTGTTTTGGGAGCAGATGGCTCCGGGTCGATTTTTCTACCAAGTGCACGTTCAGACACAAAAGCTCTTCTGAGTTCGGTGCCAGATCTCTTCGCCGAGACATCTTTTTTTCATCCCCCCACAAGTGTTTCTTTCCTTTTTTAAAAAACATAAAAATAAAATAAAAATAAAAAAGACAATGCTATGCTTCTTCAAAAGGCCTAGTTATGTCCTTCATTTTAACTGAAGTAGTCAGAGTATTATGGGTCATTTTGTCACCATGGCAACCATAAATAGGCCTTCAAAGTTTCAGAGAAGTACCATTAAGGCCGTAGTGGGTTCTCCGGCAAGGGGGGGGAAATAATAGGGACAGCAAATCAATGAAGCCTTTTATACAGATTGTGTGAAATGCAAACGGGGATATCAAACATCGTTTCTCCGCCGCTGCGAATTACTCCAGGCGGCGGTTTAATACGGCTTCCTCGTGACACCTGAGACCAAATGGAAAATTAATGAGGCAGCATGATCTATGGATCTTTTTAAATCTCATAACCAGACTCCTTTGGAGAATAAAAATGGCCCAATCAGTTTGATATTAGCAGAGAGGGTTCTGAGCATCTCTCGCCTGCCCAGCCTCTGGCACCGTGTGGAGACGGAGATGGTTCTTTGTTTTGCTACAAAACAGCAGAGCGGAGTTAACACCTTCTCCAGTATTGGCTCCCTTTTCCAGTATATCCTAAATGGATGGAAACAGGATAAAAGGAAGGACCCGAGGAAGAGGGACCTATAGGTAGGGTTCCCAACCTCCAGGTGGTGGCTGGAGATCTGCTGCTATTACAACTGATCTCCAGGTGATAGAGATCAGTTCCCCTGGAGAAAATGGCCGCTTTGGCAATTGGACTCTAAGGCCTTGATGTCCCTCCCCTCTCTAAACCCCACCCTTTTCAGACTCCACCCCCAAAATCTCCAGGTATTTACCAACCCGGAGCTGGCAACCCTACCTATAGGTTTGGGGGAGGGTAGAAAGGAAGGATGTTCGTGGTCCTGACCTGTCTATCTCACTGTAGTGCCCCTCTGATGTCTGAGGCTAGGGTTGCCAAGTGCCACGTGGTGGAGGGCAAACCCATGCCAATCCACCTGGCTGCCTGTCGACAGGAGGGAAAGCCGACAGGAGCTGAGAAGCATCCGGTTCGGGCAAACTCAGTGCATACGGACAAAGGGAAAATTGCTTCAGATTGCCCACATAGGAATTACTTGGACATGAAAGGGAATGGAAAAAAAATGATGGATGGCCACTTAAAGATGCCCAAAGGCACATGCCAGGCAAGTCGAAAGAGAGAAACAGTGTGGAGGTGTTTCTATGCTAATGCTAGAAGCCTACAAGCAAAAATGGGGGAATTAGAGTGCATGGTTTTAAGAAAAAACATAGATATAGTGAGCATTACAGAAACCTGGTAGAGGGGAGAGAACCAGTGGGATACAGTCATCCCTGGTTACAAACTGTATAGAAATGACAGGGAAGGGCATATTGGAGGGGGTGTTGCTATGTATATCAAGGAAGGCATAGTGTCTAATAAGCTAGAGACCATAAAAAGGGCAGACTCGTCCACAGAATCCTTATGGGTGACGATTCCAGGCCCCAAAGGAGATTTAGTGCTGGGGACGTTCTACCGGCCCCCTGACCAAATGGCTCAGGGTGATCTTGAGATGGAGAATGAAATTAGGGAAGCATGTAAAGGTAACGAAGTAGTAATAATGGGAGACTTCAACTTCCCTCATATTGATTGGATAAATGTATGCTCCAGACAAGCCAAAGAGATGAAATTTTTAGACATCCTAAATGACTGTGCCCTCGAACAGTTGGTCATAGACCCAACCGGAGGGGAAGCAATCCTGGATTTAATACTCTGTGGTGCTGCCGGTGACTTAGTGCGGGATCTGGATGTAGTTGAGCCAGTTGGCAATAGTGATCACAATGGCATCAAATTTAATTTAGATGTAAGTGGGAAAGTGACTGGGAAATCTCACACAATTACCTTTGACTTTAAAAGAGGGAACTTCTCTAAAATGAGAAAACTGGTAAAGAGGAAGTTGAAAGGAACAGTTAAGAGGGTTAAATCTCTTGAAAAGGCTTGGGGGTTACTCAAGTCCACATTACTAGAGGCTCAGCTAGCTTGTATACCGCAGGTCAGGAAAGGTAGTAATAAGTCCAAGAGGTCACCACCATGGCTAACGGGTAAGGTGAAGGAAGCAATTAGAGAAAAAAAGTCTTCCTTCAGAGACTGGAAGGTTTGCCCAAACAAGGCGAACAGAAGCAAACACAAACTTGCACAAAGGAAATGCAAGCAGATAATTAGAGATGCAAAAAAAGATTTTGAGGGGCTTATTGTTTAACACATCAAAGCAAACAATAAGAAATTCTTTAAGTATATTAGGAGTAGGAAACCAGCTAGGGTGTGAGGGTTCCTAACCTCCCTGTGCAAACTCCATAAAATCACTTGCTCAGACTGTCATGCAGAAACAAGGAACTTTATTGGAAGCTTCAGGTAGTACAGGCCTTACACTGGTAAAGTTGCAAGTGCTCACAGTTTCACAAAGACAGAATTATAACCCCTACAGGGAAGCAGATGTCAAACGTATGTTATGGGAATCTACGAGATAATTGTGCATGGTACAAAACATCAAAGAACTCAGGGAGCTTGTTAGTACTATCTACCCACCAAGGCCATAGCTGGTGGAAGGGAGTCAGTGAGAGCAAGGGAGGGACGTGGGAAGAGGGAAGAGACATTCCAACCTGGGGCCTGTCAGACGCCGCGCCTGAACCAAGGAAAGGCAAGAGGCCTGGACTGCTTTTACGAGTCCAGGGAGGGGGGGGACATACAAGGCAAAGGCCTTACCCAAGGCAAAGGCGTACAGACCCTCACATAGGGAAGCAGTTGGACCATTGGATGACAATGGGAGTAAAGGAACTCTTAGGGAGGATAAAGCGATTGCTGAAAAACTAAATGAATTCTTCTCATCTGTCTTCACTGTTGAATATACAGGGCAGATTCCTTCTCCTGAACAGAGATTTTGGAGAGGGGGAAATGAGGAACTGAGGCAAATAGTGGTAACAAGGCAGGAAGTCCTAGAACGTCTAGACAAACTGCAAACTAACAAGTCACAGGGACCAGACAGTATTCATCCAAGGGTTCTTCAAGAACTCAGATGGGAAATTGCTAACTTCTAACAAATATATGTAATATGTCCCTTCGATCAGCCTCTGTACCAGAGGACTGGAGAATGGCCAATGTAACACCCATTTATAAAAAAAGGTTCCAGGGGGGACCCAGGAAATTACAGGCCAGTTAGCTTAACGTCTGTTCCGGTTAAATTAGTGGAAAGCATTATTAAAGATAGAATTGTCAAGCATATAGAAGGGCAAGGTCTGCTGGCAAAACCCAACATGGCTTCTGTAAGGGTAGGTCCTGTCTCACTAACCTATTAGAGTTTTTTGAAAGCGTCAATAAGCATGTGGACAGGAATGAGCCTGTGGACATTGTGTATTTGGATTTCCAAAAAGCTTTTGACAAAGTCCCCCACCAAAGACCGCTAAGCAAACTTCATAGTCACGGGATAAGAGGACAAGTCCTCTTATAGATTGAGAGCTGGCTGAAAAATAGGAAGCAGAGAGTAGGAATCAATGGTCAGTTCTCACAATGGAGGGATGTGAGCAGTGGGGTGCCTCAGGGATCTGTGTTAGGACCGGTGCTTTTCAACCTGTTCATCAATGACCTGAAGTTGGGGTTAAACAGTGAAGTAGCCAAGTTTGCCGATGACACCAAATTATTTAGGGTGGTTAAAACAAAATCGGACTGTGAAGAGCTCCAGAAGGATCTCTGCATACTGGAAGAATGGGCATTAAAATGGCAAATGAGATTCAATGTGAGTAAGTGTAAAGTGATGCATATTGGGGCAAAAAATCTCAACTTCACATATACACTGATGGGATCTGTGCTGGCAGTGACAGACCAAGAAAGGGATCTTGGAGTGGTGGTGGATAGCTCAATGAAGATGTCAACCCAGAGTGCGGCTGCTGTTAAAAAGGCAAATTCCATGCTGGCCATAATTAGACAAGGAATAGAGAATAAAACTGCTGATATCATACTGCCCTTGTACAAATCTATGGTGAGACCACACTTGGAATACTGTGTACAGTTCTGGTCACCGTACCTAAAAAAGGATATTACAGAGCTTGAGAAGGTGCAGAAAAGAGCAACCAAAATGATTAAGGGACTAGAGCAACTGTCCTATGGGGAGCGGTTAGGACGCTTAGGGCTGTTTAGCTTGGAAAGAAGGCGGCTAAGGGGAGACATGATAGAGGTCTATAAAATTATTCATGGTTTGGAGAGAGGGGACAGGGAGATGTTTTTCTCCCTCTCCCATAATACTAGAACACGGGGTCATCTGCTAAAGCTGGAGAGCGAGAGATTCAAAACAGATAAAAGGGACGGGGGAAATTCACACAACGCATAGTTAAATTGTGGAACTCCCTGCCCCAGGATGTGGTGATGGCTGCCAGCTTGGAGGGCTTTAAGAGGGGAGTGGACATATTCATGGAAGAGAGGGGTATTCATGGCTATTAGTTAGAATGGATACTGGTCATGCTGCATACCTATTCTCTCTAGTATCAGAGGAGCATGCCTATTATTTTGGGTGCGGTGGAACACAGGCAGGATGGTGCTGCTGCAGTCGTCTTGTTTGTGGGCTTCCTAGAGGCCCCTGGTTGGCCACTGTGTGAACAGACTGCTGGACTTGATGGACCTTGGTCTGATCCAGCAGGGCCTTTCTTATGTTCTTATGTTCATATGACCAGCTGAGGGCCAGCGGGCATGGCGTGCATTAAGGAAGAATCAAACCAGCTTACAATCACCTTCCTTTCCCCTCCCCACAACAGGCACCCTGTGAGGTAGGTGGGGCTGAGAGAGCTGTGACTAGCCCAAGGTCACCCAGCTGGCTTCATGTGTAGGAGCGGGGAAACAAATCCAGTTCACCAGATTAGCCTCTGCCGCTTATGTGTAGGAGTGGGGAATCAAACCGGGTTCTCCAGATCAGAGTCCACTGCTCCAAACCACTGCTCTTAACCACTACACCATACTGGATACCATTTAACGAGGACAATATGGTATCAGGGTCCTCATCCAGACTCTCCAACTCCCCAACAACAGAAGGTGAGTCTCTGCCAATTCAATTTTAACAGACTTTGCTCAGATAATGAATGCCGAGATTCTGTACCCAAGGATCTCCCAGTTGTGGGGGGGTGGGACGGGACGGATAACCTAAAAATGAATGTGTTTTTGTACATAGTTCACGTTAAGCAAATATTAGTGGAAGCTGTCTCCCCCGAGGAAGTCTACTGGACTGGGGAAACAGTTGTGCCATTGATGTCCGAGGACATGCCGTGTTATACCTGGGAGGAACCTTGTACATGGTTAGCACTCAAATGTGATTGTTCCCTTGACACTGCTGACCCGGAACACATGCAGCCCATAAAGCCGAACCTTGATGGCTTCAATTCCAGTTGCTTAATTTGGATTTCTGAGCAATTCCCCCTCTTAATGAGCGATCTGGGCTGTTATCCTCCTTCTTCTCGGTACCTGGATTTTAGGCACTTAATTGAGAGGAAAGAATATTACAATGGGGTTAATCCTCAAAGTGGTAATGAACGGCTGATATTAATGCCTTCTGCTTTCGCGAGTCCCATCTCGAAAGTAATCAATGGCTGGTCGCAAAGCTTAATTGTGTGAGAGGGCTATTACGGCAGCTTACTTCAGAAGTGCAGTGCTTCCGGATGGTGGGATTGCAGGTAACGGAGATGGTGGGATTGCAGGTAAATCTCATCACACCTGTGCCTGGGTCTCAGAGTTTCCCTTGCCCTTTCAAGAGCTAGGTCGCCTTCTCAGGGTCTCCAAGCAAAGGAGTGACGTTTCCAAGGGCTAGGCTATTTCTGCTATGCCTTGACTAGGGTTGCCAGGTCCCTCTTCACCCCCATTGGGAGGTTTTTGGGGAGGAGCCTGAGGAGGGCGGGGTTTGGTTAGGGGAGGGACTTCAACGCCATAGAGTCCAATTGCCAAAGCAGCCATCTTCTCCAGGGGAACTGACCTCTACTGGCTGGAGCTCAGTTATAATAGCAGGACATCTCCAGCTAGCGCCTGGAGGTTAATGTAACCAAAACACACCAAAAATGCTGAATAACAATAGTTCATCCCAAAACACAGCACAGAAGCTCACCGAAATGATATAGTCAATATATTATAAACAATCAATTCCCAACCAAAAAGTATAAAGCTGATTTCAACTCAGAGACAAAAACAAATGCAGATCCACAAAGGGCCGTTCACTTCACGAAAGATGCAACCACCAGCCAGGGTAGGTACACATAAATCAAAAGTCCATAATGTTACTGCTTCCAACCGTTCCAATAAAATATACTTTACAGATGTGATGAACACCAATTATGGTCTTAAGTGACTCCCAAATACAATTGGAGATTGTCAGACCCGACAGAGAAGATTTGTGTACCTGCCCTGGCTGGTGGTTGCATCTTACGTGAAGTGAACAAACCTTTGTTGATTTGTATTTGTTTTTGTATCTGAGTTGAAATCAGCTTTTTGGTGGGAATTGATTGTTTATAATATATTGGCTATATAATTTTGGTGAGCCTCTGTGCTCTGTTTTTGGAGGTTGGCAACCCTAGCCTCAACAAATGGCTTTAGAATTACTTAGGACAGTGATTGCAAACCTTTTAGAGACCGAGTGCCCAAACTGCAACCCAAAACCCACTTATTTATCGCCAAGTGCCAATACGGCAATTTAACCTGAATGCTGAGGTTTTAGTTTAGAAAAAAAAACTCATACATTCACATATTTTGCGTTAAAAGAAAAACACAATAACAGAGCTTTCAATGATACAAACAACTTTTTATTGAAAGGTAAAAGTTTGCATTTGGCATGCATCTCTCCAGGACTCGTCCTCTGCTCAGCCACCGGACATTATTGTACATAAGTAAACAATTATACTGTGCCTGAACCTCCTCAAGAAGTGTTTGAAACTGTCGACAATTCAGAGCACGAGCAATGATGTAATTCAACATTTTTGTGACATCTTTGAGGACATCGTCAATTTTTTTGAACAATTAATGTGATTTTTGCTGTTGTGGGCATGCTGATAATTTGTCTACCCTTGGCTCATACTTTGTAAGTTTGAGAGCAACACATGCAGCACTCAGGTCATCTGTTAGCCTGTTTCTGGTGTCAGATTTGATATAATTCAAAGCTGAAAACAGCTGCTCACAAGCATAAGATGATCCAAACCAAGTAAGGAAAGCAATCCCAAGTGCTTTCATTGACTTAAAATTATTTGGCAGAGAATTCCACACTTTAAGGATTTCATTTTCAGAACTAACTGTGCTGTCCTTTGGCATCCCTTCTATCTTCTCAAGTGTTTCACGCAGGTCATAGAATTTATTTTTCCAGATAGAGCTTTCTTGTAATTCTATTAGCTCCATTTCCAGATTTTCTAAATTAACCAGTGTATGCAGGAAAGATCAAGTTCTCCAAATTTGGCTTTATCTGGAGAAGTAAGAAAACACAGGGTTGTCTCCATCTTACGGAACTGTAAAAATCTGTTACTAAGATTCACCTTTGCAGCTGCTACAATGCTAGAAAATTTCTTGTAGATTTCCTGATGGCTTGTAGGATTGTCTGCAAATGTTGTAGAATTTTCTAAATGCTTTTTTAGACGGGTGGGCCCCAGACAAACTGAAGATGGGCGGGGCTCCTGACAAACAGCTGAGCTGCCCTGCAGTTCAGCTGAGGGGGGGGGGCGTAGCAAGGTGCTTGGCCACAGTCTCCCCCGTCCAAACTGAACACGGGTGGGCCCTCGGCAAACAGCTGAGCTGCCCTGCCATAGGTTCGCCAACACGGACTTAGGACCTGCTTCTCGTGTCCTTCTTCACAAAAGCTTGTGTTGGATTTTATCTTCAGGTAGATTAGGCTGAGAGAGACTGGCCCCAGATCCTTCAAGTGAGCTAATATTGGCAGAATTTCCTTCCCTAGGAGCTTGCTCTCCACAGAGGTAAAGTGCAGAGGAGGTGAATTGAATGAGGACCACAACTATCTAGGCTGCAGTGCCTTAGGTCTTGCACCAGAGTAGGCTCCTGCCACACAGCCCAGATACCAGTCCTTGAAGGCTCTTTTAAAGCTATAAATACATACATGCATCACAAATGTCGCAAACCGAGCCATCTTAACAGTATCTTTTGAGTTCGCGAGAACTGTTCACTTTTCAGTTCAAAACACACACAAAAGAAGGGAGAAAGTTATTTCAAGGTCTGGAAGCAAAGCCCAAAAATCTGCAGGTGGATTCTTGAATAGTTCTCTGTCATGCTTGGTGCCAGAGAGGCATTTGATTAAGAAATGCCTTTCATATTCACAAAAGGAGCATGGCAATTTGGGAATGGGGGGGGGGGGCTCTACTTAATCCCAGTAACTCAGTGCAAGTTGAAAACTTGTTGTTTGCCCCAGCACAATCTAAATTGATCCAATTTACTGTGCAATCCTGAACAGAATCATACCCTCTAAGTCAGAGGTGTCAAACATAAGTCCCAGGGGCCAGATCTGGTCCCTTGAGAGCTCTTATCTGGCCCAAGAACCAGCTGAGGCAACCCCCCCCCCAACTCCCAATCTGGGCTGGCGAGGCATGGCCCAGCCCAACCAAACGACATTTATGTCATATCCAACCCTCGTAACAAGTGAGTTCGACACCCCTGCTCTAAGCCAATGGGCAAAAAAAGGGTGCAGCTCTGTTTAGGAGCGCACTACCTGACTACAGCTCCAGCATAGCCTTCTTTAGATAGATGCATCTCTCAGCTGCCCAGGAGGATGAAGTGGTCTGCTCTTATGTCCAGTTTCTCTTTCAGGCCACAAATCAAATGGGGTCATGCCACTTCAGATCATTTACACAATCTTAATCGGCAATCTGAGCTCCTTGGAGGGAAGCCTGTGGCTGTGAAAAAAGAATCAAACGAAACCCTTCCAAACCACAACGATCAGAGGCCAGCGCTTGGCTGTATGAAGCCAAGACGACCCAAGGTTAGAGGTCAGAGATTCTCTGGCGGTCTTGTCTCAGGTCACTGGGAAGATCTTTCTACTTTCCCGTTCTGGGAAACGAGGAGGCAGCCCCAGGTGTTTGGGTCAAGTGCCAGCTGGTTGTGTGGATGAAGCCAAACACACTTGGCACCCCTCTGCCTTTCAACAATATCCCCCCCTCCACCCTCTGTCATTGCTGCTCGCTGATAATGGGAGTTCTTTTAGAAATTTCTCTGGAGACACTGCAAAAACCACGGCAGCGGCTAGCGCTCAGCTGGAAAGGGGATGAGAAGACTTGTTTCATGAACAGAAGGACAGGCTGAGAAACTGCTTGGAAATAGCAACAAGCAGATTTAGCAAGGACGCCTCTATTCATGGCACCCCTCCATTCTAAATTCATCCTTGCACCAGCAGCCTATCTCCGCTATTTAGAGATAAATAATTATAGAAGGGCCTTTACCCTGGCCAGGTGTGCAGCCTTACCCTCTGCTATGCTAGAGGGGAAATTTAAGAAGATACCCTGGGAGGAGAGATTCTGCCCCTGTAAATCAGGGGACTTAGAAACTATTGAGCATGCCCCCTTGAATTGTAATTTTTACACATTACCCTGTTCTAAGTTTATTGAGCCCCTTTTATTGAGAATGGGACATGACAGGGCAGGAGAAAAGATTGAGATGCTCCTTCAAGGGGATAATCCTTCAGTCACTTTACAGGTTGCAAAATTTTGCACAGCAGCAATGAAAAGTTTCTTAGCCGAATTGGCAGATGTATCTCGGCTGTTGTTTCTCTTTTGAAGTGTTATAAGACTCGGACTGTAATTCTTTGTTTGTAAGAACATATTAGTCCATGTTTCTTGTTTTATCTGGCTAAGGGCCGTAAATAAACAATATATCTATCTGCTTGGAAGTTCTAGCGATGGTTATGTTGATGAAGTACAGAAAGATAAAAGAAAGCATGGTTTTTCTTTCTTTAAAAAGTAAGGAACATTCTTGTGAACAACCCAACATCGTATGACAGTGCCTTCTACTGAGTCAGACCACCGGTCTATCAAGGTCAGTATTGTCTACTCTGATGGGCAGAAGCTCTCCAGCATCTCAGAGAGAGGTATTTTGCCTCACCTGATCATTTGAAAAGGGAATGCCACAGGCTGAGGCTGGGGGCTTCTGCATGCAAAGAAGGTGGTCTGCCACCAAGCCCACAGCATCTCCCCAGGACAACTAACACGAAACAATAACCGTCAGATACAAATGGGGTTGTCTCTTATAGGACTGCCCTGTATGCTCTGGCAGCAAAGAAAATAAGGGCCAATATGGCTGCTAAGGGAGTAGATCCTCCAAGCTGATTTTAATGGTCGCTAGGTCCCATTGGCCGATTGGGACACCACCACAATTTTTAGCTATTATTTTGTTGTTTTGTATGCATCGATTTAGCAAAGTTTTATTATGTATATTTCTTATTAATCCAGTATGTTATTAATCTAATATTTTATTATTTATTTGTGGTATCCTTGATATGTTTGTAATGGCCTATGGCTAAATGCAAATAAAACCATTTATTCAATAACTGTCATGACTAGGGTTGTGCAAAAAAAAAAAAAAAAAGCGGTAAATTTCAGGTTCTGGTTTTTTGGCTCGATTTTTTGGCTTTGGAGTCTGAGGGTGAACAATTGCAGGACTCCCCAACCCTCTAATGCAGCGGGATTGTCTTGCCAAATCATACCAAATGAAAGCCAGCATTTTGACACCACCGGTTGCCAGAGATGCCTTTGCAATTTCACCATCAGGGTGTGATGGAGATTTTTCTGCAGAGACTATGATCTGGTACGCTGCGCTATTCAGCTTCTGAGTAGCAGTCAACAGACCTCTATACCACGAATGCATCTATTTTTATAGCTGTCTAAACCACTGGTTGACAACAGAGACTGACTAGCCCTCTAGTCCCATAGCAAATTAGATAATCAGTCTTCAACCACCAAACTTACATTTTCCCACATTCTATTTTATTTGGAGTGAGGTTGTCTCTCAGCGGTAGAGCATCTGCTTTGTGTGAAGAAGGTCCCAGTTCTAGTCCCCACATCTCCACCTAAAAAAATAGCACTCGTGCGAACAACTTACCTCTACCTGAGACCATGGAGAGCCATCACAGTTCAGAACAGACAAGACTGACCTTTATAGACCAATGGTCTCACACAGTATAAGTAGGGTTGCCAACCTCCAAGTAGTAGCTGGAGATAGTAGCTGGAGATAGGAGAGGGGCCGTGGCTCAGTGGTACAGCATCTGCGTGGCATGCAGAAGGTCCCAGGTTCAAACCCTGGCATCTCCAGTTAAAGGGACTAGGCGAGTAGGTGATGTGATAGACCTCTACCTGAGACCCTGGAGAGCCGCTGCCAGTCTGAGTAGACAATACTGACTTTGATGGACCAAGAGTCTGATTCAGTATAAGGCAGCTTCATGTGTTCATGCGTTCATCTCCCGCTATTACAACTGATCTCCAGCCGATAGAGATCTGTTCACCTGGAGAAAATGGCCACTTTGGTAATTGGACTCTATAGCATTGAAATCCCTCCCCTCCTCAAACCCCACCCTCCTCAGGCTCCACCCCCAAAATCTCCAGGTATTTTCCAATCCAGAGCTGGTAACCCTATGCTCCATATGTTCATGTGTTTTCCGCCTTCTGGGACTTTCTTGGGCTTGACTCTCATCGGTCCACACTAGGGTAGCAAGGTCCCCCCTGGCTACCGGCCGGAGATAAGCCCCCCCCCCCAGGAAGCAAGCATAAAATCTGCAGGTAGACCATCTGCAGAAGCAAAACATGCCCCTTATTTGCCCTTACTGCTGACTGCAGGCTCAGTACCATTGGCTGAATCAGGAGGAGGAGAAAGGCTGATGGCCATATTTAATAGCCCCAGGAGAGTAATGTCTTATGCACTGTAGGAACAATAACAATAATGTTCTATTGTCTCTCCAGGCTAGTGAGGCACTAAGACTAATGAGCTCATTTATAGGCCCTGATGGAAGTAATTAAATCTGGAAAAAAATCAAAGCACAACATTCTTGTTTACTGCTCTTCAAAAGCAATATTCTAATGGAATGCCATCAGTGGCTAATTGAGGCACTAATCTTGTCTTGACCAGCGCTGGATCCGTTGCCCAGATAGATAATCTATCATTTTTTTCACGTCTGGCAAGTAACATATTGCGGAGCCCGGAGAAAGCCCATCTTATTAGACAGATCTGAAAGGCTACAAAAGGAAGCCCCCGCAAGCCTTTCAATCAATATTTTGATAATGTTGACATTCAACCGTCTGTCAAACAGCGGGACGTTCTGTTGAGCTACAAGGGCACGTTCCCCCTCTCGTCGTTGTGAATGATAGATCCGCCGCCCACTGCCGGCGCAAAGAAAAGGCACAGCCTGCCAACCGGTGAGAAACAGTGCCCGGGGAAAAAAGGCAAGCGAGACGGAGGCCGCCCACATGCTGCCAAAGGTTGATGTTGTGTATGTTATTTAAATTTGCAACCCAGCCCATCCTGGAGGCTCGGGGTAGGTAGCAGTCGTTTGAACAATGCATCAAGAACAGCAAATGAAAAACAAGCATGAATAGGAAATGGCTTCGGAGAGAGACCCCATCGCCACCAGCCTACCAGTGTGCACTGAAACAAAGCCGCTGTTGATTCAGTCCTTCATTTCTAAAGGGCTGACTGGAGTTTATGAGTAGGGTTGCCAACCTCCAGGTGGTAGCTGGAGCTCTCCTGCTATTACAACCGATCTCCAGGCATCAGAGGTCAGTTCCCCGGGAGAAAATGGCCACTTTGGCCATTGGACTTTATGGCACTGAAGTTCTTCCCCTCTCCAAACCCCGCCCTCCTCAGGCTCCACCCCCAAAATCTCCAGGTAATTCCCAACCCAGAGCTGGCAACCCTACCAATCAGAAGGTCTGCTGGGCGAGAGCCCTACATGGCCCCGTCCACTTTCTAAAAACAAGTTGTGGGCTCCAGGAATGGGGTCATGGTGCCCATGGGTACCAGCTTGGGGCTCCTGAAATAAACCAAGCAAATATGGATAATTTTGGTAGCTGGTAACCTTAATCAGCTCATCCTCAACAACATAAGCTGCACTCCTAAGAGTTGTTTTTTCTTTAGGAGTAAGTCCCATTTAATAAAATGGGATTTACAGTACTTCTGAATAGACCCACTGAGGATTGCTTCCATACGTTTTTATAGCAACTGACAGCAGAAATCTGGCTTGTTTTCTTCCATCCGCCGGTACCTCTGGAAGATCCTTCAGCAACCACATCATAACAGCTGGGCATCGCTACACCAGGAAACAAAACCTCAAGGTGCACCGTGAAGACATGGTAGGTGTGTTAAGTGCCTCGGGGGTGTATTTGCCTGTTAAGAATGATGAAACTGACCTTGTCAAAAGACCACGATTATTGAAAATAACCAAAGTTCTACAGCATTATTACAGGATTTCACAACTGCTAACCTTTATTGCCAAAGGGCTAATTGTAAACTCCTCTTTATGTCCCCTTCATGCCTAATTAGGTTTTGTTGCGCAGAGATAAAAGAAGGGTCATATCGGTCGACTGTCTTTTTCAACCACCGAATTAAATTCACAGGAAAAGTGAGACTGTTGAGAGAAAGAGAGAGAGAGAGAGAGAGAGAGAGAGAGAGAGAGAGAGAGAGTATGAGAGAGAAAGGGCATTAATAGACTTTAGAATAAAACCCAGACAGATTCAAATTGATTTTCCTGCCAGAAGAAAATTGAGTGCACAGGGAATTAGATTTATGCACTGTCAAATGTAACTGGCTGGCAGTATCCATACAGAAAGCTGTTAAAATGGTAATCTTTAGAGATGTATGAAAATTGTGTGTGAATAGACCAATGAACCATCCCGCGGAAGCATGCTTCCTCAAAACGGACCTTACCAAGACGGTGTTATTATTATTAATAATGTATTGCAATGCAAACACGATGCATTATGGATGTAATTTAATCACAGCATCTAAATGTATAAACAACAGCTAAGACGCCTGGTAATTTTTTTTTACAGGGTTGTACTTTTTTGAAAGAACAGAAAGATGTCGAGATAGCACATGGCGCTAGTTAAAAAGAGGCGGCCAGCTAGTGTCGCCGTTCTGTATCTGGAAGAAAAGCAGGCTGGGATTATGCCGTCGCAGAGAGCGATGCTGCAATCCTCGCAAATAACACGCTCGAAAAACCGAACTCCCTGCTCATAATGTTTGTTGTCTCTCAAGATTTTCGCCTCTGCTCTCAGACTGTTGATGTGTTAGTCGTTTCGAGTGCATGTGCTGCTTTTGCTGTAGTGGAGCTGGAAGGATTCACTCTCACACTAGGCAACCAGTGAGTATCCTTTATTGCTCGGGGCCCCTGTGTTTGCTGGCAAAATCACGTATACTGCAAGATCAGAAGGAAGCTGTTTAAAAATCAGGTGCATTTGGAGAGCATTTTGCATTTGGAGAGCTTTTGCACTTGTGCAGTTGACCGTGTTCATTGTTCATCACACTAGAGAGCCGGCGTGGCATAGTGGTTAAGAGCGGAGGATTCTAATCTGGAGAACCAGGTTTGATTCCCTACTCTATATGCCAATAAAGGTCGATTGATTCCCTACTCTTCCACATGAAGCCTGCTGGGTGACCTTGGGCCAGACACAGTTCGCTCAAAACTCTCTCAGCCCCACCTACCTCACAAGGTGTCTGTTGTGGGGAGGGGAAGGGAAGGCGATTGTAAGCCACTTTGAGACTCCTTAAAGATAAAGAAAAGTGGGGTATAAAAACCAACTCTTCTTCTTCTTCTAGGCTCATAGGTACTGCTGGAACCTCCATACTCAGAGGAAGTAAACCTCTGAATAACAGTGCCAGGAGGCAACATCAGGGGAAGGCCTCCACCTCTATGACTCTTCCCCCACATATAAGCATCAGGTCCTAGATAGCAGTGTAAGAAAGTGCATGCACAAAGTATTTGTGATCCAATTTAGAACACTGCCTAAAAAAGCAAGATTTTTTTAGAGTCCATGGACATTGTTGACAGTTGACAATCAAATTAGGATTCAAGCAGAGCAGTGTTTGCCAAAGTCGTGATGCCGTTGAACTTCATATTCCCAGCTCATATCGCTCACCTTAAATACAAAGGCAAACATGACAGCCCAAGTGATGGGTTGGATCCAACCAGCTTTTCTCAGGGTGAAAAAGGGAGGAAAGGGTAAAACAGGCTGTTTAGGGGGTCCTGTGGCCTGCCTGGAAAAAAGCTATAGGGAACCTGGGGGTGGAGGAAGGGGAGGAATTAGGTGAGATTGAGTAAAAAAAAAACCTGGCTGGATCTAACCTTATATATTTAAACTACATAAGAATTTCTCCTTGCCTTCCTATTAATTCTTCCCACCCTCCTCTCCTCCCAACACCACTTACCTCAGAATGGTGGAACTGCAGCTAAGGTGGTGGCCGCTGGGTATTGTTGCCAGCCTCCAGGTGAGACCTAGGGATCCCCCAGAATTACAGCTCATCACAGAATTACTATAGAGATCAGTTCCTCTGGAGAAAATTGATGCTTTGGTGGGTGGACTCTATGGCATTGTACCCGCTGAGGTACCTGTCCTCCCCAGGCTCCACCCCCAAACCTCCAGGAGTTTCCCAACCTGGATCTGTCAACCCTACTGCTAGGTAGCCAACCAATGGCCAGATGGGCAGACAGGAAAGAGAAAGGAAGGAAGTCTCCCTCCCAATCTTCTTTTCTCCCTGTCACTCCCTCTCTGCCTTTCTCCTGGAATCTTCAATGGCATATAAGATCAATGTCTACTTCCTCCACTATGCCTTTTTTATATCGGTTGAATCACACAGGAATCTGCCTTATACTGAATCAGACCATCGATCCATCAAGGTCAGTTTTGTCTACTCAAACTGGTAGCGGCCCTCCAGGGTCTCAGGCAGAGGTCTTTCACACCACCTGCTATCCTATCCATTTAACTGGAGATGCCAGGAATTGAACCTGGGACCTTCTGCATGCCAAGCAGATGCTCTACCACTCAGCCACGGCTCCATGTCCCTTCCTCTCCAGTTGCTGGGGAGCATGTGCAGAAGGATGCTGTCACAGTTGTCCTCCTTGTGGTTTTCTTAGAGGCAGCTGGTCAACCGCTGTGTGAACAGAATGCTGGGCAGGATAGGTCCTTGGTCCGAGTCACCATGGCTCTTCTTATGTTCTTACGAGACTGCTCATGTGTCCTAAGAAGGACAGTCTGTAGGATGTCTGAAATCCTACTGTCAGATGTCCTGGAGACTGGATTAGTAAACCACAGTGTGTTAGCAAAACAATGCACAAAGACTCCTGAGACAACCGTATGTGTGATCCTATCAAGAATGCTTCTGAGAGGAATGCGCTCATGCGCAATGGAAATGACAAATAGGAAAGGATGCAAATGAACAGGTGAAGCCACAAGCAAATGACTCATGCTCCAGCTTTAGAATTAACGTGAGTTGTTCTCCTAGCTCAATAGGCAATAAAGAGAAATGGATCTCTGGGCAGGATGGAACCACAGCATGATAAAGGAATGAAACGGGGCAAATCTACTCATCCATATCCAAACCTTCAGGAGCTCTAGTATAATGGCTGCTTATAGTGGATCCGTTCCCATGTATCAAAGCCTTCTGGGAACCAGTTAGCAGAAATCTCATAGTGATCCTCCAAAGCTATCATCGTTGACACAAGAGCTGAGTGTTCCACAACAGTAGCCTGATACAGAGACTTGCAGCTGTATGGAAATGAGCCATGGAAGGAATTCCAACTCTTGCATTTCATTTTCCTCCAGGAGCTGGTTTCTGGTCACCGCAGATGGACTTGGCCTTCATTTTCCTCCTTAGCAATATGATGCAGAGGAAAATGTTGATTAACGAAATCATTAGTGACAAACCCTGGAAGCTGTTTGCTTACTTCTCCAGGGGAAAGCCTTTCCAAATCAGATGGAGCTGCACGATAATATTTTTGCTGCCGCTGAACTAGATCTGGGGCTTCTTTCTTACAAGACTTCAACAATGGGCAATCGCAGTGCTGAGAGTCTGTTGGATTGTGGAAGGGTCTGTTCTCTGAACAATGGATGTAGCAAAACCCCATGGTGGTTCCCAAAGAGATGGTCAAAGCATGATCAGAAAGCAGGCAAAGGTCAAATCTAGTGAACAATCTATAGGTAATGGAGAAAAGCCATAGAGGGTGGTAGAAGATGGTAGTATGGCTATGTGGTATCAGTAGACCTCACTGGTTGGTTGGTTTGCAGGAGAAACAAGATCTGAAGACAACAGATGCAAGACATAATAGAAGAGGTAAAAATTAAAGACCCTCATGTCAAGGAGAGGTTGAGCTATGTAGAATCGCAATTCATTGTCCTCGCACTAGTCCCACACTCTGTCCCAGTGCAAGAAACCTACCCTCGTGAACAATTCCTCCTCCATGTCTGCCAGGTGAGCAATGCATGGATGGTAGGAGAAGCAGAAGCATCCAGTTTCCATCACCCACAAGTGGACACGTATAACCACTAGTGGGGAAAGCCAAATATATTAGGTGCTGTGGAACACAGGCAGGATGATGCTGCTGCAGTCGTGTTGTTTGGGGGCTTCCTAGAGGCACCTGGTTGGCCTCTGTGTGAACAGACTGCTGGACTTGTTGGACCTTGGTCTGATCCAGCAGAGCTTTTCTTATGTTCTTATGGCATACCAGCATGGCGTAGTGGTTAAGAGTGGTGGACTCTAATCTGGAGAACCAGGCTTGATTCCTCACTCCTCCACATAAGCAAATTCTATTGGGTTTGTTCATGTGTTAGAGAATACATACAATTCACTTGGAATGGGTGGGAGGGATAATTATTTGTGGAAGGAAGGAACACTTGCAACAGCATCTCCTAATTTCCATCATCAGAACGAGTCTCCTTGATGTTCACTGCATCTCACTTCCCAAATACTTCCAGCCGGGCAACACCCAGCAAAGCTGCCTAAATCCTTCTTTGATCCTTTTTCCTCTCACCCTTGCTTTAATTAGTTTTAATTAACAGTCAATAATGAAGGTGGAGATTTGTAAAGCTGCCTTGTTCTCAGTTTTCAGAGGATGTTTGCAAAAATGCCCGTCATAAAAGGAACAACACTCTCGCCTATGATAAGTTCTCTGTATGGTGCTCCAGAATCTTTTGTTTTGTCCTCGAAATTCCATTATGAGATTGGTTTCTTTATTCCCATTTCACTGTCAGGAAGGAGGGTTTGCCAGAGCATACATCATCAGTCCCAGAACCCACTGGTTTCTTTTCCAGGTCAAGCCCAGAATCCAAAACATGGGGAGACATTCAGAGAAGGTGAATTTCAGACGCAGTGGTAGCCCCCAGCGAGAGGAACAAAACTGGAATTGGGGCTAGTATCAGAAGGTTTCAAGTCAGTTTGCCATTTTCTTTGTGTGCAAAGAAAAGAACTGTGACAAACTGTGACAAACTGTGTCACATTGGACACACGTGAAGCTGCCTTACACTGAATCAGACTATCAGTCCGTCATAGAATCATAGAGTTGGAAGAGGCCATACAGGCCATCTAGTCCAACCCCCTGCTTAATGCAGGATCAGCCTCGAGCATCCCTGACAAGTGCTTGTCCAGCACTTGTACAGGTAAGTACTGTCTACTAAACTAGCAGCCTCTTTCCAGAGTCCTTTTAACTGGTGATTCTGGGGATTGAACCTGAGACCTTCAGCATGCCATGCAGATGCTCTGTCGCTGAGCTCTAGCCCCTCTCCACTGTCGGTCGAGTGGGCTACACAGCCCTTTTCATTGGTTCAAATGGAAAAAGAGGGCTAATCTTGGAGACAGTGAAATTTAGTTATCAGGTTAAAGTAGGAAGGGGCTCAAAGCAAGCTAATCTGTCTCATTTGCTAATGGCTTGGTCACTTTTCCTAGGTTCCCAAAATAACTTAAATCAGATCCAGCCTTCAGTTTCCATTTATTGGGGAGTTACAATCCCCTTAATGTAGCCCTGATCTCTGTGTGCATGTATTTGCCACGTTGGCAATATAGTCCTTTTCAGTTATTACTTTTGACCAGGCTTACAGGAGAAATACTCAACATATAATCCTAGTGCGAGCACTATGTACAATTGCTGTTTCTTCTGAAATGGGCAATGTGTAGATTTTCAGCCCTGATGAACAGAGTTTCCTCTTAATCTTAGAGGGTGCTGCCGATGGTATGACATCACTTCAGAGTCTGGAAATGGGGCCAAGCTGTTGACTCAACAGTGCCCCTCCATGTTCATGTCCCCCAATCACCTGCTGGGTGCCAGCCACCAACTGGCAACCCTAGCACTGTGGACAGAATATATTTCACACTGCTATGTTAAAAGAGAAAGTGCCAAAGCAGGACTACAGCTCAACATCAAGAAGACAAAAGTAATGACTACAGGAGAATTACTCAACTTGACAATGAGGAAATTGAAATTGTTGAAGACTTTCTATTCCTTGGCTCCATCATCAACCAAAAGGGAGACTTCAGCCAAGAAATTGGAGATTGAGACTGGGAAGGGCAGCCATGAAGGAGCTAGAAAAGATTCTGAGGTGTAAAGATAGCAACCAAGATCAAGTTAATTCATGCCATCGTATTCCCTATTACTATGTATGGGTGTGAAAGCTGGACAATGAAGAAAGCTGATAGGAAGAAAGTAGATTCCTTTGAAATGTGGTGTTGGAGGAGAGTCTTATGGATACTCTGGACTGCCAAAAAAAAACAGATCAGTTGGCTATAGATAAAATCAAGACTGAACTGACCCAAGAAGCTAAAATGACTAAACTGAGGCTATCGTACTTTGGTCACATTATGAGAAGACAAGAGTCACTGGAAAAGACAATCGTGCTAGGGAAAGTTGAGAGCAGCAGGAAAAGAGGAAGACCCAACAAGAGATGGATTGTCTCTATAAAGGAAGCCACGGCCTTCAATTTACAAGATCTGAGCAAGGCTGTTAAGGACAGGACATTTTGGAAGATATTGATTTATAGGGTCGCCATGAGTCGGCACTTAACAGCACTTAACACACACACATGTTCAACAAGACACCTAACTTCCCAAGCCATACACACCTAAATACCAGCCTAGGTGGGAGCAAACACAAAGGAAGCTGTTTTCGTCATGCCCAGCCGGTGGGCTTCCTAGGAACATTTGCCTGGACTCTGTAGGAATCAGGAAATTGGATTAGGTGGGCCTTTGGTTCCCTCCGGCAGGACTGTTATATGTTCTTATGAATCGGTTTACTACGTCTAAAATGAGTATTGCTTCCTACTGGGAATCTGTTGATCCACATTCACTGAACAATTGGTACATGAGGATATGGTCAATTGCTCTCATGTCAGCACTGACATAGTTCAAGAGAACTGAAAAACATAATCTGGCAGATGAGTGTGTAGGGAGAAAATGACTTTATTGTTTATTGGAATGGTCACTTTCAGGATAATGCCACCCCTATGTCTTTTTTTCATTTGTTGTAGATATTAGATTTTGTGTAGAGATTATGGATGGCCTCTATAAAATAGATAGTAATACATTTTGTTTTCAACTGCAAGGTACCGTGCCTTTTTAACTGTAAAGTACCATTTGTTCTTCTTACGTTGGTATTTTTTCTATGTTTATCATTAATTTTTAAAAACAAACCAACACATTTTGTAAAATAGTATGTATTCAACAACAAAATGATACAAAATGAAGAGCATAAAAAAGATTTCAAACTATTCCCTGATAACTGTTCCCTGATAACTGAAACATTAGTCCATGAGTCCAGTAAAAACACCAGTTATTTGTAACAAAGAAAAGTTCACATTAGACTGGAATTCAAGTATTAGTAAATACAAAGAAGATCCCAAATAAGCATTTAAAGCATTTTTAAAATGTTAATAAAATAAGTAAACGAATTAGTAACTGCCATAAGCATTATGCAAAATGCACAATAAAGGAACCAACATATATAATAATGTCTTAAGCACTGATATTGGCACAGATGTGGTTTCCTTTGAGAGCCAGCATGGTATAATGGTTAAGAGTGGAGGACTCTAATCTGGGGAACTGGGTTTGCTTCCCCACTCCACACGAAGCCTGCTGGGTGATTTTGGGATAGTCACAGTTCTCTTTGAACTCTCTCAGCCCCACCTACCTCACAAGGTATCTGTTGTGGAGAGAGGAAGGGAAGGAGATTGTAAGCTGGTTTGATTCTCCCTAAAAGAAGAAGAAGAAGAAGAGTTGGTTTTTACGGTATATGCCAACTTTCTCTGCCACAAGGAAGAATCAAACCAGCTTACAATCACCTTCCATTCCCCTACCCACAATAGACACCCTGTTCTCCAGATTAGAGTCCGCTGCTCATGTGGAGGAGCGGGGAATCAAACCCAGTTCCCCAGATTAGAGTCTACCGCTCTTAACCACTAAACAACGCTGGCACCTTGTTGCAGAGAAAAGACTCCACCCTTAGCAGAGACCTGTGGAATCCAAGTAGGGTTGCCAACCTCCAGGTATTATCTGGAGATCTCCTGCTATTACAACTGATCTCCAGCCGATAGAGATCAGTTCCCCTGGAGAAAATGGCCGCTTTGGCCATTGGACTCTATGGCATTGAAGTCCCTCCCATCCCCAAACAACACCCTCCTCACGCTCCACCCCCAAAATCTCCCACCGGTGGCAAAGAGGGACGTGGCAACCCTAGATCCAAGCCATCCTTGTCTGTTATAATCAGATTAGTAAATTGGCATGGTTACCAAAAAGAACATAAACACCCACCATTTTCAGGGTTAGGGTTTCACATTGTTGCCCATGGCTTTCTTGGGCAACTGGTCAGGAGAACATAGGGTTGCCAACCTCCAGGTACTAGCTGGAGATCTCCCGCTATTACAACTGATCTCCTGCCAATAGAGACCAGTTCACCTGGAGAAAACGGCCGCTTTGGCAATTGGGCTCTATGGCATTGAAGCCCCTCCCCAAACCCCATCCTCCTCAGGCTCCGCTCCTAAAATCTCCCACCGGTGGCGAAGAGGGACGTGGCAACCCTAGGAGAACGGCATCCTGCCTGGTTGGCAGCCCTTCCTGGGTCAGACAGCTCCATCAAAATGCGCATAAATCCACTTGGCTGAGTAGCCTGTTCCTCTGACCCTGCCAGTACCGCTTTTGGGGACCCCCAACAGGCCTGTTCTCTGATCAGAAGCCATCCGACCTTGCCATGCATCTGACAAGCAGGCCCTGTTTACCTAATCTATGCAGCAACCACATCCATTGAGGGGGAACGGCAGGGAGGGGGGGAGAGGAAGAAAAGACTATCACAGGCAATTTGTCAGCACATTAGCTGATAATTCACAGAGAAATGTTGAATCTGGAGGCAAGGCTCGTGGGCTGATGAGGTGAACATTATTGACTCTGACAGATTGCTGATGGCACACGGCACTCCCCGGATCAAAAACAGAGCTGCGTTTAAACAAGATTAACGGCGGCGTGGGGAAGGTAGAACCGAGAACGGGGCGGGAGAGGTCTTTGGTTATTTATTTTTGGGGGGTGTCTGTCTGTTCAGCTCTCCTTCCCACAAGTGTCTGGTCTGGATTAGTTCCTAGGAAAACCCTGACGGCGTTTGCAAAGCTAATTGTTGCTCCAGTTCGGAAACAAACAGCCCTACCTCCCATCCTTGCAGAGGTTGTGTGTGTGTGCCATCAAGTCACAGGGGGTAGATTCTTAGTGGTCTAGTAAACAAATAAAACAATAGCCAAGGGAAACATGAAATCAAAGTAGGGATTTTCCACGTTGAATCAGCAGGGGTACAAAATTCATTAGCAAAGGCTGTCCTTGATAAACGTCATATGCTTTTCATGACACCCTTTTCATACCTTGCTAGATTTGGCCTTGTCCCCCCCACACACACACTAGGGCTGCCAACCTCCAGGTGGTAGCTGGAGATCTCCTGCTATTACAACTGAGCTTCCATCTAGACATTAGGAAGAATTTGCTAACAGAGCGGTTCCTCAGTGGAACAGGCTTCCTCGGGAGATGGTAACCTCTCCTTCCCTGAAGGTTTTAAAGCAAAGGCTAGATAGCCATCTGTCAGCAATGCTGATTCTATGACCTTAGGCAGATCATGAGAGGGAGGGCATCTTGGCCATCTTCTGGGCATGGAGTATGAGTCACTGGGGTGTGTGTGTGGAGGGGAAGTCGTGAATTTCCTACATTGTGCAGGGGGTTGGACTAGGTGACCTGTTAGTCATCAGTGGTCACTTCCAACTCTATGATTCTATGATTCCAGCCAATAGAGATCAGTTCACCTGGAGGAAATGGCCATTTTGGCAATTGGACTCTATGGCATTGAAGTCCCTCCCCTCCCCAAACCCCGCCCTTCTCCAGGTATTTCCCAACCTGAAGCTGGCAACCCTAACTCACACACAAACAGAAATCTGACATGGCACCCCTGACAAATAACCTTATCCCAAAAAAAGCTTTAAATCCTCACTAGGATAGCTGACCCAAGCCTTGCAAGCTGTCAGTATTTGTCTCCTTGGAACACCTAATGGGGACATAATTCTAGCTCAGCCTCTCCCTGATCAAAAGGAAAAGATCCCATCACTGTAAAATGTGCTGCGATTCTTATCACAGAAGACCCTCAGCTCCAGAAGAATGGTGGGTTTTTAGTGTGGAGCCCTGTCATTTAAACGGAAACAGAAGCTCCGACATGCCGCGCCGTGGCCGTCCTGGGGGAATGTTCAGAGAGTCCAGTCCAACACAAGGCACAAATGTTTTAATCTTGTCTTCCTTTTCCTCCAGGCCTTCCACAAAGGAATTTGGCAGAGAGCAAGGAGGGAGAGGAGGTATCTTATTTCCAGCTGGAGAGAACTAGGGAACCTGACCCATATGTGTAGGGGTGACGGGGTGACTGCGTAACCTGCCAACCGCCTAGCCGAGAGGACCAAGCAGATGTCTGGTCCATGCTGTGCTTTTAAAAAAACCCTCTTATGTTCTTTTCTGCACCTGCAGGGAGAAGGATGGCATAAATAATTTCTCTTCCGGGGTGTCTTTTTCTTCCCACTTCTTCTGAAACCTGAAACCTCCCTCCCTGCAGCCTCCTCTCATTCTATACAGAACCAGAGAGGGAGTGCGAAGCGCTTCCCAAAACTAACAAGCCACGCTTAGTCATTTGGCCAGGATGTGATTTCAGTGATAGAAACTAGGAAAAGGATATGTTGTAGTCAAAAGGAAGTGGGGGGGGGGGAGGCAGAACCCCAGAATCCTCAATTAATATCAGTTATGTATTTATGTGAAACTTTTTTCCTGTATATTCTCCCGTAAACCCAAAGTGGTTTACAGCTTCGCCCTTTCCTATTCCATTTAATCCTCACAACAACAACCCTGTGAGGTAGGTTAAGCCAAGAGAGGCCCAAGGGGATTCAGTGAGCTTCCACTAGAGTAAGGGATCCAGGCTGCCACCTAGCACCAACGTAAGGATTTAGAGGCAGGGCTGGGACTGACATGTTGACCGCCACACTACTCTGGGAGACTGGAGACATGTGGATGGTTAACAATGCATTTTTCTACAACTGATTACCACCATTGAATCAGAAAATTACACAACTAATAAACTACCTGCCCTGACCTGGATGGCCCAGGCTAGCCTGATCTCGTCAGATCTCAGAAGCTAAGCAGAGTCAGCCCTGGTTATTATTTGGATGGGAGACCACCAAGGAATACCAGGGTTGCTGTGCAGAGGAAGGCACTGGCAAACCACCTCTGTTAGTCTCTTGCCTTGAAAACTCCATAAGGGGTCACCATAAGTCGGCTGCGACTTGACGGCACTTTACACACACACGATAAACTACCTATAGCGATATTCACGCTGTCCACTCTCTCCACGAGCAATGCTGCATGTGCATAACAGCCCGGTTATTATGTACATCAGCTGTTCAATTCACATTACTGCCAACACAAATTGGAAACAAGGGTCTAAATGCTTCAAACAAATCAATAAGCATCTCTCTCCTGTGCGACAGTGCCTTTAATGCAATCCCATTTATTTTCAAGTAGTTATACTCGATCTTTCACCCGTTCAGTTCCTGTTCTGCTTGCATGGGGGCAAGCATTCAATGCACATTTGGATGCACCTAAGCAAATTCAAATGCATCCGATTTGCACAATTTCAGTGCTTTCTCACATGTTTGCATTGCTTTCACTCGGATGGCTCTCCTTTAACCCCTTGTCTGCAAACATTGCTTCCAATTTTTATAAGACACGTAGTAAAAAGTTTCAAAATTTTTATTTGAGACTTACTACTTGAGTTCTCTGTATTCCTTCTGTGGCTTCCTATGGAGCTATCTAATCTTGTTATCAGTCCTTGTGTGACCACTTCTTGAATAGGTATGGCTGACTGCATAGCCACAAGAAAGTGGGCAATGCAATCTAACCATTGTCAGCCATGTAAATAATGCACTGGACTGCACAGGCTAAAAGAGGTGTCATACTGCAAGCAATACAGTGCTTTACAGGACAAGTATTTTAGGTTCTTTGATCATGGCCATGTTGGATACCTGTCATTTCTCCAGAAACTGAAATATTTAGTTCTTGGACTGTGCAAATGTTGCAACGATCTGACTCTTTAGACCAGGTGGCTATGGTACAGCTCAGCATGGTGCTTGCTCAAGATGAATTTTCTCAGGCAAGACCGATGGGATCCAATAGGCTCATCCAGACAATCCAGAAATTGCCTTGAGGGTAACTGAGGAAGTTCATAAAAAGTCAACTTGCCTGCTGAACATGTTTGTGTCGAAATCCTAAGCATGGACATTTCCGAGGGACTTGCTCAGGAAAACTTGGGGCTGGTTGGTGCCTTTTGCTTGCAACTACCGTATCTGGTGAATCAGATGTCTCCTTGAAATGCTAGGCTGCAAGTTATATCTTGGCTTTTTAACATATGTATAATTTCTCTCCCCCACACTACTTTCTCTATCATCCAAAGAGATATACTTGGTCTCCAAGGGCATCCACATGAATGGACACCAAATGAACCGATGTGCTTCCTCCCTTGATATGTTTATGGCTGGGGTCCTCATTCCACTTGCCAGAGAAAGGTTAATGGCTAACAGCTTTTCTGTCAAATGAGGCACTGATTTAACCTCAGCAGTGATTCAGCCTTTAATTGTCTTTGGCCTTTAGGGAGCTGGAGGCTAGCAGCTGCCTCCCATATGCTGACTCCGGTGGGCCACCATACATGGGTTATATAGAAAGCATCGTCATTTTTCCTTTCAACACATAATGCTAGTAGGCCATGGTGGAATAATACCTGGGACACTATTGGTATAAGATACTCTGTTGCTTTAGTTTACGAGTCAAATGAGAAGAAGTTGGTTTTTATACCCTGCTTTTTTCTACCTTTAAGGAGTCTCAGAGTGGCTTACAATCACCTACAATCACCTTCTTTGAGACCCAGCATGATGTAGTGGTTAAGAGCAGTGGTTTAGAGCGGTGGACTCTAATCTGGAGAACTGTGTTTGATTCCCCACTCTTCCACAAGAACGGCGGATGCTAATCTGGTGAACCTGGTTTGATTCCCCACTCCTCCACATGAATAGGTTTGCCAGCCTCCAGGTACTAGCTGGAGATCTCCTGCTATTACAACTGATCTCCAGCCAATAGAGATCAGTTCACCTGGAGAAAATGGCCGCTTGGCAATTGGATTCTATGGCATTGAAGTCCCCCCCACTCCAAACCCCGCCCTCCTCAGGCCCCACCCCAAAACCTCTCACCAGTGGTGAACAGGAACCTGACAACCCTACACATGAAGCCTTTTGGGTTACCTTGGGCCAGTCACAGTTCTCTTAGAGCTCTCTCAGCCCCACCTACCTCACAGGTTGTCTGTTGTGGGGAGGGGAGGGGAAGGTGATTGTAAGCCGGTTTGATTCTTCCTTAAGTGGTAGAGAAAGTCAGCATATAAAAACCAACTCTTCTTCTCTTCCCCTCCCCACAATAGGCACAGTGTGAGATAGGTGCAGCTGATAGAATTCTGAGAGAACTGTGATTAGCCCAAGGTCACATAGCAGGCTTCATGTGGAAGAGTGGGGAATCAAGATCAGAGTCCACCTCTCTTAACCACTACACCACGCTGGCTCTCAGGAATAGTATGGAAGAGAACTGGACTTTCAAGTTCTATTCAGGATTTTCTTCCAGACAGTATTATGCTGGTCAGTCCATTAAAATCAAGCCACCAACAGCTAACTGGTAAAATCCAGGTTCTGCCAAGCTCCAAGCATAATCAGGCAAATTACTCTCTGGTCCCTCCACCAACCTCCTAGATCTTTCCATTTGCACCCTCACACACTTCCTACTAATAGTACCCAACTGCCAACATTATTGACCTCAAAAAGCAGCTCCCACATTTCAGTTAAAGTTGACACCAAATCCCACTACAGCATTAACCTGGGACTGAATGAGGATTCTTGATGGGGATGAACATTTCCCAGTTCCCATGTTATGGCAGAGGGGTTTGCCTACAGCCAATCTTCTTCTCCCTCTCTCAAAATACTAGCATTTTAGGGCTTCCAATGAAGTTGGTGGGTAGTACATTCAGAATGGCCAAAAGGAAATGCATCCTTACACGATGAGTGATTAAAATGTGGAATTCGTTGCCAGAGGATGATGAAGAAGAAGAGTTGATTTTTATACGTCAACTTTCTCTACCACTTAAGGAAGAATCAAACCAGCTTACAATCACCTTCCCTTCCCCTCCCCACAACAGACACCCCGTGAGGTAGGTGAGGCTGAGAGAGTGTGACTAGCCCAAGGTCACCCAGCTGGCTTCGTGTGTAGGAGTGGGGAAACAAATCCAGTTCCCCAGATTAGCCTCCGCTGCTCACGTGGAGAAGTGGGGAATCAAACCTGGTTCTCCAGATCAGAGTCCACCATTCCAAAAGCACCGCTCTTAACCACTACACCACACTGGCTCTCTAAGGTCACCAACTGAACTTCATGGACGAACAAGGATGTTGAACCTAGGTCATCCTGGTCCAAGACCAACTGCTCCACTGCGGCTCTCCATTCCAAGCTCAATGATCTGTCCAATGCACCCTATCAACAAAGGCTGTACCCCACACAGCAGATCCAAACACATCCCGCAGCCCCTGGGGAGTAATGCCAAGACATCAGGCCATTCCCTGAATGCTTCTGTGTCTTCACTGTACACCCAGAGAATCTCTTTCCACTTATCAAGGACAAGTCTCACAGAATAGGAGCAATTTATTGAATGAGATAAGAAGGCTAGGTCACTACAGTGCAGGGAAAGGAGACAGACTTCCTGCAAGATGTTTCTAGGCTCCTGGCTCACCAGATTCCTCATCTGGTAGTGGAATCTCTCCATTTACTTCCTTTCATCTTGCTACCTCTTTGCTGTAAAAAAAAGAAAGAAAGAATGCATTTCTAAAAATAAAAAATTCTGAAGCCAGCTGTCCCCCAGACTCATTGGGAGCAACTCCAGTGCAAATATCTGAAGACTGGATTGGGAAGGAGGAGGAGGAGGAGGAGGAGCTGGTTTTTATATGCTGACTTTCTCTACCACTTATGGAAGAATCAAACCGGCTTACAATTGTGTGTAGGAGCGGGGAAACAAATCCAGTTCACCAGATTAGCGTCCGCCGCTCATGTGGAGGAGTGAGAAATCAAACCCAGTTCTCCAGATCAGACTCCTCTGTCAGCTGTCAGGTGGGTTATCCCCTCCCCCATCCCTTACTATTATTTTCCATTTCTATGGCCTTTTTTTTAACTGCTTCGTAAACATTTGCAAGAGCCGTTGGAGCCAGAATTGGTAGGGAGGTGGGGTTGAAATGCTATCAACAAAGAACTGCTTTACCATGAATTCAGCTGTCCCATAACCTTCTGTTTTTCTGCCACATCCTTCAAACACTTCCTCCTGGAAAATCCTGATGTCAGAGTCTATAGAATTATAGAAATGGGAAATAACCATTGCACTTAATTTCAGCACATTACATTGTTTACCTTCCTCCCAGCCCCCACCCCAAGCGAATCTCAAATGGCCTCGAATGTCTGTCTTTGCTGAGCAAGCGAATGGCAAGAACTGCTGATTCAAGTTTCCTTCTTTATCTGCAAGTAAACACTCAAGACGGACCCGAACGGCTTCCGAAGATTGACAGAAGAAATACATTGGAATTTCATGAGATGCGTGGTCTTTTTATTGGGTTTTTTTTTTTTTTACCATTTTGAATTTTTCATAACATTTGTCGGTAGAGGTCAACAAAAGATAATTACATTCCTCAGTCGCAATATGAGATGTTACGCTATAGCAAAAGAAGAAGGATTTCAACCAGTCCATCCACTGTAGCAAGCACTAGCCATCATACAATGTAAGATTTGGATCATAAAGTTGCAGTGCTTTCGACAGACAGACCAGGGCGGCATCAGCAGTAGGGTTGCCAACCTCCAAGTACTAGCTGGAGATCTCCCGCTATTACAACTGATCTCCAGCCGATAGAGATCTGTTCACCTGGAAAAAATGGCCGCTTTGGCAGTTGGACTCTATGGCATTGAATTCCTTCCCCTCCCCAAACACTGCCCTCCTCAGGATCTGCCCCAAAAACCTCCCACTGGTGGTGAAGAGGGACCTGGCAACCCTAGTCAGCAGACCTTGTGGTAGGGTTGCCACTGCCAGGTCCCTCTTTGCCACCGGTGGGAGGTTTTGGGGGTGGAACCTGAGGAAGGCGGGGTTTGGGGAGGGGAGGGACTTCAATGCCATAGAGTCAAATTGCCAAAGTGGCCATTTTCTCCAGGGGAACTGATCTCTGTCACCTGGAGACCAGTTGTAATAGCAAGATATCTCCTGCTACTACCTGGAGGTTGGCAACCCTACCCTGTGGTGGGGCAGCTGCCGGGGTCCAGGTTTTCTGGTGGGACCCACTGCCACTGAGCCACACCCACACACCTCTTCTGCCACCTGTCTATACCTGTGCTCCCAATTGCCCAGAGTAATCGAGGAAGGGCATATGGGTGGTACACAGTGCTGGTACGTACTCCTGGTGGCAATGGCAGGTAGTGCAGGCAACTGAGCATGGATGGTAGGAGGGCTTGCAAGCAGAAGAAGGATCACAGGCAGATGGGGGCATGCAGGTGTGGGGTGGAAGGGAGGACATGACTGGCCCCTGATGGCGGGGAGATGGGGGCCCTAGGCACAGTCTGACCAAGGCCCCCCAAAACCTGGCACCGGTTCTGCAGACAGATGGTTAGGTCAATTGAATGATCTCAGTCTTTCGGGACATGTGCCATAATGTGTATTCTAAAAGGCAGGACTACTGTACAGTCAGCGAGGCCCTCTTCTCCAAACAAGGGGTTGGATCTGAGCAGCTTTTCCATCCAATCAAGAGATGCCAGCCTCCAGGTGGTACCTGGGGATCCCCCGGAATTACAGCTCATCTCCAGACTACAGAGATCAGTTCCCCTGGAGAAAATGGAGGCTTTTTGGAGGATGGACTCTTGGCATTGTACCTCACCAAGGCCCCTGTCTTCCCCAGGCTCCATCCCCCCAACTCCAGGAGTTTCCCAACCTGGATCTGGCAACCCTACCCCAATCCCCCGTCAGTGGCCAGGGGGAACCTGGCAACCCTAATTCAATCTCACTTATTTCCTCTACTTACTACAGCTACCATCTCACCTACGTTTTGCCCCAGCTAGTGCCAGGCCCCCTTTTTGTGACCAAAGGGGACCACTCTCTTCCCTTTTTCTTCAGGAGAAAGGCTGGGTGGATCCAACCCATTATATGTGGTACATTTCAGCTGCTCAAACCCGCCCCCCCCTTGACAATCTGATTTGGTTCCCCTTTGTATTTCTTTTTCCCTTGAACAAACTGTGCACGAGGATCGGCACGACGGTACCCTTTCCTTTCCCCAAACAATAGGCGGTGTAGGCTTCCAAAACACAGATAATGGCATGATTCAGCCTTCCGCTGGCAAGAATTACATCCCCTAATTACCATCTGCTTGGCTCCCGGAATGCTCACATTATTTTTCCCCTCCACCAGTTGCTAAATAATTTAATCACTCCTCGAACAAGGAAATCCACGGATGCCTTTGAGGCTTTGTTATAACAGAGTCCCTAAGCCAGCTTTACCCTACCTTCTAATCCTCTTTAAGACAGTATGAGGCAGTGAAGTACCCTATAATCAGTTTTTAAGGTTAGAGACAATATCCCCACTCAAGCTGGTTGCCCAGAGCAACTGTGCGGGGACTGAACACTTGCAATGAGATTGGATTACTTGCCTGGTTAATTCATATATATTATATATTTCTTTCCTGCTCCAGTGTAAACTGGAGGTAGGATATCCCCATGTCGCACGATCAGAATGTGAGGCACAGCACAGTTTTTGACTTGAGGGTGGGAAAATTGCAGGCGCCGTCCAGAAATTAAATTTGCCTCTTCCCTTCCTGATTCTCCTCGGTCATTAGAATTCAAAATATTCTCAGAGTCCGTGAGTCCTGTCACATTATGATTGGGAAGAACTCTTCCTTCTTACACTGAGGCTGCAGGCAGGGATGATTTTAAATTTCTCATCCCTATTTTTTGAATCGCCAAATCCCTGTTTCGATTGTGCTTCTCCGTTGTGTGACCCAGGAGATCATCCCAGCGTTGCAGAAAATTATATCCTAACCTTGGGTTGCACCCTCTGCACCTTGCTGATTTTTTGATCCACATGAGAAAGCCACCAATTGCTATTAGATATATGATGTCTATCATCACCCTAATTCTTCACACCCTTCAACCTGTAATTTCTAGTACCTAACAGAGACAAATTTGAGAAGTGGGACATTTAGAAACTAATTTCCCATATAAACCATTAGGAGGTGTGTCCCAGCTCGCAATCTGTTTGCCCCACACTGTTCCACCCCACACCATCTCTTCCCCCTAAAGGTTTGCCAACCTGCATGTGGTGGCTGAAGATTCTCCGCTATTACAATTGATTTCCAGGTGATAGAGATCAGTTCGCCTGGAAAAAATGGCCACTTTGGCCATTGGACTCTAAGGCTAGGGTTGCCAGCTTTAGGTTGGGAAATACCAGGAGATTTTAGGGGTGGAGCCTGAGGAGGGTGGGGTTTGGAGAAGGAAGGGACTTCAATGACATAGAGTCCAATTGCTAAAGTGGCCATTTTCTCCAGGTGAATTGATCTCTATCGGCTAGAGATCAGTTGTAACAGCAGATCTCCGGCTACCACCTGGAGGTTGGCAACCCTATATATGTCATTACAGTCCCTTCCCTCTCCAAACCCCATCTTCCTCAGTCTCCACCCTCAAAATCCCCAGGTAATTCCCAACCTGGAGCTGGCAACCCTATCCCTCTTCTTGTTCCCAAAAACTGAAAGACCTGCAATCTGACAGAGGCCCAGCCAATCCTGAGCCAGCATGGTGTGGTGGTTAAGAGCGGTGGGTTTGGAGCGGTGGACTCTTATCTGGAGAACCGGGTTTGATTCCCAGCTTCTCCACATGAGCAGCGGAGGCTAATCTGGTGAACTGGGTTGGTTTCCCCACTCCTCCACACAAAGCCAGCTGGGTGACCTTGGGCAGGTCACAGCTCTCTTAGAGCTCTCTCAGCCCCACTTTCCTCCCAGGGTGTCTGTTGTGGGGAGGGGAAGGGAAGGTGATTGCGAGCCGGTTGGATTCTTCCTTAAGTGGTTGACAAAGCCAGCATATAAAAACCAACTCTTCTTCTTGCGCAAATGAGTAGCACGCTGTGGCTAGTGAGGATGCCGAAGTCAGGCCTCCTTGTCGTGGTGAGCAAAAGTGCATCAACTCGCGGTGGGTAGTGGCTCCAGATAGCGAGCTCACGCAAGGAGCTGATCAGAAACATAGGGCGAAAACGCACGGTCGCTTTATCCTCCTTTAATCCCTGTTTGAGCCAGGATTCAGCCTGGATCGAACGCATGCGTTTCGCCTAATGTGCGTTCGATCCTGGCTAAAACAGGAATTAAAGGAGGATAAAGTGACCATGCGTTTTCGCCCATACAAAACGGTTCTGATTAATGCGCCCCTAATGCAATCAGTGCCAACGTGACAGCCGAAGGCAGTCCGATTTTGAACCGTCACTACATTAAGGAAGGCGGAGGGGGGGGGCAGCCGCAGCTTTCAGAGGTAAACTTCTGACCCCGCTGAGATGGCCTTGCCAATAGTCCGCAGCTAAACAGCTGGGAGGCCAGATTGGTAACTGGATGGGGGGGCTATAAAAACGGGTCTCGCTGGATCAAAGCAACCGGAACCACGGTTTATCTCTGTGTTATATCGCATCAGGCCAAAATGTGCTTCCCCAAACACATATGCGAGACACATCCCGTCTTCCCTGTTTTCTCCTGCGTCGTCTATAAATAGGTCTGCCAGCACTTTAAAGAAAAGTGTAAGCAGGACAATTAGCCGTTAAAATCAGCTTTTAAAGGGCCAAGGACCACTTGCCCTACCGAAACGGAGGGCTATTAAATGCTCCAAGATGTGTTCTGAGTAATTTCTCTGACCTTTTCCTATCTTAGGTGAATAATTTACTGGAGCCGTCTTTAAAATAATCACTCCTGACTGTTCCCTGTGCGTGATCAAGGTGTAGTTTGTATCTGACTGGGGTGCGATAAGAAAATTCAAAAATATCTTAGATTAAACCTTTTAGGGACAATGATAGACCTACTCAAGATGCTCTTCAGATTTGCAAAAGCCCTGTGAGGAATTTCACTGTTCTCATAAAAACTCTTTGATGTCCTTCAGAATCCTCCAGGTGTTTAACCATGCCGGAGCCTCTAAATTAATTTGCCTCAAATTATATCTTAGGTAAAATTGGTGGGAAGGTACTCTGAGAAATTCTAGTAGACTTACTCAATCACTTTTGAGAAGAAGAAGAGGAAGAGGAGGAGGAGTTGTTAGTTAGTTTTTATATGCTGAATTTCTCTTACCATTTAAGGAAGAATCAAACCAGCTTGCAATCACCTTCCCCTCCCCGCAACAGACACGCTGTGAGGTAGGTGGAGTTGAGCGAGCTCTAAGAGAGCTGTGTCTAGCTCAAGTTCACCCAGCTGGCTTCATGTATAGGAGTGAGGAAACCAACCCTATTCACCAGATTAGCTTCCACCACTCATGTGGAGGAGTGGGGAATCAAACCCGGTTCTCCAGATTAGAGTCCACCTGGTATTCCTTGGTGGTCTCCCATCCAAATACTAACCAGGGCCAACCCTGCTTAGCTTCTGAGATCTGACAAGATCAGGCTAGCCTGGGCCATCCAGGTCAGGGCATATATATGTATACTGTTATTTAAAATTGTTAATTAGTTTCCCTGGAAAAAGCCCAATCTGTATGTGAATGGGTATGAGTATGTGTATGTCTATGTTAAATTGAAAAATGTTAATAAAAAGTTTTTTTCTTTTTTTAAAAAAAGAAATTTTACATTAGCCAAACCTGATGAACAACCTGAGGGTATGTGAGAATCCTTAAATAAATTGTTAATCTTAACAGAACTCTTTTGGCTTCCTTCAAAATTCCTCAGCTAGGTTGCCAGGACAAAATTTTGCTGGCAACCAGTCAACTCTTCACATCCAGGTATCCAGCCCCTTATATTTTAACAGCGTACGAATAGATCAAGTTAGGTATGCCGCTGTTTCCAGCTAACCGGTAGATGGCACTGTGGTAACATCTTTCCACCCTCAAAAAAAGAAGATGCTTTAAGATACTGGGGGAAATGGAGTCTTGAATGTCCTGCCTTATTTTTATTACCCTTTCTGCTGAAATCATTTCCCTGGCCTACTTCCCCCCCCCCTTATTTTCGTTCCAGAGAAATTATTTATCACTGGGGACTGAAGGCATGGATGAAACATCCCTCTGAGAATAAATTTGTTTATCTGAGGCATTTTATTATGATGCCTTAATGGCCTCCCCTAGAATACTTTTGACTGAGCAAACAGTGTCCTTGAACAAACTTCCCCAAGAAGGCTGTCAAAAGCAATTGCGAGCTACTAATAGACACTTGGGGGAAAACACACACACAAGGAGCTCAGGAATATGCATCCGCAGCTCCAGCAGATTATACTCTGGGTACAGAGGAGATCTCGAACTGCTTTGAGTCATGCTGCCTCCATGATCGAGGGTTGCCAGTAGGGCTTTCAGGTCCCCTCTCTCCTCCGGCATGAGGCTACGGGGCCGCAGTTGCGATTGCGCCTCGTCAGGGGTCTTTCCCTCTTAGTTTGAGTGGTAAAGCGGCCCTTTTGTGGAGAGGGCAAGGGAAGGTGGCCCCTCTGGTTGTACACCGGAAGTGCCGTCCACGCGGTGTGCGCGCGCGCATGCACGTTTGCCCGCCGACCCTCAGGTGGTCGGCGGGCAGAGGGGCAAATTGCCGGGGGTTTGCCCGCCACCGCCGGGCACCTGACAACTCTAGTTGCCAACTCTCGGTTGAGAAATTCCTAGAAATCTGGGGGTGGAACCTAGGGAGGGTAGGGATTGGGGATGGGAGGGAACTCAGGAGGGTATAATGCCATAGACTCCACCCTCCAAGGCAGCCATTTTCTCTAGGGGAACTCATCTCTGGAGATAGTTGTAATTACAGACGATCTCCAGCCGCCACCAGGAGGTTGACAACCTTACCCCAATCCTGAGAAAGTCATGCATGCCTTATCTTTAGGGTTGCCAACCTCCAGGTACTAGCTGGACATCTCCTGCTATTGGAGTGGTGGACTCTGATCTAGAGAACCAGGTTCGATTCCCTGCTCCTCCACATGAGCGGCGGACGCTAACCTGGTGAACTGGGATATTTTCCCCACTCCTCCACATGAAGCCAGCTGGGTGGCCTTGGGCTAGTCACAGTTCTCTTAAGAGCTCTCTCAGCCCCACCTACCTCACAGGATGTTTGTTGTGGAAAGGGCAAGGGAAGGTGATTCGAAGCTGGTTTGATTCTGCCTTAAGTGGTGGAGAAAGTCAGGGTTAGGGTTGCCAGCTTCCAGGTGGTAGTTGGAGATCTCCTGGGATTACAACTGATCTCCAGGCTACCGAGATCAGTTCCCCTGCAGAAATGGCTACTCTGGAGGTTGGACGCTATGGTATTACAACCCACTGAAGTCCATCTCTTCCCCAAAACCCACCTTCCTAGGCTGCACCCCGCCTAAACCTCCAGGAACTTCCCAACCTGGAGTTGGTGGCCCCACACAGAGTCCACCACTTTGGAAGGTGGATTGAATAGGATTATACCCCATTGAAGCCCCTCCCCGAACCCCGCTTTTCTCAGGCTCCACCCTGAAATTTTTTAGGTACCGTATGTCCCAACCCAGAGCTGGAAAACCTACGTAGTCCACCCTACAAAGCAGCCATTTTCGCCAAGAGAAAACGGATCCCTGTACTCTGGAGATCAGTTGTAATTCTGGGAGATCTCCAGGGGCCCCATTTGGGGCTGGCAACCCTACAGCAAAGGCACACAAAAACTCCAGTCAGGCATCCAACCTGCTACGTTACCCAGTTTTCTCTGCCTTCCCATCCCTTCTCCTCCAGATGGCTGCAGGTTCTGCCTCTCTGCAGCGGTGACTCATTCGCAGGCTAACAGATTGCGCTCTGCCCAAAGGGAGGGGGGGGTTGCTCTACCAAGACGATTCTCACTGCTGCAAAGTTATCAAGAAATACCAGATGGGTCCCTGGCATGAAAAGCCTTTGGGCCGTGCAAGTTTCGTGGCGAGGCGGGTAGAGGAAGTTGCTGCAGAAACAAGATGGCCGGTGGCCAGATTATTCATCCCTGATTAGAGAGTTTGAGGCAGCATGAATAATGCACCGCTGTTTCCAGGGCACGGAAAAATAAGGAGCTCTGTGCATCTTCCAAGGGTCTCCTCCCTCATTGGACGTTGCATCCAAGGGCCCTTAGGGGAGAATCCAAGCACGCCGCTGACACACATAGAATGTGGCACAAAAGACTATATTAATTGTGTTTCCTGTGTAAAATCCCAGTCCTGTAAAGGCTGGCCAAAAACCGTTTGTAGGAATACAAGCTCAGTGGCATCTTACGTTCTGTTTAGATGACAGCGCCTGGTATGTTGTATCCATGTCCTTGATTGACACAAGGCGTACTGGCGCAAGGAGCATGCTAATTCCAATAGTTATGGATGCAGGTGTTCTTAATGTTGCCATTTCCCCAGTGCTCTTTCCACCCAGACTTCACAAGGAGGTCCCAAGTTTGTCTGTGTTTTCCCTGGTAGTGACTTCATGCCACTGCTGATGGCGTCATACAAAATTACCAAAGCAATTAGCCAACCAAGCCCCAAGCAGGCAGCTGCCCCAGATGACCCTCCCCCCCGCCCGGGCAAGCAGGCAGGCATCTGACCAGTGGCACACTCGCCCACCTGGTGGCACAGGATGGTCTGTTGCACCAGCCGGGCGTAGCTGTCGAGCCGCACGCCGGAGTTGCTCCTGCTCCGCATGGTCGGGGCCGGATTCTACAGCCATCTCCTGCTACCTCCGCCTGCAGGGATGAAATGAGGACACACTGGCTAAGAACTCCCCCCTCCATGCACATTCTGGCCCTGCCCCCTTTAACCCCTCCATTGTTGCCACTTCCGCCCCCAGCCCTCTTGTAGTACAGAGGGAATACGTTTCTCCATGGCCCGGGTGGGAAAGGGTTAACACAGTTTCTTGGGCTGTCCTAGCAGCTCCATAGCTAACGACTCCTCTGCAAGGGGGAAAAGAGGTTCTTTTTCTTGGCAAAACAAACTCACATCCACCTTGAATTGAGGCTCTTCCTGTTTGCAGGAGGGGGCGGGTTGCCAGTCTTAGATCCTTCTGAGCTAGATATCTGCCAGGACCCACGAAGGGCCAGACCAAATGATTTTGCGGGCCTTAAACAGCCCCCAGGCCTGACATTCCCCACCCCTGCCTTATAGGAAGGAGGGAGGGAGGAAGAGGCAGCCTGCCCATCTGGCTTGGGCCTCCATCCCCTGATCATGCAAAGCTGCAGAGAGCTGGGAGCTGCCTCTCATGTGCAGAGCATGGCTCATATGGGTGGGATACTGACACCTTGGGCACTGCATGTTTCATTCTATACAGGGGGCAGGGGGGGATGCCACTTCCCCAATGCAGTGTGGAGCTCAGGCAGGCTGGATGCTAATATCATTGCCTTGTGGGTGCCAGTCACTGCCTCCCTCATGGAACACAAGTCCCCAGCAAGCCAGGTGGAGCTCTTAAGAACATAAGAAAAGCCCTGCTGGATCAGACCAAGGCCCATCAAGTCCAGCCATCTGTTCACACAGTGGCCAACCAGGTGCCTCCAGGAAGCCCACAAACAAGACGACTGCGGCAGCATCCTGCCTGTGTTCAACAGCACCTAATATAACAGCCATGCTCCTCTGATATGAGAGAGAATAGGTATGCATCATGACTATTATCCATTTTGACTAGTAGCCATGAATACTCCTTTCCTCCATGAATATGTCCCCTCCCCTCTTAAAGCTTTCCAAGTTGGCAGACATCACCACATCCTGGGGCAGGGAGTTCCACAGTTTAACTATGAGTTGTGTGAAGAAATACTTTCTTTTTTATCTGTTTTGAATCTCTCACCCTCCAGTTTCACGGCCCAGGTTAGGAGGAGGTCATTGGCCCACCAGGAGATGTCCTGGTGCACATAACGGCCAGCCCACCCCTGCCAATCGCTGATCTGTTGTGTATCAACTACAAACCATTAAGCATCACCTTTTGAATCTGTTGGTGCTGTATTCAGAAGAATGGAGTTTATTATTTTCTGCTTTTAATTTTTGTTTGTTTTCTTGTTGTGTTGTTTTTCATACATTGCAGGCTAATTTTTTTAATTTGCTTTTGTAACGATTACTATGTAAGCTGCTGAAGTTAGGAAGGAATAAACCAGTCAAACAAGCAATAACTAGCAGAATAAAAATGGTCTTTGTCCACACCAAGAGGCACAGTCCGAGTGGCAGTTGACTTATCAAGTCAGGCCAAGGCTCTGATCTTTGCGAAGCTTATAACCTTAATAGGATTAGAGAGGCTAAGAATCTGTTGCCCTTGGAATAAGCCAGCCACATACTTGGGTAGAAAATTGTTTTGCATTTCCAATACGGAGTTCAGCTCAAATTAAGTTACACATTTCAAAACCATCATTTCATTTGTCCATCTTATATCCATCTATGCATTTTTTACTCTACCTGCCCTCTTACACGCTTAGGTTGGTATACATGGTTGACCCCCTATTCTATCCTCACAATGACCCTGTGAGGTGGGTTTGGCTGAGAGACAGTGACTGGCCTAAGGTTGTCCAGAAAAGTGGGGATTTTAACCCTGGTCTCCCAGGTTCTGCTCTAACTAGGGTTGCCAGGTCTCCTCTGGTGGTGGGCAAACCCCCGGCAATTTGCCCCTCTGCCCGCCGACCACCTGAGGGTCGGGCAAATGTGCACGCACGCGTATACCGCGCTCGCGACTTCCGGTTTAGAACTGGAAGTTCCACCTCGCGAGGGCCTTATACCTCTTAGTTTGAGTGGTAAAGGGCCGCTTTACCACTCAAACTTAGAGGTATAAGCCCCCTTGCGAGGCTGCACTTCCGATTCTAAACCAGAAGTGACACACGTGCGTTGGCACGCGCATGCACACTTTCAAGAAAAAGCCTCCCGCCGGAGGAAAAGAAGGACCTGAAGACCCTAGCTCCAATGCTCTAACCTTTCGACCATACTGCTCAGTTTGCTTTTCTTCTTGTACAAATTGAGTCTGTGGTTTGTTATTTACACTCCATTTGCTGCTTCCTCTAATTCAGTCTTTACTGTAAGTGTACACACAGAAGTAATGTCACTTTTCTCTAGGAATCGCTACAGGGGACTGATGTCACTTCGGGGTTTTCCACAAAAGGGACATCAGGCCTTAGGCCCCACAGGAAAACCTCATCACAGGTCCTTCTCTCAGCCACTATGAGAATGTTTTACAGTGGAGTTAGGACTATTGAAGAGCGAGCAAAGTGTAGCCGCAAAATAAATAAAAGGGTTCCTTCATGCTACTTCTAACAGCCCAGAGGCCTAGGGTTGCCAGGTCCCTCTTCACCACTGGTGGGATGTTTTTGGGGCGGAGCCTGAGGAGAGCGGGGCTTGGGGAGGGGAAGGACTTCAATGCCGTAGAGTCCAATTGCCAAAGCAGTCGTTTTCTCCAGGGGAACTGATCTCTATCGGCTGGAGATCAGTTGTAATAGTGGGAGTTCTCCAGCTAGTACCTGGAGGTCAAAACAAATCCGGACGCAGAAGGGCTCCCACGAACCACAACTATATTATCAAAAAGCTAATACAACCATGGGTTACAAAAATAAACACATCAAAGAATCTTGACACTGAAGAATCTTATCAATAACCAAACGAATGCCCTTAATCTGTGGATTCACCCATATAGTAGTAAATAATCCACTATTAAATTTCACACGAGTGCAAAGAAGCGTCCCGATTAGTGGTTTGAATTCTTTATCTTTTCCAGATTGTGCTGATGCTTTCCTGAAGCAAGGAGTTCCAGAAGGAGGAGACGTTTTTTTCTCGAGATTACCCCGTTTCGGAGTCCGTCATCAGTCCCGTTTCAAATATATTTTCTCAATCTTTAATGTTCATTTTTCATTGTGCTGGATGTACCAATCTCCATGCTTGATCTGTTGCCCTCAGGGATACATTCTTTTCCCCTTCCTTTGATTCCTAGAGGTCATAATCGGAGTGTGGGTGTGCTGCCATGGGTCTTTAGCAAAACAAACAGGACCACACGGCCGACACTGGCTTGGTAGCCTCCCAAAGCTGGCAGCGGCGTGCCATTCCGCCTGCCCCATTATGTCCCCGTCGCCTTACATGCCCGTACATTTCTCCAACCTGCTCACAGCTCTTGCTGCGTTGCCATCTGGGATTCCATCCAAAGTCGTTTTACCGAGTAACAATGCTTCCTCTTATTCCCCGCTTTCAGCAGAGAATCGCATTGTTTAGTCTACAATAGCTTAAGTGGGCTTTCATCCAGAAGAGGGTCAGTCATAACAAAGTGCTGACATTAAGATAAAGGCTAAAACCACAGTTTATGAAACGGATCCAGCCCTTGACAAACTGCCACTCCAGCGACAAGCTTGTATGAAAAGCATTTTCCACACGTTAAGCCGTTTTGCTCGTGGGGGTAAGTGAAGGTTTCCGTTTCCTCCCTGAGTCTCTGCCGTTGTGTTCTGGAAACCACAACCTTGCTTGCTCTCGGTTCTTTTCAGCTTTCTTGTAAGGAAACAGAAAGAGGAACCACATTGATATCTAAGGTTTATTTACTTCAGGCCTACACACAAGAAGCCAGGACAGTATTTTGGAAGCCAAGGAGGGACAACATCCCACCCCACCTCACCCACTGTAACTGAAATAGGGATGAGCCAAAATGACTTGTTTCATTCTGTGTTCATTTTCATAAGCGTTGGAATTAGGCTTCTACAATCTTCCACCCTCTAGAAACTAAGGAGCGGGAAAGAAAATGTCCAGAAAATGGCCTCTGTAGTGGTGGTCTAGAAATTTCTCTATGTCTCTATGGTCTTTACCATAGAGATTAGGACAAAGGGTCTATTAGGACAAATACTCTATGGTCTCATAGAGATTAGGACAAATACCTAAATCATCACCTGGAAGTGATGTCACATCCTCCCCAAATCTGATGTTGTAAAATATTGTTGTTTAATGACTGCTATAACTCAAAATGAGAACAAGGCCGACAGAACTCAGTTCAATCTCCTGCCCACAGGCAGAGTTACTTGTTGGTCTCCCTCTCCCCCAGAATGTGCATGCATGCACACACAAGGAATAACCTGCTTCCGTCCTTAATCACATGCTTAATTGCTCTCCTAAATTGCTGCAAAAATACTTAAACAGGAAGCATTTGATGGAGGACACCGATTATGAAATTCTATTATCAAAGTAATTTTAAAATAGCCATTAAGGCTTCGCAAAGGCAGCTGCTTTAGCTAAAGTTCTAAGACTTCATATTTCCCAATTTTCATCACATATCCATAGTCTAACCGGCAATAACGAGGCAATTTAGCCAGCCTTTGTAGATTTCGGGGCCATGAGAGAATGGCGACTGCTAGTAACGTTCATCACGCATTGTATTAATAGCACGAGAAAGCAATTCAATTGCAGATGTGCTCGTTCCCTGGCAGGATGGAGAATTAAAAGCTCCATCAAGTACAACCTGAGTGTGAACATTCTCTTCAAAGAGACCCAAGGCTTAATTTAAACCAGAGTTTAGATTAGGGTTGCCAGCCTCCAAGTACTAGCAGGAGATCGCCTGCTATTACAACTGTTCTCCAGCCGACAGAAATCAGTTCACCTGGAGAAAATGGGCGCTTTGGCAATTAGATTCTATGGCATTGAAGTCCCTCTCCTCTAGCGTTGCCAACCTCCAGGCACTAGATGCCATGGAGATCTCCTGCTATTACAACTGATCTCCAGCCGATAGAGATCAGTTCCCCTGGAGAAAATGGCCGCTTTGGCAATTGGACTCTATGGCATTGAAGTCCCTCTCCTCTAGGGTTGCCAACCTCCAGGTACTAGCTGGAGATCTCCTACTATTACAACTGATCTCCAGCCTATAGAGATCAGTTTCCCTGGAGAAAATGGCTGCTTTGGCAATTGGACTCTATGGCATTGAAGTCCCTCCCCTCTCCAAACCCGACCCTCCTCTGGCTCCACATCAAAAATCTCCAGATATTTCCCAACCTGGAGCTGGCAACCCTAATCAAAGCAGAAGCTGAGCTACACCCAGGATACTGCCCGGGACTAGATGTTCTGTATTCGTTCGTCAAAAATGTCAAGGCAATTTCTGACAATGCCCACTTGGGAGGAATGTCCAAGGTAATTTGGGAGGAAGTAAAACAAATAGTTTGACTTAGACCAGCAACATTTCTCATGCAAAAGTGATATGGATCCATTTTAAAACCAGAATCCAGGCCACACTGTCATTTGCCCTCCCCATCAATGATTACAATATATTTCTGCCATTGATCTGTGATGGGATGAGGCAGCCAAAGTAAGGAGCTATATATTTTCATGCTATCTGTTCTTTCTGTGGCTAGCTACAACCCAGGCTTGAAAGTAGGTTTTTCTCCTTTTCTTTCTTTAAAATTCCAAGGAATCAAAATGTTCTGGTAGTGACTGACACCAATAAAGGCAAAAATAACAATCTCCAGGGTCTCAAGGGTCTCAAGGATTTATACCAGACCAACCAAGAACATGAGTGAGCAAATTAGATGCAGCTGGAGACACTTTGCCCTGACCTGGATGGCCTGGGCTAGACCAAGCTCAACAGATCACAGAAGCAAAGCAGGGTCAGCTCTGGTGAGTACTTGCTACACTGAGGCTACACTGAGGCAGGCAATGGCAAATCACCTATGAGCATCTCTTGCTTTGAAAACCCTACAGGGTCACCATAAGTTGGCTGCAACTTGATGGTACTTTCCACCACGGTTTTCCAGGTCCCTCTTCGCCACCAATGGAAGGTTTTTGGGGTGGAGCCTGAGGAGGGCAGGGTTTGGGGAGGGGAGGGACTTCAATGCCATAGAGTCCAATTGCCCAAGCAACCATTTTCTCCAGGCGAACTGATCCCTATCGGCTGGAGATCAGTTGTAATAGCAGGAGATCTCCAGCTTGTACCTGGAGGTTGGCAACCCTAACCACCACCAGGGATGCTCCTCAACTCATCACCTGACTTTCTCCCTGGATCTTGAAGCTCCCAGTTAGTTGGTCTTCTTTCCAAATTGGAACTAAAATAGTAATCTTCTGTTGACCGCTTCTCAACTTGGTAGAAAAATGTGTGTGCCCGCACAGTTTTCCCCAGGCTTGATGTCTCACTCAAAATTACCAATACACACATGCACATTGATAAAACACTGCACAAAAGCAATTTAGATAGAAGTATATGTATATCTTCATCAAGGTTCTCTACATGTTGTATTTTACCAATGCTCGGGCGTGCTAGCAGACATCGCTAAAATACTGCACAAAAAGAACCTTGATACAATCATACATTCAGTTGTATCCAAGCTGTTTCCACACAGAGGTTTTCCTCCAATTTCACTTCCAAATTGGAGGGCAATATGCATGGAGACCAAGATGAACATGAAGTTAAGGACCTGAGATTTGCAGCAAAATGCACATCATGCAGTTGTGAAAATAATCCCTAGATCAGAGAGGTTATGTCCGTGTGGAACAGGGGACATTGAAACCATCGAACATGCACTGATATGTTGCCCATTCTACCACGAAGTTAGATCAAAGCTTATTTCCCCCCTACTTGGCAAATTCCCTGACGAGTCAGTTGAGCTTGTGGCAAAGAAGCTCCCCTTAGGAGAAGACCCTCAGTTTACGCTCCAAACTGCCAAGTTCTGCGCTGTTGTTATTAAAATACACAGAACTTTATTAGAGAATGCTTGTTAGAATATTTTACAATTTTATCAATTTTAATATGATAATTTTAACCAGGGGTTGCTTTTATTGACCGTACACCTTTATATGTACAGGCAGTCTGTGTTTCTGCAGTGCAAAACTATAGTGTCTGGAAATTCTGATGTGTTGGCATATGATTGTTCAGTCAACCGTATTAATAAACTTGACTTGACAGTTGTGAAGATAATTGAAGAACTTCTCTGAGTTAAACCTGAATGGAGGATTAGGCGAATGCGGCACAAAATTGGCAACCCCTCCTCTATAGCACAGGACGGTTAATGATTAACCATCCATTAACCTTGGCGAGAAAGCACAGACGCCCATAAATGCCACCAATGTGGCTTTCTGTGCAGTTCCGAAAGGTGTCAACCTCCTCACTTAGACAGGAGTCAACCTGTCTGTGTCACATAGGCTTCATTTGCTGTGAGTGGCAACATGGATTTTATGTTCTCGCCAGTGTGCTACAAGCTGAGCATTCGGTCTGGAAGTCCCAGAGGTTCATGCATTATTCAGCACACTTATTCAGCCAGGAAAATTCAAGCAGGAAATTCGGAGGCAGAGCAAAGCATACGTTCGGTAGGCTGATTGCAAAATACCTTGTTTTAATTGCAAAGGGTGTATCACGCAGTCTCCAGAGCTACAACTAAAAGTTCAACCAGTCTCCCATTTATATGGGAATGCATAACTTACTGTGTAATTAAATTTCGTATTCACTGAATCGCCATGGTTGGTTATAAACCTTGGGTGTACACTTGCTCCGTATTTTAAGGGTTGCATGCTTCTCTTGACTCCAATCCTGCATTATTAAAAGCTGAAGATGCTGCCTTCTCATCTTGGCACCAATGGAAATATTTAGGGCTGCCACAGCTACTGAATTAAACCATCAGTCCTCAATGTGATGCCATGGGCTTCATGGTGCCGCCAACATCTTTTCTGGTACCCGCCAAGTGTTTTTAGGAAGTGGGTAGGGTTGCCAACCTTGAGGTGGTGGCTGGACATCTCCCACTATTACGACTGATCTCCAGCTGATAGAGTTCAGCTCACCTGGGGAAAAAATGGCCACTTTGGAAGGTGGATCCGGTGGCATTAAGCTCCGCTGAAGTCCCTCCCCTCCCCAAACCCCACCCACCTTTGGCTCCTCCCCCAAAATCTCCAGGTATTTCCCAACCCATAGCTAGCAACGCTATAAGTGGTTGGGGCCAGCTAGGGCTTTTGCCCAGCAAGGCTTCTGATTGACTATTGGAGATTTGATTGGCTGTGCAGATTTTTTAAAATATTACTTTGGCAGCAGCTGTCACCACAGCACAAGGATCTACACTGTGTTGCTAAAGTTACAGTCTGGCACCCATTTCGTGGCTGGCTCTGCCTCTTGCGACAGCCATTTTGCGGGAGCCATTTTGTTGCTGTGCCCACCATGCCATGTCAGAATTCCAAATGTGCACTTTGGTAAAATGCAACAGAAAAAGAAACTAAGCTGATGAAATCACATGCACTATCGAATCAATGTTTTTAAATACTGTTTATTAATGTACAAATGCTCTCTATATACGGGGGGAGTTGCAAATTGGTTGAACGAACTAAAAGATGAGGAAACTGTGCATGATCTAGTTCTAGAGTAAATTCTAGAAAACGTCCTAGTTAAGAGAATTGTTGGACGTCAGCAGAATGCATACAGAACAAACGTTTGAACTTTTAAAACATTCCTTTATATTTTGTTAGTTGTTTTTGGTTCTCCATTCTTCACAGCTGGATTTGTAGATTTCTTGGTGTTGTAGATACCTATTGTACCACTTTTATTTACAATTTATATGGTATTTCTATGTATACGACAGATTTATTGCACAAATATACAAAATGTGTTCACTTTAAAGGGAAAAGTCTGTTTAGACAAACATAACATGATGCAAAGTTTTCTTTACATATAGTTTCCCAATTCGAGCTCTGAGAAGCAAAGTTGGATTGGCAATTTTGGGGTTAACAAGGTAGAGACCTTTGATGGAGCAGGGAGTTCCTAGTGAATGGCAGATTTTAGAAGCATCTGGAGAGAAAGGTAGAGTTGCTAGGTCCCTCTTCGCCACTGGCTGGAGATTTGGGGGCAGAGCTGGAGGAGAGCAGGGTTTGGGGAGGGGAGGGACTTCAATGCCATAGAGTCCAATTGCCAAAGCGGCCATTTTCTCCAGGGGAACTGATCTCTATCTGCTGCAGGAGATCTCCAGCTCGTACCTGGAGGCTGGCAACCTAGAGAAAGGGCCCTAGTGGTCTATGCTGTTGACAAGGTCAGATCATCTACATTAAAAAGGAGAAACAATCAGGGCCAGCAAACTGCTCTTTTATATTGCAATGAGTCATTAGTCATACTGAGCAGCATATACAAAGTTACTGGCCCACTGGATTTTCTTCAGATTGAAGGGGGAAGGAAGGGCAAGTTTTATCTGCTTCCCGCCACACTGCAATCACATTAACAGTTTCCTCTGCATATTCCTGCCTCCATTGTTCATGCTGCAGAAACGGATTCTAGCCACAAAGGACTCCTCAGAGTAGAGCCATTCCATTAAGAAGATGCATAGTCAGCCAAAGACAGAAGGGAATTCTGGCGAATCCTCTGTGGACTCCACCGTGAGTAAGGAAGGCGCTGGCAGTTATTTAACCTGCAACCTCCATCAATCCGTTCTCTATCATCATGCTCAGTGGCTCAGAAAATATGGAAGAAGATGATCCACTGCATTCTTATAAGGGGGTGAGGCTGACTTATGCTTGGAGGATAAAATATTTGAAGCAAACTCTTGCACTGGTAATTGACACCTGGCAGAGAGAAGATCTCAATAAGACATCCTCTGACGCAGCAATATTGTAATGGATACAAGCCATCAGGGTCCGCTTCAGAACATAAGAGCTCTACTGGGTCAAGATCCATGTAAGCCAGTACCCTGTTTCCCACTATACAAGCCTTCAAGCAGGACAGAGGCCAAGGCGTCCTCCAGTTGGTGGCTCCCAGCAACTGCTATTAGCAGGCATACTTCCCCTGAACAAGGAGGTTCCATCTAATCATCAAAGAGTATAACCATAAGTAGATCTGACATCCTTGAATTTCTCTAATCCCCTTTTTTAGTTACCTGAGCTAGTGGCTACATCCTGTGTCAGTGAGTTACTTAAATTTTATATGAAGTACTTTCTTCTGCCTGTCCTGAACCTGCAGTCAGGATTTTGTTTGGTTCCGGGGCAAGAGATAATTCGTGTTTCTTCTTAACCAGTGAAATGTAGAGTGACAGGATGCCTAGAGGTCACCCCAGGATCTTTGGCCCAATCAAGTGATGCAGCCAACTACACCAACAAAGATGAATAGTTTTTGTAATAATTGCACTTTCCAGCTCTGTATTGTCAGTCTCATCACTCACTATAACAGCGAAGGCTTAGAAGAATCAATACTGGCTTTCTCTTATCCTCAAGCCTGTCCTGGGATCACATGCAAGAATATGCTGGTAGGAAAATCTCACTACCACATTTATTTATTATCCACATGATGCATTTTTATTCTGCCCTAGCACCAAAGAAGAAGAAGAGTTGGTTTTTATATGCCAACTTAAGGAAGAATCAAACTAGCTTACAATCATCTTCCCTCCCCACAACAGACACCCTGTGGGGCAGGTGGGGCTCAGAGAGCTCTAAGAGAGCTGTGACTAGCCCAAGGTCACCCAGCTGGCTTCATGAGAAGGAGTGGGGAAACCAACCCGGTTCACAAGATTAGCATCCACCACTCATGTGGAGGAGTGGGGAATCAAACCTGGTTCTCCAGATTAGAGTCCATCGCTCCAAACTACTGCTCTTAACCACTACACCACGCTGTAAAGTGTTCAGGGTTCATGTGCATGGTTCTCCCCGATTTCATCCTCACAATAGCCCTGTCAGGCAGATTAGGCTGGGAGAAACTGAGATCGCCCTTTGGACCCCGGCAGTGTGGGGATTTGCCTAGTTTCCCCCCATTCCTAGCCCTGCACTTTAAGCTCCTATCAAATTATTAGAAGTGATACGTCTTGCAATGCATAGCTCTGTCCCCAGACACATAAACAGAAGTTAAAATTCTCTGTAGCTCGCCATTTGCCAGTCCCCTGATAGATATGTAAGAACAAGGCAAACTAGCAGTGACCTTGTTCAGAAGCAGTATCAGTCCACAGCTGCTGAGCTGGCTAAACATGTTTGTATGTCTCCTCAGGGGATTTAGTACAGTACAAGATGGCCCAACCCTTCAAAGCATGTTGGCTGATGACATGTCATTGTGCTGGCTGCCGCGACGAAGAGGCAGGAATTCCACAGCTGAGCACCCACCCCTTCCTTTTTCCTAGCTCCCAGACGTCATTAAAGATTACATTTAAGGACGAGTGAACGTTCCCTGTCTGGTTTCCTTTTATGTTCATTTATACGTTTGTCATTCGTTTTCAGTTCTCTGCTTTTTCACCGTTGACTTTGTAGATCCTTTTGCATCGTCGTGCATGCATTTCACTAGCAGTTATTCAAGCCATGCCAACGGCTTGGATAGCTGGACATCACTCCCGAACACCATGGGCCTCTCGCCTATATATTTGTGGAGCTGCTCCAGAGGACCTAATTCATGACACCTTATTCTGTCCTTTTTACACAGAACCCAGATTTAAATTTCTCGGAGCGTTTCTAAAGGGCCTAAATCTTTTTCCAGATCCAGAGAAGCTGCTCTATCGCCTATCATATGCCAATCCCGATGTTTCCTACAAAGTGTCACTCTGCTTTAGCAGCCAAGAAAATCCGAGCTAAAGCTGTTTTTTAATTAGGGAACTTAACATATTTAAATACTAGCTCTTTGGTTGGTCAGACTGTTTTAAAGTTATTTCAATGTTATTTTATGTTATTTTAATGTTTTGTATGATAGATTGTGATGGCCTTCGGCCACAAACAATAAACTTTATCACTATCACTAGCAATTAATGTGGTATCTATTCAGACAATGTACATCTACATACAGGTTGAGTATCCCTTATCTGGACATCCGATATCCGGACTGATCCGAAAACCGGACTTTGCCATTGATGGTTCAATGTATACAAAATTATTTAAAATATTGTTTAAAATTACAGTTAGGCTATGTGTATAAAGTATATTTAAAACATATATAAAACATAAATGAATTTCGTGTTTAGACCCAAACCCATACCCAAAGTATCATTATCTATATGCAAAAATACCAAAATATTCCAAAATATGGGAAGAAGTTTGCAAGATCTGAGCAAGGCTGTCAAAGATAGGACATTTTGGAGGACTTTCATTCATAGGTTCGCCATGAGTCGGAAGCGACTTGACGGCACTTAACACACACACACTGTATCCTAATAGCCTCATAGACAGATACTAGATACTAGACATCCTAATATCTGATAGCCAAGACAATGGTCACTGTGCGGATCAAAAAATATGTAAAATGGGTCCAACCCTGGCTACTGTTTACATTTCTGCAAACCCTGGGGAACCCCAGTTTGTTTTACAATATTGTAAGTGGGAGAGTGGGGCACAGCCTCTCAGAAGCCGATGGGAAAAGAATTAGAAATGCAAGTAAACACTTGTTTTAGTCATCCCGTTCAAAGCACAGTTGAACTGCAGAGAGTTAACTGCTTGGGGGAGAGAAGCATCTTTTAAACATCGCTGTCTTTCATCTCCTGCTGCTTTTAATATTTAAACCAAAGGGGATGAGTGACAGCCACGGCCGAGGCCAAGCCCTCTGCATCCTTCCCTGCCGTTCTATCTGTGATGCATTGTCATGTATAGACGGCTTCTACGTGGGTCTCCAAAGGGCTCTTAATAATGGATATTATACTTCAGCGATGATCGCAGTCGAAAGCACCCAAAATTACCAGCTTTCTTTGCTGGGTAATTTGTTATTTTAATGCTGTCAACCTGCAGAAATAGATTTATTGTTATTAATAATAGTGATTTGCCACATTTTGCTAGTTAAATTACAGTGCTGTATAGTTAGTTCAACAATAAAGCACTGGAAAGGAGCCAAGAGATCACTCATAGCTTTGAGTGCAAATGCAGTTGGCACCCTTCCCATTACGGCATTAAAATTTGAATCAGAAACATAGCAGATGCAAAACAAAACATGAGCTCGCTCGCGGGGATTATATAAAAACAATTAAAACAAATTAATTACCAGTTATGTTAATGTTGTGCCGTGTACGTGCAGAACGATTACCCAACCCATTGCCGAGATCTTTAGAAGATCATAAAGCCGATAAGATTCCCCTGGAGGGTCCAGAGGACAAACAGGGATGGCTTTATCCAAAGTATGCTTAGAGACAATTTTGACTTTCTCATACACGCTGTTTCAGCCCCAAGATCACCATTTTGACTCTACTTCTTTCTTCAGCAAATTGAACCTGGGATTCATTATTTTTGTATTATGTTTGCTTGCCTCACACTGAATTTCTCCTGTAAAATGGACACATTTTTCAACATTAATTCTCAACAACAATATATCAGATTATATCTATAATATGTATGTATGTATCTAATACATATAATATAATAATACATATAATTGATATTCATTATAATTATGAATACCATATAGATGGCATATAAAAATAATGTGATATATACTCAATGCCAAAACAGTTGACAAAATCATAAACAAATATAAAAGAAATGAACTAGGTAAACTTAAAGGCCTCTGTATGTGGAAATTCCCTTTGGTCACTATGGTTAGTAGCTATTGATAGACCTCTCTTAAATGAATCAGTCTAATCCACTTTTAAAGTAATGTAACCTAGTGGCCATTTCCTTTTGTCTGCCTTGAATTTACAGGGGAGGGGCTGTGGCTCAGTTGTACAGCATCTGCTTGGAATGCAGAAGGTCCCAGGTTCAATCCCCATCATCTCCTGTTAAAGGGACTAGGCAAGGAGGTGATGTGAAAGACCTCTGCCTGAGACCCTGGAGAGCCACTGTCAGTCTGAGTAGACAATACTGACTTTGATCGACCGATAGTCTGATTCAGTATAAGGCAGCTTCATGTGTTCATCAGCTAATCAGTTTAAAGAGGTACAGAATGATTTCTTTCCAGTCACTCTACCTACATTGTTCACAAATTCATAAGCCTGTAGCAGATTGCTCCTGTCCTAGTTCCTTTTGGTTTTAATAGTGGACAAACATCAACCCGAAGCATCTCACGTTTTTGCGAGCATCCCTGAGGAACACTCGAAAATGTCCAGCGTGCATTTCAAAGTGTTAGATGGGATGCTAAAAAAAATAAATTATCCATGCACACGCATACACATAGATGTCTGCCCCATCCCTGCCAGTATTCTGACCACACCAGCTCCAGCCTTCCCTAGGTCACAATACTTCCATTTCTGAAGGAAAAGTGGGGCGTTAATGGCTGTGGGGATGGCTCTTTAAACACGAGACAGGTCTCAACTGGGACTGTCTTCCCTGTAAATTACACTTCCCATTCATTCCCAGCATGACTTCCTGCTGGTACTGCTGGGAACTGTAGTTTCCTCTGCCTCCCCAATTGAACTGGAAGACTGAGAAAACTAGCCCTACAACTAAGCATATTCTGAGCATGTGCCAGACAGTGTCTTCCAGCTGGCTGGCTACATGATGATGAATGCCACCGACTGCGCATACTCTAGAAACACTGCTCATTTCAAACTGCACACAAGTCATCTTTTCTTTTCTTTTTTGCCGTCAAGTCACAGCTGACTTCTGGCTGTTTTCCGCATCACGACCCTGGGCTTCCTTGGAGGTCTCCCATCCAAATACTTGCCAGGGCCGACCCTGCTTAGCTTCTGGGATCTGACGTGATCAGGCTAGCCTGGGGCTATCCAAATCAGGGCACACAACTCACCGTAGGACATTTATGCGTGGGAGTTTTAGCTGAGGTTCGTTGCTGGCTGGACCCACACTTTCCCGTTGGGAATCTATGCACCAGCAATCTCCAAGCTCAAATCAAGTCCCAACCTCTTTAAATGCTGCTTTGTAATTGGCTTATTTATAGTGCTTACTGCGAGAGAAAATCCCCCCAAAACCCAATTGCCACATTAAAAAAGCATTTTAAGAACAATAACATAGAGCAATCTGAAAGGAAGGCGGCGGGGGGGGGGGGAGAAATCCAAGCCTCAGTTTTAAAAAGATTTTCTTCTGCTCAGAAACAGCTCGCAGGAAGCAGGAAGTATTTCAATCCCCGCCTCTGGACATGCTGCTTTGTAATTGGCTGTGAGAGAAGCCAAGCTTGCGTGCCTTGCACTTTGCCTTATGCATGGGGATTTCACCCAGGCTTTGCTCTGGGAAGACGGAAGAGTCGGGTTAACAGAGAAATGGGAAGACCCGGACACTGCGAGGGCTAGCAGCGAGATAATCTCTAATGGACAGAAAACGCATGCTTAACTCCAAGGAACAACCAAGGCAGGCCAGGGGTGAATGTGAGTAAAAGTACCCATGCATAAACAACCTACATGAACATATATGTTGTTGTTGCTGTTGTTAAATAGGATATATTTGAACGTGCAGAACTGCTACTTGTTCCTAAACAAAAAGCCCTAAACATTTTAGACTTATCTCTAAAATGTTCTAAAGTGCTTCAAACCCCTTCAACCATTTCAGTTGCTTGTATATGCACCCTCTTGGACACTGTGATGCCCCTTATGAAACTGGATGTCCAGCCATCATAATTTTCACTTGGCTGGTTTGCCCCTGGGTTTTTCCTCCCCACAACAATCACCAAGCATCTTTCTGACATTTTTTGGAGTTAACACTCCCATTCCAGCTTCCTGTTCAGAGATGCAACCACATCACTATGGCACACATATGTTTATTTATTTTAAACACCCATTCACATATTTTAAAATGAAAGTGGACACATTTTTATATAGCAAAGACTTCCAGGTTGGGAAATACCTAGAGATTTTGGGAGAGGAGCATGAGGAGGGCCGGGTTTGGAGAGGGGAGGGACTTCAATGCCATAGAGTCCAATTGCCAAAGTGGCCATTTTCTCCAGGTGAACTGATCTCTATCGCCTGGAGATCAGTTGTAATAGCGGGAGATCTCCAGCCACCACTTGAAGGTTGGTAACCCTAGCGTTCTCAGGGGGAGGGGAATCTTCTCTTCCCTGTACTTCAATGTAGTCGCTCCCTTCATGGACTTCTTTGAGAATGGCTGTATTTATTTATAGGGCTTTTGAATTAAAAAAAATGCGGTATAGTTCGGATTCGGCTGAATTCGGCCCGTTTAGATTCGGGATATGCCGAAGTCCAAACTCCCCCACTTCGGGTCTGTACAATTCGGTGGGAATTCAAAGTTCGGGGAAAAAATTCGGCCGAATAAAGCCTTTAAAAACACAACAGCGCCTTTCCACGGCTCTGGGGGGGCATTTTTGGGGGTAGAGGTCCCAAACTTTCAACAAAGCTTCAAAGGACGTTTCTTGAAAGACCCCCCAAGTTTTGTAAAGATTGGGTCAGGGGGGGCTGAGATATGGGCCCCCAAAGGGGTCCCCCCCACCCTTAATGAGCATGTCTGAGCAGAGCTTGCTGCCCACGCACAAAGCTCCCAGCCCCGACAAACAGCTGATAAGTTTGCAAAGCATTGCAACAGTAATGCAAAGCAACACAACTGCACAGCAACACAACCTTGTAAGCAACACCTTTGCAACTGTGCAAAGCAACACCTGACACCTGGGAGTTTGCAAACCATGGAAAAGGACAGAGGCAGCTAGCTATGCATAATGAGCAGGAGGGGTGGAATTTCCCCTTTTGCATCAGACCCGGGACCAGGCAAATGCATTCGTTAAGTCACCATTTGAAAACCAGTTTTGAGCAAGCATCCAAATAGACCTAACCCCTCTTATGAATGAGGGAAAACCTGAAAACACAACTGAAGCCCCCCCTCAAACCAGGGAGAGAGAGACTCGAGGGGGAACACCCCCTCCAGGCAGAACCGGCAAAAGCCCCCTTTGGCTTCCCCCCCACAGAAACTGCTCCCTCCCTCCCCCCCCCACACACACACAGAGGAGAAAAAGTATAGATTAAAGCCCCCAAAGGGGTCTTACTGTGGCTGTCTTCTGTTCCATCAGGAGGGGTGGGAGGAGGACTGGGTAATCCAAGAAGATTCCATTTAAGCACGGGACGTTTTGCTCTGGAGATGCATACAAGATCACCTGATCCATTCATCCCAATAGGGGAAAGGGGAAAGGGGAAAGGCCATATCTCGGGACCCTCTGACCCAATGTTTACAAAACTTGGATGGTCTCTTAAGAACGCTTGTCTGAAGCTCCGCTCAAAGTTTGGGATCTGCACCCCCAAAAATGCGCCCACTGCAGCCACGGAAAGAGAAAAGGGGGGAGCCGATATTTCTGCCCCCACTGAACCCATCTTTACAAAACATGGGTGGTATCTTAAGAAGGATTGTCTGAAGCTATGCTGAAAGTTTGGGGGCTGTATCCCCAAAAAAGCGCCCCCTGCAGCCACGTAAATGGAAAAGGGGGGAAGGGAAAAGGGGTGGAGCCCATATCTCGAGACCCCCTGACCCAATGTTTACAAAACTTGGGGGGTATCTTAAGAAGGTTCATCTGAAGCTCCACTGAAAGTTTGGGGTTTGTACCCCCAAAAATGTGCCCCCTGCAGCCATGGAAAGAAAAAAGGGGGGAGCCCATATCTCGGGACCCCCTGACCCAATGTTTACAAAACTTGGGTGGTCTCTTAAGAAGGCTTGTCTGAATCTCTGCTGAAAGTTTTGTGTCTCTACCCCAAAAAATACACCCCCTGCAGCCACAGAAAGGAGCAAATGTGCACAAGCACCCCCTCACACACACACGAGGATTTCCCTCTCTCTCTCTCTCTCTCTCCCCCGCCGGACCGCACATCAGCTGATTCCTCCAGTACTCAATCCTGACTGATTGGCCAGAAGAAGACCCAGCTTGGCCACCGATTGGCCGGGGGAGGAGAATGCTGCTTACTGACGGTTATGCTGCTTACTGACGGCCCCGAATTGGCCGGATTTATTCGTGAACTCCCGAACTCGCTGAATTCGGGTCCCTGGTTTCCTGCCATTTTTGAGTTCAGTTCATCCCGAACTAAAAACCACCGAATCAGGGGAAATTCGGCTGTTTTTCAGTTCGGGCCGAACCGAATCAACAGCCCTATTTATTTATATTTTTTGCATTTGTAATCCACCCTCCCCGGCCGAAGCCTCTGGGGCCTTGCTCTCTCCATAGCTATTTTACCCTCCTTGGGCTACAGCAGGGGTGGGGAACGTCAGGCCCGGGGGCCATTTAAGGCCCACGAAATCATTTGGTCTGGCCCTTCGTGGGTCCTGGCAGATCTCTAGCTCAGAAGGATCTAAGAGTGGTGATTCCCCCCCTCCTGCGGACAGGAATAGCCTCTATTCAAGGTGGATGTGAGTTTGTTTTGCCGAGAAAAGCAACCTTTTTCCCCCCTTGCAGAAGAGTCATTAGCTATGGAGCTGCTAGGACCACCCAAGAAACTGTGTTAACCCTTTCCCACCCGGGCCATGGAGAAACGTATTGGTCGGCTAATTTTTAAGTTGATAATTTTGTATGGCCCGCGAATTATGTTATAAATATCCAAATGGCCCTTGGTGGAAAAAAGGTTTCCCACCCCTGGGCTACAACGTCCTCAGCTCTTCAGACACCTTCCACGTCCTAAGGGATTTCTCTGCTGTAGGTATCTCGATTACAGCTCTGTCTTTGGAAGTCCTCCAGAACTCTCCCTCTGTGTCTGAGTCTCCCTTCTGAGTTTCTGTGTCCCCTGTGTCTGAGTGCAGAGAACTGGAACCACTAGCAAATACCAACATACACAAAAAGAAACAAAATAGGGGACATTTGCTCAACCTTTCCATGTGCTGGGAAGGAAAGGCAGCATGGTATAGTCGGATCTCGGAAGCTAAGCAGGGTTGGTAATTAGAAGGGAGACCATCAAGGAAGACTCTGCAGAGGAAGACTCACCATAATGAGTTTAGGACTCGCAATAATGGGTTTAAATTACGGGTGGAAAGGTACCAGCTGGATATTAGGAAAAAATTTACAGTAAGAGTTGTTCGACAGTGGAATTGGCTGCCTAGGGAGGTGGTGAGCTCTCCCTCACTGGCGGTCTTTGTAAGTTACTTTGGGATGCTCTAGGCTGATCCTGCGTTGAGCCGGAGGTTGGACTAGATGGCCTGTATGACCCCTTCCAACTCTATGATTCTTCTATAAGACAATGGCAAACCACCTCTGCTTCTCACTTGCCTTGAGAGCCCCTTACTGGGGTCACCATAAGTCGGCTGCGAATTGACAGCACTTTACACACAAACAAACACACACCATGTGCTGACGAAGAGGAGAAGGTGCTGCACACAGAGTTTCCACCCTCGGCTTTGGAACGCCTGAGCAGCACAAATGATGCCCGATGACAAGCAATAACCAGTATCCCCTCTCTTGGAATTCAGCCATTTCATTTGCAGCTCTCTCTTCCGAACCACATTATCAGCTCTCCAGTGTAGCTCTCTCAGTGTTTCCTCGACCTCCAAATAATTACAACAGAATCACCAGCATGCCAGAGGAAGGCGACCATGCTGGTAACAGTATAGCTTTGGGGGATGAGAACCAAAGAGCGAGGGGCTGATAATTGCTGGAGCGGCTTCCCTCAGACCGAGCCGCCAAACAGCGTACGGTCGCATCCGCCGTTCAAGGCCTTTGAGTGCAGTTTTGGGGAATGCAAACGATCGCTATTAATAAGCACAGCAGTGGCCTCGGAGCAGAGTTGAAGAGCACTCGCCGGCAGGAGAGCTGCGGGGGGAAGCGGCTGATTGTCTTATCCCGGCCGCTTTCCAGCCTCATTGCCTCCCTGTCGTGGCATATACAGAAAACACTCAGTAGTGAGGCAGGATGGCAGGAACACAGGCTCGGGCAGCCAAAACTCGGAATCCTGATTGTAGCAAAAATCAAACAAAGCCAGGGTTAGACTGGCTGTCTTAGCAGTGGTTTCCAGGACAGCATTTCAAAAGGAGCCAAGCGTTTCTCAATTATTTGCTTTTGCAAATGTTTTTTTCGGACCCGGCCCCTCTCCAAAAGAGGCCCAAAGTAACTTACAGCGACATATACACACAAAATAAAAATGCAATAAAGTATAACATATCAATGCGGGGTGGGGGGTGGAATATTGGGTGGCATCCTACCAGCTTATTTTTTTAAAAAGAGGAAGGAACTTTTTTGACCACCAATACACTAGTGTAACTCACACAGGCCTTTTATGCGCGGGTTGTTTCCGTGGTGATCACCCCAGCCCCGCCAACTACTTCAGGGCTTTGGTTTCATTATGCACGTCTTTCCTGACCTTTAGAAGTCACTTCGCTCTCTCCCTGCATTTCCCCCATGTTTTCTGGCGATGGGTAGCAGCTATTTTTTAAATTTATTTTATTTTTTAAAAATTTATTTTAAATTTATCTGACTTGTGGTGATCCTTGCTGGGGTTTTCAAGGCAAGAGGCGTTCAAAGGTGGTTTGCCATTGCCTGGCTCCACGTAACAACCCTGATGTTCCTTGGAGGTCTCCCATCCGAATACTTGCAAGGGTCGACCCTGCTTAGCTTATGAGATCTGACGAGATCAAACTAACGTGGAGCTATCCAGGCAGTTTAGATGGCCTTCATAGAATATTCATGGGGGGGGGGGACTATAAATGATTATTAGATATGACAGCTAACAGGAATCTCCATGTTCAGAGGTAGTGTACGTCTGAATGTGAGTTGCAGAGGGCGCTACAGGATGAGGCCTTGACTACTAGGCTCCTGTTTGTGGGCATTTTGGGACATCCTCTTCACCATTATAAGGAACAGGAGATTGGATGGATGGATATTCTTAAGAGTGATGCAATGGAATTCTATGCAGCGGAGTTACACCCTTCTAAGCTCACTGACTCCAACAGAATTAGAAGGATGCAACTCTGCTTCAGCCTTTCCAGTGCACCAGTTGGTGTCATCAGAGGGCAACCATATGATTGTTGTCATTCATGGCCTTCTTGCTCTTTTCAGGAAGGACTTGATAATTCCATACCTTAAATAAATGGCCGATATGTTGTTGTATGGAAGCGTGAATATTGCTGTATGCGTGCCCTGACTTGGATGGTCCAAACTAGCCCAATCTTGCCAGATCTCGGAAGCTAAATAGGGTCAGCCCTGGTTACTATTGGGATGGGAGACCACCAAGGAAGCCCAGGGTTGCTACACAGAGGCAGGCAATGGCAAACCACCTCTGTTGGTCACTTGCCTTGAAAACCCTATTGGGTTGGCATAAATCAGATGTGACTTGACGACACCTTGCACATGCACCTACTTTGAGTTGTCAAATACCATAAAATCCAACTATATTTCTTGTGAAAAATACCAGGCACTTTTAAGCTCAAAACATTGTCGAAGGCTTTCACGGTCAGAGTTCATTGGTTCTTGTAGGTTATCCGGGCTGTGTAACCGTGGTCTTGGAATTTTCTTTCCTGACGTTTCGCCAGCAACTGTGGCAGGCATCTTCAGAGTAGTAACACTGTGTGTTACTACTCTGAAGATGCCTGCCACAGTTGCTGGCGAAACGTCAGGAAAGAAAATTCCAAGACCACGGTTACACAGCCCGGATAACCTACAAGAACTTTTAAGCTCAGTTTAGAGCTTACATACACATTTTACAGCATGGCTGGTTTCACCCCAGGGGCTTTTCCTCTAGATGTGCACTGCAAGTTCCCAGCTGGGAATTCAATTCCCAGGGGTGCAAGGAGTCCAATTCAAATCAGGACTACGACACACACAGAGTGGGGCTTAAGTGTGACCTCTGTGCCATCTTCCCAGCCTCAAATGGCCCCAGGAAGTTACTGGGGAAACCTACCCGGTCAGGTTGTTTAATGCCAATACCTGCCATAATGTTTGTAGTGATTTAGTTGTTTTGGTAACCGGGTCAAAATGTTGTTTTGCATGAGCTTTAGTCTGAATCCCGGGCGGCAGTTGGGAAAGTTGGTCAGTGTGTATAGAGGAGGTTTTCTGTAAATTCTCACAGAACTGCAGAAAGTGACCTTGAGAGGCGCAGATAACGCTGGAGGCCTCTGGGAAAGGGAAACCACCTGGACATAAGGGGAAGGGGAGCCTGTGCCGTCTATAACAGGAGCCTATTGGAATGTATATGTCATTAGAGTTTTAGTACTTGCATCCGAGCTATGAGATTTTCTGAATGCTCCATGGAGTTACAATAAACCACTGGTGATTGCTGAACAACTACTGAGTCCCTTTGGTTATTGAAATATTGCCTGGACAATGAGAAGCCTCACACCCAGACCCCATCAGTACACATAGTGCTGCCAACAGGGTATAAAGTGCCCCTGGTAGGGATAAGCACTTTCCAGTTTAATTTCAGGTTCATTTTTTTTCTTTTTTCTTTTTTTTACAGGGCAAGCCTTTTAGTATGCAGGAATTTCAGAGGGGTTGTTCTCATTTTTGGAATTATTTTCAGGCACAATTTTCGCGTTCTGGAAATTCGGCACCCGAAAAGCACACCTTGTAGAAAAATCCATTCCTGAAATTAAAAATCTACTGACCCTTTCAATTTTTTAAAGGAAAAAAAAGGGAAGGAAGGTATGACTGACCGGCTCTCAGGGGCTTCATCGCAGCCACTGACCCTCCCTTCTCTGGGCTGCTGCAGTCAAGCCTTCCTGCTGGCAGTCGGGGCTTTTCAAAGCCTTTCAAATCATAGAAGCATAAAATTGTCAGGGACCACCAGGGTCATCTAGTCCAACCCCCTGCGCAATGCAGGAAATTCACAAGTCAATATCAGCCTTCATGGACTACAACAGCCCAGAGAAGGGCTATGGCTAGTTAGGGCCCATTGAGCCAGAATTTTAAGCCAGGTTTTCACTATGGATTTGTGCAATGTCTAAATGCAGAGGAGCTGAATCTTGGCACGTTCTCTGGCAATGCCTTCCCAGGCCACAGAGACTACAATGAAAAATGAACTACAGAATATTTTATTGCTCCCAGGTAAACTTAAAGGCCTCTGTATGTGGAAATTCCCTTTGGTCACTATGGTTAGTAGCTATTGATGGACCTCTCCTCCATGAATCAGTCTAATCCACTTTTAAAGTCATGTAACCTAATGGCCATTTCCTTTTGTCTGCTTTGAACTTACAGGGGAAGAGATGTGGCTCAGTGGTAGAGCATCTGCTTGGTATGCAGAAGGTCCCAGGTTCAATCCCCGGCATCTCCAGTTAAAGGGAGTAGGCAAGTAGGTGATGTGAAAGACCTCCACCTGAGACCCTGGAGAGCCGCTGCCGGTCTGAGGAGACAATACTGACTTGATGGACCAAGGGTCTGATTCAGTATAAGGCAGCTTCATGTGTTCAAACCAGCATTTGTCAAAGCAAACCAGGATTTCAGTGATCATCTGTGAGGTGAATGCTGGTTTCACAAACTAACCCTCGGTAAAACAATCCCTGGTTTCACGTTATATCTGAACGAGGGTTACCAACTTCCAAGTAGGGCCATGAGATCTCCTAGAGTTACAACTGAACCCAGACTAGAGAGATCTCCAGACTGGAGAAAATGGCTATTTAGGAGGGTGGCGTTATAACCTGCTGAGGTCCCTCCCCTCCTCAAACTCCACCCTCCCCAGGCTCTTGCCCTCAAATCTCCAGGAATTTCCCAACTCAAAGCTGGCAACCCTAGAACTAGACTTTTGTGTCCTTCTGGCACTGGCTGTTGACTGAATTTCCACTGGAAAGGCCCTTTCCCCCAGTGTGAAGCCCATTCTTTCCCCAGAGCTGAACCACATTTCCTGGACTCGGTTTTGCTTCAGGAAGAATAGTTAAAGTGCTCTCGAGTAGTCTGAGCAAAGAGACTGGATCAAGGCTGTTGCTGAGCCAACTATGGAGTCATGGGGGAGGAGGGAGACTGGAGTGCTACGGATGAAAAAGAGCAAATGTTTGTAATCTTAGCTGTGGCAAATTTACTAGGCCCTCTCTAAGCCCTAAGGAAAACAAGGAAGATGAAAGTTGGCTCCAGCGCCTTCTAGGAGGTGGAAGTGGCTCGGCTCTCTCCGTGCGGGTCTCAGTTGTTGACATGCTCTACCCGCTACACCCTGACACACTTTTTTTCACTAAGCAGCTTATGTTTGCAGGCAGGGGAGAATGTGACCCTTGTCTGTGGCGAAGTTTGATGCTGGGTTTAATTAACCTTATCTATGACGGCACAGACAGTACCGGTTTCCACAGTCCTGAGAGGACAGATAGTGTTCTTTGACCTAACAAGGCACTCTCCCATCCGTGAAAATTTCAGGCAGCCTTGGGATTTAACCGCAGACAGGGCTCCCAAGGTGCAGTGGGTCATTGAGTTGGGTTGCCAACCTCCAGGTGGTAGCTGGAGATCTCCTGCTATTACAACTGATCTCCAGCCGACAGAGATCAGTTCCCCTGGAGAAAATGGCCCCTTTGTCAACTGGACTCCATGGCACTGAAGTCCCTCCCTTCCCCAAACTCCGCCCTCCTCAAGCTCCGCTCCCAGAATCTCCAGGTATTTCCCAACCTGTTAGAGCTCTCTCAGCCCCACCTACCTCGCAGGTGGGGCTGCTGTTGTGGGGAGGAGAGGGACTTCAACGGGATATAATGTCAAGGAGTCCATCCTCTAAAGCAGCCATTTCCTCCAGGGGAATGTATATCTTTAGTCTGGAGGCCAGATGTAATTTCAGGAGCAACACTTTTCATAGCATGGATGGGGGTGGGGGCAGCAAAATCTACAGGAAATGTCACAACAAGCTCTGAGGCCTCAGGACTCTAGCCCAGGGCAATAACATTCTTGCCCACGGCAAAGTCATATGCCTTGTATGCAGGGACGTTTCCCACGGTCAGCCCTGCTGACTGCTTCGGGGCTTCCTTTTGATTATGCATGCCTTTTCCACCCGTCAGAGGTCACCTCGCTCTCCCTGCGTGTTTTGCCCATGTTTTACGGATGCTTTAGCCAGAATCGGGAAAATGCGGGCAAAATGCGCAGGGAGAGCGAGGCGACTTCTGATGGTTGGAAAAGGCATGCATAATCAAAAGGAAGCCCTGAAGCAGTCAGCGGGGGTGACCGTGGGAAAACGTCCCTGCATAAAAGCTTGGTCTTCAACACATGAGGCTGCCTTATACTGAACAGACCCTTGGTCTATCAAAGTCAGTATTGTCTACTCAGACAGCAGCTCTCCAGGGTCTCAGGCAGGGGTCTTTCACATCACCTACTTGCCTAGTCCCTTTAACTGGAGATGCCGGGGATTGAGCCTGGGACCTTCTGTATGCCAAGCAGAGGCTCTACCAACTGAGCCACAGCCCCTCCCGTCCAAACAGAAGTTCACTGGGTGATGTTGGGATAGTCATATTCTCACTTCAGATCTATCCATCCTGAATGTCATATGGAATGTTCAGATTTTTAGGAAATGAGCTGGATTACTCCAGATTATGTTTGAGCCCACTTGTTGCTAAAAATAATCACTCAGCAGTTATATAAATGCATCTCTCTCTCTCTCTCTCTCTCTCTCTCTCTCTCTCTCTCTTTCTTACACTTTCACCCACCCACATTTTCATCTTCCTTTTCATTCCCACCCTGATCCACTAGGGAACAAGCATGTCTTTTACTTAATTTTCTTTTATGTTAGTCCATATTTGGTCAATGGTTTCGTTGCCTTGCATTTTTGCTGTGGACTTTGCAGATGCACGTTGTATCATTTCTATCTTTTGTATATGGTATTGATATACACACCATGTACATCATTTACACATAGAATAAACTATCACATGTTTATTTTTTGCTGTCAAGTCACAGCCAATTTATGCTGGCCCTGTAGGGTTTTAAAAGACAAGAGACATTCAGAGGTTGTTTGCCATTGCCTGCCTCGGCATAGCAACCCTGGTATTCTTTGGTGGCCTCCCTTCCAAGTACTAACCAGGGCCGACCCTGCTTGGCTTCTGAGATATGAGGAGATCAAGATAGCCTGGGCCACCCAAGTCAGACCATAATGTTCAATACTGATTTATTAATGGACAATTTATTTTGCAAAATGCACACTTTTTGCTGGTAACACTCAGTGAGAGGAAAGAGGAAATGGTGCAAATCTGTAAAACGCACACACAAAAACTGGGAGTTTGAGTGGTAAAAGGCCCTTGCAGTGTGTTTACACCCAGAAGTGCTGCATCGCAACAGGCCTTTTACCAAAGCTCCCAGTTAGAGTGGTAAAAGGCCCCTTGCAATGCGGCACTTCCAGGTATAAACCGGAAATGACACAATCGCATTGGCGCGGCCACTTGCACACGATCTTTCCCTCACCTCAGCCCTCAAAACCTCCCGCCGGAGGAGAGGGGGGATCTGGCAACCCTATTGAAACAGCAAAAGGTCGAAATCACCCCTTCCTCAGCCTTGGATGTTCCCTTTATCAGAAGTCTCAGGGGAAAGCTTCCGTTTCTGAACGCAGAGAGTGCCAAAGGAGGCGCGGCGAGCGCCCGACGACGGAAAACATATGCGAGAAGATTGCATGCTTCCTCTGTATACAAACTGTGAAAAATACAGACCCCCATTGATGCTCAACAGCCGATGCATCAGAACCGGTTGACAGCTAACTATTATATAAGGCAGTTTCCTCCCAGAAGGTAGACATTTACAAATCAAAATAACTGTCATCCGTGTTGTGGGAATGCAATTTCTAGGCCGGCCTCGACTCTGCTTCCCTCCGCTCGCTGTGTTATTAACATCTCTCTCTCTCTCTCTCTCTCCTCTCTCTCTCTCTTTCTCTTCCTCCCTTTCTCCAAAGGCAGAGCCTTATTCCTCTCCATCGCCCCGACCATTTTCCGATTCAGGGCATCTCTGCCCAGTAGATGGCACTTGCATCAAGCGGTTCTCGCATGCCCGGGAAAGCGGCTCGCAGCAATAAATCCCAGACGTCAGTATAAAAGGCTGGGGTAATTGAGATCTTGTTCCAGCCAACACCATCTTGAGAACACAAAGGCAGACAGGCCCGGCGCTTTGGCAGCAGGGAGGGCTCCGCAGGGAGGGCCCCCGCCGCTTTCGAGCGCAGGCCTTTTGCTGAAAGCCGATAATGTGGCTGCCTTGAGTGGTAACAGGCGGTGGCGTGAGGTTCAAAACAAAAATATAAAGCAGAAACCGAGCGGCAAGCTCGTTCCGGGGGACGGCAGCTCTCCATGAGCTTTGTTCGCATGCCACTCAGGCCAAGCCTGCCGCTGGGATGGGCACGTGGTGGTTTAGGGTTGCCAGCCTCCAGGTGGGGCCTGGAGATCTCCCAGAATTACAACTGGTCTCCAGATAGGGTTTACTGTTGCCAACCTCCAGGTCCTAGCTGGAGATCTCCTGCTATTACAACTGATCTCCAGCTGATAGAGATCAGTTCCCGTGGAGAAAATGGCCACTTTGGCAATTGGACTCTATGGCATTGAACATAAGAAAGGCCATGCTGGATCAGACCAAGGCCCATCAAGTCCAGCAGTCTGTTCACACAGTGGCCAACCAGGGGCCTCTAGGAAGCCCACAAACAAGATGAGTGCAATAGCATTATCCTGCCTGTGTTCCAAAGCATCTAATATAATAGGCATGCTCCTCTGGTCCTGGAGATAATTGAAGTCACTCCCCTCCCCAAACCCTGCCCTCCTCAGGCTCTGCCCTAGAAACCTCCTCACTGGTGGAAAAGAGGGTCCTTGCAACCCTAATAGGGATGTCATCCTCCAGGTGGTGGCTGGAAATCTCCCGTTATCGCAACTGATCTCCAGCTGATAAATATCTGTTACCCTGGAGAAACTTGCCGCTTTGGCAATTGGAACGGTGGCATTATATTCTCTCCCCTCTCCAAGCCCCGCCCTCCTCAGGCTCCACCCCCAAAATATCCAGCTGTTTACCAACCCAGATCTGGCAACCCTTTCTCCAGACCTTAGTTCCTAGGAATGCCAGCTTCCTGGTGGGACCTGGGCATCCCCTGGAATTACGACTCATCTCCAGACAACAGAGATCAGTTTCACTGGAGAAAATGAATGCTTTGGAGGGTGGACTCTATGGCATTGTACCCTACCTGAAATCCCTAAAATAGGTTGTCAGAACTTGGAAGTGAAACGGAGTTGGCCAGTGTTAGCAATTTGATGGGAGACCAACAAGGAAGACCAGGGTTTCTCTGCAGAGGAAAGCAATGGCAAACCACCTCTGCTTGTCTCTTGCCTCGAAAACTTCCTGAGGGGTATCCATAAGTCAGTTGCAACTGGACAATAAATTATTATTAATGGGGGGGGGGAATCCTCCACAAGAAAACAGAAAATGGTGTAAATGTAGAAAGGCAGTGCAGTGGTTAGAGGGACTCATTAGGATCTGGGGGGACTCTGGTTCAAATCCCCATTCTGCCATGGAAGCTTGCTGGGTGATAGGGTTGCCAGGTCCCTCTTCACCATCAGTGGGAGGGTTTTGGGGCGGAGCCTGAGGAGGGTGGGGTTTTGGGAGGGGAGGGACTTCAATGCCATAGAGTCCAATGGCCAAAGCGGCCATTTTCTCCAGGGGAACTGATCTCTATTGGCTGGAGATCAGTTGTAATAGCCGGAGATGTCCAGCTAGTACCTGGAGGTTGGCAACCCTACTGGGTGACCTTGGGCCAGTCACACAATCTCAGCCTTACCTTCCTCCCCAGCAGTGGAAAAGATCTTCCATGCAAGGTTATAGTGTGGATAAAATAGAGACAAGGAGAAGGGTATATGCCTTTGGGTCTTCACTGGGGAGAAAGACAGAGTATAAATGAAGTAAATAAATAAATAACCATAGGCTGGATCTGCTCAAGAGCAATTGAAACAGGAATTTCTCAGCCAAAAGATGGGGGGTTTTTTTGGTAAAACTTGGCACTGTCACTAATTTTAGCATGACAGGCCCCTTTTCTAGGGTTGCCAGGCCCAGGTTGGGAAACCCATGGAGATTTTGGGGTGGAGTCTGCAGAGGATGGCGTTTGGGGAGGGAAGGGACTTCAGTAGGGTATAGTGTCATAGAGGCCATCTTCCAAAGCAGCCATTTTCTCCAGGGGAACTAATGTCTGTCAGTTGGAGATCAATTGAAATCCCAGGAGGTCTCCAGCCCCCATCTGGGGGTTAGTAAATCTATACTTTCCATAGGCACAGAAACAAAGTATGCTGAAAAGATGGCTGTCCAAGCTGGAAACTAGGGTTGCCAGGTCCCTCTTTTCCTCCGGCAGGAGGCTTTCACGTTTAAGCGACGCATGCTTTTAAGCGTTTAAGCGTAGTGTTTAAGCATCACGTTTAAGCGACGCACACGCGGCACTTCCAGTTTAGAACCAGAAGTGCCGCCTCGCAAAGGGCCTTTACCTGTTAGTTTGAGTGGTAAAGCGGCCCTTTACCACTCGAACTAAGAGCTATAAGGCCCCTCGCAAGGTGGAACTTCCGGTTCTAAACCGGAAGTGCGGTGCGCGGTATGCAAGCGCGCATGCACATTTGCCTGCTGACCCTCAGGTGGTCGGCGGGCAGAGGGGGCAATTGCCGGGGGTTTGCCCGCCACCAGCGGGCACCTGGCAACCCTACTGGAAACCCATCCAGGCTCCAAAAAGTATTTTGGATACTGAACATAATTCCTCCCCTTTCTGCCTTCCATTCAGACTTGCAAGACTGCTTAGTATATGTAGAGGACCTAATTTTTTATTTTTATTTCCCCCCCCCCCCCAGTGATTCTGCACAGCTGATGAACAACAAAGGGGCATTTTTTGACCTCTGTGCTGCCTGAAATGGGATCATGTTTTCCAAGTCAACAGCAGTCACCGATGTGTGCTTAACTCTCTCAGGGCTCATTGGCATACCGCAGCAAGCAGAAGTCTGAGTTTATTTTGGAAGAGCTCACTGAGTAAAGAAGCTCTTTTCCTGCCATTTCACTACATAACTAAACAATGGTGTAATCTCAAAGGAGCGAAGCTAAAAATTCTTCCGGTGCATTCGAAGGCCAAAGAAAAAGCCACTACTACTCACAAACTTTTACATTCAAATTTCCAAAATTATAGGGTTGCCAAATGCCCTGGTTGCCTAGATTTTGGGCGTACCACCAGGAGTGTGTTTTAGTAGGGTTGCCAACCTCCAGGTACTAGCTGTCCTGCTATTACAACTGATCTCCAACCAATAGAGATCAGTTCACCTGGAGAAAATGGCCACTTTGGCAATTGGACTCCATGGCATTGAAGTCCCTCCCCAAACCCTGCCCTCTTCAGGCTCTGCCCCCCAAATCTCCCGCCGGTGATGAAAAGGGACCTGGCAACCCTATGTTTTAGCCATTAGCTAACAGGGATTCCAAACTTGCTTTCTTTTTAAAAAAAAAAAAAGTTAAGCCAACGTGGTGTAATGGTTAAGAATGATAGTTTGGAGCGGTGGACTCTGATCTGGAGAACTGGGTTTGATTCCCCACTTCTCCACATGAGTGGTGGAGGCTAATCTGGTGAACCGGGTTGGTTTCCCCACTCCTCCACATGCCAGCTGGGTGACCTTGGGCAAGTCACACTCTCAGCCCCACCTACCTCCCAGGGTGTCTGTTGTGGGGAGGGGAAGGGAAAGTAATTGTAAGCTAGTTTGATTCTCCCTTAAGTGGTAGAGAAAAGTCAACATATAAAAACCAACTCTTCTTCTTCGAAAGTCTCTAGTCTTCTTGCACAAGACAAAGTGGGCACGGTCTTCTGCCTATTCATGTGAAACAAATCTATACCTGCCTTGCATTCTTTTAGCCACCGAGGGAAATCATAGCTACAACTGACACAGCAACTAACAACTTTGCTATGGCCTGCAAAGAAAACAGGGCCAAACAGAGAAGTGAGAAGATGCTTTTGCTGTTCTTTCCTCTACTTTCTTGTGGTAATTACTATCAGGAGCTAGCGCAAAGCAATTGATAGGCAATGCAGCAATTAATTTGCACGTTTAGCAAATAACCTGCTTACTTAGCAAATAATATGCATCACAAGCAAAGCAAAATGGCTGAATTTAGAAAACGTATGTATTGCAGCCCTTCAAAAGGACGCATTATCATAGAAACAAATTCCTTCAATTCTGTGATATGTTTTTTCACATTCCAGCATCCTCGGAGACAGTTTTTTGTCAGCAGGATGCCACAACTAGAGAAGGGCTCCACAGAAGCAGGAAGCACCTGGGTAATCAGATCAGTGGGGTCTGGCAGCCAATCAGCAACTTCGTCCCAGGCAGCACTGGGGTCAGGATCTAGAACATTAGCTGAGAATGCTAGGAAGGACACTAGGGTTGCCAGGTCCCTCTTTGCCACTGGCGGGAGGTTTTTTGGGCAGAGCCTGAGGAGGGAAGGGTTTGGGGAGAGGAGGGGCTTCAATGTCATGGAGTCCAATTGCCAAAGTGGCCATTTTCTCCAGGGGAACTGATCTCTATTGGCTGCAGATCAGTTGTAATAGCAGGAGATCTCCAGCTTGTACCTGGACGTTGGCAACCCTAAAGGACACACTGACCAATACAAAGCAGTTGAAATTGCGAGACTCCTAACTATACCTGAGGTTTAAATAAGAACATAAGAAAAGCCATGCTGGATCAGACCAAGGCCCACTAGCAGTCTGTTCACTCAGTGGCCAACCAGGGGCCTCTAGGAAGCCCACAAGCAAGACGTTCCACAGCACCTAATATAATAGGCATGCTCCTCTGATCCTGGAGAGAATAGGTAAGCATCATGACTAGCATCCATTTTTACTAGTAGCCATGGATAACCCTCTCCTCCATGAACATGTCCACTCCCCTCTTAAAGGCTTCGAAGTAGGGCTGTCGATTTGGTTCCATCTGAACTGAAAAACAGCCGAATTTTCCCCAATTCAGCGGTTTTCAGTTCGGATGGAGCCGAATTCAAAAAAAGGTGGGAAAACAGCGAGCCAAATTTGGCGAGTTCGGGGACCCTTTCATTCTCCCACGGCCAATGGTGGCCAATCTGGGTCTTCTTCTGGCCAATCAGAACATGGATTCTCCCTTTTGAATTGGCCAGGAGAAGAGTATAAAAACTCCCGTCCTCCCGTCCCGTCCCGGGTCTGGAACTCATTTCCTTCCATTTTGGTGGTGCTGCTCCTGACTCTGAGAGATCCCGATTCCTGCTTACTGGAATAGGACTGGATTGTATTTACTTCTCGTCCCTGCTCCTGCTGGAAGACATCCACACAGTTTGATTTTTGGGGTTTTTCTCTATACCTTTTCTCCTGTGTGTGTGTGGGGGAAGCAGATTCTGTGTGGGGGGAGCAGTTTCTGTGGGTGGGGGGAAGCCAAAGGGGGGTTTGCCTGTTCTGCCGTGTGTTTGTCCCCGCTCACCTCTGCGGGAGTTTAAGTTCTGCTTTTTTTCTGCCCGTGGCCTGCCCACCCTTGCCTGGAGTCCGTGCGGCAGTGCGCGAGTGTGAGTCTCTCCCTCCGCTTGCCAACTGCCCCGCCTCCTCCTTGGGTCGTTTGTAGGTGGTTGAGCCAAGCCGTACTGGCTTGAGGGGGGGATTTGGTGCCTGCTCGCCTTTATTTGGGGTTGAGCCGAGCCATACTGGTTTGAGGGGGGGTTGCCTGTTCTGCCGGGGGGGGGGTTGTGCCCGCTCACCAATGCGGGAGTTTGCGTTCTGCTTTTTTTCTGCCCGTGGCCTGACCACCCTCGCCTGGAGTTGAGTCCATGCGGCAGTGCGCACGTGTGAGTCTCTCCCTCTGCTCACCAACCACCCCACCTCCTCCTTGGGTCGTTTGTAGATGGTTGAGCCGAGCAGTGGTGGCTTGAGGGGGGGGATTTGGTGCCCACTTACCTTTATTTGGGGTTGAGCCAATCCGTTCTGGTTTGAGGGGGGTTGCCTGCTCTGTTTTCAGCTACACTGGAAGTTTGGGACCTCTACCTCCAAAAATGCCCCCCCCCAGAGCCGCGGAAAGGCGCAATTGTGTTTTTAATGGCTTTATTCCAATGGGCAGATCGGGGGACCCTCTTCCGGGCCCCATAACTTCGGACCCCCTGACCCAAGCTTCACAAAACGTGGGGGTTCTTGCAAGAAGGGTCCCCTCAAGCTACACTGAAAGTTTGGGACCTCTTCCTCCAAAAATGCCCCCCCCGGAGCCGCAGAAAGGCGCGAATGTGTTTTTAATGGCTTTAAATGGTCGAATTTATTCGTGAACTCCAAACTTGGTGCTGAATTCCACAAATTCGAATCGGGGGAGTTCGGACTTCGGCATTTCCTGAATAAAAACTGGCTGAATTTTGCCGAATCTGAATTTTACCGATTTTTTTTTCCCAACAGCCCTACTTCCAAGTTGCCAGCCATCACCACATCCTGGGGCAGGGAGTTCCACAATTTAACTACACGTAGTGTGAATAAACACTTCATTTTATCTGTTTTGAATCTCTCACCCTCCAGCTTCAACAGATGACCTCGCATTCGAGGATTTGAGGAGGGGAGGGACTTCAATGCCATAGAGTCCAATTGCCAAAGTGGGCATTTTCTCCAGGTGAACTGATCTCTATCAACTGGAGATCAGTTGTAATATCAGAATATCTCCAGCTAGTGCCTGGAAGTTGGCAACTTTACTCAGGCCTCATCCTGAAAGGAGTTAGATGGGACATGGCTCTGTGAAGAGTTTTATATTCAGGAGTTGCAGAATAAGGCAATGATGATCTCCAAGCAACAGACATCAGTTCCCCTGGAGAAAACAGCTGCTTTGGAGGGTGGACTTTATGGCATTATACCCCCAATGAGGCTCATCCTTTCCCTAAACCCTACCCTCTCCAGACTCTACCCCCCAAATCTCCAGGAGTTTCCAACCCAGAATTGGCAACCCTATGATGGAGCTGACCTTTGCATCCCAGGCCCGCTTGGTCACTTTTTGGTGCCTCTCGTTGACCACTGCAGGGAACAGGATGTTGAGGTGGATGGGACATCGCTCTGATGAGGGTGAGGGGCCGTGGCTCAGTGGTAGAGCATCTGCTTGGCATGCAGAAGGTCACAGGTTCAGTCCCCGGCATCTCCAGTTAAAGGGACTAGGCAGTAGGTGATGTGAAAGACCTGAGACCCCTGGAGAGCTGCTGCTGGTCTGAGTAGACAATACTGACCTTGATGGACCAAGGGTCTGATTCAGTATAAGGCAGCTTCATGTGTTCATGTGATCTAGCATGGCTCGTCTTACATCCTTCTGTTCATGTTAATTCCAGCCATGAATCAGTCTGAAAACATCTTTTTGAAAATCTGAAGCAATATGGCAGGGAATTTTTGTTCTAAAATAATTAATGCTTGGTATTTTCTATAAATATAGCTATTTCCACTGTGTAGCTTCAGCCCTGAGAAAAATAAGACTCCTCTGTATTTTATGTTTCTCAGTCTGAACAACCCAGTAGAAATAACATGTAATGCAAACCTTTTGGGGCTGTGCTATTTAACCCAGTAATTTCTGTGGTCAGAAGTTACTAGATTGCTGGAGAGCACAGTTCAAGTCCAACAAGATCACAGAATCATAGAATCATAGAGTTGGGGCCATATAGGCCATCTAGTCCAACCCCCTGCTCATGCAGGATCTGCCTAGCTCTCTGGGTAGGGTTGCCAGGTTTCCCCCCTCTCAATCAGTGGGAGGTTTTAGGGGGCGAGGCTGGAGTGTCCATGGGCATGGGTGGGCCCGGCACATGATGACATCACTTCCGGTTTTACTTCCGGAAGAGACGCATTACTGCGGCTGATTTAACAGTCCCGGAGTTTGAGTGTTAAGTCGGCTGCGACAATGTGGCAATTCCAGATGTAAAACCGGAAGTGATGCCATTATATGCGCATATACACACAGTTGCTGCTCCGGAGCAGCTCGGTGGATTGGCAGGCAATTGCCTGCCAAAACCACCCACCTGGCAACCCTATCTCCAGGGTATAAGCTTTTGAGAGATAAAGCTCCTCTATCTGACAAAGGGAGTTTTGACTCTCAAGAGCTTATACTCTGGACATCTTGATGGTCTTTGTGGTGCTTCTGGATTCGAACCTTGCTTTTCTACTGCAGAGCAACACTGTTATCCATCCGAAACTGGACTGCAGGAATGTATGAGAACTGTAGGTTTCTTGGCCTTCTGATTAATAAGGGAGGCTGCAAAAATTCCCATCAAGCCTGGCAGAAAGTAGGGTTGCCAACCTCTAGGTGCTGCCTGGAGAGCTCCCGCTATTACAACTGATCTCAAGGCGATAAAGATCAGTTCCCTTGGAGAAAATGTCCGCTTTGGCCATTTGACTCTACTGCATTGAAGTCCCTTCCCTCTCCAAACCCCGCCCTCCTCTGGCACCGCCCCAAAAACCTCCAGGTAATTCCCAACGCAGAGCTGGCAACCCTAGCAGGAAGTCATGCAGGAGAAGACAAGTCCCAGGCATAGTCTATCCTCTTTATGAAGAGTCATTCCCCATTCTTCAGAAAGGTCAGGTTTGTGGTTGGGTAAGGGTGAAACAGGCAAGGAAGGTCACCTTCTTTGTGTATGTGCATGTATGCATTTTGCAAGCATCCTATCAAACACTCGTAAATACCCATTAAGTATTTTTGAGCATCCGATAAGGAAGCTCAACAAAAACATGAGCAGATTTGGGTCAAGAATGGAACTTCTCACCCTTCGCTAGGCTAGTGTTATATTATTGGGCGAAAACGCATGGTCGCTTTAGCCTCCTTTATTCCCTGTTTCAGCCAGGAATCAGCCAGGATCGAACACATGCGTTTTCGCCGAACCTGCATTAGATCCTGGCTGAATCCTGGCTGAAACAGGGAATAAAGGAGGCTAAAGGGACCATGCGTTTTCGCCCATTGTCTCAATGAAAACAGATGGGAAGGCGCTGCAGAGACAGAGAGAACAGCTTGCTTCAAGTTACTCTAATCTGTGATTTCCTGAGTGAGCTGAGATTTGCAGCAAGCCCCCCACCCCGAAACCACGACTTCAGCTCTTACCCCAACACTCTACACACCAGCTCTTTCTTTCTGCATTCGATTGGATGCCCTAGAGGACTTCCTGGGTTGTTGTTGTTTTTTCCCTACAGTGACATGTCTTTGACAGCAAGGTGAAGAATACAACCTCCCCTGCCCGACTTTGTCAGGTTAATGTTATTAACTCCGGCTTGGTTGTGTTCACTGACCAAGTGACAGAATGGCAGGGATAATTCCTTGCATGTGTTTAGTATGTCTTTGGCAGGTGTCGAGGTGCATTCTCTACCTTGTCACTCATCCGAGTACCCTTTAGATAGTTATTATTTCATGTAATTATGATTACTACATGCTGATGTGCCACCGTTATGAATAGCCTCTGGCTGCCGTCACTCTCTAAGGTTTGATGTGGAAGGATGACTTGTCAAGAAAGCACCACAGGCTGTGAAATTGCTGCATTGCTCTGGATGAAAGGGGGAAGATGCTCACAGGCGCTGAGAGTGAATGTCTGAATGGTCAACCAGATTATGCTCGTTCAATGGGAGGGGCCGTGGCTCAGTGATAGAGCATCTGCTTGGCATGCAGAAGGTCCCAGGTTCAATCCCCGGCAACTCCAGTTAAAGGGACTAGGCAAGTAGGTGATAGGAAAGACCTCGGCCTGAGACCCTGGAGAGGGGCCATGGCTCAGTGGTAGAGCATCTGCTTGGCATGCAGAAGGTCTCAGGTTCAATCCCCAGCATCTCCAGTTCAAGGGACTAGGCAAGTAGGTGATGGGAAAGACCTCTGCCTGAGACCCTGGAGAGCCGCTGTCAATCTGAGTAGACAATACTGACTTGGATGGACAGAGGGTCTGATTCAGTAGAAGGCAGCTTCATGTGTTCATGTGTTCAGACTAGCAGTCATCATTTTATCCTTGTCAGCAAATGCCACACGTTTGTTATTCTTGGAATGGAGCTACTTCGTTTTGTCCATGATGATGACATCTCCTTTCAAAAGAAAGCATGATCAAATCCTAGCATACATTAAGGAAATTTCACTGATCCTACCTTAACTTCAACAATCAACAGCAAGCACAAAGCAACTGGTGGACAACATTGTTTGATTAGCACAATTAGCTAAATAAATAATGTGTAATTAGGCTGCAGTTTGGGGAAATGGAAATCAGCCCTACTTCAGTACCCAGCGTGAGAACCACTGTTCTCCAGGAATATGCAGGAACAGAAGGAAACTAGAACACAGTACCAATTAATTCAAGTACTTGAAGGGCTGTCATATACAGGATGGTGCTTTGTTTTCTGTTGCCCCAGAAGGTCGGACCAGAACCAACGGGTTGAAATTAAATCAAAAATTTCCATCTAGAGTAGACATTAGGAAGAACTTTCTAACAGTGCGGTTCCTCAGTGGAACAGGCTTCCTCGGGAGGTGGTAAGCGCTCCTTCCCTGGAGGTCTTTAAGCAGAGGTTAGATGGCCATCTGTCAGCAATGCTGATTCTATGACCTTAGGCAGATCATGAGAGGGAGGGCATCTTGGGCATCTTCTGGGCATGGAGTAGGGGTCGCTGGGGCTGTGTGGGGGAGGTAGTTGTGAATGTCCTGCATTGTGCAGGGGGTTGGACTAGATGACCCTGGTGGTCCTTCCAACTCTGTGATTCTATGATTCTAATTCATACAGCCGTAGCTAACTCTATTCCCTTTGGTGATGTGAATGCATCCTCTCCGGGTATTTGTTTGACAGAGAACAAGAGGTGAAGGGAAGACAGCAAGGGGGGGGGGGAAGCTGCAACCAATTCTGACATGTTTTAGTATTCCTGGGGGAACGTGCTGCCAACTGCCGCTCTCCCCCTTTTTCACAGTCCTTGCAAACATTAATAAGATCTGTCAGCACAGATAAAAGGCAAACATTCAGTCAAACTAATTAAGTATCACTTTAATAATCTAATATTTAAATTCAGGCTCCTGCATCAGGCTGAGTAATCAAACGTTTCATGTATGCTTTAAACGTCAGGAGAACCGCACGGGAATCGCTCAATAGGGGGTTTAATTGTCAATCTGCTCGCGACAAAGAAAAGCTGGATTCGCAGCCCTGGCAAGAAGCAAAGATGGAGATTCTCTAGCGATTCCATTGAAATCGATAGGCATTCATCATCTCACCTGAATTAAATGACCTGGCCAGATTTTTCTTTACTCACTGCCAGTTGCTGGAACTAGGAGGATGTTAAACCTCCCCCTTTCCAATAAAGTCTTACTTGAAAGATTTATATCCTACCTTTCTACCCATGGTCCCCATGGCTATTTATGAACAATTTTAACTCAACGCAAAAATAAAATATGTTCCAATGGTCCCTGTTCATCTACTTTCTGTCCCTGGGAGATTATGGGCCCAAATCTGCCTTCCTTCTGCACTAAGTGGAATTGCTGATGTTTATTTATTTCTTATTTACAACATTTATATCCCACCTTTCAGCCCAAACAGGGCCACCTAGGCAGCTAAAAATTAGAAGCAGAACATTAGAAAACATATACAACAAAATAAAATTCAACAGAGATAAATGTAAAGTTCTGCATTTAGGTAGGAAAAATCAAATGCATAACTATAGGATGAGGGAGACTTGTCTTGGCGGTAGCACATGCAAAAAGGACCTAGGGGGTCTTAGTAGATCCAGTGCCGGATTTACGTATAAGCTAAAGAAGCTATAGCTTAGGGCCCCACTCTTTTGGGCCCCCCAAAAAAATTTAAAGGAAAAAAAACGATGTACATTTCCAAAATATAAGATAAAAAACTTATTACTATTAATATACTTCTACTTAATTGTATTTCAGTTCAACAATTACTTTGATAAAATACATATTTTGTTATGTGCAAATGGCTTTAGATACCTATTAGGTCCATAAATTACCATATAGCATATATTCAACACAAAAAACAGCAACAGTTTGTTGTTGACCAATTACAGCTGGACATATAAAGGGCCCCATTACCTTCAGTAGCTTAGGGCCTCATCAAACCTAAATCCGGCCCTGAGTAGATCATACACTGAACATGAGTCAGCAGTGTAATGCAGTAGCTTAAAAGGCAAATGCGATTTTGGGCTGCATCAACAGAAGTATAGTGTCCAGATCACATAAAGCGATAGTGTCACTTTTCTCTGCTGGAGGTACTAGCTGGAGATCTCCTGCTAATTTACCTGATCTCCAGCCGATAGAGATCAGATCACCTGGAGACAAATGGCCGCTTTGGCCATTGGACTCTATGGCATTGAAGTCTCTCCCCTCCACAAACCCCGCCCTCCTCAGGCTCTGCCCCAAAAATCTCCAGGTATTTCCCAACCCTGAGCTGGCAACCTTAAAGAAAGCTCTCTCTCAGGTTGCCACCTGTCTATGGAGGTCCCTGTCCTCCACAGGCTCCACCACCCAAATCTCCACAAACTTCCCAACATGGAGCTGGCAACCCTAGCTCCAACCCCTCTGCTGGCCAGGGGGGACTGGCAACCTTATCCTTTCACCCCGCCACAACTGAAGAGCTAATGTCTGAAGTGTTTTCCATCCTGCCCAACTGAGCCTGAACATATAAATATATAGGTCTTTTTCTCTGACTTGCACGTCCACTGCATAATTCTCATTCTTATTGTGGGCCTTCCAAATGCCATTCCCAAAGGTCTATGGGGAAAAACTGATGAAGAACAGAAACGGCAGTCTTCTTCCTCTTCTACCTAAGGATAAAAGGACTCACCTGTGATTCCTTTTTCCTCTTCTACTGAAGGATAATTAGACTCCTTCATGTCTCCTGTTAAACAGAAAGAAGGAAAGATATTCACGTTGTATTTATTGTGATTGCTGGCACATCCTTGTGTGCAACTGTATTGTTGATACTGTTTTGTGCATACTTATTCAATTTGTTTTCATAATATACTTTACATTGGGAGTATATTACTTCTTGCCTTTCTGTGCACTTTTGGGTTTAACCTCCAGGTACTAGCTGGAGATCTCCTGCTATTACAGCTGATCTCCTGCAGATGTCAAAGATGGACCCTGGCAACCCTAGCCTTATCCCAGGAGTTTGTTTTCAACTCAAGTGCTGAGGGCTGGAACAAAACATACCTCTGAGCATACAGAGAGTGGCTTTCCCTCCTCACCCCACTAAATAACAACAGTGTCAGCAGTGAAGTCACTGGGGTGAATGGAGGTTGGAGGTGTCTTCAGAGTAAGGTTGACAACCTCCAGGAGATCTCCTGCTATTACAACTGGCCTTCAGCCGATAGAGATCAGTTCCCCTGGAGAAAATGGCTGCTTTGGCAATTTGACTCTCTGGCATTGAAGACCCTTCCCTTCCCAAACCCCGCCCTCCACAGGCTCCGCCCCAAAACCTCCTGCCGGTGGCAGAGAGGGACCTGGCAGCCCTACTCGAAAATAATGATGAACACCTTAGTTAATCTTGCGGCAGGTAGATTATTGCTGAGGATGTGTGGTTTTTTGCTTGCGGAGAGCCTAAAGCAAATATTTCCATGGGCTTTGTTGAGAGCCAAATCTTCAGCAGTCTAGGGAAAAGGGTTTTTGTGGACCCGCTATAGGTTTGCTTTTCTTCTATTCCTTCAACCACTGTCACATCGAATCACTCTGGCATTTGTCTGGGCTGAAGGAGCATTGGAACCAAAGCAAGTTCGTGAACTTTTTTCAAGCAGGTGCTGGATTCCTTTCCAGTTTTTTTAATTTTTCCACCCAGCCAAATTTCAACGAGAAAGAGAATCTACGGCGAGCCGATCCACGTTACCGCTGGGCGCATTGTTAGCGGTCGCAGCCGCAGATGTCAATGGCGGCAGAACAACAGCCAGCTGGCAGGTGATTGCTAAGAGGTTCACAGAGCTCTTGTTGAGTGGACCACACAAGCGTTCGGCCTTTTCATTAACCCCACGTGCCGTGCCTGGCAGGCCAGAAGCAGAGTGCCATATGGATGCCCCTTTCTTCATATTTCCCTCCCCGCCCCCATGTTATACATCATCCTTAAATTAGTGTGGAAAGCCATTCCCCACTCCTGAAATTTTAAATACTTATAGTGACCATGGTGGTCAACTGATTAAATAATTTTTGAGTTATCACTTCAAAGCAGAAGAAGAAGAAGAAGAAGAAGAAGAAGAAGAAGAAGAAGAAGAAGAAGAAGAGTTGGTTTTTATATGCTGACTTTGTCTACCACTTAACCGGCTTACTATCACCTTCCCTTTTGCACCCCACAACTGACACCAAGGCATCTTTCGTGATCATTAAGCGTGTCTGTAATGGCGAGAATCACAGCCAGGGATGCCCTGGTGACTCTCGACGCTGCAATTCAAGCTGTCTAAGGATGAGAGGGTATGTCAGGACTCTTCAAGTCCTTTATCAGGAAGTCAGGAAGGCAAGGCAAGAAGAAGAAGATGAACAGTTGGTTTTTATATGCTGACTTTCTCTACCACTTAAGGGAGAATCAAACTGGATTACAATCGCCTTCCCTTCCCCACAACAGACACCCTGTGAGGTAGGTGGGGCTGACAGAGCTCTAAGAGAGCTGTGACTAGCCCAAGGTCACCCAGCTGGCTTCGTGTGGAGGAGTGGGGAAACAAATCCAGTTCACCAGGTTAGAGTCCGCCGCTCATGTGTAGGGGTGGGGAATCAAACCCGGTTCTTCAGATCAGAGTCCACTGCTCCAAACCGCTGCTCTTAACCACTACATCATGCTGGCTCCTGTTAGAGACAGGCTTCTATTGGAGACAGGCTGCCCACTTAACCACCCAGGGCAGGGAATTACTTGCCCTGAGCATCAATTTCCTGTCCCCGAGTAATTGAGGAGCAGGAGAGAAAATGGCCTCCACATAGTGACTCTCTAGGAATTCCTGCTATTTTCTATAGTAAAGACCACAGAGATTCCTGCTATTTTCTATAGTGAAGATCCTACAGCATCACCCAGAAATGATACCACGTCTTCCTTAATTTCACCCCCCTCCAAATCTCCCAGCAATTGCTGAGGCAGTGTTGGGAACCTTAATTAGACAGTAAGAGTCTAACTAGATGTAACATTGGAGGAATCTGTAAATGGATTTACCGGGGTGGGGGTGTTAAGGGTAAATAGCAGCTGTGAGGATCCTGATTTGGAATGGGCTGATTAACTTTCTCCTTGAACAATCGCAACCCCCAACAGTTGCTTTTGACACATGTGTTTCCACTGTGGGGCAAATACTTGCTTCAGGAGCCAATTCAGGTCAGGAAAACGTCATGGAAGAAAATTTAGGCTCCCCTCCCCATATAGGGTTCCAGTAGGGTTGCCAATTGCCAGGTAGGAGCAGGAGATCTCCTGCTAATTCACCTGATCTCCAGCCGACAGAGATCAGATCACCTGGAGACAAATGGCCGCTTTGGCAATTGGACTCTACGGCATTGAAGTCCCTCCCCTCCCCAAACCCTGCCCTCCTCTGGCTCCACCCCAAAAATCTCGCCCCGGTGGCGAAGAGGGACCTGGTAACCCTAGGTCCCAGCTCTGGGATGGGAAATTCCTGGAGATTTGGGGTTAAGCCTGGGGAGGGCAGGGTTTAGGGAGGGGAAGGACCTCAGCCAGAGAATAATGCCATAGAGTCCACCCTCCAAAGCAGCCATTTTCTCCAAGGGAACGGATCTCTGCAGTTTAGAGCCTCCCCCCCCCCTGCTAAGAGCACCTCCAACATTGGCGGCTGAGCTCAGAGAGGATCTCTGCTGAAAGCAGTTCAAGAGGCAGGAGTATTGTCTGCACATGCGCAGACAATGCTTTTTAAAAAACCCATCAGGGGAATTAAAACCCTCCGTTGTTATTGTTTAAATTTCAGATTTTTCTGCAGACCTAGGGGGTCCACTAACTCTACAGAAACATCTGTTGGGGGTCAGTGTGCCCCCTATCTTCAGATTTAGGCATCCGCAGGCAGGGGGGAACAGGTGGGAATTAGATAGATGTTGTTCAGTTATAGGAATCAGGACTTTCACGGCACCCTGGTGTGTCTTGGCATGTTTTCGTAATACAGATTGCCAAGTAATAAACTGTGGTGAGTGGAATGAAAGGTACAAAGAGTCTGGATAGTGTTTGAAAATCTTCCTGCTTTCTAAAAGTTCTATAAAATTATGTCAGCAGGAAGCCTCAATGAGCAAAAAACCAGCCCATCTGCGAAAGCCACCCTTCCTTCCTTCCTTCCTTCCTTCCTTCCTTCCTTCCTTCCTTCCTTCCTTCCTTCCTTCCTTCCTTCCTTCGAGCCAGCGTGGTGTAGTGGTTAAGAGCAGTGGTTTGGAGTGGTGGAGTCTGGTTAGAAAAGCCGGGTTTGATGCCCCACTCCTCCACATGAGCAGTGGACTCTAATCTGGTGAACCGGGTTGGTTTCCCCACTCTTTCACATGAAGCCAGCTGGGTGACCTTGGGTTAGTCACAGCTCTCTTAGAGCTCTCTCAGCCCCACCTACCTCACAGGGTGTCTGTTGTGGGGAGGGAGAGGGAAGGTGATTGTAATCCAGTTTGATTCTCCCTTAAGTGGTAGAGAAAGTTGGCATATAAAAACCAACTCTTCTCCTTCTCCCCCTTCTCCTTCTTCTCCTTCTCCTCCTCCTCCTCCTCCTCCTTCTATTTCTCCTCCTCCTCCAAAATATCCTCTAAAACCTTACCATTTGGGGTACCATTTCTTCTTCTTCTTCCTCTTCCTCTTCCTCTTCTTCCTCTTCTTCCTGCCTTCCTTTCTTCCTGATAAAGGACTTGAAGAGTCCTGACATACCCTCTCATCCTTAGACAGCTTGAATTGCAGCGTCGAGAGTCACCAGGGCATCCCTGGCTGTGCTTCTCGCCGTTACAGACATGCTTAATGATCATGAAAGATGCCTTGGCAGCCTCCGCCACCGAGGCGAAAGGGCTTTGTTCCTGCTGACAAATCAGTCGACCCACTTAAACAAGGGCACGGATTTAGACAAGGGCCTGCCAGCATGCCAAATCCTCTTCCGGCACTCACTCCTCCATGGCAGTCCAGCCATGCCAGGGACTTGTGCTGTTTTTTTTTTTTTTCCCCCTTTAACTTAATGATCCTACTAACATGGAAAGTGGCAGCAGGAGTCATCAGAGGGGAGAAAAAACCGAGGTAGCTCTCCAGGGAGGAATAGCAAAGTCAGATGCTCCCATCAAAGCAGCCAGAGCAGCATTTGCAGCGAAGTGAAAGTTGAAATATATACCGCATAAAAAGCTGTGCGTAAGAAGCATGCGCTACTATGAATCATTTATGTGTGTCGTTTTTCATGGGCAACGCAGACCAAGTCTGCGCATGCTCTCCAGGGACACTTCCAGAATTCTGTTCCTCTGAATTTCTTTTGGGAATCCTCCAATTAAGCAAAGTTCCAAATACTGCATATAGCACTGCACATATGCAATTTGCCACAACTTTTCAGCTCTTACAACAAACATATACTATATTAGTGAATAAATACTAAAGTCCTGTATATATATACGTACAAGTGCAGGCAGAGTATACATAAAAGAGACATATGCACAATAAAGAACAAAAGGGCGGTCAATTAGAACCAATGCAAAACTTCAGGCACCGTGAAAACGCTCAACTCAGTCCGGCTATGCGGGAATGGCCCCAATCTGACACGTGGATGCAATCCAACGGAGCACAAACTCAGTCCGGCTCAGCAGACCTGATCCAAAAGAGGACGCGGATTCTAGATAATTCCAGCGTTTCGATGGTCTTCTTCAGCTGTCCATTATGGTTTAAAGCAAGCGCAGAGTGTCCCCTGGAAAAATAAACCTTCAATCAAGAGCTCCGAGGGTTCAAACTTCATTCTCCAAGATGGATGCAATCATTGCAGCCTCTCTGCTGCCTTGTTTGTTTCTAGCTTCGCTGTTGCAGAATAGGTCATTGTTGGTTGATAACTTTTCAGCTGGTTTACTTCATTTGCATCTTTCCTCTCCCTTTCTGACCAATGTGATCTCCAGCCGATAGAGATCAGTTCACCTGGAGAAAATGACCGCTTTGGCAATTAGACTCTATAGCATTGAAGTCCCTCCCCAAACCCCTCCCTCCTCAGATTCCGCCCCAATAACCTCCCGTGAGTGGCAAAGAGGGACCTGGCAACACCAAACTCTTATCTTTAATTCTGATGAGTTCATTTTCCACTGGAAAGGAAACGTTTATGAAAAATTGCTATTCTCTACTTTTTCACCTCCCCGACACAGTTTTTTTTTTTAATTTCTAACAGAGGGTTTTCATTTGGAAAGCAGGCCTTCTCCATAACAACTTTTTCCCCTCCTTGCTGGAAACCCAGTTGACACAGCACCGAGTGACATAAAACAGACCTCCCTCGCGGGGTGGGGGGGACTTAGAAACATCTGCTTCGTACAACTGTGACATGGAAGCCAGTTAACATCTCGCTGCCTCTAAGAATCTTGCTGCATCGAGCAAAAGCCAGCTCCGAGTGGGGATAACAAGGGCTGGTGGGTTGCAGGGGTTGAGTTGGGTTGGTGACTCCTTCCCAGAATCTCTGGCTCCCAATGCTTCAGGTGAGGGGTCAGACTTGGACTTGATGTCCCTGGTGGTCCCTTCCAACTCTATAATTCTATGAAGCAGTAAGCTTTTTTTTTGTTTTTTAAAGTTCTCATCCCTAGTCTTTTCCCATTCCCTTCCAGAGGTCTGAGGAGGGGAAGAAACTAGGGAACATTTGAGTCAGCTGAGCATCTGCCCTCCATTTTGCAGGTAGTTCAAGCCTGGTCCGCACCCGGTGGCGGACCTACATTTTTGGGACCCTGAAGCTTGAACTGTTATGGGGACCCCTTCGTTAACCAGCAACAATAGGGCAACATCCAACAAGGTCCAAAGGGCCTTGCCGCCCTTGCAAGGACCTCGAGGCCCAAATGGTGGAGAACAGGGTGCTGGGATGCAGTCCTTGAAAATGGGCCATACAGTGAGCCACCAGCAAGAAGAAAATTCTCTTTTTTAAAAAAAGTCACTAAAATAGCTGTTGGGAGGGAGAACAGAGCAAAACTGACAGAAATGGTACCCCAAAGGGTAAGGTTTTAGAGGATATTTTGAAGAAGAAGAAGAAGAAGAAGAAGAAGAAGAAGAAGAAGAAGAAGAAGAAGAACTTTCTCTACCATTTAAGGAAGAATCAAACAGGCTTACAATCCCTTCCCCTCCCCACAACAGACACCTGTGAGGTAGGTGGGGCTGAGAGTGTGTGACTAGCCTAAGGTCACCCAGCTGGCTTCGTGTGTAGGAGTGGGGAAATAAATCCAGTTCACCAGATTCGCCTCCGCCGCTCATGCGGAGGAGTGGGGAATCAAACCCGGTTTTCCAGATCAGACTCCACCGCTCCAAACTACCGCTCTTATCCACTACACCACGTTGTGTTTTTTGGAGTTTTGGAGACTATTTTGGGCTCCCTAAACTCCCTTTTGTCGCATCAAAACGTTAGCCCAAATGTTTTTGGCTCAGCCTAACAAGTCGATCCATCCATATTACTGAGCAAAAGGTCCTGTATCAATAGACCCATATACACATACCAAACCAAGGCAGAGACATGAACTGGAGAGCTTAGGGTGGATAGATGGAATGAGTCACAGCGTAAACACTCGGAGGTGATTCATTGTTTAGTTTCGCACTCCAGACTAAATAGCTGAAGCTGTCAAAACTGATGAGCATTTTTTATGCCATGGGGACTCGCAAGCAAGAACAAACCTGGGATGAAATTGCTTCCTTTGGCTGCTGTCACCCAAAATAGCTTTTCAAAATATTAGTACAGGTATAAAGACACACAGAGTCTATGCAAGCTTTCAATTTTCCCTTCCCCATCTGTCTTTAAGATTAATTGCAAAGCTTCAAAATACCCAATGGACAGGACTTAAATTCATGCAATATTTTGTTGTACAGTAAACAGAGCAGGGATTATCTTAGTGGTGGGGTAAATCTCCAGTGTTTAAGGTTCAATTCCTGGCTTCTCCAGCTGAAGGAACTAGGTAGCCGTTCTCAAAAAGACATCGGCTCAAGTATTTAGAAAATTGCTTCTGATCCTGGATCAAATAAACGATCCATGTAGTTCAGCACCCCGTGTCTCACAGGGGCTAACTTAACGCTCCTGAAAAACCTACAACCAGGACATAGAGGCCAAAGCCTTTTCCTATTGTAACCCCACCCATATCTGGTGTTGAACGGTACAGTGCCTCTCAATACAGAAATCAAATGCCATATCTGAGTCCACTCTCCAAAGCAGCCATTTTCTCCAGGGGGACTGATCTCTGTAGTCTGGAGATCAGTTGTAATTCCAGGACCTCTCCAGACCCCACCTGGTGTTTAGCAACCCTAGGCATATGAGGACAATGCCTCCTAAAAAATGCCCCCTGTCTGAATTCCCAGCTTCTGTTCCTTCCTATCTACTCAGCAAAGTCTGAAGCATTCCTCCAGTCTATGGAGTCTTCCACCAACTGAAGTGGTTCTAGTTCTGGCGGAAAAGCCACTTAGATCAGAGGAAACCTTCTTAGATTGGAGGAAGGCTTCAAACTTCAGAACGTGAAGTTGGAGGGTACCAGCCAGTAAACCTCTAGCCCTTTTCATTGTGGAGATCTAGGGGGAAATATGCAAGCACTTTCTGTCCATATTGCCTTGCAAGGAAGATGTAAAATGGTTGGACCGATTCAGTTAACTCCTTCACGCCCACATTCATGTGTATCTGCTCTGTTCTATCACATTTCTCCTTGGGCCCTTTGCTTCTTTTTTACTTGTTTCTCTTCTCTTAGATGTCCACAGTGACAAGTGACCAGGACACTGGGCAGAAAATCAGAGTGATATATATACTATTTTGGTACAATTTCCAATTCTGGGATGGAAAATTCCTGGAGATTTTAGGGGTGGAGACTGCTGGGAATGAAAGCAACTGCTGGGAATGAAAGCAAGCTTGTTGAAAGAAGCCGGGCTGAAGCCCTAAGTGGTGGAAAGGTGTCAGATAAATCTTTGAAATACATAAATATATAAGCAAACAATTGTGCTCTCAAATCCGCTGCTCTCTCTTCCCTCAATCATAATCACTGCCTTCCTTTCCCCACGCAACACTGCCTGTCAAGAGAGGTGATGGTTGGTAGCCCGATAGCAGCTTTGTTATCCATAAAAAGGGCAACAACGGATGTTTTATGAAGAAATAAAGCACTGATAAAAATCCACTTCGGCTAACTTCTTTGCCCCGAGGGAGCGAAGCCAAATAACAACTAGCTTCTGAAAATATAACCTCTTTCGGAGAGCCCCATGTTATTTTCAAGAGGGAGAGAGGGGGAGCATAGAATATACAGAGATTATAAATCATGTCTCCAAGGAATGTGTCACTCGTCTCATAGTGCAGTCCTTCGATGGGTGGTAATACAAATGTCACACCCAACAGTGCTGACATGGATATTTTTAACCCTTCTTCTCTCTTTCAAATCCAGCGAATACAATTGTTTTCGCTAAGCCCATCCGACAGTCCGGCAGAGGTTTTCATCTTGGATGTAATGGAATGATGGTATTCCGAGTCAAGACAGCTCAGGCTCCTATTTCCACTGGAATGATGGGATGGCACGTTATAGACCAGAACCAAAGTCTGGAACAGCTAACCAATGACACTTTCTCATGCTAAGCCAGACCATGGGCCCCTTGAGTGCAGCGTTGCCTCTGGTTTCCAGCTCTGGGTTGGTAAATTCCTGGAGATTTGGGGATGGAGCCTGGGGAGGGCGGGGATTCGGAAAGGGAGATACCTTAGCGGGCTATAAGGCCATAGAGTTCACCCTCCAAAGCAGCCATTTCCTCAAGGGAATTGATCTCTGGAGTCTGGAGATGAGCTATAATTCCCGGAGATCCCCGGGTCCCACCTGGAGGCTGCAAATCCTAGCATTGCCTACTCAGACCCCCATGAAGAGGAAGAGGAGGAGGAAGAAGAAGAAAGAAGAGTTGGTTTTTATATGCCGATTTGCTCTACTACTTAAAGAAGAATCAAACTGTCTTACAATCACCTTCCCTTCCCCTCCCTACAACACACACCCTGTGAGGTAGGTGAGGCTAAGAAAGCTCTAAGAGAGCTGTGACTAGCCCAAGGTCATCCACTGACTTGTGTGTAGGAGTGGGGAAACCAACCCGGTTCACCAGATTAGCCTCCGCCGCTAATGTGGAGGAGTGGGGAATCAAACCCGGTTCTCCAGATCAGAGTCAACCGCTCCAAACCACCACTCTTAAGCACTATACCACATAAATCTTGGGCAGAGCGAGGTCTTTCCCACCTCCAACTGGAGAGCCCGGGAATTGCAAAAGGAACCTTAAGCATGCCAGCCAGATAACCTGTTACTGAGCTCCGCCACCTCCCAAGCTTTGAAAGGCACACGCGTGCACAGTTTGTGGAGTTCCAGACGTGTGGTGCATGAGCCCCTGCAAGAAGCTGAGCCAGGAGAAGGCTTCTAATCCCACTCCTTATTTATTTTTATTACCCAGCAGAAAGCCCAGCTGATGAATGCCTCCCTGGCTCCTTTCGCTCCCAGACACAACAGCAGGTAAACTGCAGTCAGCAGCTCATTTGGACTTCATTCCGGTGCTCGGCTTTTGCACAACCCCACATGTCAATAAAAGTCCCTCCCGGCCATAAACCACACGGCAATCAAATGAAAGCCTCCACTCTTTTATTAACCCCATGTGGCCTTTGCGAGGCCCCTACAGGAGCAGAGCGAGGGGAGGGATGGGGAGGGAAGGGGGCGGAGGAGGAGAAAGGCTGCCTGTAATAAAAATGAGAGGGCAAACCGCCTGGCCTGCTCATCGGCCCTTAGCAAGCTGCAGACATCGGCTTTCGAAGCATAGAGATGAGAACTGATGAACAGGGTTGCCAACCTCCAGGTACTAGCTGGAGATTTCATGTTATTAAAACTGATATTGCCACCTTGAGCTTTTTGCGGTCTCTTTCTTGCTGGCTGTGCACGGAGCACGGCGGCTTCGGGTGGCTAGCTGATTGCAGCTTTTGCGGACATTTGCTTGGAGAAGAATTTGCTCATCTTCGGTCTTCTGTGCAGTCCCACATTGGGACTGCGCACGCACAGGCCTGCCATCGGAAGGATTTTTCGAAGCTTCTAGGTGCTAGATAGGTGCTAACATTAACATTCACAACATTAAGGAATGATTTATATTAATTTTATTTTACTCTAACTTTTATCCTTTTATATACTGCAGATTGTACTATGCCAATAAAAGTATTTGGGGAAAAAAAGATAGGTGCTAGAACTTTCACTCTGGCAGGAAAGTTGATGCATGCGCGGAGGACGTGGCGTCCCCTTTCCTTCAGTTCTTTCTCTGCCACCTGTGAGGAAGGTTCGTCTAAGCTTCGCTCGTCTCTGGTCCTCTCTTTTTGTGTGGGTTTAAAGTAAATTCTAAGAGCTGTGGCTGTGGCAATGGCGCAGACCGCGCTCTTCAAGAAATGTTTCCAGTGTAGAACGAAAATGTCAAAGACTGACGACCATGGCTTGTGCATTGTGTGTTTGGGAGAGTCCCATAAGGTGGGCTCTTGCCAGATCTGCCTTCAATTTACGCCAACAGCCCGATCGAACAGGGCAGCTGTTTTAAAGGCTGCGCTCTACGAGAAAGGCTTGGCTTGCTCCGATCTGCCGACTCCAGAGACTAGGACATGGAGTAATGGATTTAAACTAATAGAAAAGCGATTCCACCTAAACATTAGGAAGAACTTTCTGACGGTGAGGGCTGTTTGATGGTGGAATGCGCTGCCTCGGAGGGTGGTGGAGTCCTGTCTTTGGAGGTCTTTAAGCAGAGGCTAGATGGCCATCTGTCGGGAGTGCTTTGATTATGGGATCCTGCATGGCGGGCAGGGGGTGGGGTTGGGGTCACTGGGGATGTGGGGGGGAGGAAGTTGTTAATTTCCTGCATTGTGCAGGGGTTGGACTAGATGACCCTGGTGGTCCCTTCCAACTCTATGATTCTATGATCTCTAGCTGTTAGAGATCAGTTCCCCTGGAGAAAATGACCGCATTGGCAATTGGACTCTATGGCATTGGAGTCCCTCCCCAAACCCGCTCTCCTCAGCCTCAGCCCCAGAAATCTCCAGGTATATCTCAACCCGGAGCTGGCAACCCTACCGATGGAGCCGCCTTGATCAGACTCTGATCACTGCTCAGTACTGTCTGGTGGGAGTGGCCGTAGCTCTCCTGGGTCTCCTGCAGAGCAAGGGCTTTCTCAGTACCTTCTACCTGAATTTGCTTAACTGGAGATGCTATGGACTGCACTTGGAACCTTCTGCATGCAAATACCCTTGGATGGGCAAGCTCCACGTGGCGCCTGGAGATATCCCAGAATGAGAACTGATTTCCAGGCTACAGAAATCAGTTCCCCTGGAGAAAACAGCAACTTTGGAGGGCCATTTCTAGGACAACAGATCCTTGCTGAGCTCCCTCCCCTCCCCAAACCCCATCCTCTCCATGCTCTGCCCCCAAATCTCCAGGAATCTCCCAACTTGGAGTTGGCACCCCATTCTACCGCTGAGCCAACATCTGCTGCCTCCGATCATTTTAATTGACAAGGATTGAGACCGGGACCTTCTCCAATGCAAGATTGTGACCTACCACAGAGATTGTGACCTACCACATACTCTTCCAAGTATGTCTGTAGTATCATAAGAAATGCTGGCCCCTATAGCTCAGCTGTGTCTACTCTAACTGGCAGTAACTCCCCAGGTTCTTGTGCAGAGAAGGGTCTTTTCCAGCTAGGGTTGCCAACCTCCAGGTGGTGATTAGGAGAAGCGGCATTGAACCCGCAGGGGTCTGCTATCTGTAGAAGTTGGTCCATTTCATTATGGAGATTTGAATTTTCATGTTATGAAGATTGATTCAACATTGGACAAGCTGAAGAAGAAACTGCGAAATGTGTTAATTATCTAGAATTCGCATTCTTGTCTCGCCTTACCTTGTTGGGTCCAGCTCCGGTGGATCCTTATGAACATTATTCAGTCATGTGATTTCAGGTTGTCTCTTATGGACACTTAACATTGGACTGCTTTCTTCTACGTGGAATTTGTGTCTGTAGCTGGAGTGCGTATATATGTTTGCACTCGGATTTTTGATTGTGAGTTTGTTATATGTATGTGTTGATGGTTTTGTATTTGCTCTTTGTGGTTTGCATTATATATATGTTTCAGTAGTTTGAGCCTCCGAGCTGCTTGTTTGCGTCAATCTCCCTCTGTTACAACTGATCTCCAGGCGACAGAGATCAGTTCACCTGGAGGAAATGGCTGCTTTGGAAGGTGGACTCCAGGGCACCGCACCCTACTGAAGTCCCCTCCCTTCCTTAACCTCACCCTCTTTAGGCTCCACCCTCAAAATCTCCAGGTATTTCCCAAACCAAAGCTTCCAGCCCTGTTTCCAGCATACCTCCAACAGGTTTTGCCAACCTCCAGGTAATAGCTGGAGATCTCCTGCTATTACAACTGATCTCCAACCGATAGAGGTCAGTTCACCTAGTTTTTGCGGTCTCTTTCTTGCTGGCTGTGCACGGAGCACGGCGGCTTCGGGTGGCTAGCTGATTGCAGCTTTTGCGGACATTTGCTTGGAGAAGAATTTGCTCATCTTCGGTCTTCTGTGCAGTCCCACATTGGGACTGCGCACGCACAGGCCTGCCATCGGAAGGATTTTTCGAAGCTTCTAGGTGCTAGATAGGTGCTAACATTAACATTCACAACATTAAGGAATGATTTATATTAATTTTATTTTACTCTAACTTTTATCCTTTTATATACTGCAGATTGTACTATGCCAATAAAAGTATTTGGGGAAAAAAAGATAGGTGCTAGAACTTTCACTCTGGCAGGAAAGTTGATGCATGCGCGGAGGACGTGGCGTCCCCTTTCCTTCAGTTCTTTCTCTGCCACCTGTGAGGAAGGTTCGTCTAAGCTTCGCTCGTCTCTGGTCCTCTCTTTTTGTGTGGGTTTAAAGTAAATTCTAAGAGCTGTGGCTGTGGCAATGGCGCAGACCGCGCTCTTCAAGAAATGTTTCCAGTGTAGAACGAAAATGTCAAAGACTGACGACCATGGCTTGTGCATTGTGTGTTTGGGAGAGTCCCATAAGGTGGGCTCTTGCCAGATCTGCCTTCAATTTACGCCAACAGCCCGATCGAACAGGGCAGCTGTTTTAAAGGCTGCGCTCTACGAGAAAGGCTTGGCTTGCTCCGATCTGCCGACTCCAGAGACTAGGACATGGAGTAATGGATTTAAACTAATAGAAAAGCGATTCCACCTAAACATTAGGAAGAACTTTCTGACGGTGAGGGCTGTTTGATGGTGGAATGCGCTGCCTCGGAGGGTGGTGGAGTCCTGTCTTTGGAGGTCTTTAAGCAGAGGCTAGATGGCCATCTGTCGGGAGTGCTTTGATTATGGGATCCTGCATGGCGGGCAGGGGGTGGGGTTGGGGTCACTGGGGATGTGGGGGGGAGGAAGTTGTTAATTTCCTGCATTGTGCAGGGGTTGGACTAGATGACCCTGGTGGTCCCTTCCAACTCTATGATTCTATGATCTCTAGCTGTTAGAGATCAGTTCCCCTAGAGAAAGTGGCCGCTTTGGCAATTGGACTCTATGGCATTGAAGTCCCTCCCCTCCCCAAACCCCGCCCTACTCAGGCTCCACCCCAAAAACCTCCAGGTATTTCCTTATCTGGAGCTGGCAACCCTACTCCACCTTGAGATGTTCTTGATCAAACCTAGGAATTTCTGGACGCAACGCTGAAATTGAGCCACAGCCGCTCGCTCAAAGGCAAATACGATCGCTTTATCTCTTCCTAATGAATGCACATCAGGCTGCTTGTAAAGGCTAAGCCTCAGTGCCCGGTGCCGAAGCTGGCAGCCCTAGATGATGGCAGAATTAAACTCATCTCCGATTCCTGGCGCCACTTCTCGATTCGGCTCAAAAAAAAAAAAAGCACCAGTAGCATGTTTGGAATCTTCCATGGATTCAGCGTCCCGTTCTCTGGATGATTCATCAATTCCAGAAGCACACAAGCCAGTTAGTAAACAAGCAAAAAATGTACCGCGCCATCTGTAGTGCCGTTTTATGAGACTCTCTCTCTCTCCCCCCTCCACCACCCCGGCTATGTTTTGCAGCAAGAGAAACTGCATTTGCCATGCCAGACAGAAAAATCGAGAAAGTGTGGCTTGGAGCAATGTCATCTTAGCCTTCGCGAAGTCATGAAGGGAGAAGGAGAGGTGGCTCTGAATTGTGAGGAATCACAGAATCATAGAGTTGGAAGGGACCACCAGGGTCATCTAGTCCAACCCCCTTCACAATGCAGGAAATTCACAACTACCTCCCCCACAAACACCCCCAGTGACTCCTACTCCATGTCCAGAAGATGGCCAAGATGCCCTTCTTCTCATGATCCGCTTCAGGTCATAGAATCAGCATTGCTGACAGATGGCCATCTAGCCTCTGCTTAAAAACCTCCAGGTAAGGAGAGCTCACCACCTCCCAAGGAGCCCACCTTTCAGCCAGGGCTAGGGTTGCGAACCTCCACGTGGGGACCTGGAGATCATCCAGAATTACAACAGATGTCTAGATAACAGAGATCAGTTCCCTTGGAGAAAATGGCTGCTTTGGAGGGCGAACTCTATGGCATCATCCCCCCACTGAGGTTTCTCCCCTCCCCAAACCCTGCCCTCCCCAGCCTCCATCTCCAAAATCTCCAGGAATTTCTCATCCTGGAGGTGGCAACCCTATCGGCTGGAGATCAGTTGTAATAGCAGGAGATCTCCAGCTAGTACCTGGAGGTTGGCAACCCTACTCACACGCAGTCCAAAATGGTACGGCCCACCAAGAAGTGTGCCATGCACTTCTTCCACTTATGGAGTCTGACCCTGTTTGCCACTTTCCCCGTTTCTGATTGAATCGAGGCAGCAAGCTGACAAGCGGGCCTCCCACATCACTTTATATTAGATGTAAGCATCTGGGATATCGACTCCTTTCACTTAGATGCTGCCCGGAGAGATTGACATGAGATGTAACCAGCCTGCTTTTATTTCACCGACCTCTGATTCTGGCCTACAGGGAAATCTGCATATTAGGTACACAGCTATTCCCCAAGCTGTCCAGTACCAGAGGCGCAGCGGCATTTTCCCTGGATCAAAATTAGAGGCACGCACACAAAAAATACATATTTCTTCAATCAGTTTGTAGAGTGGGCAAGGCACCCACCTCATAGGACAACCCTGCTAACTTCGCCTTTGGCCATCCCATTTCCCCAGTCAATCAGGGAGCACTGTTCTGGGATTTCCCTGTGTCCACTGGCTATATTTATTTATGGGTTCATTTATATAGAAGATGGATATCCCACTATTCTTAGGCACAGCTTCTGAGGCAATTTACAGAACAGTTTCCAAGCATAAAATCAGGAATAAATAAATGGGCAGCATCAGCAACTTAACAATCCTCTTCCATTAAATTGCAAGCACAGCTCACTGTTCAAGCTAATCAGGGATCACAAGGAGAAAAAAATTGTACACACACACACAGAGATATGCCAAATGTTTCCCCTTTTCCTTTCATATTGGTTTTTACTTCAGTTAACAGTTTTGGTTCTCTGCTTTTCCCAGTTGGTTTTGTAGATTTGTTTCTATTGTGTATGTATAGCATACAATTTTTGTATGCACTTGATAGGGGTTCTTTATATGTGCAATGCATGCCATTTACATGTATGATGTATATGTAATGATTTATTGATGCTGTCAGGAGCAGGCTGCTTCCAGGTGCTGTTGTGCTATTCTGTCCAAGGCCAGTCTATGCCCCGTGTTTAGTCTTCATAGATTCCCAAACTGTGGGAATCGCCAAGTACTCCTCCCTGCCTCTTGGAGGGGGGGGGGTTGCCTGGGTAACCGGTTATCTCCTTTTGCTCTTCCATATATTCTATGTACCTTGCCTTTGACCCTTACTAGTGTCCTTTTGAATATGGCTTCTGAAACCTGTTGATTCTACCCAATAAAACTGCTTTTATGGATTGGTTGTCTGCTGAAGTCTGTTTAAGGGGGCCGCAGGACTAGAGCTTACAGATGCACACATAATGCAGAACATTTTTACAGGGGGGGAATTGGTACAGAGGAACTGAAAATGGCATAACATCTAAAGAATCACAGGTGTGATTTGCACAAGGGACAGATAAAAATGAAACAGGGATTCTTCAAGTTGAGCATGAGAACATAAGAAAAGCCATGCGGGATCAGACCAAGGCCCATCAAGTCCAGCAATCTGTTCACACAGTGGCCAACCAGGCGCCTCTAGGAAGCCCCCAAGAAAGACAAATGCAGCAGCATTATCCTACCTGTGTTCCACAGCACCTAATATAATAGGCATGCTCCCCTGATCCTGGAGAGAATAGTTATGCATCATGACTAGTATCCATTTTAACTAGTAGCCATGAATACCCCTCTCCTCTAGCAGTGACAAGAAAGTAAAAAACATCCTGAACTCATACTTATGCATACAAATCAGCCAAGGTTTGGGAGAACAATAAGAACATAAGAAAAGCCCTGCTGGATCAGACCAAGGCCCATCAAGTCCAGCAGTCTGCTCACACAGTGGCCAACCAGGTGAGCAGTTATTATGAGTTATTATGTTTTGTTTTTTATTATTAAAATATAAATAAAAAAGAGTTATTACCTGGCATTTACAGCTAGACAAGCTCAGAGCTAGGCAATCAGCCATGAGGGAGGCATTACATAGATGGAGAGCCACCACTTAGAAGGCTCTGTCTCCAGGGGTCACCCACTCAGCCTCTGTGGATGGGCACACTACAGAATAGAGCTTTAGTCCTTGCTGAGCGAGTTCATACAGTTTGTCATATGAAATGCATCATGAAATCTCAGTATATCCTTATTCCCTCCTTTGGGGAAATACCACTGCCTGTGGATGGGCATAGCAAGGAAGGAATCAGTCCTGCAAGGGTCCTCCCTACTCCAACAAGTATAAAGAGCCAGATGCCTCCAATATGATGGCTTAGCTTTTAAAGGTGATGTGAAAGACCTCCACCTGAGACCCTGGAGAGCTGCTGCCAGTCTGGGTAGACAATACTGACCTTGATGGACCAAGAGGCTGATTCAGTACAAGGCAGCTTCATGAGTTCTAGCACATTAATGTGCCCCACTACTTACTGGGGATCATTCATTTAGAAAACTTATATGCTGCCTCACCAGATACTTGATGAAGGCAGCTCACAAAATGAGAACAAATACAACAAAGTCAACATTAAAGCCCCATGAAATATCAATAGGGAAACAAGTCATAAAAACAAATCAACATCAAGACACTTCTCAAAGAAGAAGTTGGTTTCTATATGCCGACTTTCTCTACCACTTAAGGAAGAATCAAACCAGTTTACAATCACCTTCCCCTCCCCTCCCCACAACAGACACCCTGTGAGGTAGGTGAGGCTGAGAGAGCTCTAAGAGAGCTGTGACTAGCCCAAGGTCACCCAGCTGGCTTCATGTGGAGGAGTGGGGAAACAAATCCAGTTAACCAGATTTGCCTCCGCCACTCAAGTGGAGGAGTGGGGAATCGAACCTGGTTCTCCAGATCAGACTGCATCGCTCCAAACCACCGCTCTTAACCACTACACCACACTGGCTCTGTAGAATGAACCTATCCAGTACAACAACCATCCCTGCTTCCAGGACATTTCCTCCTCCCCTGATGCAATTCTCTTTGGACAGATTCCACCATTTTGCACACTGCAAGTCATGCTCTCTCACATCTCTTTGGCTTTCCTAGCCAAGGTATTTGTATGTTACCTCAGTGGGCATTTCTGTGCCCTTCATGTCGCCTTTGCATGTGAATGTGTACGGAGGAGCAAATGGTAATTAAAAGAACTGGGGGCCTATTTAATTACTTTCCCAGGGAAGATTGCCTGGCAAATGGAACTTAATGGCACAGTCAAAGGGCAACCAGGGATTTGGCTTCCTATTAACGCATGTTGTCTACATTAAGGAAACAGAAGACGAAGGGGGGAAACAGGCTCTCGGTTCTAATTAGCTTGGGATCCTGCCAACTGTAAGATCAAAATTAAGTTACAGTTCAGATGGGAAATGTATACTATTTTGCTACTGGCAAGGGGGGGAAAGGGTTGGCCAAGTATACATTCCCATTCTAGTTCACACTATCATTTGGGGGTGGGGAGTCTTTCGCAGATGTGAGAATACTCAAAAGTTCATATAGCACATTCTTGACTTTGATCACATGAATGTGCCTTGTGTCACATTAGGACTACTGTTCCTGTGGTTAAGAGTGGTGGTTAGGAGCGGCGGACTCTAATCTGGAGAACTGGACTTGATTCCCCACTCCTCCACATGAGCGACATGCTCTAATCTGGAGAACCGGGTTTGATTCCCCACTCCTCCACAAGAGCAGCAGACTCTCATCTGGAGAACCGGGTTTGATTCCCCACTCCTGCACATGAAGACAGCGGGGTGACCTTGGGCTAATCACAGCTCTCCTAGAGCTCACTCAGCCCCACCTACCTCACAGGGTATCTGTTGTGGGGAGGGGAAGGGAAGGTGATTGTAAACTGAGTTCTTCCTTAAGTGGTGGAGAAAGTTGGCATATAAAAACCAACTCTTCTTCTTCTTTTTCTTCTTCTTCCTTCTAGCAATTGTCTCTACTGATGGCTCTTCAGAACCTTAGGCAGAGAAAGGTCTTTTCTAACACCTGCTACCTTGGACTCTTGAATAATGGTCCTATGAATTGAACCTGAGTCCCTCTGTGTACAAAGCCTGGGAGATAACTCTGAACTCCCCCCATTTTTATACATGATACCCCTACCAGCTCCATATGAGACTCCTCATTTGGAGGAGTGACTAGCTCAGTGGTAGATTATGTGCTTTGCTCTCAGAAGATCCAGTTTCCATCCACAACATCTCCAGCTGAAACATCTTAAGTAGCAGTTGATAGAAATTACCTTTCTCTGCAGGAGACCCTGGAGATACTGATATAGAGCTAGGTGGTCCAATGGTATGATTTGGAAATAGCAGGTTTATGAATTAAGGGCCACGGCTCCATGGTCAAGCACATGCATGGCTTTCAGAAGGTCCTGTTTCTATCCATAGCACCCCTAGTCCAAGGATCTCAGGTTGCAGATGTTGAGCAAGACATTTCTCTGCCTGAGACCCTAAAAAGCTAATATCAGTCAGAGTAGATACTGAGTTAAACAGACCAACAGTGAGTCATCATAAGAGAGCTTTATATGCTCACAGGTTCAAAAGTAGGACAGAGAATAGGCAGAAGGGAGTACCTCCCAGGTCCAGAGTTCACACAACCAGCCAGATCCTTGCCTGTGGCCTTAAGGAGTTATTCACAAGAGTTAATTACAAAAATGACACGTTCCTGGTCAAAAATAACACCTGTCTTGGACGTCCATAGTGAATTAGCCAACGGCTGCCTTCCAGGGAAGAGTGGGTGGTATTTTATATCTGTTCATCTTCCCAGGTCCGGTGTGCACAATGTTGCGGGACCAGCAGAAAGCCTGGGCACGGCCACCGGCACAAATTCGACTCGACCCCTGTTGTTCCCCGGCGGTAATTGAGAAAATCACCCGCAATCAAAGGAAGTCAGCTGCACAGCGCCCGAAATGAAAGAGGGCTGGAGCAGCTGTGCTCCATCTCGGCACAATTACGCACCCTCGGCCTCGCTAACTAATAACAGTTCCAAGAAGAACAAGCCTCGCCATGCCTGAAATACCTCCGGAAAGGGGGTCCGGTTTCTGCCCGCTGTGTCCGGAGCAGAAAGTGGATAGCGCTGAAGCACGCAGCCCTTTCTGGATTCATTCAATCACCAATAACAGGTGTCAAAATACTGTGGTGGGGAGCGGGAGCCGGCACACAAGCCGAGCGCATTCGGGTGGGAAATAGCAGAAGGGCTCTCTTAAAAACAAAGAGTTTGGCTCACACCGAAATGCAGGTAAGAGGCAGAGGGGAAGTGACCATTCTCACCTGAAGAATCTTCTGGCCAGTGAAACAGAACAAAAGAAGGCATGAAGATAAATGCCACACATTACTGTTTCCTCAAGCTGGACAGTACCACGCCTATGTGGAGCATGTTTTCGGCAAACGGCAAACACCGTAGCACCTACAGCCACAGAACCGTCATACATACAAGGGAGGGAGGGTTGCGGCTTGTGTACCTGTTTCTTCCTAGTTCTTTTGCTCATTGGCCAGTTTCACAGCCTCACACTGCAGGGCCTTTTCACGTGTGGCACCTTCATTGTGGCCCGATTGATCGTTCTTTCCCAGCCTAACCTACTCTGCAGGGTTCTTGTGACAGGAAAGGGAAGAACCACAAATGCCACACAGGTACAAGCTTCTTAGGAAAATGTCAAATGAGAATGCGCTTTGCGCACCTGATGAAGTGGATCCCACATATGTTCATGCCGCCATCTTAGACTACTTTCTGCTCTGGAGGTTAGCATCATTTCTCGGGATGCCTGCCTTCCCTTCGCTGCTGGATGTTCACATTTTGAAACCTCTGGCTCAAAAACACCAATGAGTCTCCCCAATACTCCCTCCTCAGAAGGGAACTTACCCCCGTAAAAGGATGCCCCTGGAACTTCCCGCTGCTCAAGGAAATGGAGAGCTGCGAAACAGTACATTGTTTCCCGAGCAGCAGTTTAATGCTCATTAGTTCCCGCCTCCATCAATAACTAAAATCCCATTTTCTCCAAAGAGACACATCTCCAGCCTCCGTACGAGCAGGAAGAAGGGCCTCTAGATGTACATCTGTATCAGCAGCGTGAAGCCTGTATAAATCACAGCGCTGTTATCAGGGGTAAAATTAGCTCCTGTTACTGACAGCATCTATCACTCATTCCTACTCTAATCTCTACCAGGGGAAAGATTTACAAGCAACAGTGATGAAAGAGAGGAGGGGGGAATCAAAGCTGTACAGAAGGGAAGGGAAAAAAGAATCCGAGCCGAGATAACACAACGGTATTTGCAAGGCGGGAAGAAACAAACAAGAGGGGGGTTATGAGAAAGGAAGGGGTTGTTCACACACAAGGTTTTCTATTTAATCTGTTCGGCTCACTATCTTTTGCGGAATTATACGGAAGCATTGATAAAGTGGTTAGCATTTTTTTTAATATGTTTGTGGTGGGGGGGAGTGCGGGATTTCAACCTAATTCTTAGAAGTATCCTTGATGGAGGCTGCATTAGCAGGCCTCAGTGCTTTAAGGGTTCGGGACGTAGTATTTATTTGTTTCCCTGTGCAGGGGCTCACAGCCGTTCACAAACAGTTCAATAGAAATACAATAAAGCAACCGACAAGACCAAGGGAGAGGAAATTGCTCCGTGCAAAGAAACATAATTCAAGCCCCACCAAAATCCCTAGCAAACGTTTCTATCTGGCAGATTTGTCTGAATGTCAGGATACTCTCCTAGCCTCCTCTGCAGCCCATCCTACAGGGCAACCTGGAGAAAGAAAGGCTCAGTGCTGTATGGATAATGGAAGGAATCCAGACAGCACTCACACAATATATATTAAAGTACTAATTTATAAAGGTGAAGGAAGGTGCAAAAGTGAACTATATGTACAACAAGGTAATAACCAGATACACATATAGATATCAATAGCAGTCCAGCAGCAAAAAAGTTCAATGTATAAATATCCAGGGAGTCAGGTAAGTCAACGTCAATTCCTGAGTGTCCTGAGTAACAGGTAAGCACTTGTCCACTTTGAGACCTACATGAATTTCTTCTGGTCCTATGAGACTGTGTTTTTTCCTTGCACTTTATTGATACAGATAGCTGATGAAGCCATGAGCGAAACGTGATTTGGATCTAGACAACACGTCCTAACGGCTTCCCTCCGTGGCTCCTGCCTGGGACTCCGCTTTCCAGCAACTTACAACATCTAAAGAAGTCCATATTTGAGTATAAAAATTTTCTTACCTGTTACTCAGGACACTCAGGAATTGACGTTGACTTACCTGACTCCCAGGATATTTATACATTGAACTTTTTTGCTGCTGGACTGCTATTGATATCTATATGTGTATCTGGTTATTACCTTGTTGTACATATAGTTCACTTTTGCACCTTCCTTCACCTTTATAAATTAGTACTTTAATATATATTGTGTGAGTGCTGTCTGGATTCCTTCCTTCCATCCTACAGGGCAAGCAGCATGACTACAACACAAGTACAGGATCTGATGGTGGACGGGAAGACAGCCCTAGACAACAGGATGGTGAAAGAACACTGCTCTGAACTGTTTAGCTTGGAAAGAAAGCGGATAAGGGGAGACATGATAGAGGTCTATAAAATTATGCATGGTATGGAGAGTAGGGTTGCCAGGTCCCTCTTCGCCACCGGCAGGAGATTTTTGGGGCGGAGCCTGAGGAGGGCGGGGTTTGGGGAGGGGAGGGACTTCAATGCCATAGAGTCCAATTGCCAAAGCGGCCATTTTCTCCAGGTGAACTGATCTCTATCAGCTGGAGATCAGTTGTAATAGCAGGAGATCTTCTGCTATTACCTGGAGGTTAACACAAAAAAATAAACTGAGCTGGTGGTTGGCAACCCTAATGGAGAGAGTGGACAGGGAGAAGCTTTTCTCTCTCAATCATAATACTAGAATGCGGGGTCATCTGCTGAAGCTGGAGGGTGGGTGATTCAAAACAGATAAAAGGAAGTGTTTCTTCACACAACGCAAAGTTAACTTGTGGAGCTCCCTGCCCCAGGATGTGGGGATGGCTGCCAACTCCCAGACCTTTCTAGCCCAGTCATTAATTGAAAGAGGTTTTGGATCCTGCCAAGGGAGAAAGCAAGAACTGTTTTTACCACCGCCCAGACACCCATTCCTCATACTTCCTAAGATTTGCTTACATAATAGATTTATAACCTAAATTTCAATACAAGGATCCTCAAGGAGGAATACAACAATTAAAACCACAAAAGATAATCCAATAAACAGAAGCACCAGAGAGAACAATGATAAGTAGCCAATAAAACTTAGTCAGGTAAAAGTTATGTGTTCATTACCATAAGCAGATCCTAAAAACCCTCTAAGCCCTTTTTCAGACCAATGAGCCAATCAGAGGGGACCTGAATGGGTGCTCCTTGAAA